>NW_024429266.1:52042150-52642150 GCF_017639785.1 Mesocricetus auratus
TAGACCAGGCTGGCCTCGAACTCACAGAGATCCGCCTGCCTCTGCCTCCCGAGTGCTGGGATTAAAGGCGTGCGCCACCAACGCCTGGCCGAAAGACTCTTATTTCTGAAGTCAACATTCAAAACATACAAAGAAGAAAAGTGTAGTAAAAACGCATGCACCATCTGGCACTGTCAAAGGTATTGTGTTATTATGCTTTCTAGAGGTGTGAGTAAAGGTAAACATTGTAGAGAAAGAGGGCGCAAAGTCATGGGACAAACACATTCCACTGCCATTAACTGCACTACTGCAAGCTCTTCACTAAGACGTCTTGATCTGTGACTTCACAATTTCTTAGAAATGTACTTATCTCAGTTAGGACACAGGGCATCCTAAATTGTTGCAGATACTTCCTATGTCAGTGAGCATCTCCAGACACTTAAATTGGGCCCTGTTTGCCATTATGGAAGGCAAACAGAAGATAATTCCATGTATCAGTTAAGACTCATGTGTGTGGATTAGGGTCTTGAGCAACTCTATGAAGAGCAAACCTTTTCCCGAATTATGGGACAGTATTGAATCAGGATTGCAAAGGCATAAAAGTCCATTTGCAGTATTACAATTTGACTTGTTGTGTTCATTTGTTTCTTATTCTGTTATTATTATTGTTACTATTATCATCACTATCATTATCATTCATCTATAATACATTGTTTCTATCTTCATTTTCTCCACTATTTCCCAGGAGCAGTACTAGTACCCTCCATCTGGAAGCATGACATAAAAGACGCAATATTTACAGCATGCAATGAGTCCTTAGAACTAATGATGCTTTCTTTATGTCTTTGTTGTTGTTTTCCTATAAGATCTCCCTATTTAGCCCAAGCTGACCTGAACCTAATTATGTAGGTTTGGATAGCCTCAATTTTTCTATCTTCTTGCCTCAACTTCCAGTGTTCTGAGATTACACTCAGTGCTGCCATGCCTTTCTTAGAACCAGTCATTACAGAAGTTATAGATAGTCTATGGAGAATTGAACGCTTAAGACTGCTTTCAATTACTTGCATTTCATAATATTAAATAACTATTTTTCAGACATTTTTACATAATCAGAATATACTGAAGGGCTGTAGAATTTATGCATAAAATATTTATAGCTCAGTAAATTTCAAAGAAAACTTAGAAGTAATAAATTCACTTAAGGATGAAATTCTCACTTCTCAATTCATAACCTTCAAAAATGAATTGTTATTTATAAAAGGTAGCTAGTATTAACCATTCTAATAATTGTTACAAATACTATACAATGAAAATTTAAAATGTATCAAAGTATAGGACATAGAAATTACTAAAAATAATTACAATGGGGATAATCTCCTGACATAATTATGACTTGATTTTCGGTTTTGTTATATCACCAATGTACTCACAGAACCTAACTTTGAAGTGTAACAGCTGAATATTCTTAATAACTCACATTCCAGACACCCTGATGTACATATGGTACTAGATAATTTTCTTGTTGCTCTGACAGAACACCTAACTGTGCTTGTTAGGCTTTTTGCCAACTTGAAAAAACTAGAGCTATCTAGGAAGAGGGAACCTCAACTGAGAAATTGTCTCAGACTGGCCTGTGGATAAGTTTTTTGATTAATGATTGATGTGAGAAAACCCAACCACAGTAAGTGATGATGTCCCTGGATTATTTAAGAAAGTAACCTGAGCAAGTTGTGGAGAGCAAGCCAATAGCAGCTCTCCTCCATGATCTCTGCATCATTTGCTGATGCCAGGTTCCTGCCATGAATTCTTCCCATAATGTCTTTGTAGGGTGGACTTTAGCTGTTATATGAAATAAGCCTTTTTGTCCCCAACTTGTTTTAGTTTTCGTTTTATCACATCAACAAGAAGCAAAGAACACTAACATGACAAAGAACTAGCTCCCAATGACAGCTCAAATTAACAAACACCATTCAGCAGAATTTTAAGTTATTTTCTTGGTAATTTCTAGGGGAAAATGCTGGCTTTCATTAAATGAAGAAATAAAGGTATAACAGGATATTTTTAAAGTGGTTAGATTGAGGTTACATAGAAAAAAAGAGACACAAAACATAGAAAGTTTAAATAAGAAAGACAATGTAAATGTAATTTTTAGTACTAACCACTGAATAGCAGACATCATGGGGTTATACAGCCTGATGTTCCCAAGTCTCTAGGAAAATTATAGCAGATGCTAGGTTTCCAGTTGTGTTGATGACTCAGTCCTGCACAAGAGCCATTTATACCAGTCACACTATGAATATAGTCAGATTAGGCTGAAGATTACTGCAACAAAGTTAATACCTCAGGAAAATCAATCACTCCATTTATTGTTTTTTTTTGGTCTACATAAAAGTTGTCTTCATAGTATACTGTGGTGTAGAAAGTAGGCAATGTCATTGTGTCTAAAGAATCAATGTGCATACCTGAATATATACAGCTAAAGGTATGGCAGTGATTGTATGAGTTGTTGGGAAAACAGAACATGAAAACTTCTTTTATACAAGGTTTCCACACCCTTCAATCTTCAGAATATTCAATATTTGTGAAGTGCCATAAGAGATACAATTAAACAAGTTATGCTTGAACTTATATTGAAAGATGAGATACCTAGTCCCACATTTGTAATTCTTCAATATTTTAGTGACACACAAAATTCTGAAGCAATTAAATTAGATGACACATTGGAAGCAATATACACACTCATGTATACACACACACACACACACATACACACACACAAGATATAGTACCATCATCCATTGATATACTAGAGAAATTAGCTCATGAAGTCCCTTTGAATATCTAAATCTACTCATCTGTTATGTAAACTATATAGTATTTAAATATACTTTACACAAAACTCTCCTTTACCCCAAATCATCTCCAAATGACTTAAAATCCCAAATAGAATATGAATAGCACATGGATCATTGTCATTCTGTGTTATTTGAAAAAGAATGTCTGTGCCTGTTAAGGTTGCAAAGTATATTTCAAATATTTTATCTGTGGCAAGTTGAATTTGTGACTACAGAACCATGAACGCAGGGGAGGACACCTGTGATTATGAGCACAATTGAAAGCAAATGATTGAATATAATAAAGGAAGTAGACATTTTTACAACAGCTAAAGTACTTATGTTAATGGAATTCTGAAATGAGGGAACTCTTAATTCCTTCATTCAGAAAAAGCACTGCATGTAGAAAAAAATGAAACTGAAAATATGTGGTTATTGCTGATAAAATAGAAATAATAGTGCGAATGCATCACCTTCATAGTGTAAGTAGTTAATAAAGATGACAACACAGTAGGATATTTTTTCTCCTAGCTTCTGACTTAAATTCATCTAATGACTTGACTAGATGTGGGGCTTTGAAAGTGTCCCTCCTCATGTCTTATTCAGCATACATTCTGAGGACAGCTGGAGAAGCCTGTAGTAAGCTACATTAATAACTGAAGATGAACAATGATGGGCATTCTTAAAGGTTGGGGTGAAGGGAATTGGAGAAAATGCAGATGTCTGAATTTGACCAGGAGTGAATTAGCAACGCATGTGGTGCTCTTAGTATCACAGGTGAAGATTCCATGAGAAGCATGACTTTTAGCACATAGCAACATCAGGTATAATGGAAGGCCACATCCTTGAAGCCAAATGCACTGCAACCCAGTTGCTACAACTGAAGGAAAATAGAAGGAAAGTCTCTGCTTTAGTAGTTTATTTAGTGTGAGACTTTTTTCTTCCCCCTTGAGAGAATTTTAGTCAATGGGAAGTCTGTTTTTACTTGCAAATGTCAGGCAATCTGGAAGAGGCCAGAACTTCATTATCGAAGAGGACAGGCATAAAATGGGAGGAATCTCGAATGGAAAACAAATTGAATTTTTCATGAAAATTGGAGTGTGGTAAGAATATGACTCAAGTTTTCCACTGTAGCCAATATCCAGTAAGAAAATTACAATTCCTCGCTAAGTGATTTATTTTTTTTAATTTTTACTTTTTAATTTAAATTTAAATTAGAAACAAGGTTGCTTCATACATCAATCCCAGGTCCATCTCCCTTTCCCTCCCCTCCTCCCATGCCCTTCCCTCCCCAGTGTCCCCTCATTTCCCCTGGGAGGGTGAGACCCTCCATGGTTGTGTCCATAGTCTGTCATTTCATTCAGGGCAGGGCCTAGACGCTCCCCTAAGAGTCCAGGCTGAAAACTCATCTCTCATTGTTAGATGGGCACCCAAAGTCCATTTGTATGCCAAGGATAAATACTGATCTACTACCCAAGGCCCAATAAATTGCCTAGGCCTCCTCATTCAGGGGTTCTCGATTAGTTCCATGCTGAATTCCCAGCCATCAGTCTGGGATTCAAGAGCTACCCCTTGTCAGGTCAGCTGTTTCTGGGGGTTAAACCAACCCAGTCTTAAACCCTTTGCTCATCAGTCCTCCCTCTCTGTCACTGGGTTCCTTGAGTTCAGCTCAGTGTTTAGCTTTGTGAGTCTGCCTCTGCTTCCATCAGCCATTGGATGAAGGTTCTGTTGCCCAGACTCTCTGGCTGTGGGATTGTGGGCTGGCACTCCCCGGACCTATGTCTAAAATCCATATATGAGAGAGTACATACCATGTTTGTGTTTTTGTGACTGGGTTACCTCACTCAGGATAATTCTTCTAGTGCAATCCATTTGCCTGCAAATTCCATTTTTTTTCTGAATAGTACTTCATTGTGTAAATGAGCCACATTTTCTCTATCTACTTTACAGCTGAGGAGCATCTAGGTTGCTTCCAAGTTCTGGCTATTACAAATAATGCTGCTATGAATATAGTGGAACACATGTTGTATGAATGTGCATCTTTTGGATATATGCCTAAGAGTGGAATTGCTGGGTTTTGTGGTAGGCTTATTCCCATTTTTTCTGAGGAATCTCCATACTGATTTCCAAATTAGCTGTATGAGTCAGCACTCCCACCAGCTGCGGGGAAGTGTTCCCCTCTCTCCACAACCTCTCCAGCATATGCTGTCATTCGTGTTTTTGATTTTAGCCATTCTGACAGGAGTAAGATGCTATTTCAGAGTTGTGTTGATTTGCATTTCCGGGGTGGCTAGGGATGTTGAGCACGTTCTCAAGTGCCTCTCAGCCATTTTAGACTCCTCTATTGAGAATATTTTGTTTAGTTCTGTAACCCACTTTTTAATTGGATCCTTTGGTGTTTTGGGGACTTACTGCTTGAGTTCTTTGTAAATTTTGGAGATCAGCCCTCTGTCAGATGTGGGGTTAGTGAATATCACTTTCAATTTTGTGGGGTGCCTTTTTGTCTTGCTGACTGTGTCCTTTGCCTTACAGAAGCTTCCCAGTTTCAGGAGGTCCCATGTATTAATTGTTGACCTCACTGTCTGTGTTACTGGTGTTATGTTCAGGAAGCAGTCTCCTGTACCAATTTGTTCAAGGGTACCACCTGCTTTCTTTTCTAAGTGTGTCAGTGTGGCTGGATTTAGGTTGTGGTCTTTAATCCATTTGGACTTTAATCCATCCAGTTTTGTGCATGGCGATAGAAATCGATCTATCCCCATTCTTCTACATGCCAGCCTCCAGTTATGCCAGCACCATTTGTTGAAGATGCTTTCTTTTTTCCATTGTATATTTTTAGCTTTTTGTAGATTAGATGTTCATACATGTATGGGTTAATATCAGTGTGTTCAATTCGATTCCATTTGTCTACCTGTCTATTTTTGTGCCAATACCAAGCTGTATTCAGGACTACAGCTCTATAATAGAGCTTGAAGTCAGGGATGGTGATGCCTCCAAATTTTGCTTTGTTGAATAAGGTTGTTTTGGCTATCCTGGGTCTTTTGTTTTTCCATACAAATTTGAGAATTGTTCTTTCAAGATATGTGAAGAATTGTGTTGATATTTTAATGGGGATTGTATTGAATCTGTAGATTGCTTTTGGCAGGATTGCCATTTTTTCTACATTGATCCTAACTATACAGGAGCGTGGGAGATCATTCCATTTTCTGATGTCTTCTTTAACTTCTTTCTTTAAAGATTCAAAGTTCTTGTGATACAGGTCTGTCACTTGTTTGGTTAGCATTACCCCAAGATATTGTATGTTGTTTGTGGCAATTGTAAAGGGTGATATTTCTCTGATTTCTTTCTCATCCCTTTTATCATCTGTATATAATAGGGCTGCTGATTTTCTTGAGTTGATCTTGTATCCTGCCACTTTGCGGAAAGTGTTTATCACTGTAGGAGTTCCCTGGTAGAGTTTTTTGGGTCACTTATGTAAACTATCATATAATCTGTAAATAGTGAAAGTTTGACCTCTTCCTTTCCAATTTGTATCCCCCTTGATCTCCTTTTGTTGTTGTATTGCTCTAGCTAGAACTTCAAGTACCCATATTGAAAGGGTATGGAAAGAGTGGATAGCCTTGTATTGTTCCTGATTTTAGAGGAATTGCATTGAGTTTCTGTCCATTTCATTTGATATTGGCTGTTGGTTTGCTGTATATAGCTTTTATTATGTTTTGGTATGTTCCTGTTATCCCAGATCTCTCCAAGACCTTTATCATGAAGGGGTGTTCGATTTTGTCAAAGGCTTTTTCGGTATCTAGTGAGATGATCATGTGATTTTTGTTTCTCAGCTTGTTTATATGGTGGGTTACATTGATGGATTTTCATATGTTGAACCATCCCTGCATGCCTGGGATGAAACCTACTTGATCGTGGTGAATGATTGTTTTGATGTGTTCTTGGATCTGATTTGCCAGTATTTTATTGAGTATTTTTGCATCAGTGTTCATGGGGGTATTGGTCTGAAGTTCTCTTTCTTAGCTGTGTCTTTGTGTGGCATGGGTATCAAGGTTATTAAAGCCTTGTAGAAAGAGTTTGGCAAAGACCCTTCTGCTTCTATTGCATGGAATATTTTGAGAAGAATTGGTATAAGCAGTTCTTTCAATTTCTGGTAGAATTCTGCACTGAGTCCATCTGTAGCCAATATCCATTAAGAAAATTACAATTCCTCACTAAGTGTTTTATAAAAAATATATTAAAATAAAATTTAAGAAGTTTCAAGAAACTAACTTTGATTAAACATACTACTTTCTATGTATCTACCATTCTGCTATTATGTGCATTCTTATGTGAACATGAGAGCCAACCCAGATGTTCCTCAGAAGTTGTCCACTTATTTCTTTGAGGCAAGGTCTCTGACTGGGTCATGGGACGCACTGGTTAAGCTGTCTCGGTGGTAACTGAACCCCAGTGTTCTATCTGTCTCCACCTCTCTGGCATTAGGATTGTGTGACATGCCACCACTCAGTGTTTTTATGCAAATTCTGGAGATTAAATTTGAGTACTCATGCTTATACAGAGCAAGCTCCTTACTAACTGAAGCACCTCCTAGTGCTTAACATTAGACTCAGTAGATTACCCTGTTAACTGCATCAGCTTACAGCACACCTACATTAAACCTTTAAGTGATTTTGCGGGAGTTAAGGAAGGAGAAAAATGATACTATGCAGAGACTATCCATGCTTCTATATCCAAGAAATGACAATCGAATCTCATCATGTAATGTACATGCTCCTACCCGAATCAATCACTAATCATATCCACCACAATTCAAAAGAATGTTATTTGTAATGAAAAACCCTGGCTAATAGTCATTTGTTTGTGCTTATTAAGATAAAATAACACAAAGACCAAATGAAGCAATAATTCAAGAGGAACCGGATAAGAATATCAGTGTTTGTGACTTAAGGATACATAAAATAATGTGACTGTGGAGAATAAAACCAGTACTGAACTGTTTGGAATGGATGCGAGAATTCTATGGACAATTTCAGCTTTCAGAAAGGGCTCCAGCAGCACTCAGAGGCAGTCAGCTCTTTAACTGTTGTAGCACACACCATACAATGGCTGGGAGTCTCTTTTAAAGCACCACTTACCTTGAGCATAGTTTGCTGCATCATGATCCCTTATCACCCAGCGTCCTACAACTTTGTTTCTTTTTCACAATCCTATCAGACATAATGGAGCGTTATGACATTCCTATTGAACGTTTAATCTCTCAGAATAATGTGTCAATCATAAATGTTGTTACTTGTCACAAATGAAAGTATTCTTTCTATTAATATATTAATGCAGCCATGACTAGAGAAACATTCTTCCCAAAGAGAGCAGTTGTTGTCCTGCTGAGATGCATCTAGCACAATGGATATCCCCATTAATAACTGAAATACATACATATTTTACAATTTTGATTGAAAATTAAGGGAGGTGGTTGCCTAAATTGCAAGGCAGAGCGAGGCATGATTTTTCAAAATAAATCATACTGTAGTCTAAGTACATTTCTTGGAAATCATGTGAGTACTCACCATACTGTGAGAAGTACTCAAAGTCCACGAAATTCTTTCTTGTTATGTGAATGGGGATATGGCAGGAATGAGGGGAGGATCTGAGGGGATGCATGATAGGAAACTCCCAGAGAGTCAATAAAGAAGTTATAAAAAGAAAAGTTTGTTAAAGCTATCTCACCATCGGTACATGCTATTGTTTGTAGGAACATGAAAGAAATCCTATATAAAGAGAAGAAAAATCTGTATTTGCTGGTATTTTTAGGTTTTTTATTTCTTTTTTTCTCCTTCCCTCTCCTCTCCCCTTTCCTTGTCTTTGGAGAGCTGCTTGCTCTTCAATCCATGCTAATCTACAGCACATACTAAGTATTTCACTCACTACAGTTTTAACTCTGGCTTTTTGCAATTCTCCTGCCTCAGTCTCCAGAGTGCTAGGATTACAGACATGAAGCCTCATGCCCAGTTCAACGTTTTCAGTATTCAATATTTATCATAAAACTGCTCTGAACAAGAACAGATATGAAAGCAAAACAAAACAAAACAACAACAAAAATCCACAATTCTGGATTATAGAAAACTCAAGTGTAGTTAGGATTGAAATATGGTCCTAAAACCTGAAATAAAATAGTCATTAACAGGCAGGATATTAAGTTTCAATGTGTCTGTCATCAGTGGCATCAGAGAAGGCAGGCCAATGCTGAAACTCTTGTTTGAAAAGCCTGAAATTTAGTCCTTATCAGAGATATGGTGTCTTGAGGACAAAATGAGAGCTCAGGCAGCCTTGCAGGGCAGGCTCTTATCTGAGGTTAATGGTTATCATTCAGACAGGGACTTAGTAAAGGGCAGCCCCAGGTGTCCAGTCCTTGTTACAGGAATCAAGCCCCCCACACACACACTTTCTTCTCCCATCCTTCATTCACTTTTGTTGGGGCCCTTTCATTCCTAATGACACCTAATAAAATGTTCTGAAAAAGAGTACTATACTAGGTCCGTGCTCTCAGCTTCTTCTCCAGGGGAGTGCACTGGCTCATTTTTGGGCTGTTCCAGGCTTTCTTAGAGAAAAGTTCCCTATCAGCAGCAGGCTTTCATTGGCATTTTATTGTTTTCAGATTTGGATACAAAGAAAAGCCTATGATCCCCTCTCAAGTGGAACATTTGGAAGCCAGGTTCTGAGCTCTCAAATATAATTGCTAATTGCTTTACCATATTTGAATGTCTGACCCAAGTTCACATACTGTGATTGCCAAGTATTTTTTTAATTAGCACTGTTTATGTCAACACAGCATTGCCACATAAGCACTGTTATTTCCTCCACTGTTTTATACTTTTAAGGTCTATCTCTTCAACACTGCTATAAATGCTAGGTATTGCAGGAGATGTAGCTGTGTCACTCTCTCACAGTGTTAGGGACATAATAAGTCTTCTGTGGATACACTCCTTGATCAAATTACTCTCTAATATTTTAGTTCTGCCTACCAGCCCCTCTTACTGGCTGCTAATTTTAATTATGTGATTAAATCTATATTTACAATGGAAAGTCTTTGAAATAGTTTACATATCTTTTCTTGGAAAAAGTTGTCACTTTACTGATAGATTTCAAAGTGGACCAGAGAAGCATATAGAAATTCCTAATCCAAACCTGCAACTCACAAGTGTTAACACCATCACTAGAAAATCCCCAGGCAATGATGACTAATAAGGAAGGCATTTCCTGCCAACTAATGATGGGAGAGCTTGCTCTTGACACAAAGCCAGAAGCCCTCAACCCAGCTGGTGACTGCATAAACTGGACATGCCAGGACTCCCTCTGAGGTTACTGTGTATTTATTTATAAACTGTTAGTATAGGAACAAGGGATGGAAAATCAAGTAAGGTTTAGATGCTGTTTAGTTGAAAGTACCCGTGGGTGAATTGTGACACAAACCATTATATTACTATAGTGATTATATGTCAAAGATGGTTCTTTTGCTATATGGTGAATATATATATATATATATATATATATATACATTTGACAGTAGAGATATAAAAGACATAAAAATGGCAACATATGTGATGACAATAGTATGTACTTATGGTGGTCAGTTCTATGACAATCCTTTTAGGTACTAATTAATTTGATTCTCATAGGATAATTGCAGACTATGTACTGTGATTATATAGGAAGAAACCAGGGTAGACAGAAGGGAAAGTAGCTTTCCTTGAGTTCACAGTTACAGGAAACAGAGCTTGGATTTAAGACATGTAGCATATCTCTAAGAATGCTAACTGTTGTATTGATTCATTACAAACCCAACAATACCAAAAGAAAACAAAAACATTTAATCCATGGATCCAAACCCTCCAGAAATTTGAGACAAATCTAGTTTTCCCCATTGTAACTTAGCCAGTCTTTGACAGCAACACATAATAGATTAATAGAATAGGCAACATATGACAGAAAATACTTTTAAAATTCATAAAGCAAATTATTGGTGAGCCTGTACCCAGGATCTATGAAAATTCAAAAAGTTGTTTTTCTTGCATGATAATAATAGTGTTGAAAATCAGAGTTAAAATTTTAGAATATGAATAAAGAGAAATGAGAAGCAATAAAACATCAAGGAAATTTTGCTTTTTTTAAGTGTTATCTTACAGTCTAAAATAGCAATGACTTTTAAAAAATTACATTATCTACTAACTGTCAATTTCCTCAAGTTAACAAATTTCCATTATTGAAATGAAAGTGACCCTGGAAAGTCAAGTTGACCCACTCATTAGTCAGTCACACTAAAGTGCAAATTATTATAAACAATAATACTACAACTAGCATAAAACCACAGTGACTACTGAATCACCAAAGCACTGTGAACCCAAAGAAGAAAGTTGTGTTTCTGGAGTTCAAAGTGATGGATTCCAAATATGAAGACAGCATGTTACTGGTCCAAAGCTAGATGGATGGAACGACGGAACAGAATAGAGAAACCAGAATAAACCCATATTATTATCTTCAGCTAATACTTTAGCATGGTTACCAGGATCCTAAGTAGGGGAGAAAAGTCCCCTCAACAGCCTTGGAAGACCAGATAGATACAGAAAATAATGAAATTTAATGCCTATCTCATACCTGGCAAAATCAATTCTAAAGATTTAGCCAATGAAACTAAAATAGTAAAACAGCTAGAAGAAAATATGGAGGAAACCCTCACTGGTATTGGTTTTCACTGTGGAATTTTTTTTTTGGTTTTTACGAGACAGGGTTTCTCTGTATTGTTTTGGAGGCTGTCGGTCCAGCCTGGCCTCGAACTCACAGAGATCCGCCTGCCTCTGCCTCCTGAGTGCTGGGATTAAAGGCGTGCGCCACCACCGCCCAGCCTTCACTGTGGATTTCTGATGTACACTCTGAACACAACACCACAAGCACAGTAAACAAAAGCAAAACTGACAGGCTGAAAGATGGCTTGGCTGGTAAAGTGGTTGCTTTGCAAATTCAGAGACCCAAGTTTGATCACCACAAACTGTACAAAATATCAGGCATGGTGTTGTGAGATTATAATCCCAGCATTAGGGAAGCATAAACAGGCAAGTCCTTGAAGGCTCTCTGGGTACCAGTATGGACAATTTGGTGAACTTCCAGGCCAGGAAGAGACCCATTCTCAAATAAAAAGTATACAGTACCTGAAAAACAACACTCAAAGTTGTCCTCTGGATTCCATATGCATGCACACTATCTCTGTCTCTGTCTCTGTCTCTCTCTCTGTCCTCCCAATCTTCATTTGTAGTCTCCTACTTCTTTTCTAATTCTGACTTGAGGATTCCCAGTGGTGTGGTCTCAAGATAGCAATCATGACTCAGATTCTCACATGCATAGCTCAACATTTCATGTTCCATGCCAGCAGCCTTCTTTAAACTGAATTATTTCAGAGCTGGACAGTTACCTTGGTATGAGAGAAAACTCACTGTTGGTAAGGAAAGGAACTTGTACTCTTCTATAGTACTATGGAGAATGTGGTGATAAGTGTGTGTGTGTGTGTGTGTGTGTGTGTGTGTGTGTGTGTGTAGTATATATGTATAGAACCCAGAAATCATATTTCTAGATGTTTTTGAAATACCTGTGTTTCCACAATTACTTCAGAATTAATAAGATATTGAAATGCCTGTATGCTCATCGTGTTGAATAAAAGAAGATATTTTATATCATATGTATCTACACACATATATGTACATGTATGTTTTCATATAGAGTTCTACCTTCACAAAGAAGGAAACTCTGCCATTTGAAAGAATACAGAAAAAGATAGAAAATACTATCCTAAAGTGAATAAATGAGACCTAGAAATATTGTATGTTCTAATTTAAATATGGTAACTAAAGATAGTCAAACAACTTAAAGCAGCAGAATAGAATGATGGCTTCCAAGGACTGGGGAAGGAGAATGGGATGATGTTTCTTGATGAGTTCATTCAAGATAAACAAACTCTGAAGATCACACACACACACACACACACACACACACACACACACACACACACACACACACACATCACACACACATACTCAGAGTGAATGTGGAGATATCAATTACCTCAAATGTAGTAATTATTTCACTATATATATATACACATTAGACATTGATTAAAATTTTGCATGTAAGAGATATTGCAATAAAGGTGATTTTAAAAATAAACAAAAAAGTTCTGGTGGTGAATACCTTTAACGCCAGCAGCAGGAGGCAGAGACCAGCAGGCCTTTTTGAATTCAAGGACAGCTTGGTCTACAAAGTGAGTTCTAGAAAAGCCAAAACTACAGAGTCACACACTGTCTCAAAAATCAAACAAACCTGGAGCTGGAGAGCTGGGTCAATAGTGTTAGGGAACTTGTTGCACTTGAAGAGGACTCAAGCATGGACATGGTGACTCACAACTATCTGTAACTCTAGTTCTACAGAAGTAACCTCCTATTCCGTGGACTACTGTGCACATGTGGCATAAAGAAACCACACACACACACACACACACACACACACACACACACACACTAAAATAAACAAATATATTTAACTTGTTTAAAGAAAAAGAAGGAAGAAACAAACCAAGGGAGCATGTTGATGACATTGGTGTTCGAATATTGACAGTATGTTCCGTGCTAGCTGGACAGAAAGACTCTGGCTGTATGCAGCTCCTTGGAAATCCTATTCCAACATCATTCTTTACTTTAAAGAAGAAAAACTGGTGCACATGATCATCGAATGAAGTTTAAGCCCACTGTACCTTTGTGGGTTTTTGTACCAGTGGTCATTTCAGAAGCAGCTGTTATTACCCTTTGAAATCTCTGTATTATCAACTGGAAAAACTGTCATCAGATATGATGTGGATTACTTATTAATGATTTTTAAATCAAGTTAATCAAGAATTAGTTAGCATTTAGTGATTATTTCACAATGTATGCATGTTTCAAAACATTGTACTTTTATACATTAATGATATCTCAAGAAAGAAAGAGAAAAGGGAGACACATACACAGAGAGAGACATAGAAAGACAAAGTGACAAAGACAGAGTCAGAGACATACCTGGAGAGAGGCCAAACCTTTCCATGAGAAATAAATTGACTTTCTCTATGGGCTCCTTCCTGCAGTTATATGTAAAAGTCTATTGTCTAGCACATCAGAAAATAACTATGTTTGGAAACAAGGCCTATAACTAAGGTGATATGAGGTCCTATGTGTAGACACTAACCCACTATGATGAGACTCCTAGTGGGGAAAAAAAGGAGATTTAGCACAAAGCCATGCTGAGGAATGAGCACCTGGACATGCAGGGACAAATCCAAGTTCAAGTCCAGAAGCCAGCAACAACGATACCTTGGTCCCAATTAGAACTGCAAGGAAATTAATGCCTACTGTGCTTCCAGACCAGGGGATCAGCCTAGTAACAGCTGCCCTGAAAATGAACATAACCATCGGATCCAAATGACAAAGTAGCCCTTTGTGTGGCTTATTAACTTAGTTAAATGATTTTTTCTCTTTTGTTCTAAATTACCTCTTCTGTAAAATTTGACTAGGTTTGTTTTCTGACCTGCCTAAGCCAAAACAACTTCATTTTGTTAATTTTCTGTGACATTCTTATATAAAATTCCACTTGAAAAAGGTAACTTCACTTGCTGAAGATAATTTTTTTAAACCTTAAAAATGCAGCCAAATTCTACGACTCTACTTGCCAACCATCTGCTCTGGTTTCCTTGTCAAATGATAACTGTCCATCATCTGCTATGAAGCATGGAACTCGGACTGTGTGAGTGTTGGACACTCTTGTTTAAAGTTATCTTACCCACTTGAGCCTTATATCCACTTATCACTTAATTTTAAGTCTGTTAAGAGGTATGTGTATGGGTAAATAAATGGATGTTGGATTCCACAGAAGTCTTTCATATCCTCATGACTAATTCGAGACAAATCTGTAGGTGATTCTCAGGCATGCTTTCCATACTCAAAATATGCAGTACAGAAGGCAAGCTGTACAGAATGCTGCATGCCTGTGAATATGTGTTTACGTTTTTTTGTGTTCTGGATTTACTGGCATCCAAACAAAATTCATGGTCAGTCTGACCCCAAAGGTTCTCTCTGAAGTCTCGGGTTGTGAAAAAATCACATAACGTTACTAGTACACCTTTGAGCCTTCACAGTCAGTAAGTTTACATGTGGTTTTTTAATGTTGTTAACTGTATTCAATGCATTTACTAGGCAGTTCTAATAGAATACGTTGTTGGATCAGTTCTGACCACTGTATACAAAGCCAGTGGGGAGATAGGAGTGGATCAGCTCTACAGACAAGATTAGTGAATGAACAGGAAAGTACCGGTGGGTGGTGGGAGCAATGAGGTACGGAGAGGATAGTAATGGGGGGAGGAAAATTAAACTGATTTTTTATTAACTGACGTTTTGATATTGCAATAAAAAATTTGCATCTGCAAAGCCCACACTTAGGAACTGTTTGATCTACTTATCAAAATGAAAAATAAATTAGGTCAAAGAGATGGATCAGCAAGTAAAGATACTTTCCACAAAGCTTGGTTTCTATCCCCAAGACCCACATGGTGGGAGAAGGGAGTTGGCTTCTGCACATTGTCCCCTGACCTCCATACATATCCCATGAAAGTGGCTGTCCAGAAACATGGAACCTTTTAACCATCCTCCATTTAGGCTCTTTCATTTCAAATTAGTTTGCATTTTCACAAGGTGAGGGCTCTGATGGGTAGGATCTCCCATTCAGGGCACATTTTCTGTATCCCAGCACAGCTCAGGATTTTAACCTTTACAGTACAAACCTTGGTTGCGAATTTTAACTTGCTTGTTCTCTTTTTCCTTGGAAAATCTCTCATTTTAATATTGTTTTGCTTCACATTTTTCAATTTCTCACCTGGATGATAACAAACAGAAGCTGGGCCACAGAATGGATGCTCCCCTGCCTTGAAATTTCCTCTGCCAGAGAAATCGGGCCGTCACTCAAGTTCTCAGGACGCAATAAAAGCATGTCAAGATCTTCCCACAAACATCCAGTAAATGGCCCAATCCAATTCCTGATAGAATCTTTATTGCTCAATATGAATCAAAAATTCTTTAAGAAGGATTCAACCATTACTGATTGATTTTGTGTCAAAATAAAAGGTGACCCCTTCCCTTCATACTCTGAGAGAGCTGTGACTACCTCAGACTAGAACCAGTAGAAGTATGAATGGGCTGCAAACCATTATTTTCTAGTCACCTGATTTCTTCTTTCTCTTGGACCAAATCAAAGGCTCTGTGTGCCCGGTTTAATTTGATGTTTGGCATAGTGTTCTTTCTGTACTGCTGCCAGATGCATGTGGATATAAACAAGAGTGGGTCATGTTAATTCTTAGTCAGACCGTTGGTATATGTAACAGAGATCACCCATACTGAGATTACACCTCTAACTCTGCATTTTATAACATTTTAATTACTTAATTCCCTCTTCAAAACCCTGAGGTCAACTTCTAAGTCTGCACAATGAACACATCAGCAGTTCAATCAGAATGTGAGTCGGCAATTCCTTTATATTTATATCCTCAATGTTTTTGAAATTTATTATTTATGTATATGTGTGTATGTAGTGTGTGTGTGTGTGTGTGTGTGTGTGTGTGTGTGTGTGTGTGCGTGCGCATGTCTGCCCCAGGAGGCCAGAAAAGAGCATCAAATCTTCTGGAACTAGATTTTCAGGTGGTTGTGAGCCACCTGATGTGGGTGCTGGAAACTGAACCCGGTTCCTCTGGAAGAGCAGCTAATGCTGTTAACAACCAAGCCTCCCCTGTACTCCATATTTCATTCTCTAATTCAGATTCTCCTCATTTTTAACTATTTATAAATATTACAAATAAATTAAACAAATATAGAAGGTATTGTGAGATGAGTTATATAGTAGAAAATAAATAATAAGGCTCTATGTAGACTTCATTTTACTGATATCCAACTACCCATGACCCCATTTAGTGTCAAACATATTCAATACAATTTTCAATGTCATAGTTTTTATATATTAGGAAAGTCATCAGTAGTGCAGAATTTTGAACATTAAATTGGAACTTTTTTGATATTTAATTGTAAAGACAGTTGATAGTTCAATATTTGCAACCAAATAGTCAACACAGGTACTTAACAATTCTCTGAATGTTTTTCCATGATTTTGGCTATTCCTTGGGAGCTTAAGGAAGATCATATTTTGAGCTATGCATAATAACACATGCCTTAAACACCAGTACTTTAGAGATGGAGGGAGGAAGATCACAAGTTCCAGGTTAACCTCAGCTCTATAGTGAATTTAAGACTATGCTGACCTACACTATCAGACCCTGCCTCAAAAAAAATAAAATAGTATTTTAAATAGGATGTATCTGTGAAACAGATAGGTTGACAACTTTTGATTAGCATAAACTTTTTATTTAAAGTTAAGATCTTAGAAGTAGTAAAGTATATTTCATTAAGTGTGTTCATTAATCTGTGCTTGTCCTTACAGACTATTGCCAGCATTCTAAATCAACTTAGTTTTATTATAATAACTAACTATGAGGAATTCACATAGTAGGCTTAGATTCTAAGCTTCAAAGTCCTTTATGTGCATTAATTTACTTATACATCTAGCAAATATTTTCATTGTGTGTACATTGTGCTAATTTCTGGAAATCTATACAGAAAAATGCATAGATGTCCTGATAAATGATGACATAATTTTGAAGGTTAGAAACACTCCTTCTTAACCAGACAACACATTTGAAAACCTCTGTAGTCATTCAGACTTTGTATGAACTTGGATGAGTTCTTCAGTTAGAGTCTGAGAAGAACATGAAAAGAGGCTTTGAGGTAGTGCCTGAAGGGTACCTCCAATCCACACAAGAGTATGTGGTGGCAAGATAATTCTAAACAGTCATTTACAAACTGAGAGAGGAAAACCTCCATGGTGAAAAGGAAATAAGTAAGTTATTCAGCCAGTTCACAAGGAGACGTGCGAGGAGTGTATGAAGGAAACTAGGAATGGGGGATACAGCGTGTAACATGCCAATCTAAGGTATTAGACTATAATGACTTGCAGTCAATCATACACAAAGTACATCCTTGCCTGTCCAGAAATGTAGCCTTGCACACCAAAGTGCCTATAAGTGATTCATTGATGACTACAGTTTTGCTCTGGTCCATAATCCCCTTCTTTCCCATTTCTTTTAACAATAGACTGCTTGGCTCACCCTCTCCACAGCTAGATCTCTAACTTTGCCACTTTTTACAAAGAACACCCCATTCATCTCCTGCTTCCCACTTTAGCTGCTAACACGTTTGTTTGCATGTTTGTTCACCCTTGTGGTGGTTTGATTAAGAATGTCCCCCATAAGCTCTGGCTTTGGTATACTTTGTCCCCATGCATATTGCTGGTTGAAGAGGTTTAGATGCAGAAGATGGAGCAAGTTCAACACTGAGGGCTGACTTTTTAGAGTTGAAAGTTCTAGACATACACTCTCCTTGCTTCCTGTTAGTAGTTCCAGATGTAAACCCTTAGGTCTCAACTTCCAGTTCCAGGAGCCATGTCTGACTATTGCCACCCTTGTCTACCATGATACTGATAAACTGCCACCCTTCTAGACTTATAAACTCTAAACAAACCTAGACTTATAAACTCTAAACAAACCCGTCCTTCTACAAATTTCTTTGATCTTAGTGTTTTATCACAGCAATGGATAAGTAAGAGCCCTCTGTAATTAAGCTAGTGCTTCCTCACTAGACATTGCCTCCTTAATAGTCTATAATTTTCTGTTACAATCATCTGAAATACACTCCAATATGGTGCAGATATTAAAATATACTTTTCATGACTTACAAACTTAACGTACAAAAAGTAAGGAGGTTAACATCACAATCCTGCTGAATTTTAATGCAATTTGATCCACCATGAACAACACAACCCCTACATGTATGAAAACTACACAAATGTGCCTGGGCTTAGGTGACCATGACACTGAGGGGCAGCCTGAGACAGAGTGTGAAAGAGAGACTAAGCATTCAGGGAAAGCTCGTCAGCTTGACTTAGACAACTATAAGTATGTGCCATAGAAACGTTAAAAGTTTGGGGAATGATTCCAAACCAACATGTAATTTGAGGAACAGCAAAAGTTATCAATTTAAAAAAGTTTAAACAAAACAATTAGGTTCAAGTAGAAATCTAGACAACTCATAACTAATTTCAACTGCCCTGGAGCTCAAAAGTCCCAAGTGAGTGGGAACCCGTATGTTCTGTGAACTCCATTTACCTTACTATCCTTCACTGCCAGTGCCAGGAAACTGGGAAAGTATTTCACTTACAAATCATTGATCCAGAAGTGTAGCAGTAGACTGGCTCTCCAAAAACACCAGGTGAAATAGCAGACTTCCAGACATGCACAGCTGGATGGGTTTCCCTTCTGGATCATCCAAGTTTACTGCAGTCCAGCAGCTGAGGACGGACTGGAGTTAATCCAGTAAAAGGAACAGCCGAGCTGTGCCGGCTGCTGACTGTGGGGCATGCGTCCTGGGCCTCCTAAAACCATCTCCTCCTCAGATGTTTGTGGTTTGTTTGTCTTTTCAGCTGTGGTAGTGGTTAATATTGTTGATGGGAAAATAATATATCCAACATGGACAAATCTTTCAAAGCTTTAAGTTTACTGAGGGCTAATCTGCAGGTGCCCAAATATTAGCTATTTGAAGATCTGTGTCATCACTGCATAAGCTAGGATTTTCAGCCATCAGTGATGTTTTCAGGGTCTTTCTTCTCTTGTTTTTAATCCTTTTCTACCTACTCAGAGAGGCAAAATTTAGAAGTGTTCTACTGGCTACTTCATTCATTTAAATAACTACAGCTGCCAGATGACCCATAAGATAGAGACTCATAAAAAATATGTTTCTTTATGCCAAGCTAACTTAAATGTATGTCAGAGACACAAGTATCTTAAGTGTCCTCAATAAGATGACATCAAGGCTGTAATTGAAAGAATTCTGTTCTGTCTGCAACTGACTGGGGTTATTAAAAAGGAACCTACTTGCTTTCAGTTCCTCTCTTACAATAGCAATCCATTTCACTAACTATCTTATTTCTTCTTATAATTTAACCATCTAACCATTTTTTGTCATCATTAGTT
The DNA here is from genome assembly GCF_017639785.1 of Mesocricetus auratus. Taxonomy (NCBI): domain Eukaryota; kingdom Metazoa; phylum Chordata; class Mammalia; order Rodentia; family Cricetidae; genus Mesocricetus; species Mesocricetus auratus. Next base: position 52,062,158 of record NW_024429266.1, read on the forward strand.
TGTGGAAGACACTTGCTTTCTGTGTATGTATTTTCTAACTTTGTATACATACATATATGATAAATTATATGTATATAAAATAAATTTTGTGGGTGTAAATACACATACATATAGTTGGAAATTATATCTAATTGATATATAAACAAAAAAACCAAACACATATATAAAATTTGCTGACTCTGGCAATAACACCGAAAGTCTGAAAATGTAGGTTACTTATGAGTATGAGTATGGCTATTCCCTAATGCCTTGGCTTTGCTTTTGTTTTTCACTGATCCATTTGTCTTCTTCTGGCTTATTCTTCTTCTTGTTGTTCTTGTTGTTGTTGTTATTGTTGTTGTTGTTGTTCTTCTTCTTCTTCTTCTCCTCCTCCTCCTCCTCTCCCTCCTCCTTCTCCTTCTCCTCCTCCTCCTCCTCCTCCTCCTCCTCCTCCTCCTCCTCCTCCTCCTCCTCCTCCTCCTCCTCCTCCTCCTCCTCCTCCTTCTTCTTCTTCTTCTTCTTCTTCTTCTTCTTCTTCTTCTTCTTCTTCTTCTTCTTCCTCTAACTCAAGGGGTCAAGACAGTGCTAGAGAAACTTACAGAAACAGCTGACCCGACCAAGTGAGAGAACATGGACCCCAGTCATAAAGCTGGGGAACCAGCATTTTATTGAACCAAGCCCTCTGAAAGTAGGTGCCAGCTAGGAGGCCTGTACAGTCTATAGGACCTCTGATAGTAGAACCAGTGTTTATCCCTAGTGCACAAATGGACTTTGGAAGCTCATTCCCCATGGAGGGATACTCTCTCAGGCCAGATACACAGAGCTGAGCCTAAGCTCTCCCCCAAATGATGTGACAGACGTTGATGATCCTCCATGAAAAGCTTCACCTTCCCTGGGGAGTGGATGAAGGCTTCTTTCTGTTGAAGATACAAGACTGTTCTGGGCATCACAAAGTATAAGGAAGGAATCCTATGAATATTACTGTTCTTATATTGGCTCACGCTAAATCATGATTGGCTATTTTATATTCATAGGAACTATAAAATCCTTAAGAAGAATTCTGCTTTTCAGCCTCTCTAACTTTATATCCTCATTGTTTCTAACACCCACAGAAGTGTATTTAAGACTCCAGCAATTTTTAAACATCCTGATAATGCACTGGATGACACACTTTAAAGACAAAGGGAGATGTTTACAAGTTCTATAGGATAGGATATATAAAATAATGAAATGAACATTTGACTCCTGTTTGTTCCTCAGTCAAACCCCAGATCATTTACAGGTTTTAATTGCTGTGGTTCTCACCTTAAATGCTATGTATAAAATTAAATCCCATCTGTATTTCAATGCTTTATTATCAGTCTGCTTAAATCTCTTTGGGGAAAGACTAAAAGTTATATAGTCTGATTTGATTAATTACATACCCCTATATAATTATATATTTTACTTTGTTATCATTGCAGTGCTGGGCACTGTATATGATAAGCGAGCACTGTTCCATGGAACTGCATCTCCTGTGTCACCACCATTTATTTCTGTTTGTATTTGACACATGGTCTCATTATGTAGCTCAGACTGTCCTTGAACTTATGTTCCTGAGTCTCCTACCTGACTATATACATGTGTTTTATTAGTTTTTTTGTCTTCTGTTCTGCTTTTGACAAATTTATAGTGAACTAAGGAAAATAACAAATGCATTTGAATAAATATTTTGACTTTCACTAGCCAACTTGTTTATATTTTGTCCCATTCAAGTACACATTATTTTTGTTATTAGCATTCATTAAAATGATTTGGTGGCTAAGAAGAAATTGAATATGAAATAAATACACTAGGATGAAATAGATGATTATTTATAAATGCAATTATCTAGTGCAAATAATGTTGTTGACCCCCTCTTTCCCCTAAATCTGGCTCAAGTAGAGTAATTTTCTGAATTCCCATATTACAGTAGTTTATACACACCAGAAGAAATTTTTTTCTGAAAAACGATAAATTCATTTCAGGGGAAACTAAACTAAATGGTAAATGACAGTGTGAATCCTCAGTTCCTCCCCCAAGGAAATTCATATTTCATGGGCTCGATGCTTTAGGCTAAACTTAAGAATCAAGGACAAAGGCGGAGAACTTTAAGGGTTAATGAGCCAAGGAGGAAGTGGGGGGTGCTGTCATTCTTGTGGCCCATGAGTAATTAATGGATTTGTTGGACATTTCCATTCTGATGAAGGATAATCAAATTTTGTAAAGGCCCTAGACTAAATCCCACACATCTTTTGAATCTACCAATGTTGACTTGACACATTACGAACACTCAATTAAGTTATAAGCTTACTGAATTATTCCTGCCTATTGAGACAATGCTGGGGAAAGTTATGGTTTCCTGCTTCAAAAGTTTTTTCTCAGAATTTAGAGTTCCAGTTTTATTCTCTTACTGAAACAGAGAAAAAAAATCAAAGACTGGCTATGGAGGAGCCACAAGAATTCTTAAGGTTTCTTTGAACTGTTTTATCAGTTCAGCAGTAAATTGGAGTAACCCCCCACTGTGTTCTACCCATAACCTCAGCATTGACTCATCTCAGGATCCTCACAGCTCTGCTAACTTGCAGTGTCAGAGAACACAGATCAAGGACATTTAAAAGCCTCTCCATCAAATGTGAAGAGGGTAACTACCTTAGAAACTCAGGCTTTGATTTCAACAGTGAAGAAATTATTTTTGGCTTCACTTTCAAGGAAAACTAAAAAGTTAAAAGTGACAGAGAGGGTGGTAGGATATAAACATTTTTAAACATTTAGAAGTAACAATATTGCATCTTGGCAGGGCTGGCTTCTCTTTTACAATAGTGGGAGGCTTTTTTGTAGGATTCCAAGTGGGCTCTGAAACGATATATTTCTACTATTAATGTGTCATCCTGGAATGTCGGCTCTGATGTGTCCCACATTGATTCTTCTTGTTGACCTATGCTTCCATGCCTGCAAAGCAATCTAACATACACAGCAAAGCAAGCATCAGGAACAAGATTTTCAGATATCCTATCCAAGATGGAAAAAAAAGTCTTCCAAGACAAGAGTGAAAAACAGCAGCAGCCTGGCACTTCTCTGCAGCAGAGCCCTCAAACACCAGAAGGGAGGCAATCCGGGGAGCAGCCGCCGCCAATAGGGTGCAAAAGGACTTGAGAGACTGAGGCAAATGCCAGGAAAATAGAAGCTCAGGATGTTGCTTTGTGCTTTATAGGGTCATAAAAACTTTATACGGAAAGTTCAAACCCTTAACAGACATTTCATTAGTCCTCTCTTGATCCCCTGAGGTAGACAGGTGGCAAGTATAATTATTGTCATTTTTATGAATAGGAAAAAAAATGAGACATGGAAGATTGAGCAACACATTTAAAGGGCCATGTAAAGACATGCGCAGAAGATGCTGCTCGGCACCTCCCTGTGACTTCCTTAGATGCCTTATGACCTTTCCTTCTTGTTGGCCTCCCATCATGCTTTTCTTCAAAGAAACCATCTTCAAAGATCTTGTTTATGTCTTAACATATGTTGTTTCAGAGACATAACTAATGAACAGACAGGAGTTAAGAAAAAAAAACAGAACAAGGTCCTGGCTTAGGTCCACACAATCAAATCATTCCTTCAAAACTAGCTACATAAACCTCTATCAAATTCATTCTAATTTTCAGACAATGCTCAGTTGACTCTCTTAGTGACATACTTCATCCAAAGGTCCACTTGAGTTCACACTGTTTGGACACATTTGGATTCTATAATCTATTGGTTGAAGCAGACTCCCCACAACACTGCTAAATGTCTTCAAAAGGGTGAGTCACATGACTCCGTGTAGTGCCAGAAGAGGTCTGATGTCCCCTTCCTCTGTCAGCTGGCAGGCAACCACCAAGCAGGGATCCTGGCACTGCTTGCTGGCACTGTATCTCTGTGTCCTGAAAAGACATCTCTGCTTGGCATGTCTTCCAGTTGAAACATTAAAAAAATATAAAAATAAAAAGCCAAATGGTAATAGCGAGCAAATGGGAAAAGAAAGCTGAAAATTACTAGAGAAGGGACAAGTTTTCAACTTCTAAGAAGATATTAGAAAGTGGAAACATTACAAAATCTGTCTTTGCCAATGGTGTTGTCCAAAGAGCAACTGAGTTTATTGTAGAAATAATAATCACTAAATCTGTGCATGAGTCAGTGATGACATAAGACTATGTACCAAAGCATTGCTAAACATTCTTTACTATGTTTTACCTTACCTTGGGCTTTCCACTACATGACCCTGTGTAATACCATGCTCACTTGGAATATTACTTCAGTAGTGACTATTATGTGGTTTGATTTGTTATTGCGAGACTAACATGAAGCATATCACTTTTCCATGCCTCTTTCTTATACAAACACAAAGTCCAATAAATAGCCAATTTGGATATCAGAAGAGTGTTGAGAATTAAAAAAAAACTTTTGGAAAGTGTTTGTGATCTGCCACATGGAGCATGTTAGGAGAACAGTATCATGTAGCCAAATGCCTACCTCTATAAGTGCTTAAATCTCAGAGCTAAAACCCAAATGCTTGCTTATATCATGAGTATAATTTAATGGAGTTTTCACTATCCAGGAATATGGAGTGCACTTTCTTATCTGACAATGCAAATGCACAAAATGGAAGACATTACACAGAAGGCATGCTTTTAGTTCCATCCCATAGGCTATTAGTTGCTTTCATATCTGAATGTAACCACAGTTTTGTATATAGAAGCCAGACTCCTCCTTGGTCTTTTGATATGCTAAAATAAATGCAGCTTTCTAAACACTAAGGCTTTAAAGCTAGTTTTGGCCAATTAGAATGACTATAGAATATGATATTGATTAATTAATAATTTCCACATGGTAAAAATTCTTTTCACATCTTTCAACTATTACAACTCGTTGCTGGATTGAAATAATTTTTGACCAATGATACCTAATTCCTCTGTATAAGATTATGTTCACATTTTACTGCTTGAGAATTCACGGTGCTTTGGAGTTCCCATTTTCTCCAAGAAAATGCATTTCCCCCATGGGAGAGAAATTCAGTACTTATACACAAAGCAGCTGTGAAACAAATGGAAAACTCTATTGTAAAGAGACATGCTAAAATCGAATTTCCTGGTGTGTTAGTGAATAACACCCACATCTATACTTAATAATCCCTTTTAGTACTTTCTTTTTTCTAATCAAATGCCTGTCAATATTCTTACGCACTATGAAACAGCATATTACCAGTTTCAACACACGATTTGAAGTATAATATGTGTTACATTTATACCACCACTTCTATTATTTATGATAAACAAGGTTTATTTCATGAATGACTAAACTGAGAAACATCACAGAGGGATAACAGAGATGTTTCATTTTTAAGTCTGGCAAATATTGCAAAGGCAGCATTCTTATTTTCTTGTTGTGTTTTCTTTTTTTTTCTGACCTTGCTAACCACACAGCCTTGGAAGTCATTACTGACTCCCCATGGGATCTCTATAAGAAAGACTACTTTTTATAACCTGTCCATCATGAAACTCATCATTGTTTAGCTTGCTTCTCCTGAATCTGATCCCTACTCCTACCACATTTTTGCTTTGTTCTTTCATTTCCAGTGTTAACATTTAGCCAAAAATAAATGACCCAGAAAAGAATGAGAAATATTTTATGTTAAATATATTTTATCAACAAAATACTTCCTATAAAACTTTGCCGTGAAAATCATGAAATATTTAAATATCTGTGGAAAATAAGTCAAAAGTTGAAGGAAATGGAAGGGACAACTACCCAATTTCTTCATCTACATCAGTAGTTCTTAACCTGTGAGTTTTAAGCCCTTTCGGTGTCAAATGGATCTTTCACAGGGGTCAACTAAGACTATCAGAAAACACAGATATTTATATTGCAGTTCATAATAGTAGCAAAATTATAGTTATGAAGTGTCACCAAAAATAGCTTTATGGTTGAGAACCACCATAGCATGAGAAACTGTGTTAAAAGGTCGCAGCATTAGGAAGGATGAGAGCCACTGTCCTAAATGTATCTCCATGTCTTGGTTCAGAATTGTTTCCCACAGGCTGGCAAGGTGACTCAAGTAGGTAAAGGTACTTACTGTCACTCCGAATGACTGAGTTCTATCCATCCCTTGAGCCCACTTGGAAGAAAGTGAGAATCAACTCGCAAAAGTTGTCCTCTAACTTCCACAAATGATCCATGGCACAGCCCCACAATCAATAAGTAAATAAATATAATATTGGTAAGATGACTTTCTGATCTCAGACCTCAATGGAAGGTGAATATGTTATCATATCTTAAGTGCAACAGAATTCAACTTTTCTAGATAAACTAGTGTTGCATCAACATGTCTACTAAATCAGAATTTTTGTTTCTATGCAATAGCTTTTAGCTATAGATGACTTCTAAAGAAATATATCGATTACTGCCCAATATAAACAAATGTTACCATAAAATTTTAATTCAGTTTCTGTACATTTCCATCACATATTTTATGCTTGACGATAAACATGAAACACTAGCACATGAGTGTTATAAACAGCTCCACTACGCTACCTATTATTTATGTTGATATCCCTTGTTTTCATTTGTACTATGTGTGTGGGTCATAAATATTAATGGTGTAATGCCAAGGTGTGCCAGCACTGAAAGCAAGAGGTAAACACTGAGACCCACCCTTAGCCAAGAAGCTGTTTGCAATTGATCCCTGTTGGCAAAGAGAAATTGTTTTTTTTTCCCAATAGAGTGCAACTGTGCATATCAACAACACTCCAGCATAGGCCCTATGCCTGGGAGTAACCAGTCAACACAAAACAAGCTCAGTGGTTTACTGTGGCTTTTTGATTCATTTTGTTAGGTTTGGTCCTTGTTTGTTTTGATTTTCATTTTTGTGTTTTGTCTTGTTTTTTAAGAGAGAGAGAGAGAGAGAAAGAGAGAGAGAGAGAGAGAGTGCATTCATTGGGTGGACAACAGGGGACAGGGAGGTAGGAAGGTTCTGGGAGAAGTTAGAATACAGGAAAACAGTCAAAATACAGTCTGAAATTTTTTAAATAAAAAGATGTTAAAGTCATATTTAATAATGTAATTTGTGTCCAGTTCAAAGGAAACTCCAGTGCCCCCAAATTCTGGCAGTTAGACTAAAGCCAGCTTTCCTAGAGAAGTTGTGAAGCCAGTTCCCCTCTACCAAAGGAACCTTTTACCCTTATCACTGAAAGAAGGTACAAATGGCTGTCTATGCTGCCAGTTAGCATACCAAAGTCTATGCTGGCTTGCAAACTCCCTCAGTATCACAAGTACCTTTATACTTTCAGAGTTCATGCTGGCATGTCTCTTGTCAATCTGCCTTTACCCTAAGCTTCTCCAGTTCCTGGGCTTCCCTCTGCCTTGCTATTCATTTCTCCTCAAGACCCTTCTCTTTCAGCTATGTTCCCTCTGTGTTGTCTTCCTCTTAGCCCTCTCTCTTGCCCTCTATTGGTCTCCTTTGCCTGAATTCTCTTTGTCCTTATTTCTTGTTCTCCCCGTCTCACGGCCAACTTCCGTCTGCTAGTCATGTTCAATCTACTGCTTTCTCTGCTCTGGACTCCTCCAGACGCCTCTGGCTATTCTTGCCCTCATATCTACAATGAAAACCCTCCTGTCATATGTACCTTAGAGTGATCATGTCATCAGTTTATACAATCTCAACAGTTTTTTAAAAAAATGAGCAGGCAGTTTCAGAACAACACTGACCGATTTCTACGAAGAAACTCTTTGAGAAATATGTCCCCTACTACTTTAAAAACTCTAAAGGGTATAGAATTTTTATCAAGTGGCAGACAGTTTTATATGGCCTGCTTTCAGGGAAGAGGAACTTCATTTTTGATTTGATATTGAGCAGTACATATGTCAGCTGGGCGGGATTTTTACCGTTTGGCTGCATTACTGAAGGATGCTGAGATGGGCTTTCAAGTGGGTCCTGTGTGCCTGATCTGGAAGAGATTTTGATCTAAAAGCAGGATTTGGTATCTGCCTATCTTTGATCTAAGATTATGCAAAGGAATAATAATGGTGCCTATAAAGAAGTGACAGCTCAAGATAGGCAAAGTGAAACAAAGGAATAATTCCTGATGTCAAGTATCCAAGCCAGTTCCTAAGAAGCAATATATTATGTAAGTGTGAAAGTATTCAACTTTTTCTCTTGTACCAGTGTTTTCCTCACATCTGTCAGCACCAGAAGCTTTTGCACACTAGACAATTCTATTTTCTCAGTCTGAAATGCCACAGGAAAGAATGCAAGGGACCTAATGGGCACTAGATTTATAACAATAGACGTGTGGATTTTGATAGGTATTCAAAGTTTTGTTGATTGACCACATCAACTCAGAGCTGTGAGTTTGGACAATTACTAATGAGTTCAAAGAACTTGGATGAGATCATTGTATGCAAATCTCAGGGGGCAGGGAGTTAGGGCTTAACCTTAGAGGTAAAGTCCTTTCTGGCTGGGTCTCTGGTTAGTTTTATGTAATTACAAAGTAGGCTCTGGGAATCTGTCCAGCAGCCTTCCAAAAGAGAATCAGATGCATTTTGTTTTGCAGCCAGTACTGCAGTTTATATGAAATCCCTGGAGATTCTGACTCTGAATCACTTCTTCCTCCACCAACAAGTGTTGGTGCTGAGGTTGTACATTGAAGGGGCTGGTGAGGGTATGGGCCCTCAGAGGCACTTCTTCTGGGGACTCCATTTATGGGCATGGGAGCTAAGCATGCCTAGGGGGAGGAAATGCCTCAATCAGCTGTGAACAATTAGAGGTCTTGGACTTGAAGGCTCTCAGCATTCTATAATTCCAGGCTTCAGGGAGCTTGTAAAACTGTACTCCTCCTAAGTGCTGCAAGCTCACACCTTTGCCATTGATTAATTGGCAATCTTCAGAGGAAAACTTATGGGACCCAGAATGCAAAGTTCTAAGTTGTAAGTGTAATGTTTCTTGGGTAGAACACAAAGATGCTTGCTCTAGGTGTTTAATCCTACTACAAGCCCACAAAGATTAGGTGGGAATGAATGTAAAGTGACCTGGCTCTCTTTACATTTGGAGATCTCTGTGCAAGATAGGGAGCTCCTCTCTTGTGGTCAGTGTTCTCCATTTGTATTTGAACTAATGACTAACACTCAGGTGCAGGAACCATTGCAGCAGATTCATTGATAACTTTACAACACTGAAGTTTGCCTGCACCAAATCAAAGAAACAATCGGTATGGAAGAATTAATGAATGCAGTAAATCTCAATGATGGTTTGGATTAACTGCAGTGTTTGTAAAGAATTAGTTCTTAATGAATTAGAGATCAGGAATCTGGGTGAAGCCAGTCTCTAACTGTGTCCTGGATGAAACGCTAAAGAAAGCAAGCTTTAGTGTCACAGATGGTCATTAACTCAGCACTTTTCAAAGCACCAAGATGACTTTAAAGAAAGCGGTACCCACTGGCAGCGTCCTTCATTTCTCAGCTTTTAAAAGTAATTACATGCTCTCCAACTGAACAGTGACCAGTCCTGAGTATGCACTCTGACTGCAAGAACATGAAAATTCGGCCCCAGATATCGGAAAAGGCATAAATGTTTTGGGAACATTTTCATCAGAAATAAATCCCCGACTGTCATAAAAATATCATGAGCTCAGTCAAGCCAGGATCAATAGCAGATGCCTAGGGGCAAATAGATTAATCAAAGACACAGACCCTTCCTCCCGCACTTCAGGAGTGAAACACTTCCATTTCTGTAGAGTTTAAACAATTAGCCTGAACTTTGAGGATATCTACATGGTAGACATTTAATATTTAAAAATAATCTGTTTTATATCCTTTCAAGAGATGGCCCACTTTGTTTTGGCTTGTTTTTGTCCACGTGCTTACAGTTATTTTAATCCATGTATCACCTCCCTCTGCCCTTCTTCAACTAAATTATTTAGTGGATGCATGGATCTGAGCCTTTGTTTGCAGTCTAATGCTTTTCTGATGGGCTTTCTCTCCACAGATGCCTTTTTAAAGGCTATATTTTGTGTACCTCTTTTAGATAGACCCTAATATATGCAGGTGTGGGTACAGCTGGAGTCAGCTGGAAAGAATCCCTGCTCCCCTGCAAAAGAACCAACTTTGGTATTAACCCTGCACCTTCCCAGTGTACTCACTTATGCTTAAGTGACAGCAGTGTTGACAAAGGTTGTGACTGCACTGATTCTAATCTCTTGTTCCTTCTGTTTGATTAACTTTATAGAAAGTTGCTCAATGGGAGGCAAATCCCATATAGTGGGCCATGGAATCTAGGAAACATCTTTGAGTGACTCTTCCAGGTTCCCAAATGTTCATCTACTGAGGGCCACCATGTGCTTGCAGTCATTGCTTGAGTACGGATAACAGTTCTTAGACCATTAATAGTGATTATGACAGTAGACACTACTGCTAGGGGGAAATTCCTCTTCCTGGAGATAAGTAGTTCCAGGAATCTGACCTTTGCCATGTCCATACAGAACAATATAAAAATATTTTTAAATTACATTTACTACTCCAAAGTAAAACTGCATCCTAGAATCTCATCTAATCATAGATCTATGTCATGGGAACCCACAAACTGTGCTCTCCTTGAACTGCCCACCTGACATCCTGTTCTCCCCCTGAATGAAGCTGAATGATAGATTGCTATCTATGTCAAACCTCTGTTGTCCTCTCCTTTCAATAATTCACTCTTCTGTTCTCCAAATGGCAGATCTAAACTTCCTTCTGTATGTGCCTAGGATTCTGGGCACTCCAGTTCTTTATTAATATCTCAGACGTGGCCGCTTTAATCTACACAGCCATGACATGAGACTGCATTTCTTCAGGCTTATATCTATATGATACGTTTTGCTGTGGGTGACCTTGAAGCTGTTCACAGAGCCTTGGGTGGGATTCTCAGCTGAGTCAAGTCTCTGGCTTTCTTGAGTGAAGCATGTGTTACAAAACCAGGTAATGCTGTTCCCTGCCCTCCCGTGTGTTGTTCTCTGTGCTGTAGTTTTCAGATTATCGTTGCTCCATTGCTTTCACATTTTACAATGTAACTGTAGCCATTTTTACTCAAGATGCCTGGCATAAATTTGTACCACATTTAAAATACTGCCATTGCTGTATTTTGACCACAGACAGGGAGAGGATATTCGATCTGCAATGGGTTTCATAAACCTTCCTTACCTCCTACATGGCCACTTGATAGTTTTCCAAACTTCAGAGCTTCATATAACATATTTTTTCATGTTAATTTACAGAAATTCTAAAGACAGCTTAAGATTTATGGCAGGCACATTCTTCTGGATGTCTTATTAGCTTAGTTGTGAGTCTATAAAACAACTGAAAACCTAAGTATGTGATAGTCTTAGAATCATCATCCACTAGTCAAATGGCATAATGGCTGAGATCTATTGTTAAGTTAGATCCATACTAGATGCTGAGGAGACTACAGACATGGGCAGGGAAGGGTAGATTCATCTGCCTGAAGGGTGAAGGGTTCCCAGGAAAACTAGCCAGCTGAGTCAGAGAAATAGATAGTGTGAGAGGAGGGAATCTAGGGAGAATGGAAGGAAGTCTAGTCAGAGGAGGAAGTGGAGAATCTCAGTGAGATGACTGAGTACAGCATGCAAGCATGCCTGGAAACTAGGAAACTGCAACAGGGATTCTATTTGTTGAGAGCTTATTATGGTCCAGACCCTTCTATAATCACATTATCATTGATATTCAATCATCTAGAATTGAGAATACTGATGACAGATGATACAAAGAGAGAGAGATGTTGATAGACAGTCCATATAGTTTATGTAAACATCCTTGCAATTATATCATTTCATAAGTAATAAAGCTAAGAACTAGAGATCCTGAGAATGATACCTAGACCCATGTCACAGTCCATGTCCATTTCCTTTTAGCCTGAATCACATTCACAACTTATCCAAAGGTAAACTAATAGAGTTTCTTCAGAGACAGTTAACAATAGTTTATAGTTGCTTGCAGTTCAGAGTGACTGAGATGAAACACACTCCATAGCAATAATGCTCTTTAAAAATCAATGCCTTTTTAAAATATAACTTTTAACTCTGGTTTGGATCAAATAATACTTCAATTTTTGAAGTAGGACTTTTTAAAGTACATGACCTCTTCCACAAATAATATGTATACATATACACCAAGGTCCACAGCCTTTATGGCAGGCAAAATATGGGGAAAAGATAAAAATAACTACGGTGACACTAAAGAAATATCATGGAAATGTGGCAATTTTTCTAGGCTGAATTAGGAAACCAAGAGCAAACATGGTGGAGAATGTTTGAAATCCTAGGCTACAGAGGGAGACCCTGTCTTAAAAACAAACAAAAGTTACACCAAAATTATATGGTTAGCAGTGAGTAACCATTTAGTGACAGCTGGCAGCCCTTGTAGTCTGCCTCTTTTCTAGTTTAATGTGTATGTTTCTATAAGAACAAAATATATGGAACTTGTAATAAAGCAAATGAAGACCACCTTTCCTGCTGACTTTTTCATTTTTATACTTATGTAGGAGCTTTGCTTTAAATATATATTGTAACATTTACATACAACAAAAGCCCCCAGGTCATCTTTACCTTCCCCTCTTGTCTTACACCTTACAATTATTGTGTTAGGAAGTCTGGCTTTTTCCACTCTCCACTTTGCTCTCTGGGCTAGTACTGCAGTAACTGCCTGATGGACATTGCAATCTTCCCTCTTGCCCACCTGGGTCTATGGCCTGCCCTCTGCACAGCACTCAACCCTACCTGCTCTCAAACCTTAATCAGTTAGTGGATATAGTTCCTCTATTGTGTCCTACGTTTCCATCTTACCTAACTGGTCCTCTCTGGAACACTAGCCTCATTCCATGTGGACTCACCCACTCATTTCTCCTAATATCCAGCATGGTCAAATCTCCAGGCTTTTGAAATTCCTCTTTTGTTTGCCCAGGGCTTTGTCTAAGAGATCCCATGACTGACTTTATTGCCTTTATTTAAATCTCTCCACCTCAGAGATATGTTCCTGACTTTATCACTTACCTAAGAGACTTTTATTCATTGATTTTTTAATATCACCTTTTCCAATTGATTTTTTATTTAAAATTCTCATCACTCCCATCACCTTCTTTCATAATTATTTATGCTCTGCCACCCCTCGAGGGAACGCTCTCCACAATAACAGAACTTCAGACCTTCCGTTGTTTGATGTTTGCCTTGGACAATGCCCAGAATGTACTGGATATTTAATATTGGTTGGATATATAAATTATAGGTTTAACCAAGTGACTGAATGTTTTGTAGTCATTAGAAAATTGGAACATGAAGAGAATGTATATAATGTCTTATGTGAACTGATAAAAATGTACAAGATCATATGAAAATATAAAATGTGAAAATGAAAATTATTCTTGAAGAATGGCACAAGTAGCCGGTTGTGGTACCTCATGCCTTTAATCCCAGCACTCGGTAAGCAGAGGCAGATGGATCTCTGTGAATTTGAAGCCAGCCCAGGCTACAGAACAAGTTCCAGGACAGGTTCCAAAGCAACACAGAAAAACCCTGTCTCGAAAAAAACCAAAACAAAACAAAAAAATAGCACAAGTGTGATGAATCCTATGCTTTGTCTCCCTGATTTCCTTCTGCTGTTATAGGGAGTTTCCTTTGTGTCAGCAACATTAGAAAAATCGCTACATAATGGCTTTTATAACAGGAAATATCAGCGTCATGATTTCACAACTTTGATCTCTTCAACCTGGATCTTCACTCTCGTATATTCTTGCTGTCAGTTGTATGAGGTTATAGTAAGGTACAGAAAATGCTGAGTTAAGTTTCATTGCCTTTTCTCTGTCTATTTCTGTCTCATCGGCCCTTCCAAGGTCACATGCACTCCTGCTCCTACCGAAATAAAATTGCAATGCTGAAAATGAGGTTTACCCTTTTCCCCCACAGACAGTTTTACTTAGAGTTAGGATTCAAACTTTTATCTAAGTACCAGCTTTTGAAAGAAGGAATTTGAGATGTTTTGCTTACTCACCGAAGCGGGTGGTTGTGGAGTTACCTGTCAAGGCTGTCTGCACTACTGCACAGGGTCACTTTTCTGTTTTGCCCACAGTAAAACCCACCGGCTATGTTTGGAATATAAACATGGAACTCACATCACTTGTGTCTCTAGCCTAATTGAGAAAGAGCAAACTGAGCACATTTGGTAGCCATAGAGAGGCTCCCAATTTGTGGTCCTCATGGAACTCACACTTCAAGCATGCAAGCCTGTCAGGGTGTTTTATCTTTGACAAGCAGCACTTTCCAGAGAGATGCCTAGCTGTAGCAAGTCAGTGTGGTCATGAACTGTGGTGTCATTTCTGGCAAGAACTTTCAAGCCTGCTAAATGTTAACATCAATTGCCATAATGCACTTTGACACTGCTTGGGATGTTACACTAGGTAATCTAAACTCTCTCATGTCAAAATTGAATCATGGAGTACAACCTTAGGAACTGAAAATTTCAACTACAATTTCTTTCCGCTTGACCCATGCTTTGGTCCTGTATGACAACACTTTCAGTGTTATGAGAAACGTGGCTTGGGTATTTCCAGACCCATCATATATTTTTACACGAATTTTGAGAGTGACATCAGGTTGGTTGACCCAATTCTCTGCAACAGATTTTCTTACATTTCTTGTAAGAGTGAAGTGTTCTTTGTGTACATGGTCTCCATGGACACAGATGTCACCAGTGGAACTGAATGTTTTAAAAGTTTATTCTGTATTACATTAAAATTATATGTTTGTGTCTATTTATAGGCATATGCACATGGGTGCATGTGCCTATAGGGTCCAGAAGAGGGTTCCATATCTCTTGGAGCTGGAGTTACAGGCCATTGCAAGCTGCCCAGTGTTTATCCTTGGAACTGAACACTGATGTCCTACAAGAGCAGCACGTGCCCTTAACTAATGAGCTACCTCTTTAGCCCCACTAAAAGATATTAGCACACGTATTTATTGTGTGTACGCATGTGCCTGTGCACATGCTGTAGTGTTCAGATGAGGGCCTCAGAAGGTAACTTGCTAACATTGCTTCCCTCCTTCTACCAAGGGGTCCTGGGTTATCAAACTCAGATTTTCAGACTTAGTGGCAAATGGTTTTATATGCTGAGTCACCTCATTAGTCAAGCAGGAAAAAAAAGTTTAATTGGACCTTGTCTTAGTGTATTTTCTATTGCTGTGATAAAATACCATGATCAAACAACTTATAAGAGAAGCATTTATTTTGGGGATTATGGTTTCAGAGGTGTAGAGTCTATGATTATGAGGCAAAACCATGACTGCAGGAACAACTGAGATCTTACATTTTTTTATTTCAAGCTTGTTTCACATGTCAATCCCAGCTCCCTCTCCCTCCCCTCCTTCACAGGCCCTCCCACCAGCTCCCCCAGGTCCCCACCCAAACCCCACTCCATTCCCCAGGGAGGGTGAGACCTTCTGTGGGGGATTCCCAGAGTCTGCCATTTCATCCAGGGCAGGGCCCAGATCATTCTGCAAGAGATCAGGCTGAGAGGGCATCCCTCAATGTGGGAGGGGCACCCAAAGTCCAACTGTATGCCTGGGACAAACACCAATCCACCACCCCAAACCCCTCAGATTGTCCAGGCCTCCTTGCTGACACCCACATTCAGGGGGTCTGGATCAGTCCCATGCTGGTCTTCCAGCCATCAGGTGGGGGTACAAGAGCTCCCCCTTGTTCAGGTCAGCTGTTTTTGTGGGTTTCACTAGCCCAGTCTTGACCCCTTTGCTCATCATTCCTCCCTCTCTGCCACTGGGTTCCAGGAGTTCAGTCCAATATTTAGCTGTGGGTGTTTGCCTCTGCTTCCATCAGTCACTGGATGAAGGTTTTAGTATGGCATATAAGGAAGTCATCAAACTCATTATCAGGAATAGGCACTTAAGGTAGTTTCTCCACTATTGCTTAAGTTGTCAGTTGGTGTCATCCTTGTAGATCTCTGGAAATCTCACTAGTGCCAGGTCTCTCCCAGAACCTATAATGAGAACTTACATTTTGATCCACAAATTTGCAGCAGAGCAAGAAACTCTAAGACTAACAATAGTCTTTAGATTCTTCAAAGTCTTCCCCAGGTGACACACTTCCTCCAACAAGGCCACATCTCCTATTTGTTCTCAAACAGTTCCAACTGGCGATCATTGAGTCAACTATATGAATCTATAAAGGCCATTCTCATTCAAACCACCATAAACCTTTTATGCAGATCATAAGATATCAAACAAGTAGATAAAATCACTAAAAATGAACTGTACACAGAAGTTCCTCTTTCTAACAAGACACTATTCAGGGATGGTAGGATGTGAGTAAAATCAGTCTGATATACATACTCTTCATTTATTTATTTTAATTTCATTCTACATTCCTTCCATCCCCCACCCTTAACATCTTCTCCAGCCTATTCCCATATAATCCTACTAAAGGGTAAGGGCTCCCATGAGGAATCAACAAAGCCTGGTCCATTCATTAAATTGAGGCAGGACAAAGTCCCTCCCCCACTTCATTAAGGCTGAGAAAGATACCCCACCATAGAGAGTGGGCTTCAACAAGCTAGCTCATGTCCCAGGGATAGAGCCTGGACCTACTGATAGGGGCTCCTCAGATAAGTCAAGCTACACAACTGTCTCCCATATGTGGACGATCTAGCTTAATCCCATGGAGGCTCTACAGCTGTTGGGATAGAGTTCATGCATTTCCTTGAGCTTGGTTCAGCTGTCTCTGTAGATTTCTCCATCATGATCTTGACCTCCCTTGCTCATATATTCCCTCCTCCCCCTCTTCAACTGGATTCCCAGAGGTTGGCCTGGAACTTGGTTATGGATCTCTGCATCTGGTTCCATCAATTACTGAATGAAGACTCTATGATGACAGTTGGGATATTCACCAATTTGATTAGACAGGAAAGCCAGTTCAGGTACCCTCTCCACTATTGCTAGGAATCTTAGCTGGGCTCATCCTTGTGGATGATTTTATGTAAAACTATCACTTAGGGCTGGGGTTTAGCCTTGGTAGTAGAGGACTTACTTGGCAAATGCAAGGCCTTGAGTTCAGTATGAAACTCAGGGGGGAGGGGAGGCATATTTGATTCTGTGTAGCCAGAACTTCAATGCAGTTAAATGGACCAATTGTTTACTGTGCTATAAGCTAACTCCAGTGGAATTCAGGAAGACAATCTTACAGCCTCTCATCTCTGTGAGTAAATAATTGTGAGACATAATAAGTATAGTTAGTGTCATTAAACTCAACAAGATGAAAGTGGACTTAGCTGAGGGAGACGTGCTTCTGATCTTCTGATTTCCATTTTTAACATCAGAGTGAATAAAAAGTGCCCAGCACAGTCCACCCCCACCCCCCAACCCCCACCCTGCCCTGCCACAGTAGAGCAAGCAGTGTTCAGTTTCATTTCTTCTCCTCCATCGAGGATGGTCAGTTTCTGCAATGTATATATGTCTAGCAGGATGAGCACAAACAGAGTTCTGAGAGCCTGCAGATGAGGTACACTGCCTACCAGTTCCTGATTGGTATTCCATTTGGTTCTGAAACATAATGAGTTATATGTTGAGTTTTAGAAGCTAGTTTTATATCCCCATCTGGCCCGAATTCTGCACATACAGTTGTACATCACGAATCTACAGCCTTGCTTTATGCTTCCATGTTCCCGTTTGATTTGAAAATGAAATTTTACTCAGCACAAAATGAAGAAGTTGGTTATGAGTGTTTGTTATATAATTTTAAAATGAAACAGATAAGATGTCAAATCTTTAAGATAATGTCTGAAATCAAGTAAGAATGCCTTCGGAAACAATGAGTTGTATCTCTCCATTTGCATCCCCCACAGGGTTTGCACAGGGTTTTTCCTTTTCATTTATTATTAAACTTAGCAGTATTAATATTTATTAAATACCTATGGGGTGCCAGTAAGAATTCAGAGCTCATTAAAGAGGTAGCTCCTAGTGTCAAAACCGTAAAAGCTGTTATATGCCATTACACCTCAACTCTGTCCAGAGAGGGAATGATTTTACTCTGAAAGATGTGACTTGTGTTTTCTTTTGTTAGAATGCGTCTATTTGATGCATGTAATTCTAGGTAAGCATTGGCTACAAAACCTGGAGCCAATGCTTTTGAGGGTACTTGTCTACATCCTAACATTATCCCCAAAGTTAATTCAATTAAGAAAGAAACGAAGAGGAATGTGAGATAAAAACCACTGCAAAGAAGTCAATGTGGGATAAGTGAGACAGACCCTCCCTGCTCTGGAAATGAAATGCAGAACCTAATGAAAGTGTGCAGTCATAGACAGATAATTCCGATGGCTTTTTCTTCATTCAAATTACACAGTACAGAGAGCCTTTAATGAAAATTAAAGGGGAATAAAGTCAGCATAGCCATCAGGAAGCACTTTTTCACTCTACAGACAGCAGGTTTGGAGTGGCATTTCAGGCATAGCCTTGAATGAGAGGGACACAGGAGCCATTCAGCAACTGATGCTTCCCTGTAATGAATTCTCATCACTTCACTGGTGTATTTCCTTAGTTCTTATTTTGCTGATACTGTTCAAATGAAGATTTTTTAACCCCTAATTATAACCAAAGCTATATAAGTTATGTTCACAAGAAGTCTCATAAAGCAAACAGTGGAAACTATACAGAATTCTAAGTGCATACCTGAAGTCAAACCTGTGCCCTTCAAATTCTGTCTGTAAGAAAGGCAATGTATGAATTAATTAAGGTTAAGTGTGATTCACTGTATCAGATGTACTGAATTTTTACCACTCAGCCTGTGCTTTCAATATACTTTTTAAATACTTGTAATTTAGTGTCCATTTGGATATCAAGTAAATACTAAAAAATACCTTTAGTTTCTGAGAAAAATACTTAAAAGACATCAGATATATGTTATAAATACACTAGAAATCCAAAATGAAT
Source organism: Mesocricetus auratus (assembly GCF_017639785.1). NCBI lineage: Eukaryota > Metazoa > Chordata > Mammalia > Rodentia > Cricetidae > Mesocricetus > Mesocricetus auratus. The sequence goes on from NW_024429266.1 coordinate 52,081,165, forward strand.
ACAAAAGCCACTTAAATTTCTGAACAAAAAGACTTAATGGAACAATAGACTTGTAAAGGATCTTAAGAGGTCATGTGTGATGTTTATTAGGAAAGTCCCAACACCCTTCTAAACATACACACACATACCACCATCACAGAGATGGACTACATTACACAACTTAAACAGACCTTGTAAACTCATTGATTTACAAAGACAAGAATATTGTCATTTTTCATGCCTCTGCTGTTAAGACTTTTCACTATATATGACATGCTCACCTAAGTGACTTTGATGTTTGATGCTGCTGCTTAGTTTCAACTTTTTCTCAATTGTTCTTTTAGACCCAAGTAGCTGATCTTTCATGTGTTCTCCCCTCCCACTTTCATAGTTAATACTTCGTGGCTAACCGATTGAAGTATGAAGGTCAAAGCACCACCATGGACCTTTAGAAGTTTAGTTGCACAATCATGATCATGATAAAAAAGATAAATAATAGTCAGGGACAGTACAGCATGAGGGATATTAAAAGGACTCTATACATACTGTCATAGTTATGTATAGAAAGGTACAGAAATCATAGTTGGAAATTAGAGAAGGCTTTCTAAGAAAGAAGTTGCTTATATTGAAACTTAAAGGACACGAAGAGAGTAACTGAACAGAGACAGTAATGAAGTACATACGAGTTAGAGGGCATAGAATATGAAGGAATACCACAGTATGCTTGGCAAACTGAAGTCACACAGAGCAGAAAGTATGGAACATCTGTATAAGACACTGGCAGGGGTAGTCTAGCAGTACACATGACTCTAACACTGAATGGCATTATAGGATTGTGTGTTGCTGACCTTCACTCTGGACCTTCAGTGAGTTACAGAAAACTATACTGTGTGGGACCCAGAGGACAACCTAGAGGGATGTTAGTGTCTGTAGGCTCTAGGTGTTTATCACACTCCGAAGAATAAAAGTCTTGCTGGGAAAACAGAATAGTGGACTACTTTGAATCTGTAAGAGTGCTTCAATCTACTAACTGGAAACTGTTTGGTTATTAAGTTCAGAAAAGAAGAGCTTCTGGTTACCACTCTTTGTTTTATTAGATGACAAATACAGAAAACCTGTTAAAGGAGAAATTATGTATTATCTTTTCCTTGTAGTATTGTTTGTAATCTGTAGATAAAGATGTCCAGAGAACCAAATGTGAAGCTCGCTAAAGAGTTGGGATTGGACTAATAGATATCATGACTTTGAAATAGAAACTCCCAGAATCCAGTTGAAGAGAGGGAGGAGTGATAACATGAGCGTAGGTGTTGAGACCAGTTTGGATATACCCACAGAAACAGCTGACCTGAATGGGTGGGAGCTCACTGACTCAGGACTGACAGTGGGGGAACCTGCATAGGACCAAAATAGACCCTCTGAATGGGAATGACAGTTATGTGGCTTGGGCAGTCTGTGGAGCCACTGACAGTGGGACCAAGATTTATGCCTAGTGCTCGAACTGGCTTTTTGGAGGCCATTTTCTTTGGAGGGATACCTTGCTCAGCCTAGATATAGGGGTAAGAGCCTTGGTCCTGCCTCAAAGTAAAGTGCCAGAGTTCATTCACTCCACATGGGAAGGAAGTCTTACACTCTCTGAGGAGTGAATGGGGATAGGGTGAAGGGAAGGAGGAGGTAGCAAGGGGAGAGAGGGAGTAGGAACTTGGATTTGTATGTAAAATGATATTGTTTTTAAAATTAAAAAATGACAAAAAATAAAAAAATAAGTAGAAACTGTATAAAATGAGATGAAGTGAGGGCCAGGGATGTATATGACTCAATGTGGTAGGCTATTTCACAATAGAAAAATAAAGATTTCTCTATGTGCATTTTAAAACTGAAGATCGTAAGCAAAGAAGAATGTATAACTTCTCTTGGCAGCATGTACTGAATTTGTAGTTATGCACTTTACAGATGAATTACCTTGTAACCCATCCAGAGTTGCTGAACTTCAGACTTTGGGAATGCTTAAAATGGAAGGGAGAACATCTGATTGAAGCCAATCACACTGAAATACCTGCATTTCTAAGTTGCTGGGACATCCCCTTGGAACACTCAGGAAAGCAACATTTCAGAGGGCTACACTCTGCTAAGAAAGGAGGATGTTCACCATGTGCAATTGCTTTTACTTCCCGTAATTTCCATGGAATGATGGTCCTTGCCAAGAGAAGGTCAAGTCTATGGGATATTATAGATTATATATCTTATTAGTGATACCTTAGAAATACTATAGATTGTATATCATTTAAGTGATATTCTATGTTGTTGCTGGAAGTCCTGTGTCCTCTCTGGAATCCTGGTCCATTTACATACTCATCTATCCTAGCCCTGTTTATTTAGCCTCTGTATGGCAACACTGTTGGTGATGGTGACATAACAATGACAGAATGGACAATGCCTGTGAGCTGGTGTATCTAGATAAGATTTTAAAAAACAACCATTCTAGATACAACTATAAAGACAGATTGCAAATTTGAGGGGGAGTCAGCGTTTTAAGGACAGATTGTCAAAGGTCTCTTAAATAACATCGTCTCCAAATGGCAAGAGTTTTAAGTATGTCCAAGTTGCAGGGAAAAAGAGAGGCATGTGAATATGTAAAACAAGGCCATTCTGGGCAAAGGGACCATGAGCACAATGGCCCTGAGTGCAAGCAGTATTTGAGGAAATCTGAGAACTATAAAAAGGCACTGGAGCAGGATTCAGTGTTCAGTGGGAAGAGATGTGTTAGAGCGAGTTCCTCAGATACTAGCTGTCAGAAGATAAAAGCAATAGGGCTGGCTCTCAGAGTGGAGATCAGCAGAATGATTTCATTTCAGTCACTCTTGCTGTTGTGTGCAGGAAATGCTGTGAGTAGCCAAAGTGAGAAAACTAGTTATGAGTCTGTTCAGAAGTCCATACAATAGATTAAACTTATATAGAAGCAGGTATTGTTAGCAAGAACAAGGTAGATTTAAGATGTATTTTGAACTTGTAAATTACTAGCTAGCTGCCCAAATCCACTGAGTCTGAGGAAAAGATTAGAGAAGACATGAGTGTGGTTTTGTAACAAATGTTTAAATTTATATATTGTATTGGGGCCTATGGTAGAGGCAGTGGACTTTGGTACACATGAAATCATTCCTAGCATCCACATATAAATAGTAATGAAGGTGAGTAAAAACATGTAATGAAATATGGAAATAATGCACAGAAGAAAAAGCTAGAAAAAATTCTTGTGAGAAAGAGGAAGTAGGCAGCCTGGAGGTGCAAGATTTAAATTCGTAGTTTTCCTTTATCAACCTTTAAGTGCTAGATGATTTTAAAGTGTCATTTGGCTGGACGTTGGTGGCGCATGCCTTGAATCCCAGCACTTGGGAGGCAGAGGCAGCCAGATCTCTGGGAGTTTGAAGCCAGCCTGGTTTACAGAATGAGTTCCAGGACAGGCTCCCAACTAATACAGAGAAACCATGTCTCCAAAAACCAAAAATATGTTATATTATGCATTTAATAAAAGAAATTATTTTCTTTCCATGTATAATATGACATATTATTTATATATATTTATATATATAAAATGAGCACAAAATCAAGGGATACATCAGGTACACACTAAATAGTTGAATAAAACAATTGTATATGTGTATTAAATGTCCAAAATACTTCTATTTCCATAAATAGCTACACTTACATCGTACAAGCCCATGTCATTACCCTTGTTTCATTCTCCTCCCCTGCTCATTTTCTTCCTCTTCCCAAATAGTCTGCTTCCTATGTTCATGTCTTCTTAAAAGTTCTACATTCAATAGAAGAGCAAAAATGAAATATTTGTTGTTCTTAACTGGATTTGTTTTACTTTGCCTAACACAATGGCCTCAATGTTCTGTCCATTTTCATCATGTGATTGTACACTTTTTTTCTCTCTTTCTTTTTTTGGTTTTTCGAGGCAGGGTTTCTCTCTATTGCTTTGGAGGCTGTCCTGGAATTCACTCGGTATACCAGGCTGGTCTCAAATTCACAGAGATCTGCCTGCCTCTGACTCCGGAGTGATGGGATTAAAGGCATGCACCACCAATGCCTAGCTGTGATTGTACACTTCTTATGGCTTTATATAAATATATTCAGGAATAGTAATACAAATATAGACTATATGCATACATACATAGTTATATATATGTATATATAATTATATACAATATATAATAAATATTGCTCTGTGTCTAGTTTTGTCACTAGAATATTCTGAGCTTGTTACTTATATATATGTATAGATACATATATATACACACACACATATATATATACACACATGTATACATATATGTATATTATATTCCCATGCATACATATATGTACACACACACCGTATTTTCTTCTTCCGTACACCTACTGATAGCCAAGTTAGCTGACTCCACAATTTGTAAGTATTGTGGATGGTGTGGTGATGAGTATGCGGTGTATATTTCTCTATTTTATGCTGATATGGATTCCTTATGCTTATCCCCAAGACTGTACAGCTGGATCATATGGTAGCTCTAGTCTTAGCTTTGAGGAACTTACTTACCAGTTTCCAGAATGGCTGCATTCATTTTGATCCCCACTAGTGTATACAAGGATTCCTCCTACCCATTCACCACCAAAACCCTTTTGTTTGTTATTTTTGTGGTCTTGATGGTAGCCATCTGACTAGAGTGGGATGAAGTTTCAATGTAGTTTTCATTTGCACTTCTCTGTGGCTAAAACTGTTGAACATTTCTTATACCTTTGACAGATATTTGTACTTCTTTGAGAACTGTATGTCAGTTTACTTGCATAGTTTTAATTGGACATTTGTTTTCTAATATATTTTGGATAATAAGCCACATCAAATGAATAGCTGATAGGTATTTCACTCCTTTCTCTTTGTTGTCTCTTCACTCTTAATTGCTTCCTTTGCTGTGCACAATTCGAGACACTATGCAATCCTGTTCATTAAGTTTTGCCATTACTTTCTTAGTTATTGGAGGATCATTCAGAAAGTTGTTGTCTATGCCTAAACCTTGAGGATATTTCCTTTTCTTTTCCTGTATCAATGCCAAAGCTTCAAGTCTTACCCTAAGGCCTTTTCTTCATTTGGATCAGTATTTGTGGCAAGTGCAGTTTCTTTTCTGTTGGCTGTGATAAAACATTCTGATGCAAATAGCTTAAGGGAGAATGTATGTGTTTTGGCTTAGAGGAATGAAATCCATCATGGCAGAGAAGACATGGCAAATAGCAAGGAAACATAGTGGCAGGATTAGGAAGCTGCCCAATCACATTGCATCTACACTGAAGGAATGAAGAACAAAAAGTGAGACCAGGCTATGAATTCTCAAAGCACATCCTTAGTGACAGAACTCCTCCATCAAGGTTCCATCTCCTACAGGCTCCATAACATTTCCAAAAACAATCAGTGGCCGGGACCTAAGTGTTCATACATATGAACCACTGAGAGACATTAAAACCACAGTAGTAAGGTATTAGGATAAAGTTTCAGCCTTCGACATGTGGAAATACCTAATTTTCCTAGCACCATGTGTTTAAAACGATTTTGTCTTCTCCAACATATACTTTTGAAATGTTTGTCAAAACTTAGGTGGCTGTAGTTATATAAGTTGTTTTCTTGGTCTTCTATTCCATTGCTCTGTGCCTGGTTTTGTGCCTCTAACATGCTGAGCTTGTTACCATGGATGCAGTGTGACTTAAAACCAGTATCAAGACACTTTCAGCATCCCACTTACTGCTCAGTATTACCTTTAGCTATTTGGGGTCCTCTGTGCTTCCATATTATTGTTTTCTTCTGGTTCTCTCTGGTTGGTCAGGCACTTAAGGAATTTGCTATTGTTAGGGGTGAAAAAGAGAAAGATAGAGTGGGAAGAGGAGAAAGTCGGGGTTCAAGAAGCATGCTTCTTCAGGAATTGCAAGGCATTGAAACATAAATGAGGACTCCAATTTCATATGGCATTATCTTTTGAGTTTAGAATGAGGATATGAGTTGATGAGGAGGCATGTGATACAATTCAAAATGCCTACTTTATCATTGGTTATAGTCATATTGGATCACATGCATCAACAGGTAGGTCGCTACTGGCAATGCACTCATGTCTACACCTTGGAAAACCCAACTTCAACCCTTTGTTAATCTCCAATGGAGGAGATGTCTATGGGGCTCAGAGTCTCTTTCACAGGGCAAGCTGCCTCTGGCTTTAGCCTGTCTACCTTCTGGAAGCTGGAGCAAGTCAAACACACAAATGAAAAAAAAATGAGGCAGCAAAAAATACACACAAATACACACAAACACACACACACACATAAGGACAAACATTGCCATTTCGATAGTCTTAATTTTCTCAAGGTATATGAGTTACATATCAGTGGGGAGGTGAAGTATACTTACAGGAATGGAAAGAGCAACAGAATTTCTCTCCGTAAAAGAATCTTAGGAACATATGAAAGAAATTAGATTCCAAATAGCTTAAGATGAAGAGAGCATCTGCAAATTTATCCCCTGGGATATTCAGTCCTGGGATTCAGGAGTCCACTGAATCTGTCACTCTGGCGTAGGTGACACTTTTCCTCCTTGAGTCTCAAGAAGCAACTGATGAGGCAGCGAAAGGCTGAGGTAAAGCCTTGTTAGCAGCTCCTGTCACATGTTCCTGAGCTGTTCTCCAGCAGTGAGGCACAACCAGATGACTGCTCAGTTAGAGGGAAAGTGTGGTGTGGCCTGAAGAAATAGTTTTCAGGGAGAAGCAGAGGGAAAGATGAGGCAAGATTCATTAAATATTGTAAACAAGATGTAAATCAATTCTTTTTCTCATTGAATAAATTGGTGGTGACATTTTCAAAAAATACATGAATTATAAGACAATGAACAACTAAGAAATCCATGTAACATTCCCCAGATTAGTATGCCTCTGTTCACATCTTCTGTATCCCATTCTCTCTGATGAACAAGGCAAAAATCTGCTCATATAGAAAATCAAATCTCAAAATACTTGCATGATTATGAACAGCTTGCTTTTGTAAAACACGGCCTTGGCCTTATAGCCCCAGTGAGTGAGCTCATGGCTTCCATTTGGCTGAGGACTTGATGGTGCATTGTAGTCCACAATACATTATTTAGTAAATTTCAGGGCTAGAAGGACCTGAAGGATGTCCTGATAAGTGGCTTCTGTCCTCTAGAACTATCTGTACTCAGCAGCTCAAGATGTCTATCATGTGAGCATCATCTTGGAAAAAAATAAAAAGCACACTTAGCATTCAATTGATTTGACAATCAAGTGTTCATTGAATCTTGCCAAGGAATTGTGAATACTATCTAACCTCAGATGGGAACTCTGAACTATCCCATCAAAACTCTACTGTATTAGTAGTTCCTTCCTGATTGGCTTCAGCTTATTCTGATGTATTAACCGAGTAAGAGTTTAGTTGATTAAGTAGGTCATGGAATCCAGCTTCAGTGGTACATACATGTAGTACCAGCTACATCAGAGTCCAAGGCAGGAAGATCATTTGAGTTCAAGAGTTCAAACCCAACTGAGCAGCTTAGAGTTCATCTGCAAAAACAAATCCCCAAGTAAGAAAAATGGTAAAGGAAAACATGTTGATTAATCTGCACAGTGGTCCTGATCTAAACAATCCAATAAGAGAACAGTTGGAGCAGCAGAAGTTAGGTGCCAGGAGGGACACCCTGAGCAATCTGTGTCATCAGTGAGAGAGAATGAGGAAGGCAGTGTTACATCGCAAAATGAAAGGGGAAAGCAGCTGGCCGCACGTGCCTGTGCTGCAGATCTGTATATGATCTAAAACTCTCTTGGAAAAATATATAGAATCATCTACCCAAAGAATTTACATGCAGACTCATGACCACAAGCTGAGTATGGTGCATTAATAATTTTCAGGAAGTATACATTTAAAGGCAAATTGTGAGCCCAAGGGAAAACTTGGGTCTTAAAGGATATACTCAAGGATGTGGTGATGCATTTATATATGGGGAAATAGTTCCACCTCCTCAAAGAAAGATGAACCTGACTGTGATGCTTCCAGACAAATGGCTACAGGCTAAACAGATTTTCCACTATTTCTAGAAACTGAACAAGTTATTTGAAAAGCTCTGCCAAACCCAGTCCCATTTACATCACTTTCTCCTTCACTGCCCAGAAGTTCCCTGAGGTGGTAAGAGTACTCAGAAAAGCAAGTGTAACAGGAAGAATTCGAGCAGATGTTCCTAACCAACTTGAGCAATTTGGTATTCTTCCTAGTTGCTGACCAGAGAATTGTCATGACAGGTCCTTAGTTCCCCAATGTCTTCAAAGAATCCTCACTATAAGCCAGGAGTGACATGTTTTGAAGTTCATGACAAAAGATGACAATTTTTACATGGAATGACTGTAAATACTAGAGGTTTTATGGTCCTACTTTTAGGAATTACTGATACCTCTCTAGCATCTGACAGCCACTGTATGTAAATTGGAAAACCATTCCTCAGTAAATTTATGCGCATCTTATAAGAATATCGCACTTTGACTTTTACCGAAAGCTGTAGAACATGGAGGCAGAGGGAGCCTGTTCAGAAGCTGGTTGTCAAGGCAACTGCATCTTCATCCAATAAGAAAACCAAAGGGATTTTCTAACAGCATCCTGGGGAGAAAATATTTAAGTATTTATTGTCCCCAGGTATGTTTTCCATTGATCTAAAGACAATGTCACCAGGAGCTTATTAGTTGCCTCTGAAAAAGCTTTTCTCTATTGAATTACCAGCAAGACATGAAATCAATGTGGTTACAGGTGTAAATACTTGTTTTGGATCTCGTGGCATTTCAGCATATGTTAGTAAAAGTTTACAGGAATTAACAGGATAAAAGAACTAAATCCTTCTCATCTTACATGGCAAGTACTACAACTATTTGATTTTCTATCAACTATGAAAGCCCAACAAACCACTGTAACATATCCTACTCATCTTCATTCACAGTTCTGAGACACACAGAGACCAAGTAATGGGAGCAATGTACAGTGAAACAACTCAAGAACGGTTGAAAACCAGGATCTTGGTGGCATTTACTTCTCTCCCTTCAAGTGTATAGACTCCTTTGCTGCCACCTGTAAAAAGAGGACATGGTGAATATTTCACTACAGAATAAAGATAGTACATGTTAGGATTCTGGAACACATGAGAGACAAAGATAGGTATAACAAAGGAGGTATATGGAAGGCTGCGTGCTAGGCTGTGATTAAGATTGTGCATACATGAACCAAATGGGGTTGTGTTAAAAATGTGCATTCACGGGACTTGAGTCAGTAGTTAGGAGAGGTCAGTGGTTAAAAGTAATTACCACCTAGATGCTGAAAAAGCCTTTGACAAAATCCAACACCCCTACATGATAAAGGTCTTGGAGAGATCTGGGATAACATGAACATACTTAAACATAATAAAAGCTATATACAGTAAAACCAACAACCAACATCAAAGTAAATGGACAGAAACTCAACGCAATTCCTCTAAAATCAGGAACAAGACAAGGCTGTCCACTCTCTCCATACCTTTTCAACATTGTACTTGAAGTTCTAGCCAGAGCCATATGACAACAAAAAGGCATCAAAGGGATACAAATTGGGAAGGAAGAGGTCAAACTTTCACTACTTGCAGATGATATGATAGTTTACATAAATGACCCAAAGAACTCTACCAGGGAACTGTTACAGCTGATTAACACCTTGAGCAAAGTGGCAGGCTACAAGATCAACTCAAGAAAATCAGTAGCCCTATTATATACAGATGATAAAAGGGCTGAGAAAGAAATCAGAGAAACATCACCCTTTACAATTGCCACAAACAACATAAAATACCTTTGGGTAACGCTAACCAAACAAGTGAAAGACCTGTATCACAAGAACTTTGAATCTTTAAAGAAAGAAATTAAAGAAACCCTCAGAAAATGGAAAGATCTCCCATGCTCTTGGATAGGTAGGATCAATGTAGTAAAAATGGCAATCCTGCCAAAAGCAATCTATAGATTCAATGCAATCCTCATTAAAATCCCAGCACAATTCTTCACAGACCTTGAAAGAACAATATTCAATTTTGTATGGAAAAACAAAAGACCCAGGATAGCCAAAACAACCCTGTTCATTAAGGCAACGTCCAGAGGCATCACCATCCCTGACTTCAAGCTCTATTATAGAGCTATAGTCCTGAAAATAGCTTGGTATTGGCACAAAAATAGACAGGTAGACCAGTGGAATCAAACTGAACACCCTGATATTAACCCACACATATATGAACATCTGATCTTTGACAAAGAAGCTAAAAATATACAATGTAAAAAAGAAAGCATCTTCAACAAATGGTGCTGGCATAACTGGAGGCTGGCATGTAGAAGAATGTGGATCGAACCATGTTTATCACCATGGACAAAACTTAAGTCCAAATGGATCAAAGACCTCAACATAAATCTAGCCACACTGAACCTCTTAGAAGAGGACGTGGGTGGTACCCTTGAACAAATTGGTACAGGAGACAGCTTCCTGAACATAACACCAGTAGCACAGACAGTGAGATCAACATTTAATAAATGGGACCTTCTGAAACTGAGAAGCTTCTGTAAGGCAAAGGACACAGTCAGCAGACAAAAAGGCAGCCCACAGAATGGGAAAAAATATTCACTAACCCCACATATGACAGAGGGTTGATCTCCAAAATTTACAAAGAATTCAAGAAGCAAGTCTCCAAAACACCAAAGGATCCAATTAAAAAGTGGGCTGCAGAACTAAATAGAGAATTCCCAGTACAGGAGTCTAAAATGGCTGAGAGGCACCTGAGAACGTGCTCAACATCCTTAGCCATCTTGAAATGCAAATCAAAACAGCTCTGAGATACCATCTCACTCCTGTCAGAATAGCTAAAATCAAAAACACCAAGGACAATTTATGCTGGAGAGGATGTGGTGAAAGGGGGACACTCCTCCATTGCTGGTGGGAGTGCCAACTTGTTCAGCCACTTTGGAAATCAGTATGGAGATTCCTCAGAAAAATGGGAATAAACCTACCACAAGACCCAGCAACTCCACTCTTAGGCATAAATCCAAAAGATGCCCATTCATACAACAAAGATGTCTGTTCCACTATGTTCATAGCGGCATTATTTGTAATAGCCAGAACTTGGAAGCAACCTAGATGCCCCTCAACCGAAGAGTGGATAGAGAAAATGTGGCACATTTACACAATGGAGTACTATCAGCAGAAAAAAACAATGGAATCCTGAGATTTGCAGGCAAATGGATGACACTAGAAGAAACTATCCTGAGTGAGGTAACCCAGTCACAAAAAGAGAAACATGACATGTACTCTCTCATATATGGAATTTAGACATAGATCTGGGGAGTGCCAGCCTACAATCTCATGGCCAGAGAGTCCGGGAAACAGAACCTTCATTCAGTGACTGATGGAAGTAGAGACAGACTCCCACGGCTAAGCACTGAGCTGAACTCAAGAAAGCCAGTAACAGAGAGGGAGGACTGATGATCAAAGGGATTAAGACTGGGCTGGTTTAACCCCCAGAAAGAGCTGACCTGACAAGGGTTAGCTCTTGAATCCCAGACTGATGCCTGGGAATCCAGCATGGGACTGATCAAGACTCCCTGAATGGGGGTGTCAGTGAGGAGGCCTAGGTAATCTATTGAGCCTTGGGCAGTAGATCAGTATTTGTCTTGAGTGTACAAATAGACTTCGGACTCCCATCCAACAATGTGAGATGCACTCTCACCCTGATCTCTTGGGGGAGCGTCTAGACCCTGCCCTGGATGAAATGACAGACTATGGACACCCCCAAGGACGGTCTCACCCTCCCTGGGGAAATGAGGAGATATTGGGGAGGGTTTGGGGGAGGGCACGGGAGGAGGGGAGGGAAAAGGAGAGGGACCTGGAACTGACTTGAGAAGGAACCTTGTTTCAAATTTAAATTTAAATTTAAAAATAAATAAGAAAAAAAGAAAAAAAAGTACTTACCACTCAGTCTGGGGGCTCATGGAGGCTCACCACCCAACTACAACTCTTACTCCATTGCCCTCTTCTGGATTCCTCAAACACCAGGCACCCATGTGGCACACATATGTAGGCAAAAAAAAAAAGGTTATATACACACAAAAATATAAATAAATAAATCTTTAAAAAAATAAGGAAAGAGAGATCAGTTCTGTGGAGTCATCTTCTTTTTTGTCAAATGAAGATTAGTCCAGTGGTTCTCCACCTTCCTAATGTTTCAGCCCTTTAATCTAGTTCCTCCTGTTGTGGTGACCCTTCAAATCATAACATTATTTCATTGCTACTTCAGAACTGTAATTTTGCTACTGTTATGAGTAGTAATGTAAATATCTGATATGCAGGATATCTTGTATGTGACCACAAGGAACTTTGACCCACAAGTTGAGAACCACTCGTTTAGTGTACCCCAACTTTTCTGCAAAGTGAGCACAGTGACATGTACTGGTACTCCACTGGAATGTTGGGATGTCTTGATAACATCTAATACACGAAGCCTACTTGTGACACACAAAGAACCTATTACTATTACATGGCAAAGCATCCCAATATTTTATATCCGAATGAGCTGCTGTATAGCCAACGGCACATCCTATCAGCCACCTCAGCCTCTGATACCATCTGATTTCCCGCAGTGGTCATTTTCCCTTCCTCTGCTATGTGGATGGGTTTCTTAGGTTTCCATGTATCTGCCCAATTTCTTCAGCTAGAGACCATGGTGTATTAATTGTTACATGAATACTTTAATAATTATCAAATAGAATATTCTTGTTGCTAGTGGAACACCTGTCACTCAGCCCACATCTGGAATGTATTCACAGGTATACATGAGTCCCCAAACCACAGTACCAGCATTATTTACTCTCTAATCACATTACATTTTCAATAAGCACCATTCTCTCTCTGCCTACACTAAGATGAGCTGACAGACTACAAACTAACATCAACATGACAGGCACTAGGCTTTCCAGAGTCAGCTGCCGACTCTTATTTTTGAGCAGCTAAATATGAGCAGTTGACATTTCTAAACTTTGGATATGTAGCCTACTTTCTCCAGCACAAGGAAAGGTCTGTTAACCTATAATTCCTAGCTATAAAATTCCTCATTTTGCTTTTCAGCCTAAATTTCCTTTGAATGAGCAGCTATCTTCCACACATAGAACCTAAGAATAAAGCAATAACGTACAATCAGGGCAAGATGTAGTGTTTTTATTAATGTGGTCAAAAGTCAAACTTAGAGCTACCATAGATCTCAAGTTAGCTTACAATAAAATCTTAGAGTTTAGAGTTAAAAACCCCAGTTTCCAGAATGGGACTTGTTTCATCTGTGTCTCTCTTTCTTTAACATATAAAATGGTTGTTGCCATGATGTTCAATACTTCATTTGCCATTGCTTCTTTCTCTACTAGATGGACTCTGGAGGGAATCATTATAAATATGGCTTCTTGTGCCCTCTAGAAAATTAGCTATAAATTTAACATTTACTTAGGTTCTGTTTTCTGAAATTTCTGATACATATAGATATCAAAGAGCTACCAGCCAGAAAGAGACACAGCTTAAGTGAGACTAAGGAATATACTGGGTCAAACAGAAGAAAAGGGAAACTTCTGTAGACAAAAACTACATTAATCCCATGATATGGGTGCATATAATGTATATCCACAAGGCATGCTCATTCTTCATGATCCCCAATCTCTATAAAGAATTACATGATATCAAAGAATTACATTGATATTAAGAGCGGAGGCAGAACCCATTTCTACATATGAACATTGTTCATTGCAGAGCTCAGATGCTGATGAAAATCCTGATAATGAATTAGTAAACAAAACTTTTAATATCTACTCTCCAAGATAGAAAAGGTCTACAATTCTTTCCTTCCACCAAGAATTTACTGTTCACAAGAGGCTGATTGATTGACACATGAAGCAAAAGTATTTATGCAAGTCCCATCACCTTGAAATTCCCCAGAAGAGGAAGAAAAACAGCTTTTAAATCATGGTCATATATTCAAGGAAATGATCTGCTTGCCGCTAAACATTTTCAGTTTTGTGGAACCAGGTTGTACTTACAGAATCACAACCATAAGACAGAATGGAATTTTCATTGTGTTGAGGTGCAAGACCTTCATAGATCAAGTCCCAGACACGGAAGACTTTCCATCACAGCCTACTCCTTTCTCTGTTTCCTTATATTGACAGAGCAGCAGCAGTAACAGCAGAGAATGTGGGGAACTAACATAACCAAAATTTTAAATAGGAGGAGGACAACTAAAGTGTTCACAGCCTTCAGGTTTTTTTGTAAGACTGTCAACCATTGAGAGGTTTATGGCCATTCTTTCTAGAAAGATCCAAGAACTAGATTGATGCCCTTTGTTTACAGTTGGACTAGATCTTTACCTCTGATGAAGCTTAGAAATTCGAGATAGATAGATGGATAAACAGACAGACAGACAGATAGAGATATATATATCTCTCTTGAGTTTGCACTCTCTTTTATTGCTGTAGCACACTCAGCACTCTGGTGGCAGAAGCAATTGGATTTCTGTGAGTTCAAGGGCAGCCTGGTTTATTTTATTTAATTTTTGTAACTTTTTTTTGAAAATAGATTCATCTCTCATAGAATACAACCCAACCACAGTTTCCCTTCCCTCTATTCCTCCTAACTCACCTCTCCTCCCCTAAGCCAGATCTACTTTCTTTTCCTCTGTTTACTCTTCAGAAAAGAGCAGGTCTCCAATGATGACAGCCAAAAGAATATATACTTCTCTTGAGAAATTCCTCTGCAACAGAAAATGAAATGAGTCAACCAGCACAAGGACTGGAAGTGCTATTTGATGAGCAGATACCAGTTCCATGTCTGCTGCCCACCTCCAACATACTTTCCTCTGGGGTGTTAGGCCATTTATCTTTACCAGTTATTATGTGACAGATCAGGAATTCTCAGCCGTTAACTTTTCTCCAAAGAACACACTCTCCCACCATGACCATGTTTACATCAGCAAAATTTTACTACATACTTTTGTCTCCCCTAAATTTTTGCTGAGATTGTAGAAATGTGAAAGAGTGGAATAGGAAACCCAAGGGTGTAGCTGTAGCAACTCCTCACCCAAAGCCTGCATGTCAAATGCTAAAAAACTGAGCTGACAACAAAGGGACAGCTGAGAGTAGGTGACATCAAGTCAGCATGCCTTGGTGACAGAATAGAAACAAAAACCAACAGATTAACCTACTCTTTTCATAATTATTTTGTATTTTATAAGATATAGAGATGGATGCTTCAACTTGCTGTATTTTGTAAAGCTTTGTTGTACATCCTACAAAACCCCTTAACGCGTCTCTTTTTCATGGTCAATGCAAATGCTGCATTCCTTATAGAAAGGCTGTAACTGCAGTCTGAAGCTAGTATTTTTGCAAGTTATTTTGTATCACAAGTACATCTGAGTCATTAATTCACATTTCACTATGCTATGAACCTGAAAATTCTCATTAAAAATAGCATCCCCTCAAGCGCCACCAGGATATATTGACTGTCAAGGAGGCACTTCCTAATTGTCTACCGAAGCCCAAGAAAATTATTTATTACACTGTTGCATTCAAGTCTTCTTTCTTCATGGTGTAATGAAAATGCATTTGTTTTCAGTAGCAGTCTTGGCTTTTCCATTATACTTACTCGGATAATCACTAATCTGCCAAATGTAATAGTTTTCTAGTCACTACAAAAATGTATCCTGAATTTAAGTTGGAATATGGATAAATAAGTTGTCTATGCCTCAGGAAAATCAATAGAAATAAGCACAAATTTCCAAGAGTTTGTGGCACATGCTTTTGTACTTTGATTTTAAAATTTGCTATTTCTAGTAAGACTTGATTTAAACAGGTGTCAAACCTCCTGAGCACTCTTCTTGTTCATAACAGTGTTGATTTATTTTATCCGCATTGGCTTTTAAGTCTCACACTATCTCTGTGTGAATGGTACTATTGTCATTATCCTCTTGTAGACACAAACTGAAAGCTACCCAGTGAGTAAGTGTAATGTCTAATATTCAAACTCAGTCTAAATCCGGAATGCCATTTCTCAGTCATAGCACTACCAACAATTCAGACCAGAACAAACTTTTTTTTTAAATCTTAAAACATTATTTCCCCATTGCTTAACTCATTGATATGGCACTGGATTACATAAAGGTATTTTCATACAGGTATATAATGTACTTTGACCTTGGTATCCATTGTGTTCCCTACCTTCCCTTTTATCACCTACTATAATTCTTTTGCTCCGCTGGACAGTTTTGTTTCTACTACTGTTTCATATGTGCATATAGATTTCATATATCTACATGAAGCCTAGGGATGATAAATGGGAGAAAACATGCAATATTTGTCATCTGAGCTAATGACTAAGTATGACTCTACAGTTGCACTCATTTACACATAGCAGCCAGGTGGTGGTGGCACACACCTATAATCCCAGCACTCAGGAGGCAGAGGCAGGTAGATCTCTGTAAGTGCAAGACCAGACTGGTCTACAATAGCTACTTCCAGGACAGCCTCCAAAGCTACAGAGAAACCCTGTCTTGAAAAACCAAAAAACCAAAAACAAAAACAAAAAAAACATAGCTTTCTTCTTGCTTGTGGCAGGAAGGTCATCTTCGCTTGGGGCTGTCTAGTACAATGTAGGATGATCAACAGATTCCCTGGTCTCTACCTTCTAGCCACCACTTCAATCAAATTTCCCTCAGACTTTGCCAGACAGATTTTCTCTGGAGCATAAATGTTGAGAGCAAGAGTTCTAGGGCAATCACTTGCAGAAGGTAATGTCATCCTCAAGAGGATAACATTTGGTTCTAGACAGTGAGCACAAACCCACTTCTGAATTAGCAGATAAGTGTGTGTAGATAGGCACACCATCTATTTGTGATAATGAAATTTCATGGAGAGAGAATGGAAAAGTGAAACCATTTTACAATGGCTCATTAGGAGAAAAATGATGAAAACAGAGTTGCGAACCACTGGGTCCCAAGCCTGTGCATATGACAGCTGAGTTACAGGAAACAGGCCAGCTGGAAAAGACTGAACTCTAAGATAAACCCTGATTTTAATGACTACCCCCAAATGGTCAAGGAGACTCCTCGAGACTTCATACATTACCTTCACCTTCCAGAAGGTTCCCTGTCCTTACCTAGGCCTCAGGGATTGGAAAGTGCTCTGAGGTTTTGGTTCAACAAAACCCTTCAGACTATTTTTCAAACATTTCCATTCCAGCAAAAACTACAAAATAGTGTTTGCCAAGAGCAATGTTTCTTAAACTTTTTAATCCTGGGTGTATTTCAAAGGAAATTTATCCATATGGTTCTCATTCATTTACTCTTAATTCATCAAGATGGCGTTTTACAAATGCCAGTTGACAACCAAGGAGCTGCATGCATGTTTTTCTAACTTGAACCAGGAAGTAGGGTTTTGCTTGGGCTAAACAGGATGAAAAAACCTTTCCTCGGTGTAATTATCTCTCTGTACTGATCATTAATTTGGAGCCTACCTTTTTGATAGGAAAGGTTTTACGGTAGAAACAAGAGAGTGAAAAAATACTACTAATATATCTTCTTTAAAAAACAAGAACACAAGGACAAAGAGTTGGGTCTGTAGGGCATGTGGCTTCTGTAATCTGCCTGGCGCTCAGCAGTGCTTCCTTTCTGTTTGGTATAACACTGTATATTTATAGAAGGCTTGCTAGAATCTTCTCCCACTTTCTCCTCTATCCTTACTTCACCCCCAATAGTCTTTCACTATTACAGCACTCCTCTCAGAACACAGCCCCACTGGCATCACTGATAATAAACTGTGGGCCTCATTAAGGACATACATGCACAAAAGAGAATAAACGTCAAATATGTATCACGGAAAGGTGCTCTTATGGGTCACAATGAATAAACTGTTCAGTGTTGTGACTCAGATACATTTTAAATTTTTGGTTACATCGTTAAATCAAAAAAGAAAGCTTTTCAAAATGCAAACTATACTAGTTCTCACTTTCCCTTTTATGTGGCATGATATTTACATATGACAGGAAGAAGTCACCTCAGTCTCCCTTTAGCATTTCTTTCACTAATCTAGATTCTCTGTGCTAAGCAAATATAGTAACAATAAAACAAACAACAAATTCTAGAAATCAGTCATGGTGTCCTGATATTTAAAATGCAATAGAAAATGTAGGGCTATTCCAATATAAGAATCATTTTCATAGTCTAAATCATTTTGTCACAGCCTCATATCTAAGAAATAGATCTTCCATCCCACTCCAAATCTGCCGAATCTAAGTGTCTGTGAGAGAGGTCCACAAATGTGCTTTTTATAGGCTTTCCATTTAATGTGTATGCATAGCACTGTTTGGCAACCACTAACTTAGATCATAGTAATTTCTGACTAACATGAGACAGAAATCTTATGGAGTATCAAACTGCCTAACCACAGAGAAGCCCACCAGACTTCCATTGACTTCCAGTTTCTTCCTTCCCATGTTAGACAAGCCTCTTAATCCAGAAAAGTCTCTAACTCACACCAGAGGATTCCTCACATAATAAAAGCACAGCAGCTATAAGATGTATCTACACTCAGAGAACAGTAGAGTGATGTAGCATTTTCTAGGAGTTTCAACATGTGGGTCACATTATTCTCAGGAGTCTTTAGCCAGAGCAGTTTGTAAAGCCAATTTGACAAGGTCTTATTCTGGTAGGAAACACTTCGGGACTGTTTGCCCAGAGTCCAGTCAAAAAGGGCCAGAGCCCCCCCCTTTAAAAGCAGAAAGCAAATAAGAGGCTCTAACTTAAGTTCTTCCAGGGAAGGAGTGTGTGCTCAAGCATGGAAATGGGAAGAGGCCCATGGGGGTGACAATTAGGATCGTCTTATAGGGGTGCATTCTCAGGTCTCAGAAGCAAAACTCCTGTGTCTTTCCTGGTCTAGTTTCTATTTTCAACACTTACCCAAAGTGTAAACAAACTAAAATTTCTCTAATGGCATTTCAATAGTTCAGGGTAGGATTTTCTCTCCTGAAGTCATTGATTCTGGTTGACCAGTGACTGCTCTCATTTATTAATATAGCAACCAACCTGATAGAACTATTCATGAATTAAATTAAGCACTGTTGCATGTTTTACTGATATAAGATAAATATTATAGCAATTTTAGGAATTCAAATTAATTCTAGACACGATAACGGATTTGGCACATTTGTAAGCTGCTAAAATGCAAATAAAATTTAAATTAATGTATTTACCCTTTCTGTTTGAAATGAAAGAGCTACTCTTTCTTTTCACTGAATATATAAACTTGGGCTAATATGAAATTATTCTAATTTGTTGATTGTAAAATGCTTTATCTCAAATTATGAACAATTATGCTTCAAAATTTATTAGTTTTGTAGTTTGTAATGTGTAGGCTTTTCTTCAGCCGCCTGGGTCCTGTAACTGTCTCAGGCCCCAAATAACACATAAAACACTATATTAAGTATGAAGCTGTTGGCTGTTAGTTTGGTTTTTTATCTGTTAGCTCTGACTTAATTATTAAACCATAACTGTTAATCTGAGTATTTCCATGTGGTCTTTTCTTCTTGGAGAAAGGGTCCAGACCTCTTAATCCTTTGGTGTCCTACATTGTGACTGTGTCTCTGTTTTCTAGAATCCTCCTTGACTCCTACTCCCACCCTAACCCTAACCCTAACCCTAACCCTAACCCTAACCCTAACCCTAACCCTAACCCTAACCCTATCTTGTTTTCCTATTGGCCAACAGTGCTTTATTTAATCAATCAATAAGACAACATATACACAGAAGGACTTCCCCCATCATCTCCTCTTTTTTTGTCTAAATAAAAAGAAAGGTTTTAACTTTAATATAGTTAAATTATATATAAGAGAACAGTTATCAAGTAAGAAGTATAGTTACAATATTTAGTCTATTAATATTTAGTAAGATTTAAAGAAAGTATTGTATCATCTATCCTATTTTTGTCATTTAAAGTCATATATATATATATATATATATATATATATATATATATAACATCTTTTATCATAACCAAGGAAAACTATAACCATGTGTCTTTAACGCCACTAAAGACCACAGAAGTATAATATATAAACACTAGAACTGACAGAGACATCTCGATACCTAGACAATCACCCAAAGTTTCTTTTTAATGTTGGGGCATCTGTCTTTAGCCCATATGCCACAGTGTGTCTGGAAGACTTTTTAGCAAAGTAGGGAATTTTAAAATGTCTACCTGTGTTATCAGTTTGTTAGTCTTTTTTGTGTGTCCTGTAGAATGTCTGGCAGACACTTTCATGAAGCAGGAAGGACTTTGAAAGGTTTGAAGAATATCTACCTATCTCAAATACATTTCTGTATATTTAGGAAACATAACTAATCTAGCTATAAGTTTTGACTATTAGAGTTAACTATCTATAATCTGTAGTTAATTACACATTACATTTTTAAATGAGTTATGCAAACACAATACCTAAACAAAAGGAGAAATATGTATCACAAAATTGATCTTAAATTTGTACCCATAAATGAAAATCCATTTCAATACAAAGTATTCATTTCTATACTATAATCTCCCTTTTACCTTTAAAAGCAGATTGGTTTTAATCATTAACCATTTATAAGCAACCCCATTTAAACAAAAACAAAAATTTATAAACAATATTTGGGAATTCAGATATTGTTCATTCCAAACTGCTTCCTGCTGGTTTGGGGCACTGTCCATACCATGGGGATCATGACAAAACACAGAAACCTGGGTAAGTCCTTGTTTTTGGTAGTCTGTAAGGCTGCATCATCTCAGCTGTTTTAGATGTTGGATCACCTGGGACTCTACTACAGGAGGTCTTGCTTCATCAAACCATAGAAGCTTGGAAGGAATCCACAGCCTTTCATTTTCGGTGAAAACACAAATAAAATCTCTTTTCCAAAGTAACATATCCTTATACTTAAATTTTTGTAAGGCATTTTTGAAAGATATAAGTTGGATTAATTCAGCAGCATTCATAATCAAGTATATTTCAGCAGTTGTTCCTCCTTCTTTAGCAATTAAGCTGAACGACAACACAATAGCATGCAGTATCCAAACTCTCTGTGTATTGTGCATCTTTACATGGCTTATTACTCTATTTCTTTTACTTTTATTTAGTTATTTTTTTCTCTGAGACAGGGTCTCTCTGTGGAAATCTGTCTGCTTCTGCCTCTGGGGTGCTTGGATTAAAGGCTTGTGCTACCACAGTCTAGCTTCACTATTTCCTTAACCACTATACTGTTTCTTTTTCTCTCTCAAGCCTACGTATATTTTTAAACACATTGCAAACATTTTAGAGGCTTTACATCATGTGAATCTGACTTTACTGCAAATTTTTATGTTTTTCTGGCCACGTGTCTTTTATCTGTTAAACAACATGGCTAAAATCAAAGCCGTGTATGTTAACTGCTGTCTTTCCAAGATGCTGGGCATAAGTTACCACCAGTACTGGCCATACAAGTCTCTGTTTGTCTCTAGAAAAACAGAGCCCACCTGAGAAAATGTTGCTACCAAGAGGCCATGCTTCTCTCTGTTCTTTTGTTTCTAAAATCCCTTTGAAGCGTTTATCATTCTACCTGGAAATTCATGATCTCACTCCTGACAACATATGTAACGTGTAGTCTTCCTGCCAGCTGCCTGGGTTTCACAGCTGTCTCAGCCCCCAAATAACACAAAAAACACTATATTAATTATGAAGCTGTTGGCCATTTGTTGTTTTTCTTATCTGCTAGCTCTGACTTAATTATTTATCCATAACTGCTAATCTGAGTATTTCCATGTGGTCTTCTCTTACCAGAGAAAAGGTCCAGACCTCTTACTTCTCTGTGTCCTACGTCGTGACTGCCTGTGCCTCCGTTTCCCAGAATACTCCTCGACTCATAGTCCCACCTATCTTGCTTCCATATTGGACAACAGTGCTTTGTTTAATCAATGAATAAGACAACTTATGCACAGAAGGATTTCCTCCATCAGCAGTTGATAAAATATGTGTGTAGTCAAAGTTTGTGAAAACCATCCTCATTGTTCAAATCCAGTTTTCAGTATCAAACACTAAATGCTATGCCCTTACACTATAGGAAAACACCCTGTCTATTCAGGTAACAGGTACTTTATCTCAATGTTCCCCACAACATTAGCAACTCTGACCACCTGGAAAATTATTCTCCATTGTGTGTTTCCTTAGAGCAGTTGGGTGTGAACCCTTGAATGGCTTAGTAATTAATTTCATATATGAAGCTCACAGCCACACTTCTTAATATAACATGACTAGTACCTCAGATGAACATTCAACTATCATTGACAAAAACTTAAAGCTACTAATGGTAGGTGTTTGCTGTTGAAGGTGGGTTTCTTGATTACTTTTCTATTATCACAACAAACCACAATAACCAGGAAACTTAAAAAAGAAAGCGTTTAATTGGGGGCCTGCTTACAGTCTTAGAGGGTGAGGCTATGACGATCAAGATGGGGAGAATGACAGCAGATAGGCAGACATGGTGCTGCAACAGTAGTTGAGTGATTATAAATGGCCTACAAGCATGAAGAAATAACTGGAAATAACCTAGCTTTTGGAATCTCAAAGCCCACTCCTAGCAGCACACCTCCTTCAACAAGGCCATAGCTCCAATCTTTCCCAAACAATGCCACCAACCGGAGAGTAAGTATTCAAATATGTGAACCTATGAGGGCCATTCTCATTCAAACCACCACAGTAGCAAATGGGTAGAGGCAGGAAACATGGATAAGAAAAATTAGGAATGACTTTTGAAGACAAATCAAGCTTTACCCAATGATGCTGGCCAGCAGTCTCATCTCCCTAGGAGGGGGAGGAAGGGGGATCATGTTCAGTCAGAAAACATAGTGAGGCATTTCCTCAAATTAAAAATAAAACAAAATAATAATAGGAGGCTTGGAATCTTGGAATATGGCTCACTGGTAGAGCACTTAGCAAGTATGCACAGTTTCTAAGTTCAGTTTCCAGGGTTAGGGACAGAAAGTTAAGTCCTTTCAGACTCTCTACTGCTGATAAAGAAATAGTGAAGTGTTGAGCTTCTTGTAGACATTTTGACAAAATAATATGTAGACAAATGAAATGAAAATGAAGAACAAGTTGGTTGTGATGAACCAAATCATCCAGACATCCTGTGCGCGTGCGCGCGCACGCTCGAGCACGCACTAGGACTGATGGGAGCATGGCGGTGGGCAAATACACGTCAAAACATTTCTCATGCAGTTTGAGATTTCTACATAAATGTCCCCCACTCGAATAGGATCTACAGATAAGTTTTCTGAAGTGCACAATGAAATAACCTTAGATGTTCTATGAGATAAGCCATATAAAGTTGAAAATTGTACTTACAAGATTTGTGAAGAATTGTGCTGAGATTTTGATGGGGATTGCATTGAGTATGTAGGTTGCTTTTGACAGGATTGCCATTTTACTACATTGATCCTACCTATTCAAGAGCATGGGAGATGTTTCCATTTTCTGGTGTCTCCTTTAATTTCTTTCTTTAAACACTCAAAGTTCTTGGGATACCAGTCTTTCACTTGTTTGGTTAGCATTACCCCAAGGTATTTTATGTTGTGTGTGGCAATTGTAAATGGTGATGTTCCTCTGATTTATTTCTCAGCCATCTTATTGTCTGTATATAGTAGGGCTACTGATTTTCTTGAGTTGATCTTTTATCCTGCCACTTTGCTGAAGGTTTTTGTCAGCTTTGGAGCTCACTGGTAGAGTTTTTTGGGTCACTAATGTAAACTATCATATCGTCTGCAAATAGTTAAAGTTTTGCCTCTTCCTTTCCAATTTGTATCCCCTTGATCTCCTTTTGTTGTCTTATTGCTCTAGCTAGAACTTCCAGTACAATATTGAAAAGCTATGGCGAGAGGGGACAGCCTTGTCTTGTTCCTGATTTTAGAGGAATTGCCTTGCGTTTCTCTCCATTTAGTTTGATGTTGGCTGTTGGTTTGCTGTATATAGCTTTTATTATGTTTAGGTAAGTTCCTGTTATTCAGGATCTCTCCAAGACCTTTATCATGAATGGGTGTTGGATTTTGTCAAAGGCTCATTCAGCATCTCGTAAAATGATCATGTGATTTTTGTTCCTCAGTTTGTTTATATGGTAGGTTACATTGATGGATTTTTGTATGTTGAACCATCCCTGCATTCCTGGAATGAAGCCTAATTCATCATGGTGTATGAGTTTTCTGATGTGTTCTTGGATCTGATTTACCAGTATTTTATTGAGTATTTTTGCATCAATGTTTATGAGGGTCTTTGCCAAAATCTTTTTATAAGGCTTCAATAATATTGATACCCATGCCACACAAATACTCAACTAAGAAAGAGAACTTCAGACCAATTTCCCTCAATTTCAATATCATACTTGCTTTATGTTATTTCCATTTTGTCTAAGGAAAGTTGTGTTTTATCTTTACAGAAGGATTACTTTGTGATGCAAACCAAAGCTGTAGAAGGTTTTTTTTCTTGTTAGGTTCACCTTCATCAGTCATTTATACTACAAATATATATGTTGCTTCTAGGATTTATATATGTGAACATATATATATTTATTACCACTAGCAATCTATTAACAATCTATGTACAAAATGTATTAATCCTCCCCTATTGCCATTTTGTGAAGAAAGTTAGGGCGTGAATGCAGAGACACTTGAATCTGTAGGGAAAGATTAGTTATCTCTGGTTATCAGGGGGTACAAAACAGAGAATGAGTTCAGTGAGGTGTTGAGAGACCAAGATACTAAGGCACTTATTTGCCTGAGCCAGCCCATCTTTGAGTGCATTGTCCTGGTGTAATTTCACACTCTACAGCAGAACCATATCAACAATAGGGTAAGCCCATTAGAAAAACAGTCAGAATCACAGCAATGTAGTACCACACACCCATTAAGATGATCATAAAAGAATAAAATAAGTCTTAGTAAAGGTGTTGAGAAACTGGAGATGTTGTTTGGACTGGAAGCACTACATCCACTTAGAAAATGGTGTGAAGGTCTAAAACAAGTTTTAAAATATCTTCATTTGACCCAGTATCCCTACTCCTGAGTATATTTGAAGGAATTGGAAACAAGCTTTCAATGATACATCTGAATACCTGTGCTCAATACAATACCCCAAAGTCAGAGGAAGCCAGTCTCTGCTTCTGAAAATAAAAACGGGATGCATTCAGACAATGCAGTATTGTTCTGCTGTGTAGAGGAAGGGAATCCTCTTATAAGTTACAGTGTGGATGGGCTTTGAAGATGCTGTGCTAATGAAATAATTCACCCACACACACAAAAAAAATGTGAAACATCTTAAAGGCTCACCCCCCTTGACAGAGGATGGTAGGTGAAGAGAGCTGCCAGAAGATGAGGGCGATTGTTCAGAGAGGATAGAATTTTAATTTGGCCTGGTGGAAAAGTTATATCATCTGTAAGACAGTTACACAAGAACAAAGTGCACACAGTTACTTCTGCTTTAGCAAACATTCACAAATGATGGAGACAGTAAATTTTATGGTATATGGTATTGATCAAAATAAAAATAAATTTTACTTAGTAGATGCTCACTATTTGTAGATAAACATTTTGTAAAGACCACCCAGAATGCATCTTGGCATCATCTAAAGACTGGCTTTTTGGACATATAAACAATTCCTAGCATTTATTCCTTCAAATACAGCTTCCTCCAAAATCCTTTCACTACTCTTTCTGAATCTCAGTTTGAAAATCATGGCTCCTCACTCCTTGTCATTGTCTGACTTCATTTGTATTTTCATGACTTCCCTGTGCCATGTTCTAGGAGATTCTCTCCTGTGCATATTTTTCAATTCAATAATATTTAATCTATGCTTAGTTTGCCCTTAAATCTAACCACTATGCCTCAAAATTTACTTTGCTTGATTCTTTTTGATTTCCAAATGCTTGATTTGTTTTCTTATTTAAATGCAATACAATTTTGCAGTTCTATTTTCAGGCCACTGTGTAATCTCATCAATCACTTGAATATTCATTTTATCATGTATCTAAATCTGTTTTGTTATCTTAGGTTATGGGATCTCTTGACTCTCTCTTATGTGTGATTCTTTCCCACATGTCAGGACAGAGAATTCTTTCCTGTGTGTTTATATTGGACAATGTTTTTTATGTTTTTTTTTGAAGGAAGGGTGCTGCTTGTTTGTTTGTTTCTTTTTATTTTGCATTTTCTGTTGAAGTGTCTTGTGCAAAGGGTTCACACACATTGCTCCTTTTGACTGATGTTTTTAAAAGCCATGAATGAGTTTGCATTTTTTATTTCACAGAAGTCCCATAATTAAGGAACAGGAGAATCTAGAGTTATAAGTATGTGTGTGTATTCCCAAGACTTTTTTTCTCACAGTCAACTCTGCCCTCCTGGTTCAGATTAAAATGGTGCCCTTGCTGCTCCACTAGGAAAGGGCATTTCTCACATCCTTTTTGATGGTCTTGTGTCTGATGTTATACGGTGCCACCAGTTACAAATTGCTACCATCTTAGCTTCAGGAACCTGCCTTCTGCGCAGCTCTCAGTCCAGAACTGGTACCTGCCCTTAAATAACAGTAGGAGTCCTCAAGACATATTCCATGTAGTCACTAAAGATTAACAAAGATTGTCAAAGCATAGCTACTCATTAAAACTAAGATCTGTTCACATGATTTCTGACTGCTCTTTTAAATTTATCTCCACCTTGGGTTAAGTAAATGATACAGTCAAACATGTTCTATGATGTGATAATGTACAGGGAAATATCTTGCCATATGCTACCCTCTAACAAAGAAAGAAGGAAGGTAAAGAAGAGAAGTAGAGAGTTTATTTCATTCATTTTCCCCAATTTATTGAATTTATTTCTCATGTAATATATCCTGATTATGGATTTCCCTTCTTCTAGTCTTTTCAGTTCTTCCCTACCCTACCCTCCCATCCAAGATCTACCCATTTTATGTCTCTCATTAAAAAACAAACAAGATTCTAAGAAAGAATAAAAAATGAAATATAATAAGATAAAACAAAAAATAACACATTGGAGTAGAATAAAACAAACAAACAAAAGGAAAAGAGCCCTAGAAAAGGGCTAATTTAATTAATAAAAATTATTTATTAATAATTATAGACACAGAGACTGATTCGTTTGCATATTCAAAAATCCCATAAAAACACTGAGCTGGAAGTCATAAAATATACACAAAGATCCTGTGGGGCAAAAGGAAAGAAAAAAATAAAACATAGAAATTAAATTAAAATTCAGATAATTTTTTAAAAAGCCCTGACACAGTATTTTGAGACAAGGAACCTCCAAAAATGTCATTGAGTGTATTTTTGTTTGGTCATCTACTGCTGGGCATGCAGTCTACCCTTAAGAGTAATTTATTTACCTGGTGAGACTCCCTCAGAGAAAACTAAGTTTTCATTTGTAAATGATTATCAATTGGGCATAGATTCTAGGCTACAGATTGGGCACACATCAATTTCTTCTTTCAACACTAGGTGCAGACCAGTGCAGGCCCTGTGCACACTGCCTCAGTCTCTGTGAGCTCAGATGTGCATCCATCCTGTTGATTTAGAGGGTCTTGTTCCCTTAGCTTCTTGAGTGAATTATAGTCAGAACTTGAAAAGACAGGTGAAAAGAGTCTTGTGACACCATTTTTATGGCTTCATCTCCTTGTCACACTTGATGGAACAGTGAAGAGCAATGACAACAGCAATTGTTTTCACAGTCGATGAATAAGTGTGAAGCTTAACCTGTCCATTTCAAAACAAGTCCTTCTAAGAGCAAATTGAACATCTGGAAGCTACATGCACTTTGTATCTTCATGAAATCAGAATTATTTTACAGGAAATTGTGTCCTCAGACAAGATTTTTTGTCTGTAACAGTTATGGAATTAAACTTCAAGAGTATATTTTGCCTTAATCAACATGCAATTGTTAATAAAAATATAACAGTGTTTTCTCTCCTTGTTCATCTTTATAATTGCCTTTTTCTTTTTTGAAGTCAATACTTAAAGTGAAAAGAAAGATGGAAAGAACATTTGATTCTTGGATCTGGCATGGAAATGAACCTTATCCAAATTTTCAAAGGAATAGCTATTGTTGTAATTAGGGCTTGGAAAGCTAATTCATAGAATAAAATCAAACTTGACCTTTTCTTGAACTGAACTGAACTTTGGAGGTTCAGAGGAATTTAGTTCACTTCTTAGAGCCTTGAAATAATATGCTGTTTTTAATTATAATGACTGTCATGAATAGTTCATTGTCATAACTCTATATTAACCAGGCATGTGTCAGCTTTGCGCAGCTAAGTGCAGTATTTCATGCTTCTTGCCTTTTAACCTCCTTCAGTTCCCTCATGATCATGTCCTTAATGTTTCAGTCATTCAACGACATGTCCAGTAAATATAAATAGCAGCAATAAGATACAAAAGGTTAGGAACTTGAGGGGAAAAAACCTAACTTTAGGAAAAAACAGTGTAGACAACCACAAAGAGAGGTCAAGAATCCTCAAAATATTTGGCAAGTTCCTTCCCCATGGGATGACTGAGTATGTGGAGGAATGCTTATCCATGGGCATTCATTTTTCACTGTGTGGTTCCCTTTGCTTCTATGTATAATTTGAGAATGAATCCTATGGCCATATTCTAAATTCTTAAAATTTTAAGCTAGTACACATGACATTTGCCCAATAACTTTTCTTTTTTTTTCAACCTCTCTCATAGTCTCTCTTACATAGTACTTGATCAACAATCATAGTGAATTTACAGTTATGCAACTTATTCCATTTGTTTATAATGACTTTGATTATGAATTTAATATCAAGCTCCTGCTTCAATATTTATGGATATTTTCCCCACTGAGAAATGGAGGTAGTGGTCACCAATCCTTTTCTGATGCTTTAGGTTTGCCTAAGTAAAAAGCTCTGATTCTAATCACCCCGTAACATGCCCTTCATATTTTGTTTACTTTATTTCCTATTGTGGCTAGTCACAATAAATCAGTTCAACATAGCAATCCCTAATATTTTTCAGAATTTTCTTTCCCTTGTTATTTTTGATTGCCCAGTATTGCACTACTTTGAAATTCATATCAATTCATGTACTTTCTTTTATGTCTTCCATTAGAGAAATACTAGATAAATTAATTTTATTTGATGAAAGGCTATATTAAAAAGCATTACTTCCAACTTCAATTGAGTCATTATGTATGCTAAGCAATACGTTTTGAATTAGATATTAGTTTCTGTTTGTTTTTATTTTTATTTTGTGTGCATGCTTATGCATGCAAGGGTACTGCCTACAGAGACCAGAAGAATGCATCAGGTCCTCTGGAGCTGGAATTAGGGATGGTTGTCAGCTACACAATGGGTACTGGAAGAGCAGTGTGTGCTCATGAGAAATGAGCCATCTCTCCAGCCCCAACAAGTCTTAATTGCAAGAGAACTCTTATTTTTGATAAAGAAGAAACACATATGAATCCAGGCTTCAGAGTAAAGACAACCCACAAGGACCTACATGGTAGTCCTGTCTAATAACAGACTTGCTCCTATAGAATTAGGCTCCAGGTGCCTACTTGCAGGTTCAGACTCCAGGCCTGTCCCAGTAGACTCTAGTGCCAGATGGCCCCCATCTTCCCAGATGGCAGCTCACGTTAAGGTCAGAAAAAGCCTTTAGGAACTCAGGCTCCAGGCATGCTTATGTGGATTCCAATATTTACATACAAACAAAGAGAGCAGGCCGAATCCTATCAGATCCCAATGCCAGCTGCACACCACGAACCCAACTTCCAGGCTTGCAGAATCTGTCTTGCAAGCCTATCTGAAGTTAGTTTCTTCTACTCTTTTACCTCCAAATCTTTAGCCAGGCATGCTGGAGACAGGGGAAGCTTTCCCTAGATATGCTAGTATGTAAAGGCTAGAACACATGCCTATTCTGTAAAAATCCATACCAGATGTGTAAAAATGCATAAAAACAATAAAAAGTTGCAAAGAAGCCTAAAGTCTAGAAAAGAATATATCACCAGTGGAATGAAATGAATTACCAGGGAGAAAAAAGAAATTAAGGAATTGATTTATAAATTATTCAAAATTATCTCTAAGACATTCAACAGGCTGGAGAACACACTAATAAAGTTCAACAAATCAACTAAATAAAACCTGACAAAAGTAGTTTGTGAAAGATCAGAAAAACCTGAAGAAACCACAATACAGAAATTCTACAACTAAAACAATAACAAAGTAAAATATACAATAGGGATTGTGTTCATTCCTTTACCCTTTCTGTAATGAACACTTTGATATGAGCAGCTTAAGAGATTTATTCCAACTCATGGCTGCAGAACAATCTTTACATGGATGGGAGACTACTTGGATGAGGTTAAACAACATGGCAGTAGGAATGTGTGGAAGAAAACACATCTATATGGCACATGGGAAGCGGAGAGCAGGAGCAAAGTGCCTAGGAAATGCATGCTTTTCAAATGCATGACTCCAAATGAGTTAATTACTACACTCAGGTCTGATCCCTTACAGCTCTACCCTGTCTATTCAAATTTTGTATCCAGTGGTGAAATCATTCACTAAAACAAAAATCCCTAAAGATTTAATCATCTCTGAAAACACTCTGTTGGACATGTCAAATATTTTGTGATTCTTCTACCTACTTCTCAATCCAATGAAGTTGCTAATCAAGGTTAACCACCACAGAGACCATGTCATGTTTCCAAGGAAATCTCTTAAAAGCTTCTTCATCTGAAATGGGAACTAAGATAAGGATGCACACTCTTACAACCTCCTTTCAATGCAGTACAGAATTCCAAAACAAGGATGCCCACTCTTACCACCTCTTCTCAAGGCAGTCCTGAAGTGAAAGACAAGGATGGTCACTCTTGCCACTGTCTTTAAATGAAATACTAGTACTGAAGTTACCAGCATAGGCCCCCACATACAGACTTTTATATGGGTTC
The DNA here is from genome assembly GCF_017639785.1 of Mesocricetus auratus. Classification (NCBI taxonomy): domain Eukaryota; kingdom Metazoa; phylum Chordata; class Mammalia; order Rodentia; family Cricetidae; genus Mesocricetus; species Mesocricetus auratus. The sequence goes on from NW_024429266.1 coordinate 52,112,260, forward strand.
TGAGAACACAAAATCTGCTCCCCATGTTTGGCAGCCAGCACTTAATCCACCGATCAATCTCTCCAGGTCCTCTTTCATATCCTAAAAAAACTCTTTTTATTTATGTATTTATTTGTTTAATGTGTATGAGTGTTTTACCTGCATGTATGTATGTCCACTGCATACATGCCTGATACCTATGGATCTCACTCTTACCACCTTCTTTCAATGCACTACTGAAATCCTAGACTAAGTGATCAAACAAGAAAATCCAATACAAGCTATCCAAATCAAAAAGGAAAGCATGCTGTCATCTTTGTTCAAATATAATGTATATCATATATACAAAACCTTAAAGACTCCACAAAAAAGCTATTAGAACTCAGAAACAGGAAAATTCACAAGACCAAGTAAATATACATATAATAGGTACATTTCAAAGGACTAGCAACAAGTAAGATAAAAATTAAATTAAGACGTTAATTCCATTTGTAATGAGATGAAAGTAATAAAATACTGAGTATGAGTTTAGCTGAGTACATGAGGGACTTACACACTGAAAAATTTAAAACACTGCTTAAGAAGTAAAAGGAGCACTATGAAAAGACCAAACCTAAGAATAATAGTAATAGAAGAAGAATCTCAGCTCAAAAACCCAGAAAATACATTTAAAAATAATAGAAGAAAAATTTCACAACCTAAGGAAGGGAATGTCTATAAAAACAAGCTTACAGAACACTGTATCACAAATTCTAATTAGTCTTAATAATAAAAACTCAGATTCAGATATTAGGGTAATGCTGAAAGATCAGGGAAGTAAAGGAACCAGCTACAAAAGAGATTTCTTATCTCTACCTCCTCAGCCTAAAGGAGCTGAGCACCTGTCTCTGTGAATCCTCAGACTGAATGTGTCTGAGATTCTGTCTCCACCAGTCTTATATTCCTAATTCTACAATCCTAGTGCTGGAATTAAAGGCATGTGTGCCTCCCAGGGACTGGGATCAAAGGCATGAGATCACAAATACTGGAATCAAAGGTGTATGCCACCACTGCCTGACATCTATGGTTAACTAGTGACTAGCTCCACCCTTTGATCTTCAGGCTAGCTTTATTTATTAGAGCACAAAACAAAATATCAACACAGAACACCAGATAGATTGGGTCAGGATAGTAACTCTCCACACAGCATAATAATCAAACCACTAAACATACAGAACAAAGAAAGATTATTAAAAGCTGAAAAGGAAAAAAGCAAAGTAACATATAAAGGAAGACTTATTAGGATTATGCATGGCAGGTCGCTGGAGACTCTAAAAGCTAGAAGGGCCTGGACAGATGTGCTGCAGACTCAAAGAAACCACAGATGCCAGCCCAGACTACTATATCCAGCAAAACTTTCAATCACCATAGATGAAGAAAACAAGATACTTCATGGAAAAAATCAAATTTAAACATTATCTATCAACAATTCCAGCCCTTCAGAAGGTACAAGAAGGAACATTCCAGTTCAAGGAAGTTAACGACACCCATGAAAACATAGATAATAAATATTCTCACACCAGCAAAACCCAAAGAATGAAAACATACACACACACACACACACACACACACACACACACACACAAACACACACACACACACACATAAAGACTGCTACTCCTACCATCACCAATTAATAGCAAGAATTAAGAACCAATGGTCATTAATGTCTCTCAAAATCAATGGAATCAATTCACCAATATAAAAGGTACAGTCTAACAGAATGGATACAAAAACAGAGTTTATTTTTCTGCTACACACAAAAACACATCAACATCAAAAATAGATATTACCTCTGACTAAAGGGAAAGAAAAATATTTTTTCAGGCAAATGAACCTAAGAGACAGGCTGATATAACTATTCTAATATCTAATAAAATATACTTCAAACCAAAATTAGTAAAAAAGATGGGCAAGAAAGCTTCATACTCACTGAAGGAAAAATCCACCAAGATGATTCTTCAATTCTTAATATCTATGCCTCACATGCAAGGGTACCCACATTTGTAAAAGAAAATTACTAAAATTTAAATCATACATTAATGGTTTGAGATTTCAATATTCACTCTTACCAATGGATAAGTCACTCAGACAAAAACTAAACAGAGAAATAATAGAGTTAACAGACATTATATATCAAATGGGCCAAACAAATATCTACAGACATATTACCTAAATACAAAAGAATATGCCTTCTCAGGACCTCATGAAACATTTTACAAAATTGATGGCATACTTGGTGGCAAAGCAAATCTCAACATATACAAGTTAATTGAAATAGCCCTCTTTATCCTATCAGACGACTATGCATTAAAGCTGGATATCAACAAAAACAGAAACATCAGAAAGCCTACAAATTCATGGAAACTGAACAACTCCCTAATGATTGATTACTGGATGAAATAAGAAAGAAATTAAGGACGTCCTAGAATTCAATGAAAATGAATGCATAACATACCCAAACTAATGGCACACTATGCAAACAGAAAGTTCTTAGCACTAAGTGGCTTCATAAAGAAATGGCAGAGATCTTGTATTAGCAACTTAACAGCACACTTGAAAGTTCTAGAACAATAAAGCAAACACACAGAAGAGGAACAGATAGTAGGCAATTGTCAAACTGAGGGCTGAAATCAATAAAATAGAAACAAAGAGAACAATAAAAAGAATCAGTGAAACAAAGAGTTGAGTACTTGAGAAATCAACAAGATAGACAAACTCTTATCTAAACTATCTATAAGACAAAGAAAGAATATCCAAATTAATCCAGTGACAGTGAGGGAGGACTGATGACCAAAGGCATTAAGACTGGGCTGGTTTAACCCCCAGAAACAGCTGACCTGACAAGGGTTAGGTCTTGAATCCCAGACTGATGCCTGGGAATCCAGCATGGGACTGATCAAGACCCCCTGAACATGGATGTCAGTGAGGAGGCCTAGGTAATCTATTGAGCCTTGGGGAGTAGATCAGTATTTATCCCAGGTATACAAATGGACTTTGGGTGCCCATCCAACAGTGAGAGATGCACTCTCACCCTGAACTCTTGAGGGAGGGTCTAGGCCCTGCCCTGGATGAAATGACAGACTATGGATACCCCCATGGAGGGCCTCACCCTCCCTGGAGAAATGAGGGGATATTGGGGGGTTGGTGGGAGGGCATGGGAGCAGGGGAGGGAAACGAAGAGGAACCTGGAATTGGCATGGGAAGCAACCTTGTTTCTAATTTAAATTTTTTTTAAACCACAAGGTTGCTTTCTTTTTTTTTAAACATTTATTTATTACATATACAGTGTTCTGCCTACATGCCAGAAGAGGGCACCAGTTGAATCATAGATGGTTGTGAGCCACCATGTGGTTGCTGGGAATTGAACTCAGGACCTCCGGAAGAGCAGTCAGTGCTCTTAACCTCTGAGCCATCTCTCCAGCCCCCTCTAATGTAAATTTTAAAATAATATATAAAATAAATGAAAGGGGGCATAACAACAGACACTAAGGAAACCCAAAGAATCATGAGATCACACTTCAAAAACCTGTATTCCCCCAAATTTGATAATCTAAAATAATGGACAATTTTCTTAATAGATACCAGTTATCAAAATTAAATGAATTCAATTAAACTACTTAAATAGATCTACCACCCCTAAGGAAATAGAAATAGTTATTAAATATCTCTCGACCAAAAAAAAATCCAGGTTTTAAGGTAGAATTCTACCAGTCTTTAAAGAAAAGTTAACACCAATACTCATCAAATCATTCCACAAAATAGAAACAGAATGAACATTGCTAAGGCTATAGTTATCCTGATATCCAAACTGCACAGAGATTCAACAAAGAAAGAGAATTACAGAATATTGCATCATGAATATTGATGCAAAAATACTCAATAAAATACTGGCAAACAGAATCCAAGAACATATCAAAAGATGATCCACCACAATCAAGTAGAATTCATCCCAGAGATGCAAGGATGATTCAATATATGAAAATCTGCCGATATAATCGACCATATAAACAAACTGAAAGAAAAAAAAACAAAAAAAAGAAAAAAACCACATGATTATCTCATTACATTCCAAAAATGTCTTTGATAAAATCCAACACCCCTTTAGGATAAAAGTCTTGGAGAGATGGTCAGAGAGTCTGGGAAACAGAACTTTCATCCAATGACTGATGGAAGCAGAGGCAGACACCCACAGGTAAACACTGAACTGAAGTCAAGGAACCCAGTGACAGAGAGGGAGGACTGATGAACAAAGGGGTTAAGACTAGGCTAGTTTAACCCCCAGAAACAGCTGACCTGAACAAGGTGTAACTCTTGAATCCCAGACTGAGCCAGCATGGGACTGATGTGGGTGTCAGTGAGGAGGCCTAGGCAATCTTTTGGGCCTTGGGTAGTAGATCAGTATTTATCCCTGGCATACAAATGGACTTTGGGTGCCCATCCAACAATGAGAGATGCATTTTCAGCCTAGGCCCTGCCCTGGATGAAATGACAGACTATGGACACCCCTATGGAGGGCCTCACCCTCCCTGGGGAAAGGAGGGAGTATTGGGGAGGCTGGCAGGAGGGCATGAGAGAAGAAGAGGGAAAAGAATGGGATTGATATATGAAGCAACCTTGTTTCTAATTTAAATTTAAATTTAAAAAGAAAAAGAAAAAAAGTCTTGGAGAGATCAGGGATTCAAGGGACATATGAAAATATAATAAAGGCAATTTCCTACAAACCAGTACCAACATTTAATTAAATGGAGAGAAAGTCAAAGCAATTCCACCAAAATCAGGAACAAGACAAGGCGGTTTCACTGTCTCTGTATCTATTCAAATATAGTGCTTGAAGTTCTAGCTAGAGCAATAAGACAACAAAAGGAGAACGAGGAGATACAAATTGAAAAGGAAGAAGTTAAGGTATTGCTATTTGTTGATGCCATAATAGTATACATGAGTGACCCCAAAAATTCTACCAGGGAACTCTTATAACTGATAAATACCTTCAATTAAATGACTGAATGCAATATTAACTCAAAATATTGATAGCCCTCATATATACAATGACTAAACAGGATGAGAAAGAAAGCAGGGAAACAATACCCTTCACAACAGCCAAAATAATATGAAATACCTTGGGGTGACTCTAACCAAGCAAATGAAAGACCTCTTTGATTAAAAAAAACTTCAAGTCTTTGAAGAAGAAAATTGGAGAAGATATCAGAAGAAGGTGTTGTTGGGAACAGTAAGGACCAGGTGGGGAGAAGGGAGAAAATATTGGGAGAAATGACTGAAACTGGGGCCATTTCTGGGGTGAGGTATAAACCTAGTGCAAAAGAAACTCCATGGAATCTAAGAAAGCAATCATAGTAAAGACTTCTAGTAATGGGGGACACAGAGCCTGAACCAACCATCTTCTGAAACTAAGCAAGGCCTCAAATGGAGCGATTGGGATACCAACCCAGCCACAAAACCATCAGCCTGCAGTTTGTCCTGTCTGTGAAGTGTTCTGGGACCAGAGCCTAGCAGTCTTCATCCAAGAGACCAGAGAAACTTCATTCAGAAACTGATGGAAGCAGATGCAGCCCAACATTAGGCAGAGCTTAGGGAGTCCTGTGGGCAGGGAAGGAAAGAGTTGGAAGAACTAAAGGGATTAAAGCCAACAAAATCAATTGACTGGGACTCATGGGAGCTTGAAAAGATCAGGGAACCTGTAGGGGTTTTCCATAGGTCCTCTGCATATGTGTTAAGAATCAGTAGTTTAGTGTTCTTGTGGGATTCCTACAAGTGGGAAGGAGGATGGTCACTGACTCTTTTGCCTACTTATGGGATCCTTTCCTTTCTACTGAGTTGCCTCATCCAGCCTTGATATGATGGTATTTGCCAGATCTTATAGTAGCATATTATGCCATGTTTGGTTGATGTCCCATGGAGGCCTGCTTTTTTCTGAGGAAACACAGAGAGAGGCGGGAGGGAACACGGGAAGGGGAAGACACAACATATATACTAAGAATATTGAATTCATGGATTAGAATAATTCATAATGTTACAATCACTATCAAAAGTTACATAAGAATTCAACATAATCTCCATAAAAATTAAATGTTATTTCAAACCAATTTTAAAATTCATACAGAATTGTAAAAATATTGACTAGACTGACTAGACAGAGCAAATTTGACTGACAATAGAGGCAATCCCACTCCTTGGTTAAAATTAAATTACAAATCTCAAATGAACAAAACAGTGTAATAACATCATTTTTTAAAAAATCCTATAGAACAAAATAGCAAACCAGAAAATCAATCTATCAAAAGATGTCGTGTGCTCAGAACAGGATTCAGTGTGGGCAACTGAAACTAAGGCAACAAGGAGTGCTGACAAGGAAGACTAATATAATGAATAGTGCTCAGTGTCCTGATTGAGGCTGGGGCTTGAAATGCATATTTTTATAATATGAATAAGCATTTATATTAAGACAGATATTATGCACATACAGCAGGTAAGGCACAGTGGTCCAAGTAGTCAGTGTGCCTATAAAAATGGATCTAGTAGTAGAATATAATCGTAAGGGTAATAAACAGGTTCTACATGCAGGAAGCTTCTGACTACAGTGAAAAAAAAAGTAGCAAGTAACAAGCCTGTAGCAAACAGCATTGGCTTTGGAACAGGGAAGGAATAGTATGGTCAGAGAAACCTTCCCAGTAAATGCACCACTTACTTTTCTGTTGCTGTTATAAACCATCACCACACAAGGTGACTTAAATAAGACAGAACTTATTTTTGCTTTTAGTTCAAGAGAGATGGGAGTATATCATGGTGGGAGGCCTGGCAGCAGATGGCAGGCATGAAGGCAGGAACAGAAAGCTCACATCTTCAACCAAAAACTCAAAGCAGAGAGGCTAAACTGGAAGCGGATCAAGACTAGAAATTCTCAAAGTCCACCTCCAGTGATGTATTTCCTCCAAGAAGGGTGCATCTGCCCATAACCTCCTCAAACGGCGCCACCAACAGGGGACCAAGTGCTCAGACGCCTGAGTCTATGTGGGATATTTCTCATCTAAACAATAGCACATCATCTTCCCGAATTTATTGATAAAGAAATTTGCTTTAGTAATAGGTCTGTGTTCTATTCATAGGACACAAGACATGACAAAGAGTACAAAGGAGCAAGAATTCTAACCATATGCTTTATTGAAACTCACATTATTTCCCTAGAGTGAAAGTCACTTGTACATTTTAAAAACTGCTAACAAATGGTAGTGAGCCAATGATCAATGTGGGGACAATGAGAATCTCTTGCACATCTGTTTTCCTCTACCTTTCCTCAGTTTGAGAAGACAGGGGAACTCATGACATCACCATCCTAAAAACATCCTAGACAGAAAATAGGTCACTAAGAGTAAGACAGGTTCTACCACAGCTTCCAAATACTACTGCAAAAGTAGCCCTGTGGTTAATACTGACAGTAGTAAATGCAGTGTGAAAGCATTCTTTTACACAGGAACAACAATAATGTTGGTACCGACATTATTTCAACAAAGGAGTCCAGATGCCAATGTTAGTAACAGTACCATCCTAAAATTCCACCTGCAACAAACATAGTTTAACTCCTGCCTTGTGTGACTAGGGAGTGTACAGCTAGTCTAGATGCAGAAGATGAGGGTAGGCCCTTGACAGCATCTCACAGGCCTCTCAAGTCCTTTCTTCATTGAAGGCTCATTCAAAAGTAGTCTTTCCCAATCCAACCAGTAAGCAATTGATGTAAGGGAGGCAGAGCAGGCCATGGGCACAAGTTTTGTATCCATGAGACTATTGCTTGCCTTTCTTCATATACCTTGCATGGCAGAATGACCATATGTTACAACACTACATTCAAAACCTAACTCTTTAGCAGTGAGTGGAAATAACAGCTTATACTAAAGATTAAGGGTGACATGTAAATTGCCTTTCTGAATCAACTCGCACATGTTTTTTGGGGGGGCATAGGAAAATTAGAAATTGTAGGTTGGCCTGCTATTGCTGAGCCATGAACTTCAGAGCAGAGACCAGTGAGGCATTCAGGTTTCATAAGAAGCCAAGCTCAGGGTGAGCTGACTACTGCATAAAACTCTATTCCTTCTTGGTGTGGGGCTTACTGTGGAAAAGCTTCAGTTATCCAAAGGTAGGGTGACAGAGGGCAAAGCTGTCAGTATGGCACAGCTGTGGTCCTTATGGGTGATCACAACCCTCAAGCATGAAGACAGGTGGAGACCTTGGAAGAAACACCTGGACAAGGCAGTTTGAGTAAATGATAGGAAGGGAATTTTACTCTGCTTAATTTTATTTAAAGCCCTAACGTAGGCCACAGCTTTGCTTTGGCTTTGAAAGCACACCTAGGGGTTGCAGCACCACAGAACTGTCCTGAGGCAAGTTCACAGGAAGAGGTGGCCCATGGCTCACTGTGCAAGGAGGGCGGCTGGATGAAGCAGGACTCCCAGCAACCCACTCTCTGTTCAGCCATCTTTACACCTGGTGGAAATACTGCTGTGCCCATAACTACTACTTGATTTAAAATTTCAGCCTTAATATTTATTTTAAAACAGTTTCAAAAAAAAAAAAAGAAAAGAGCAAGCAAACCCCCAGATTTCATTTGGAATATGAGATCTACTTCTGGTTTCAATTCTTAGTTATGACTGCAAACTTCATTCACCAAGGTCATTCCAAATTTGAATTCTAAGTCAAGCTATTGTAATTTCTCAGTTAATGAGTGGAACAATAGAACACGGCTTTCTTATCTATAACCCATCATGTCTGAATTTTTAAATGTTTTTATTAAATGTACTATTTCTCCCCCTCCCCCCAGTGTCTTGTGTCCAGATGTGTACATGTGTGCCCTATGTGGTTCAAGTGCATATGCTAAAGCACATATGTGGAGGTAAGAGGACAATCATGTGGGTTCATTCTGTCTTTCTACCTTTAAGTAGGTCCTGGGAATCAAACTCAGATGGCCATGCTTTCCCAGGATGCACCTTCAGCTATTCAGCCATCTGACAGGCCCCATCTTTGCCATTTTTAAAAGACTTATTTATCTATTCATTCATTCACTCATTCATTTATTTATATATGTGTGTGTGTGTGTGAGTATATGCTATACCTCATGGAAATCAAAGAGGGTGATGAATCCCCTTGGTGCTAGAGTTACAGGTGGTGGTGAATCCCCCAACATGGATGCTGGGAATTAAACTCTGGTCCTCTACAAGAGCAGAAAGTGCTTTTAAAAGCTGAGACATCTCTCTAGAACAGTTTTTCCAATTTTATTATAATTTGAGAATGCAGTAAAAATAATGTTCAGTTAAAATAATGTTTGAGGACACTGGCTATAAAGGCCAACACTTTCATTTCTTTTTAGAAGTAAGATATTTCTCTTAGAAAAGCCACACAAAATAATACTATAAAAAATTTCTTGCCTTGCTGTTCAGAAGGTCGCAGCTCTGAAGCAGTGAGTTTATCTCTTTCTGTGATACATATATTTACAGTGAGTTTGTGCCTATTTAGACTATACTAAGAACCTGTTTAGTCTGCCAATTGCTCATAAATTTCATATTACACCAGCGTTGTAGAACAGAAAATCTTCAGCTAGTGGATAAAGTACAGGTTTTTGGTACTACCATGGCATGCAAAATACCACAAATTATTAAACATGGGGCAGCCAGTTGACAAATACATAAAGAGAGCCAATAAGTTAGGCTTTCTCACCAAAAAGATTCTCAGGCTCCAAAGAAACTCTACTCTTTTTAAGTCGAGCATCCTAATGAGGGACAAGAGGATTCATTTTGAAAATGTATAAAGATTTCAATCTTGTGAGAGAAGCCAAAGCTAGATGCACTTGATCCAAGAAAGATTTAAAATAGCAACTTCTGGATAATAATGTACACCATGTTTAATGTATACAATATTTTAATTTTTAAGTAGTGTAAATTTGCTAGAGATAGACTTCATATTTGGCAAGAGAAAATAAAGCAATAGAGTTTTAGACTTGATTTTAGCTGCTACTACAACAAGGAATAAATGTTGTTATTACTTTGGCTCTTGCAGTAACAAGGAACACGTGAGATTTTATTTTGCCTATTCCTGCTCCCTGCGGTATTTACAAAGTTCTGTATTTAGCCTCTATATTACCAACTTTCTTGACTCAGAGAATTGTGTCAGATTTTCTTTTCCTCAAGATCTTACAGCAGTTGAGTTTACAAAACTCAAAATGAATCCAACAAAAATAAGCTGAAAACAGATGAGTTGTCCTCATGTGTCCTCTTCTGAGGCTATTTTTTCCCTTTAGTGGTAAAGCTGTTGCTCTGGGGTTTCTCAAATGCCTTCCCTTGCTGCTATTTACATTCTGAATACCTTGTCTTGTGGAAGCTTTAATTCTCCATTAACACGACTCTGAATGACCTGCCTTTGAGAACCATTCAAGCAGAATGTTCTGGATTCACAAGTAGGTGATGCCAACCCTTGTGTACACAATGGAAAGAAGAACTAGACCTCACTGTTGCTGCTAGAATAGTGAGTACAACCAAAGGACCGATATTATCATACTTTACTACATAGGAGATGTCCAACAGCAGGACAACGTTGTCATTGTGAATGGAAAGGAGACAGCAAAATGGCTCAGCAGACAAAGGTTCTTGCTGCACAAGCCTGAAGATCAGAGTTCAATACCAGTGACCCCATAAAAGTGGAAGGAAGTAACTGACTCAACTAGTTACTCACTAGTTGCCCTTTAACACACACACAGGCTCCACAGCACATATCCTCACACATGCACATGCAGACACTAATTTTAAAGAGTGTGGTGATGAAACACTTGAGAGTCCCACAGGGCAGCCTTTCCTGGGAAGAAAGTCTACCTTTGGTCAGTAGAAGCAATTTTGGTTCTAAGAGTAAACGTATGATAAGATCTGTCCAGAATAGCAAAATGCCACTTGGAATGCAAGGGATCCCAGTGAGTCACAGCACCACTCTCATTCGGAGGTGTGTATGTGGAAGCAGAGGAACAGGTGTCACTGCTTCTGGGGCAAAATTCCCCCAAAAGAGCTGGACCCAAAATGAGGGAGCTCATAATGATGGAATGCTTTCTGCTAAAGTCTTTGGTAAGCAAGACAGGAAGGGTTCACTGACTATGAGAGGAATGGGGCTGTAGTCTGCCCTGCTCCCTAAGACTAACCCCGGGCCTTAGGGAAGGCCTCAATATGCTTTGCCTTCTGACAGTCATGCTCTACTCAGAATTGCTCTAGCTTCTTTCAGGGAGACACAGAAAGCCACTCTCCTTTTTGTTTTAATTGAATTTTGAATTTGTTCAGTAAAGTAAAAATTTACTCATTTTTTGTAAATATAAATAATAAGAATTCTTATATCTTTGAGCCTGTAACATTTAAATATTGAAAAAATTTCTCAGAACACCCAACACTGATGGGGAAGTCCTGTGTATATGTCAATAAAGCACTTTTGGCCAATAGGGAAGCAAGATAGGTGGACTAGGAAAAAAAGACACAGACAGCCACGATGTAGCTGCCATAGGGGTAAGTGTTCTGGACCCCTTTCTCCGGTAAAAGAAATACTTAGATTAACAATTATGAGTTAAATACTTACATCAGAGCTAGCCAGTAAGAAACAAGCAAAGGGCCAACAGCTTTATACTTAATATAGCCTCCTGTGTGTTCATTTGGGACTGATGCAGCTCTGGAACCAGGCTGGGGGCGGGAGGGAGAGAGGAACAAAGTGGCAGTCAAAGGGAAGACTTCACTCTACATATGGTTGTCAGGAGTGGAAGTGAATTTCCACGTAGAATGACAAAACCTTAAAATGAATTTTAGGAACAAAAGAACAGAGAGAAGCATGGCTTCTTGGTAGCAGCATTTTTCTCAGGTGGGCTCTGTTTTGCTAGAGACAAGCAGAGACTCATGCCGCTCCCTTAAGGGAGTCTTCCTGACTCAGCATAAGAAAAAAAACAGCAAGGTTCTTTTATGAGGCTCTGCTAACGATTGAAAGGTGTATATATACAGCTAGAAGTGGCAGTGACCACATCTCCAAGCCAGGAGCTTTTGCTGGATGTCAGAATAGACTGAGGCAGTAAGCTGGAGTCAAATTTACACCCGCCATCTTGGAAAAGCTGCAGTTTAAACAGCCATGGTTTTTAGCAGATAAGACACGTGGCCAGAAAAACATAAAGATTTACAGTAAAGTCAGATTCAGATGAAGAAAAACCTCTAAAGGTTTACAGTGTGTTTAAAAATATATGTTGGATTGAGAGAGAAAGAAACAGCATAGTGGTAAATAAATTGAGAAGCCAGTTGTGGTGGCGCACGCCAGTAGGATTTGCTCCAGAGGCAGAGGCAAGCAGATTTCCAGAGAAATCCTGTCTCAGAGAAATAAATAAACAAATAAATAAATAAATGTAAAAGAAATAGAGTAATAACAATAGATAAACAAATAAGCCGTGTAAAGATGCAAAATACACAGAGAGTCTGGATACTGTACACTATTGTGTTTTCCAGCTTTTTTATTGCTAAAGAAGGGAAAACTGCTAAAGTATACTCTATTATAAATGCTGCTGAATTAATCCAACTTATATATTTCAAAAATGCTTTGACTTCTAACTTGAAATATGAGGACCAGTTACTTGGGAAACGTTTTTGTTGCTGTTTCTACAGAAAATGGAAAGCAGTGGATTCCTTCCAGGCTTCTGTGATTTGATGAACCAAGACCCCCATAAGCAGTGGACCAGGTGTTCCAACAATTAAGACAGCTAAGAAGATGCAGCCTTACAAACCCTGAAAATAAGGAATTATACAGGTTTCTGTGTTTTGTCATGATCCCCATGGTATGAACAGCGCCCCCATCCAGCAGGAAGCAGTTTGGAATAAGCGACATCCAAATTCCCATTGGTTATAAATCTTTGTTTTCATTTAAATGGGGTTGCTTATAATTGGTTAATGATCACAACCAATCTCTTTTTAATGGTAAAAGCAGAATTATGGTATGGAAATGAATACTTGGTATGGGTATGGTTTTTCATTTATTGATACAAATTCAAGGTCAATTTTGTGATGTGTATATTTCTCCTCTTGATTAAGTATTGTGCTTATACTGATCTTTTAAAATGCAATGCATAATTAAATACAGACTATAGATAATTACTTATAATAGTCAGAACTTATAATTAGGTTAGTTAGGTTTTCTAGATATACAGAGATATATTTAAGATAGTCTTCAAACCTTTTAAAAACCTTCAGAAGTTGGCAATTAAAATTGTTTAGCATTTTTCTTGATAATTAGAAATGTCTGCTCCTAGCACATCAATTAGGTCTGAGAGGAAGATGGGCATTGAAGAAACTTGTTATGGAGTTTGCTTTCAACATAGCATGATTAGCCATTTGGGAAGAAACTGCTCTTGCCTGGACTGCTTGACTGTTGCTGTATAAACTGGACATGCAGAACCCACAAGAAAATGACTGCTGAACTCAAACAGTCCTTCAGGGTTCCTGATTCATGGAAGTGTCTTTGAGACTTTCTGCAGGACACAGAAAAATAAATGACAGACTGCCAATGCAGATGGACAGTTTGAAATTTCCTGCTTTGCTGAGAAGTGTTCTGGACACATTGTGGCCTTATGGGCTGAAGGTGGATGCCCCAACATTACAGAGGAACTTTGGGTGACTGTCCAGGTAGCTAGATGTCTCTGTCAATCCTGGTGTTTATATATTATACTTCTGTGGTCTTTTATGGAGTTGAAGGCAGATAGTTATCATAGTTTTCCTTACTTTTGATAAAAGATAAGCTACATATAAGACTTTAGACTCACACCGATAGGACAGATAGTAAAATACTTTCTTTAAATCTTACTAAATATTAATGGACAAAATATTGTAACTACGTTCCTACTTGATAACTGTAATTTGACTACGTTAAAGTTAAAACCTTTCTTTTTATTTAGACAGGAAAGAGGAGATGATGGGGAAGTCCTGTGTATATGTCAATAAAGCACTGTTGGCCAATAGGGAAGCAAGATAGGTGGGACTAGGAGTTGATGAGGATTCTGGGAAAGAGGCACAGGCAGTCACAATGTAGCTGCCATAGGGGTAAGAGGTCTGGATCCCTTTCTCCGGTAAGAGAAATACTTAGATTAACAATTATGAGTTAAATACTTACGTCAGAGCTAGCCAGTAAGAAACAAGCAAACAGCCAACAGCTTTATAATTAATATAGCCTCCTGTGTGTTCATGTGGGACTGATGTGGCTCTGGAACCAGGCTGGTGGGGGCGGGGAGAAGTGGGAGGGAGCGGGGCAGAGGGGGGAACCAAAGTTGCAGGGAAGGAGAAGACTTCACTCTACACAACACAAATTTGATTTTCCCCAAACTGCCTCTGAATGGGATCCTTTCCATGGATAAAGATGGTTCCCAGTCCTCTGGGACCATTTCAAGGAGACATGCTTGCTGATTAACTAGCCATCATGCTTGCTACCATTCCCCAGTAATTCTCATTCAACTCCCAGGAACATATTGAGTCCTTTCTGTCTTTTATTTCTCTAGTTGAGCCAATCAGTGCAGATAAATATAGTCAAGTCCCCTCTGGCACCTTTGCTTCCTCCGGGACCCATTTACCCACAGCCCTCAGAATAATGCTCAGAGGGTATTAATGATGTGCTCACCCTAGTTTGCATAAAGATAATTCCCATGCTCTTGGGGTGAATCCAGCAGTTCCCATAGCCTACAAATTTGCATACAAACCTCCTGATTTCCTTCTCCTCTCCATACTGTGCTGTATTCCGTGTTGTTCATTTTGTTAGAGTAATGATGGACATGTTACTTTTTCAATGTGCAAAGTTCCTTGCTTCCTTTCAGCCCATTCGTTTACGGAAATTGGAAACAACTGTGGGACCAAGCTGACTAATCCAGCCAGTAGGCTTTTTTTTTTTTATCTTCTTGCCTTCAGCACATTTTTCTCAAGTGCTCTAGTGTCATGGATAGTCTTGTCAGTCTCCAGCCTTCTCTGGTCTAGCAGAAACAGTGGGCATTCATTCTTGTGTAGTTCTATGATGGGTTTTAGAGGAATCTGATTGCTGCGGGTGTGATAGGAACCCACACTGCTGGCAATGTTCAGTTTTATTTCTAGTTCTGTCACTTACTCGATGTGAAACCTTGAGGAAGTACTTAAACCCTCTAAGACTTAATCCAAAATGAAACTTTAATGTGGTGGTCTACAGTGCATAAAGTGCTTTATATGATGCCTGGAGCACAGATCAAAGGAATATAGCCTATAATTATTATTTGGTTCAACAGGCCAAATTTTAAAAAAGCACAATTGGGTATAATGACATAAAATTGAAATTATTATTTGGAAAAAATAAAAACAATCTTTCCCATGCACTCAAACCATTTTTAAGTGATTTTTATTTGATTATTCTCTGTGCTTGAACTCTGGGTTGAGCACAACTTGATCTCAAAATAATGATTTAATCTAGTGGAGGCCAAAACAGGCAAACTGTCCCCAGGCTGTAATTGTGATAAATTCAAAATGGGTTCTGAGTGATACATTGACCCAAATTCACTCAAGTCATTCTAATTGTGTTGTTGTTTATCTCTGTGACAAATGTTTTGACCACAGGATTAACACTAAAAACAAGCAGAGGTTTTGTTAACTTGCTGTAAATTTAAAAAGTGTGTGGGCTGTGTTTTGAGCAGCTCTAATAATAGAAGGATAATTTTTAAGCCCTAAGACATGAACAGGTAGACAGTTATTTTTGTTTAAATATGTATCTTGTAATTGGATAAAGATATTTTAGGTTTTTGTTTGTCATAATGAATAGAGATGGTGTGAGAAGCAGTGTGCATCTACAGGGTTCCAGCGACCTTCAGGGAATAGAGAGCAGCCTTCTGAAAGCAGATAGCAGAGTCTTGGCACATGGAGACAATGGGAACGGGCCTCAGGAGAGGAAACACAAAAGGCACCTGCTGAGCCAGCTGCTGTTTTGGATACAAGGCAGGCATCTCTCAGACACTTGACCCCATAATTAATAACTAAAACAAACCAAAAGTGACATTTTAAAAATAAATTTTCTTGAGCCTCTTGAAAGAGGGAAGGAGAAAATGTTGATAGCCATCTTGCTGTCCACAGTGGGTGGGGAGTGCCAGCGGAGGTTTGTAAAGGATTCAAATACATCATTTTCTGAGAGTTCCCTAAAACAGCAAGTGCTCCCCAGAGTAGCCAAACTGAGGCCATGGTGACCGACAGGACACACGCCCCGTCCATCTTGGATACAGACTTGTCATTTTGGTTCTAAGGTCAGGAAAACACATTTAACAATAACCTACCTGTTTTAAAAGGTAACAACTGCCTTCCGATTTTCTTCCCACAAGAACTTGCTCTCAATTGGTCTTTCATATGTGTTAGACAGGGGTTTCCCAGGCTGAAGGGCAACACATGGATCTCTTGATGGAAGATTAAAGCATGTATAGTCTTGGACCTACCCCAGATCTATTGATCCCATTAAGTCCCTTCTCCAATTTTTGGCTACTGGAATTTTGTTCTGTTGTGATCTTTTTCATAAATATACCTAAACTTGAAATCTCAGGACAGAAGCATATAACAGGTATGTGTCTATTCATTTTTAAGCCTTAGAAATGCTAATCAGAGTTGCAAGCATATAAAACTTGACCAGCAGCATCTACTAAGTAAAAGGAATGAATGAACAGAAGGCAAAATTCAGACACAGCACTAACCAGGCAATGCTCTGCGTCCCACAATCCACAGCCAACCTTTCTACATGAGTGTTAGGAACACAGAGAGGTAATCACAGACAGTTATTTTTCAGGGATGTTCTAGGGTCCCAGGTGGCTGAAGAGGAGAAAACCCTACTTTCTTTGGACTTAAAGCAATGTGCAGCACACAGAAATATCCTTAAGCATAGAGCTCCAGAAGCAGAGAGGGCTGTTTGCAAGGGCAGGGCGTTCAGTTCTAAACCTGAATGGTTTATTGGAGAGTTCTCATTTGACCCCAAAGGAATAAATAACTACTTAGTAGCCCTTTTCCTACGTCCTAGGAGAGAACTTCTTTATAGACTGCTTTTAAAAAATTTTAACTAAGAATTTTATCAGTTACCTTTAGTGCCCACACATATGCAGTTTAAGTAAGTGGGACAGGATTACTTAATTGGAACATGTTTCTGTTTGCACCTGGCTTATTCTTAAAATGTTAGAACAAACCAAGTGACTAACTTCAATGTGGGTAGTTCCTGATGGCTGTTTTTAAGAATGTGCATTAGCTACCATCTTAAAGGACAGACATGGAAAAGGAGTCAGTACAACTGAGCACAGGTGCAGAACTGGTCCTCTTCTATCATCCTTCCCATCTCCAGTTCCTCTCCACTTTCCCCTCAGCTATTCCCACTGGCTTACCTAGTGGAATGAAAAAAACCCTCCATCTATTCTCTGCTCAAAGGACCTACCTACCCAATACAGCAGTCATTTCTTCGTGACAAATGCAAGGCATAAATAACTCCCCATTCCCACTGTGATGCCACGATATGACTCCTGAATTTTTAAAATTGACTGTCGCGGCAAGCTCCAAGATGTTCATTAGTTTCCTTTGTACTCTATGGAGCATGTGTAACACACCGAGATCTCCAACGTCTTCCTTTCTTCCTGCCATATCACCAGGATACCATTGCCTTAATGGAGACTTTCTCTAGGAGATACAGATGGTTCAAATGTCTGAGGCTATAAGATAGGAAGTTAGGAACGAATAATTTACACCACTGTCTGTGTGGGTGTTAGCTCTATCTATCTGATCCTCTTTGCTAAGTCAGAGAAAGAGCACATTTGTCCAGTCACTGTAAGTCCACTGTGTAATTGTGTTAATCTGCACTGGCAAACATACTGGTTTGTGCATGGCAGAATTCTTCTTCCAACTCTCTAACCCTTACCAGAGTCTGTGATCCCATAAACTTTCTGGAGCATTGTCATTACAATCTTTGGGAGCATTTCTTAGCTCCACTTGGTTCATAGCCACCCAAAAATCATCAAGGAGACGAATCTAGCAGATACTTCCCTTTTATTTATGCACCAGAATTTCCTGATCTTCACCATCAGCTCCATTAACACATGTAACACAGAGCAATGCTCTTCTTGATTGCAAAGAAATCTTTTGACCAAACTTTCTCTGCCAGCTCCCGAGACAGTTCTCTTTTCCTGCTTGTACTAAAACTCCCTGCTTTGCTTT
This sequence comes from Mesocricetus auratus, assembly GCF_017639785.1. Classification (NCBI taxonomy): domain Eukaryota; kingdom Metazoa; phylum Chordata; class Mammalia; order Rodentia; family Cricetidae; genus Mesocricetus; species Mesocricetus auratus. Next base: position 52,130,520 of record NW_024429266.1, read on the forward strand.
AGTTCTTCCCAGCATCTCTCTCTCAAACACATTGCAAACAGTCTTCTATTGCCTCCATGCTCTCTAGGCTGGGTCTAGCAATCAAATTTCAACCATATTTTTAATTGACCTAATGAAACTTCTGACACAAATAACCCCTCTTTCCCTCCTAAAATATTTAATTCATCAATTTGTGTTTTAATCCCATACGCAGACTTACAGTTGGTTTTCTGTGTAAATCTGTTCCCTTCTCTGTGGTAAACGGGCGGCTTCCTTTTATCTACAGATGCTTTCTCCATCTTGTTTATCACTGCAGTTTTATGGCTTCAAAATTGTCTATATGCCTTTCCATCTACAGACCAATACTCCCCTTTAAATTCCAGGTCAGGATGTAAAAAGCATTTTTAAGCACATGTATCTACAAAAGAAGAAAGTCACAAAGAAAAGCATGGTACCACAGAACAAATGGCCCATTCAACTATGAAAAGACAAAAATGACAGTGAAATAGTTTTGTAACCATATATTGGATAAAAAATAAGAAGTCAAATAACGTTAGACAGCAAGAATAGTTGTCGCTTCTGTATTAGAGAACAATCTGCAAGTCTTACTGAAAGTAGAAAGTGCAAAGCTTGTGGCTCAGCAGCCCAGCTAGGCAAAGGCACTTGAGGAGTAACTGTCCTTTGGCCCCAGGAAATAGATAAAAGTGGAACTACTGCAAATAGCTGTAGATGACACAACAGGAATTTCAAGCAGAAGGAGATAAATTAATAATCTGAGAGCCTTAAGCTGGGATATTTTAAGATATAGTAGAAAGTGTGTAGAAGAGGTAGAATATGTTTTATTAAGAAAAATAGAATCAAAGAATTGAAAGAGTAACATGTTAGAAGAATCATTAATTATTGAGAAACATGACAATGTTGTCTGTGGAAAAAGAATACCTCAAAGGAAAATATGTGTACTTCAGAAGAAAAAGTTTGTCCATAAAACAATGCCATGGAAGTTGCCTTTGTGAGTCATGTGAGGATGGAGACGGACATCTGCAGGGGATCTCACAACAGTGTGTGTCACGACAGGGAAAAAGCCTAATTTAAGCCAAAGGAAGAAGGGCTGGTTCCCATGTCACTCACAAGCAGCTCCTCAGCCCACGTGTTTTAAATTTTTGGCTATAAACATAAAGATTTCATAATTTAATGCAGAGAATCATGCCAGTTCCTTTATTAGCAATCTCAAAGTCATCGGGAAAAATTCACAGAGAAAACATAAAGCCTGACAGGCAGACTGGCCTGTGCCTCTCCATCACTTCTGAGACTCAGGCAGGTATGTGGTCTCTACATCACTCCCAAATGATAGTCTTGAGAGGAAGGTGTGACTTTATTGCTCTCTTTTATTTGAATTTGAGGGTGCTATAAAATAAACTAAAAGTCAAGTTGAAAAGAAGTAATAAAAATTCATCTTTCTCCTTTGATTTTAAATTTGTTGTCTTTATTGCATATCATACCTGGAAAAACTCCAGCATGCTGGAAGGGAAGGACAGGAGAAAGAAAGGCAGATGAACTTAGAGAAGCATATTAATTTTTTTAGGCTGAATTCATCATTTAGCAGGGCTCCAAACTTTGAAATAAAATAAGAGCAAAGAGGTAGCATAGCATCAATTGCCAAAGGGTCATCCTGACAATAGAAACATGACACTGAGTAGAGCTAGTGATTGATGCTTTGTAGGACACCTGGCTACCACTTCACTCAGATTTCTGTCGACTCACACGCTATACTAACAAGGATACACTTCTGCTTTTTCTATCACTTGCAATTCATAGTCTGAAATATTGTTTAATGAGCAAATACTGAGCCAAACATGAGTGTGGTCTTAAATATAGTTTAAAATGTATTAACTATAAAGCTTCTTGAGATGTTTTTTAAGAATGTGTTTGACTTGCATTTTTTGAAGTTTGGAAAAAATATAGTTTTTGAGCTAAGGTAAGTAACAGACAAGAGGGTTACAGACACACTGTTGTCTTCTCTGTAATCTGTCTTACTCTTACAAAACTATCTGCAGATCCCAAAGTAGCCATGTCTTCTTCACATGGTGACACATTTGTATAGCAAACTCATGTACCTGGAAAGTAGTTTAGGGATTAGCTATAGCTTTGGTTTGAAAAGGAATTAATTTTAATTGTCACACGTGATATTATTAAAATATAAAATGTCCTCAAACTTGCGACCCCCGGGAAAGGGACCCCCGACCCGCGGGGGTGAGATGATGAGGGTCGCTACTAATTTAGTGGGCCTTCACGAGCAGATCCGATCTGGAAAGTGAACTTCAAGAGGTTAATGGAAACAGGCTCAAGACAACGTTCGCTGATCAAGAGCCTTTATTTTTTGGGGCGCGCTGGAACTTATAGAGGAAGGACCTCAGGGGGTGGTACAAGCATGTCAATCAAGTCTCAATTCAAATATACACCAAATACGGTAAAGACAAAGCTGTAATTTTCCATCAGTCATTAGTTGCATTCCACAAATGCTTGTCAGCATAAGTCAGGTGCAGGAATTAGGGAGGGGTAGGGAGTGTACAACAGAACGCTATAATCTTTTGTTTAACAAAGACAATTACTCTGTAAGGGTACTTCCCTCTGGCTAGGCCGGTGGGCTGCCCTGTGTAAATTTAACTTTAATGGTTAGCCTTTTCCTTTGTCTCAAGGGCATGTGTGCTCACAGTCACGTAGGCGGAAGGCCAAGAAACGGTTGACAGACTCCATTTTGTTCAAGGTTCTAGCAGTCCCCAACACAAACTTATCTTGACAGTTGTAGCAATTTGATTACTAAAGAGGTAAACAATACACACTTGAGAAAAGGTGGTATCTTAAACAAATGATGCTCATCAGCTGGATACCTACATGGAGAAGAATGCACCTAGATCCTTATCTCTGACCCTACACAAAACTCAAGTCCAGATGGATCAAAGGTCTCAACCAACAACGGCCTGATATGCTGAATCTGATAAAGGCTGAAGTAGAATTCTTTCTGAACAGGACAGCCATAGTCCAAGCATTAATACCAACAATTAATAAATGGCACCTCACAAAATTCAAAAGCTTCAATACAGAGAAGAATACCACCCTTAAGTGAAGAGGCAACCTACAGAATGAAAATTAAATCTTTACCAGCTACACATTTGACAAAGGTTAATGTCTAGAACATGTAAAGATTTCAAAAAATTAGCATTAAGAAAGTAACCCAATCAAAAACTAGGGCATAGAATTAAACAGAAAATCCTCCAGAGAGAAAACACATGTGGCCAAGAAATATTTTTAAATGTTTGCTATCATTATCTATCAGGGAATTTGAGTAGGAAAAACTTTAAAAGTTGGTCTTATCCTAGATAGAAGAGCTAAGAAAAAAATGGGATGACAAATGTGTGGGTGAGGAACTCTTATGCACTGCTTTTGGAAATGAAAACTGATACATGAAAGTCTGTGTAGAGTTCCCCCACAAAACTAGAAAGAGAATTATGCTATGCCACTCAGGAATATACCCAAAGGACTCTATATCTTATAGAGATACCAGTCCACCCATGTTTGTTAATGTTCTATTTACAAATGTTAGAACTATTTAAATCAAAACAACCTAAATTTCCATCAGCAGATTATTAGATAAAATGTGGTACATTTAAATGATAGGATATTATTCATCTGTTAATGAAAATGTAATTATGAAATTCGCCAATAAATAGATGGAGTTAGAAAGAATCATTTCAAGAGAGGTAGCCCAGATCAGGAAACAAACATGAAACAGCTTCCGATCATCTGTAGATGTTGTCTTTGTATCTTCAGATTTATTAGGTCCATTTGGAACACCCGTTGATGTCAGGAAATTAATAAGGGGTTTTACAGATGGAGGTTTCAAAAGAGAGGAAGTAGACCATAGTAGCATAAATCGTTGATGGGGAACAATGGAACAGGCAGGAATAAATGGGATGAAGGATGGAAGGGCATGGCAGAAGAGAAAATACTGGAAGAGATACCTAATACTAAAACCTTCCAAAAAAGTCATATGTGGGGCTGGAGAGATGGCTCAGCAGTTAAGAGTACTAGCTGCTTTAGTTAAAATTACTAGCTGCTTTTCTGAGGACATAGGTTCAATTCCCAGCACTCTGTGGTAGTCTGTAGCTCCAGCTCCAGAGAACCCATTGCCCTCTTCTGGCCTCTGTGGGCACCAGACATGATACACAGATGACATTCAGATAAAACACTCATATACATAAAAATTTATTAAATAATTGTTTGAAAATCATGTAGAAAGCTACTATTGTAGAAGCTTCCTAAAATACATACAAGCACATATAAAATAGAGTAGAAATAGAGTTATCCCATAACAGGACAAAATTGCCCTTACTAGACACCATAGGCTAACAAGAAAACGTTGTCTAGAGTGTGTTGGCTTTACGGACGCTGTAACGATACGCGACACACAATTACTGAAAATAAGGCTAAGTATTTTATATAGAAAATTACTCACAAGATACCAAACCCCGAGAAGCCCAGCAGATCTCAGCTAGCGACTGGACCGGAAGCCGAACTCCAGGAAAAGAGAGCGAGACTTCCTGTGCGCTGTCTTTTATGCCTTCCCCCGTAACGCCCCTAGCCATGCCCAAAAGTGGGCTTGGCTAGTGACGTAGTTCCGCCTACGTACGTATACGTCTTTACGTCCAGCCGTATACGTCTTTAATCCTGCCTAAAGTGGGTGTGGTTAGCGGTGTGGTAAACCGCCCTTTTATTACCTCATCTGTATGCACCTCTAGTAAGTCACATGTTTAATGGCGGCATCAGACTTCCTCCTACAATTCCCCTTTTAGTCTAAAAAAGGACAACTAACTTGTGTCCATGAACAAAATGTATCAAACATCTATTCTATCTAAACCTTAACTTATCTTAAAGAAACACCCAAATATGAACACCTCCTTCCAATCCCAACTCTAAAATAATTGAAACCTAACACTAACAGGTGTAATCTTATAATATCAATAGTAGGGAGAGGGGGCGTGGAATTCTCAAAACTACTTCCTGCTGAGATGGGACGATGATAATCTCATGGGGACCTGTGAAAAGAAAATGTTAGTATAGCAAAATCTGAGTAGATCAGACAGTCTCAGTATGGCAGGAGATGCTTGATTGAAGTTCCTGACTGGGGTTCTAGTGTTGATTGAAGCTCTTATCTTGAAGCTCTGGTCAGATTGTAGAAGATGTGCTATTTCCGTTCCTTGGTCTGGAGTTGTGTCGAGTGATGTAGTTTCAAGCCAGTTTCAGGATAGTGCTTGTCAGGTGGAGTCAATGATGTGGGGCAGTTCAGATGCCTCCAGTCGAATCAGGTGAAGTCAAGGAAGTGGATCCTCATTCTCTTTCGGAAGCAGTTCAAGATTGCTGTCAGGAAATCCCTTGTTCTCTGGAAAACTCAAACATTAATGTTAACAAAGAAATATTTTAACTTTCATATGTATGCATACAAAAGAGGTGACAATAGGGAAGATGGAAAACCTGGAGGAAATTAGACTGTTCAGAAAAAGAAATCCATAGATAACAGTCCCTCATTTTATTTCTTCTGTCTTATATCAATGGCTCTTTGATATAATACAGAAATTCTGAATTGTATTTAAATAATATGCTTGGGTTTAGAGTAGGAGAGCAAATCCAACTCCAAAGCCAGCTTCAGTTTGATGAATGGGAACTGAGGTATGTGAAGAAATAAAGATAAAAGGGTACTATGAAAAACAATATAGAGAGATTTAGACTTTGATACCACACAGTGAGATACTGTTTGTTGATGGTCCTCAGGGTAGCTATTCATTCTTCTACAGGAATCCATATGTCCAGTATTCCTTGCTGAGTTTACCTGTGAAGACAAAAGCAAAGCACTTCTCTTTCCTTTTAGGAGGTCACTTTACCCATTGTGGACTATGAATTTGTAGATGGGCTGTTATCTTCCTCCTCCTGAGATGTTTTCTGTTCTGATCGAATTTTAATTAATTTTGATGGAACCCAAACCTTTTCTTCTCCTGTGGAAACAAAAGCATAACCCCTTCCCCAACGTAACACATATCCTGGTTTCCAGACTGAGGTCATAACATCCTTAAAATACACCGGTTGGTTCAGTTCAGAAGTCTTCTCTGTAGCCCAGTGTCTTTCTGCTGCAGTTTGCCCTTTTTCATCAGCATTAAGAAAATTCAACGTTAGTAAAGCATTGTGTAACCTGTGTTTAGGTGTCTTTGTTTTCCCTGGCTGTTTATGAAGCATCTCTTTTAAGGTTCGGTTAGACCTTTCAATTATTGCTTGTCCTGTGGGATTGTAAGGTATACCAGTTACATGTTTTATATTATAATATTTGAAGAATTGTTCCAATTTACTGGAGACATATGCTGGACCATTGTCAGTTTTTATTGTTTTAGGTATACCCATAACAGCCATTACCTCTAAGAGGTGTGTAATAACAGAGTCAGCTTTTTCAGAGCTGAGGGCAGTAGCCCATTGGAAGCCTGAGTACTTGTCTATAGTATGGTGTACATATTTCAAACTGCCAAATTCTGGGAAGTGAAATACATCCATTTGCAAAAGTTCATTTCTGTGAACACCTTTAGGATTACAACCTGCTGGTAATGGAGTTTGAGTGTACAATGAGCAACTGGGACAATTTCTTACTATTTCTTTGGCTTGTTGCCAGGTGATAGAAAAATCCTTCTTTAAACCTTTGCTGTTAACATGGTGTTTCTTATGAAATTCTGAAGCTTCCAACACATTACCTACTATTAAACGATCAATTTCATCATTGCCTTGTGCCAGAGGACCTGGCAGACCTGTATGGGATCTGATGTGTGTTATATATATAGGATGAGTCCTGTTTCTGATGATTTCCTGCAATTGTAAAAACAATGAGGTTAATTCTGTATTATCAGGAACAAATTCTGCAGTCTCAATGTGCAGGACAACTCTTTCTGCATACTGAGAATCCGTGACTATATTGAGAGGCTCTGTAAAGTCTTTAAGTACCATGAGAATGGCATATAACTCTGCCTTTTGTACGGAGTTGTAAGGGCTTTGAACTACTTTACTTATATTTCCTGAGTTATACCCTGCTTTACCTGATTTGTTTGCATCCGTGTAGAAGGTAAGAACTCCAGAAATAGGTGTTTGCCTCACGATACGTGGAAGAATCCAAATTGTTTTCTTTATGAATTTGATTCTCTCTGTTTTGGGATAGTTATTACTAATACTTCCCAAAAAGTCACTGCAAGCTATTTGCCAATACTCATTATCTTTCCATAAGGAGGAAATTTCCTCATTCGTTAAAGGTACAATAATTTCAGCTGGGTCTTTCCCAGTCAGTTGACGAAGCCTTAATTTACCTTTTAATATCAAATCTGAGACCTTTTCTATATAGGTTTTCAATTTTTTATTCTGTTTATGTGGCAGAAATACCCATTCTAGAATGATGTCGTCCCTCTGCATTAATAGTCCTGAGGGGTATTCTCTAGATGGTAAAATAACCAGAATACAGTCCAGATTTGGATCCACATGGTCCACATGTGCTTCTAATATTCTCTTTTCTACCCATTCTAATTCTTTTTCAGCCTCAGCTGATAGTACTCGTGGGCTGTTTAGGTCTTTATCTCCTTTTAAAGCCATTTTCAGGTGTTTTAAATCATGCCCTTCTACACCAATAATCGTCTGTAATTGAGAGATTTCTCCTAATAGTTTTTGAAGATCATTAAGAGTCCGGTAACGATCTCTTCTGATCTGTACTTTCTGTGGTCTAATTTTCTGAGCATCTATTTTATAACCTAAATAGTTAATAGAATCTCCTCTTTGTATTTTTTCTGGGGCAATTTGTAATCCCCAGCGAGGCAAAATTTCCTTTACTGCCTCAAACATCTTTTCCAAAGTATCCTTATTTGAATCAGCCAATAATATGTCATCCATATAATGATATATTAACGAATGTGGAAATTTTTTACGAATTATTTCTAGAGGTTTATTCACAAAATATTGACACAAAGTTGGACTGTTTAACATACCTTGAGGTAGTACCTTCCACTGGAATCTCTGTACCGGACGGGAATTATTATAGGTAGGTACTGTGAAGGCAAACTTTTCTCTGTCGTTTTCTTGTAACGGTATGGTGAAGAAACAATCTTTTAAGTCTATAACTATAATTGGCCAATCCTTAGGAATTAGAGAAGGTAACGGCATCCCGGGTTGTAGAGACCCCATAGGCTGAATTACCTTGTTGATGGCTCTAAGATCAGTAACCATTCTCCACTTACCAGACTTCTTCTTGACAACAAAAACAGGCGAATTCCACGCACTAGTTGATTCCTCAATGTGTCCAGCATCTAGCTGTTCCTGAACTAACTTCTCCAAAGCCTCTAACTTCTCAGATGTCATAGGCCATTGACCCACCCAGACGGGTTCATCTGTCAGCCATTTTAATGGTAGAGCTTTTGGTTGCTCTGTAGGTTTGGCACTAGCATCTTGCTTCTGCACAGCCTGTACATTTGGCATCTGTTTTCTGTACTGTCTTACTATATTCTTACTACCACTAAGAGCTTGTCTATAATTCCTAGCTGATACAGGAGGAATTTTAATCTGCGTATTCCATTGCTGGAGTAGATCACGACCCCGGAGGTTTATAGCAATATCTGCAACATATGGCTTTAACCTTCCTCTCTGTCCTTCTGGCCCAATAAAGTCAATCCATCTAACGCTCTGTTTAACTTCAGATAGGGTTCCGATCCCCAAGAATTGAACATTAACCTCTTTTAAAGCCCAGTTTTGTGGCCAGGACTGCTGATTAAGGATAGTGACATCACTTCCGGTGTCCAGTAATCCGTAAATCACCCTATTATTTACCTTAACCGGAAGTTTGGGTCTATGATATTGTATAGAAGTTTGCCAAAATATATGTTTTGTATCTCCTCCTGATGTAATTGATTCATCCTCTGGAGCTAATGTATTACCAGTGCCGTATTATTTACAATGGGCAGTGGATCTTCTAATTGTCCTGGGAGAGGCTGTCCTCCACTGTCACTGGGAATGACCGGATAATCTTCCTCTTCGGGGCTCCATGGAGCCCCGGAAGCCCGTTTCCCTGCTGTAAAGATCTACCTTGTCTGTCTATTGTGGAAAAGCATTCATCAGTCCAATGGCGCCCCTTCCCACACCTCCTGCATAGACCAGGAGGCTTAGGCCTTCTGTTTGATACATTCCTGGTAAAAGCATTATTTCTAGGAATGCGTTGTCTACAGTTCCTACTAAGATGTCCTATTCTACCACAGTTAAAGCATTTTGCATCTTTACGCCTATTTAAATTCTTTGAGATTGCCTTCCCTACCCATGCCTCTATATCATCACAGGTAGGGTATTTGGCATCCTGGTGCCTCCTCAAACCTGTAGAAATAGCTTCACCTACCCAAGATCCTGTATCCTGACTTTTACATTCCAGGTTCGCTGTATGCAGGACCCATTCCTCCAAAGGCGCTGATCTTATTTTTAATGGCCAAATTACCTGCCTGCATTGAGGATTCGCGTTCTCATGCGCCAAAGATTCTATAAGGAGACGCCTGGATTCTGGGTTCGCTACCTGTACCTCTACTGCTCTGGATAATCTCTCTAAAAATTCAGTGAACCTTTCCCTTGGACCCTGTAATACCTTGGTGTAGGGTTGCATTATCTCTCCTGTTTCACAAACCTTATCCAAGGCATTTAAAGCAGCTGTACGGCACAAAGACAACATGTGCTCGTCATATGCAGATTGAACCTGCGTGTCAGCGTAAGGACCCTCCCCAAGAATCTTGTCTTGGGGTACTTCCTGACCGTTCTGTAATTCCTGAATTTCTATTGCTTTTGCTTCTTGCCTCCATAAAGCTCTCCATTGAATTTGGCAAGAATTTTCGAGTACTGCAGAGGCTAATTGGGCCCAGTCTTTTGGGGTTACTTTATTTACAGTAGCCCATGAGGTTAGGAGCTCTCTGACAAAGGGAGAATGAAGACCATACATGACAATGGCCCCCTTAATATTTTTTAGATCCTTCATCTGTATAGGCTCCCAGTGATAAGCAATGGGACCATTTGATTGTTTTTTCGTTGCTGGTTTTTCTGATACAGATACTGGAAAAACCATAGGGGAACGCATAGCAACCTTAGGGAAATCATTCCGGCATTTGAGAAGCTTTGGGAAACTCCTGTCCTGACCTGTTGCCTGTATTTCTGATTCTGAAGTATCAGATTGAGCGTCTTCTAAATCCTGCAGTCTATTCATCATTGTTTCTCTGAGCTCTTGAAGTTCTTGGGACAAATGATTTTCTAAGGACGTCATGGAATCTTTCATTTTTTTACATTCATCATTTACATGTGATTCCAAATTTCTAATATTCTCATTCTTAGCAAGTACCTCAATAGCATGTAAACTGCCTTCTACAAATGATATTCTATCAGTTAGTTTACCATTGCTCTCAGACATGGAACAATTCTTTTCTGCTAGCATTTCAATTTTATGTTCCAGTCTTTGTAATTTGCTAGTGAAATCATCAAACATGGAACCGTGTTTGTCGTTAAATGTTTCCACATTACGTTCCAATTTTTCAATTCTATCTATGGAACACATTTTTCCTGAAAATAATTCAATTTTGTGTTCCGTCTCTTTAAACCTGTTCGTCAGACCTACATTATCATTTTTAATATCCTGAATATTTTCTACCAACCCTTTCTTACTCTCCTGCAATGAATTTTGCATTTCCTGAATCCTTTGTATTAAGATTTCAAAACTATCCTGCGATGACTATATGACCTGTATAAGTTTATTCCTATTTTTGAGCCATTTCATTAACAAAATTATATTGATTATGAAGCTAATAATCACCATCGTGGGTTAGGTCCTCAACCCTTTCTAAAATCCCATCCATACAAAAACCAAGAAAATTCTTAACATCCTGCATCATAGTGTTAGCTGTTGACATTGTATAAAGCAGTTACGTTTGTTACCAATGGAGTAATTCTGGCCGAAATCAACAGGCTGCCAGCGAAAGAGCACGTGGCCGGAGTCAGCTGGCCGCCAGTAAAACAGCACGTGGCCGCGAGAGAAACCTTGGAATACCTAACCTTACCGGCAGGTAGAAGGTGCTGGTTCCTGGCGGCAGGAATCGTGCCTTGCCGAGCGAAGTAGTGAGGAACTTAGCGAAAGGAGAGTCCACGTGTGCCTGGTCGGGCCGAGAGAAGCCCTGGGTCCCGATTCCAATCCGGCTCCGACACCAAATTGTTGGCTTTACGGACGCTGTAACGATACGCGACACACAATTACTGAAAATAAGGCTAAGTATTTTATATAGAAAATTACTCACAAGATACCAAACCCCGAGAAGCCCAGCAGATCTCAGCTAGCGATTGGACCGGAAGCCGAACTCCAGGAAAAGAGCGCGAGACTTCCTGTGCGCTGTCTTTTATGCCTTCCCCCGTAACGCCCCTAGCCATGCCCAAAAGTGGGCTTGGCTAGTGACGTAGTTCTGCCTACGTACGTATACGTCTTTACGTCCAGCTGTATACGTCTTTAGTCCTGCCTAAAGTGGGTGTGGTTAGCGGTGTGGTAAACCGCCCTTTTATTACCTCATCTGTATGCGCCTCTAGTAAGTCACATGTTTAATGGCGGCATCAGACTTCCTCCTACAAGAGTGGGTTACCTCTTTTGGAGCTGTTGACCAGTGAGGTCAAATATGACAGGCTATTGCCAGGACCCTTGATTAACCTCCAGGGCTTGATGATCAAGACCCTATTGTTGAAATAACATGTAATAGAACCATATAACATAGAGAAATCAAGTGAATATTGCCGAAGAAGTTTCATCCCTGCTGGCTAGCTTCCACATGCTGGAAAAAGCTGGAGGAGGAAAAGAATCAACGTTACCCAGCTGTGTATCCACAATCACAAAAAGACCTGCTCCACAAGTTGAAACTTATACTTAGTACTGTCATCATAGCCATATGTGGTTATACAAGTCATAGCCTTGAGGGGAACTCCTACAAATGCTATTCTGCTAAATGGGCACAGTATTAAGCCATCTCCTGATGGTGTAGCATCATACTCATAGATTAGTGCATCTTTCAACCTATGTCAGAGAAGCTTCTTTGTAAAGTAGATGGTGATTAACAAAGAGAACTACAACCAATCAAAGTGCAAAGAATCTGAGAATGCCAGATGTAATCTCAGCATGGAAGGTGGGCATGAACATGAAGTCCCAACATTAGCTAAGGTGCTATATAGGCAGATAGAGCTGGAGAGGGAGAATCAGTTTGCTTTAAGGATATAGTCTCCAGTAAGGCCAGACATCCAAGAATACAAGGACATCTGAGGCTTATTTCATGGGGTTGAAAATAAAAGAGAACACAAAGTTGAGTGGGTAGGGAGTGATGGAGGTGAATCTGGGAGAATTTGAAGGAGAGTAAATATGAACAAAATAAATACATTGTACAAAATTCTCAAAGGACTCACAAAAATTATTTAAAATAATAAAGTGTATAGGCCAGGTGGCACGATAAGTGTGTGTGTGTGTGTGTGTGTGTGTGTGTGCGTGCGTGTGTGTGTGTGTGTGTTTGAAATTTGTTTTTAAAAGTAGTTGATCTGGAACTGGAAAGATGGCTTAACAGTTTAAAGGACTTTCCACTCTTAAAATTTTAACTTCACTTCCCAGAAACCACATTGAGTAGTTCACCACCTTCTGTAATGCCAGCTCCAGGATCTGATACCCTCTCCTGGACTCTGTGGACAACTGAATGTCTGTGGCACAGACACAAACAAACACACACACACACACACACACACACACAAATAAATAAATGCACACCTTAAAAAATAGATAACTTTCAGGAAGCCAAAAAGAAACAAAGAAGCAGAAGATACAGAAAACCAACAGTGAAAGGAATGGTTAAGCAAACTACAGCAATAATTACGCTAAATTTCAATTATCTAAATTCTTAAATTTATGGACAGGGATTGTTAAATGTTTAAAATAGAAATCGAACTATATACTGCCTATAAAAATCTACTCAAAGTGGAAACATCCAAGTCTATTAAGAGAAAATGATGGACAATGTAGCATGCTAACACTATATGAAGGAAACCTGGAGTGTCTGCATTAATATAAAAGAAAGGTAACTCATGGCAGAGAATATTGCCAGAGAAAAATGATATCATTTCAATAAAGAGGTTAATCGCAGCATAAGACACAATTGCTTTAATCCTTATTTAACTAATTGTATTTTATAGAATCTATGATAGAAAATTATACTAAAAAATTCAACGCCCCTTTTTTGAGAATTGGTAGGGTAAAGAGACAGAAGGTTAGTTGAGGAATAGAATACTTGAACATTTGTAACATTTAGACTTATCTAGTTGAGATTTACAAAGCACTTAGCAAAAAAATTCTAATACAGACTGATTTCATTTTATACAAAGTATTTACTGAGGAAGACTATATTCTGGTCCCAAACAAACTTAATAAATACAGGAGAATCTAAAAAAAGCAAATTTACTATATGAATGCTGTAAAAATAAAGTGACAAGTCAGCAAAAAAGAACTATCTATTAGTATCTAAATATTTGAAGGATAGAACAATTCTAAATAATCAACAAGTCAAAGAATAAAGGAAAACAAAGTACAATGAATTCAGGAGACTAAATTAGTAGTTGGGTGGAAACTTGTGGCAGTGAACATAAAAAAATACTAAAAATCAATGACATAAGCTGGCCACTTACACACATGCAAATCAAATCCAAAATAAGAAGAAATAAGGAAATAATTAAGACAATTTTTAATAATTACATGATACTTATTAAATGGTATAATTATACATAATTATGCACAGCATAATTAATTTAATTATATGTTTCACATGTAAGTATACAATCATAATATAGCATAATTGTATCAATTTAATATACTTAAGTTAATTATATATACTTGGCAATTATAGATTCAGCATAAAACAATGATACAGTAAACATAATGTTCTTTATTTATAGGGGAAATCAGTGAATTTCTAAAATTGTTTCTTTAAAATCAATAATATTGATAAGTCAGTGGTGCCAGAAAACAGAAGCTATAAACATAAACTATCAAAAGAAGAACCCAAATTTTAACTTCCAAAGTCAATAAAGTTGTATTTCAAAACTCTCCCATGGGTTGGGGAAATGGCTCTTATGTAAGAGCACTTCCACATTAGCACAAAGACTTGAGTGTAGAGCCTCAGTGTGTATATAAAAACCAGTCATGTCCACACATACCTGTGACCCCAGGGCTGGGGCAAGAAGTGAGGGGCTTGGAGAATAAGATATTCTTGGGGCTTGCTAACCAGTCTCCTAATCAAAGAGGCAAGTTATATTTTGTCTAGAGGCCTAATCTCCAGGGATAAGGGAGAGGGTGAGAAAGTAGGATGCCCAATGTCCTCCGTTGACATACACCATGCACACACATAGGTGCATAGACCTGTGAACAATACATACCACACACACATACACACACACACACACACACACACACACACAAAACCACTAATTATAAAAGTAGCAATACTAACCCCATACAGACTCCCACAACCTTCAAAAATCAAATATATTTTCAAATCAATCACAAAGGAGAAAATTAACTGGATAACTGAATTTGTCAGTTTCCTATTAATATACCAAAATACTTCCGGCAATCAGCTTATAAAGAGAAACAGTTTATTTTGGCTGGCTCATGGCTTTGCAAGTTTTGGTCCAAGATTGAACAACTCCATTTCCCCTGGCCTCTGGCAAGCGTAACATGCCATGATGGAAATACACAGCTGGTGAAACTTCTTAGGTCATGTACCAGGAAACAGTAAAAGAAAGAGACCTGCCTCCCACAATTCAAGGCATATTCTTAGTTACCAAAGGGTCTCATGGTAGCATCCATCACCTCCCAATGAGTAACGTCTTTGGAAGCATACCTCTAACATATGGTCCTTTGGGAAAAATTCAAAATCAATCAAATTCTGTTCCTTTCCCCCATAGGTTCATATATTCCTACAACGAAAGGTTTTCTTCCCCAACTGTCATCTAAACCTTTATTTCCACATAGCTCAAAAGTTCAATAAATGCTCTGAAATTCAAGGCAAATTCAACTGTGAGTCCCTGGGAAAATAAAAAAGAAAGCTACGTTTTTCCAAGGGGTAGTGATAGGATAAATATAGAGCCAAATTCTTGCTCCAAAGAGAAAGAATCAAGAAATAGTAAGACCAGCCCGAAGCAACGTAAAAGCCTAGCAAGGCAAGCACTAAGCCATGCAGCTCTATGACTGTGGTGGAAGGAGTATCCCAAAGGCACCAGCAGGCCTCCCCCAATGGGACATCCTGCCAGTAGCAGCCCTCTTGAGTACCAGCACTCTCTTGAGCTGGCTTTGCATACTGCCTCTTGTTTTCCCTGATTCACGTTACACAGTTTGGTCAACTCTACCTTTCAAAAGTCTCCACTGTTGCTTCAGCTTCAACCCCACAGATCTGTTCCCCACCACACAGCCTGCGTTTACTGCTGGAGTTCCAATATGCTAGCACACTGCCTGCCACCCAGGTTTTTTCAGACATTTTGGTGGAAGCTGTTGTGACTCCCTAACGCATATATTTTTCATGCTTGCAAAACTAATATATCAAATCTTCCACTTCTGAAACAGTATGTCAGTCTTCTTCAACTACAGCTGCAGCCTTTGAACCCTTCACTGGATGAAAGAGAAATAATATTAAGGCAGTTGTACCTACACACTGGATCAATTCCAAGATGAGGCAGAGGTAACACCAAATTATAACTACTGATTGTTGTTTTCTTAGAAAGTAAATGCAAAATTCCAAAAGAAAGCTTTCCACAAATTATCCAGAAATACATGAAAACGGTAAGAATTCATAATCACGTAGGACTTAACCTAAGAAAGAAAATCCTGTCCAATTCAAGCAATGTTAATTTGATACTTGTACTTGAGATTTTACTTAGCTTTTTGATTTTACATGTCTTTCTAGTACTTTGTGTTGTTTGAAGATATACTGATGTGTACATAGCATTAAAATAATTTTAAATTCCAATAAAAGCATTTTTAAAAATATAATTTACCTCATCAAATTTTGAAAAATAAACACTAAACTATCAAAAAGAAGAAAAAATTATTCACAAAGTCTAAATCGTTCATTAAAAATAAGTTCACAAACAAGAATATGGAGTCTTCCTCAACCTGATAAAGAGGATTCATAAACACTTGTGGATGATATCACATTTTTTTAAATTTTATTTTCCAGTTTAAATTTAGATAAGAATCAAGGTTGCTTCACAAGTCAGTTCCAGGTCCCTCTCCCATTCCCTCCCTTCCTCCCGTGCCCTCCCCTCCCCCCCCCGTTATCCTCTCATTTCTCCAGGGAGGGTGAGGCCCTCCATGGGGGTGTCCATAGTGTGTCATTTCATATAGGGCAGGGCCTAGACCCTTTCCCAAGAGTTCTGGGTGAGAGTGCACCTCACATTGTTCTATTGGAGTCCAAAGTCCGTGTGTATACTTGGGATGGGTACTGATCTGCTGCCCAAGGCTCAATAGATTCCCTAGGCCTCTTCACTGACACCCAGATTCAGGGGGTCTTGATCAGTCCCATGCTGGATTCCCAGGCTAATGCCTGGGATTCAAGAGTTAACCTTTGTCTGGTCAGCTGTTTCTGGGGGTTAAACCAGCCCAGTCTTAATCCCTTTGATCATCAGTCCTCCCTCTCTGTTACTGGCTTTCTTGAGTTCAGCTCAGTACTTAACCAAGGGAGACTGCCTCTTCTTTGATCAGCCACTAAATAAAGTTTCTGTTTCCCAGACTCTCTGGCCATAGGATTGTAGGCTGGCTACAATCCGATGATATCACATTTAATGATGAAAGATTGGATTCTTTCCCACATATCAGGAAGATATTATTTCTTTAATCACTGGTACAGAATTCTAGTAGAGGTCCTAGCAATTCAGTATGGTGACAAACAAATCAATATACACAGGCAGGACAGAATTGATGTCTCTTGACCAAGGAATATTGTTTAGTCATAGATTTTTAAAAATATAAACATTTATGAGAATTAAAGAGATTTTAACAAATTTCCAAGTTAAATGTCAAAAAGCAGCAATATTTCTACATACCTAGAATGAATACTAGATTTGAAATCTGTATGTTTCATTTGTGTACAGCAAAATATGGTCAGATAAAATGAAATTAAGATATTTGTAATAGTTATATAACTGTATAATTATTTTATGAACAAATGTAAGAAACTTTGTATAAAATAGAGTAAAAAGTACTACAAAACACTCAAAATGAAGTCAGAAAAGTTCAAGTAATTTGGGAATATACAGTGTTCACAGCCACCTAACCTAATAGCATCATTAGCATGTAATCCCAGGAGAATCAATTGATTAAATATATATTCAATAAATTGGCCCTGTGTATTCCATGCTGTCTTCAAAGTTTCTGTATATCTGAGGATGAGCTTGAACATCTAACCCTCCTGCCTCTATGCTGTGATTATATTCATATGCCATTATGGCTAATTTACCTGGCCATCAAATTGAGGGCTTGTGCATGCTAAGCAAGTAAGTGTATTACCAACTGAGGTACAGCATTAACCCCCAATTAATTTTTCTCTCTCTCTTTAAAGTTTTTAAAAGTAAATTTCTGTACTTTTTATTGTTTGGTAATTTCACGTGTGGATGTGTTTTGGTCAGATCCAACTCCTATTCCTTCATCTCCAAATTCCCCCTATCCTTCTCAGCACTATTTCCTCCCAATATTTCATGTTCTTTTTATTTTAACACACTAAGTCCACTTAGTACTGCCAGTATATACATGGGTATAGATCATGAGTAACAACTCAGGGGCTACATCTCTGAAGAACTAACTCCCAGAAGACATCAAGTGCCAATAGCTCCTCAGGAGTTGGACTTCATGATCACCCACACTCACACACAACCTTTATTCTGGGAATTTGTTTCAGTTTGTGTCTGAAAGTCTTGTGCTTGGAGTCACAGCTGCTGTAAGTTCATGTGTGCAACTCCCTGCTATCTGTGTGTGTGTGTGTGTGTGTGTGTGTGTGTGTGTAGAGAGAGAGAGAGAGAGAGAGAGAGAGAGACAGAAACAGAGACAGAGACAGACAGACAGGCAGACAGAGAACACAATTTGCCAGGGTCTAGATAAATATCTCATGTATTAATAGGACTCTTGCAAAGGATCTGAGTTGGGTCCCTATCACCCAAGTCTGATGATGATTCAGAACTGTCTGAAACCTATGTTCCAAGGCAATAGTTCTCAACCTTCCTAATGCTGCGATCCTTTGATACAGTTCCTCATGTTGTGATGACTCCCAAACATACAATTATTTCATTACTATTTCATAACTAATTCTGCAACTGTTATGAATCATAATGTAAATATCAATTATTCAGTATAGTGGGAGAGTAAGATTATACTCTCTTCATTCTGTGTGGCTTCCTATCACACCACGAGTTTTCTAAGTGTCCCATTCATGAGGCCATTTGCTATGATGTGACAATAACAGTTTGACATGATCAAAGGAAAAATGATGACACTAGTGTCTTTTGACTTTTTGAAACAGTGAGCAACAGAAAATAGTCCACTATGTCTAGTTATATTAGTTTGTTAGAACTTGGAGAGGCATGTTACTGTTGGTATGGATCAATATATTTAAATATCTGTTATTTCATATACACACATATATATATGTATATATGGATATCTGTCATTCCTTATCATCACTTTTGATTTTGAAATTTCTCAAAAATTATTTTTCAAAGCCAAACTGTTAAGAAATGTGTCACTTTGTCAGTTATTGCATTACTCTTAGAGTGTTGACATCACAGTGATCTGTCACCCTGACTACGGAATCCTCAGACTTCAACAGTTGCTGTACCAACTACTGCAGCCATCTTTGGTGGATAGTGCCAAGGAAGGAAAAGAGAAATTCATGTTGTTGAAAGACTTTCTTTTCCAGTCTCTATTATAAAGGTATGTTTTAATAACTACTTTCATAGTCTAAGAGTATCAGGAAGTGTTCTCTCTTGATTCCTCCAGACCACGTTAACTCAGCAATGGCTCATGAAGAACTACTCAGTGTTAACAGTATTGATTGTCAATACTCTAAAGAGATGGGGTTATAATGTCAGGGGAGATGTATTGTGGGCTACAAGGGAGAATGATGTCTAAGTCTATGAAAATGTCCAAGTTACAAGAGGTTTATTCTCCACTCCATCTAATTGTTTTATCACTATGGCCACAAAATTTTGTTGGAAATATGTTAGACTTCAACCCAAAGCTAAGGAATTTATGGTTTTTCAGCAAATTGTTAAATGTTCAACCATGTATTATGCTTTTAAAGTCTATTTTCCAATAATTAACATAGCTTCAGATTAGATGGGTGTGACTTCCCAAACATCCTCATTTACTTACATGAAACTAGATGGGTACTCTAGTTAACTTTTCTTTACCTCATTGCTTGACGTGTATGAGCACAACCACCGGCCGCTGTCTCTTTTTGCCTCTTGAATTCACGTGGATCTTAAGTGCTTGCTAAGTAAAAGTGAGGGTGTCTCTATGCATATTCTTTTAAAATGTAGCATCTGTCTTGGGCAGAGTGATATTCATTTAAGGAAATGTACATATTGTATGCACAGAGCACCATAAAGAAACTACTGAAATGGTAGTGCCATGATTAAAGGGATGGTTTTCTTGGCAATGAGAAAGAAAACATCCAGAGACATCTGAAAGAGTTCAGAGCAGAGAAAACATGATACAGACTGGACATGTACACGAATATCGTTTATAAGAGAATTTGAAGTAGCAGGAGAGATTAGTGGAGTTAGTGGGAGCAGGGGGAGAAATTCTTTGCTTTCATAAGGAGAAATTGGTTTTGGAACATCCTGGGGCCTAGTGTAGTGCAGGAGAAGACTGGGAAGGTGAGAAGGAGCAAGAGACTCGATGGGGGTTTGGAGATGTATAACAAATACATGTGACTAGAGAATAAGGGAGCCTGGAAGCCAGAATGGTGCCACAGGTATGCCAATGGAGAGAGCCTTATGTTCCTTCATCAAAGGCAAGGGAAATGATTTCCTTTGCCAGACATGAACTCTTTAACAAGTTTTTCACTAATGCTGACTTTTGTTTTGTTTGTTTGCTTGTTTGTTTGTATTTTGTTTGGGGGGCAGTTTTGTTTGTTTCTATTTTGTTTTCATTGTTTTATTTATAAATTATTTATTTTACATGCTGAGTGCAGTCCTGTCACCCTGCCACCTCCCCTGTGCCCTCCCTGACAATCCACTCCTCCTCCTTTCCTGTTCAGAATAGGGCAGGTCTCCCATGGATATCAGCATGCCAGGGCATGTCAAGTTACACTAAGTCTAAGCACCTCCCCTTGTACTAATAATGCCGACTTTAATCATCAGAAATCAATTTAAGTTTGGCCAAGCCTGGCATTTCTGAACATATGTACTTCCTGAGACCTAAAAAAATGAAATCATTAGGAAAACATTATCTTTATTTCCTTTATATCAATTTATGTTGACCTACAAAGTAATGAGTTTGATTATGATGTTTCAATACATGGATTACATTCTTTAAAAAACACAAGCATCGTCTATTGTTCTATTTTCTTTCTACCTCTTTTCTTTCTGTGATGATTTTATAATTTTAAAATGATCCCTAGCCCTAATGTTAATGCATTCTTAAGTATTTGAAAACAGAGAAGCTATGTTTCAACCCACTTTAATTCAGTTTAAATAACACCTCAACCTGCAAGTGAATTCATAAATAAATGTTTACTAGATGTACTCAAATGAAGTCAATTATTGTAAACTATCTTTAGCTTAAATATCAAGCATTTAAACTATTTTGATAACTTTACTTTAAGACTGTTTGCATATCATTACTGAAATGATAGAAATCTACTATGCATTTAATGTATCTTTAATTGACTTCTTGGAGCATAAAATTTAGCTATAATTAACATTATTAGGGGAATTTTTAAAATTTAATTTTCACAACCACTGTAGGAAACAGACACTGCTACAGATTTCAAGAAAGTTAACGTGGTACTCAGGTCTTCACCATTAAAGAAGCCAGTGCCTGAAGAAACACTAATGGACTCTCCTGGGTCTTCAGAGCATTTACTCTCCAATAACTACAAAACTACAAAGTTGATAGCTTTTCTAGTCCTTTTCTTTTTTAGTAAATAACTACTTTAAAATGTAGTTCAGATTTTCAAAGACAAAGGTTTTGGCTCATGACAGTCCTCACAGCCTTACAAACAACAAATTTAGCTGGACATGAACACATATCAAACTATTAACTCTAAGTCTTTATAAAAGTAAGGTACATGCCTCTAATATACAGTGGCAAAGCCTATGCATTCCTGTTCTAAAAGAGGAAAAAGGAAGAATAGCAGAGAAAACTTGGACCAAAGTAAGACTGAAACCCACCAGGTTAAACATCAATCCATGTCACATATCTGAGACTTGAGTGGGCATCATCTGGACTCCAGCAGCCTTGGAAGCCCCATCTTCCAGCTCTGTAGCTTGTAACACAGGAATTCTCTCTCTGGGACCAGCTCCTCCATATGCCTCGAGCTTCTTGGCCTTTTCCAACATTCTCCAGTCTACGTTGCAACTTAAGACTCACTCATAGTTCTATGCAATGATACTTTGGATCCTCTTTGCAGGAAACATGACTCTGAGTAACATTTGGAGACCTTAATGTAAAACTTCTTGCCACCTCCTTGTGCATTTGTCATGCCCACAAAAATCCTTATCACAAACAGGATACTGCTGAGTTCTGCTGCCTCCTACAACAGCTGTGGGCCATGGCCACTAAATCTGGAAATGCACATCCCAGAGTGGTTGTTATACAGAAAGGATGCCTTATGAATTTTCAGTTTAATCTCTCTTCTATCAACTAAATTATCACTTTCTAAAGCTTTAGCTTTCTGTGGGTAGATTTTTACCCCAAATTTGTCCCTCCTATTGTCCCAGGATAAAGTATAAGGTATAACTTCATTTAAATAATCTCTTCAATATTTATGTCTGCACTTCCATTAACTACAACCTTAAACTAATGTATGCTCATTACTTTCTCAAATTGCATTTTTAAAAGATATCTTTTTGGGCTTCCAATTCTCCTTATAAACTTCACCAAATGCAGTGATAATTAACCATGCCATAGCCTCCTGAATGTCAGACTCTCTTAAGATTCCCTCCTCCAAATAATCTACTATTTTTTAATTCAGTCACACTGAAGTTTTAAAGACATTTGTCAAAATGCAGCCATATTCTTTGCCAGAGCATCACATGAATGGTCCCTTTCCAAGTTCCCATAACTGTTCTTACCTCTGAAACTCCATGACCTGTGCCACCACTGGCCACATTTCTCTTAGCATTCAAATCTTCCCAACTCCCACTAGAATGTTCAGTTAAACCCTCATTACAACATTCTGCCAGTTCTCTAGCCCATCAGTCCAAGCATTATCAACTTCCTGCTACAAATCAATTTCAAGATTGTACAAAACAGGTGATCAAGCTGTCACAGCGAGTGCCTCAGTTATCAGTATGAATTCCTGCTTTTGTTACTTTACCCATTGTTCCCACATACCTGCCATGAATACAACTTAAGAAAGAAAAGGTATGTTTTGGGTTTGGGTCACAGCTGATGAATGTAGCCCATGGTCTCAGAGAGAGCATGACACTGGGTACGAGTCAGCTGGTTACATTGTGTGTGAAACCAGGAAGCAGAGAGAGAAATCAATAGTGGTACTCTTATACTCAATTCACAAATATTTATGAGAGAAAGGAAATCCAGAATTTCAGAACTAAAACGATTTATGGAAGTTCAGTTAATACTAAATTACCTGAAAATTGGTGTTCTGAGACTGTTCAAGCTCATCAGTTAGTGATGGGGATGGGAGAGCCTTTCCTTAATTTCTTCTAAT
Organism: Mesocricetus auratus; assembly: GCF_017639785.1. Classification (NCBI taxonomy): domain Eukaryota; kingdom Metazoa; phylum Chordata; class Mammalia; order Rodentia; family Cricetidae; genus Mesocricetus; species Mesocricetus auratus. The sequence continues at coordinate 52,153,544 of NW_024429266.1, forward strand.
AGGAATTAGATCTAATAGGTTTTCTGGTCCCCAGTAATAGGTTTCTTCACTGATGCAGTAAGCTAGATCAAGCCAAATTGAAATGTATAACAATAGGCTTATCAGAGCAAAACAATCCCTGGCCAAGTTCTCCAGCCCCCAGAGACTGAGACCAAAGAAGCCCTACCCCCAAACTAAATCAGGGAGACTTTATAGCTTGTAGGTAAAGGATGATGATGTGTCCACCACAAACTGGGTTTATGCTCAAGTACAGTGAAAAACTGATCACTTAGGCAGGGACTCTGGTGGCGACAACTTCAGGGGAGGAAGCTGCAGTACCAACCAAGAATGCAGAACTGGGCTTTTGGTGACTTTTATTTTTTCAGAGACTCTCTGATAGGGTAGGGTTTGGAGAGAGAAACAGGAATGGGGTTCTCCAGATCATGCAGGAGTGAGCTGGAGGTTCCAATCAAACACCTTCTCCGTATGCATCTCCATATGAATTCCAGAATATTCTTTTACCGGTTTAAGCCTAAAGTTATTCATAATTATTAAGTAGGAAAGGATAAACTAATCAATAAACATAAGCTTGAAAAACAAAGAGAAGATAAAATCTATCTCAGAGAGCTCAGGAAAGAGCAATAAAGCCTTACAAGGAATTCTGGATATATCCCACTTTATTTACTTCCTTCTCTCAAGTGTACCACTGACACGTCTCTAAACAAGAAAAGCTATGTATTGGTCAATGTAGAATCTTAGCAAATTGGGAGAGAGGCATAAAAGAACCATCAAGAAACAAAGGACAGTGAACATGCCTTTTTATTTTTCTTTTCTAACCAGAGAAGGCATATAGCAGCTGTGAATTTTATGTGGCAGGGATTTGAATTGAAAATGCACAGTTTCATTCAGGTATTGGTTGCTTGTAGCCCATTTCTAAAAAGACATGTTATTTACTATTTCCTTCATTGCTATTAATCACATTTCAAGATGTATTTCTACACCCATCTTGTCCTCCCAAATTGTTTTATCTTGAATTCCAATTAACCACTCTGTAGTCCACTTCAAAAGGAGAACTATGATCAGATAAGGGTTGTTTTTCCTGAAGAGTACAAATTATAGTAATACATAAAACTGAAATCGGTAACAGCAGAGCAATTAACTTGTTTGGATCTAAAATATATTTGGCTAATACTGTAATATTTTGAAGTGAATGTTTTATTAAAAGACAAAAAGGAGTCAACTCAAAGCAACTCACTTGGTGGTTATATTATTCACACATTTCATAGAATTTCTTACTTATTTTTCTTGTGGACTATTGTCAACTGCACTAACACTTGCCCATCCTATGTAATGATGCATAAAGAGACATTACCTCAAGAACATTGACATTGTCTTGACTTCCTTCTTTGGTTCTTACATAATGAGAACAAGCATAGTGGGTTTTTGTTTGTTTGCTTGCTTGTTTGTTTGTTTGGACAGCATTGACATTCTTGAAATAATACCAATGAGTAAATGTGATTTTTTTTATTCTTGCCACACTTTTCACTAGTACTTATAGCCACAGAGGTTAATTTGCAAAAAGTTTAAAGCACAATTCTATCTTCAGAGGCATGAACCAAATACAAACTGCTAGTGCTTCTGCTCAGCAATAACTCTTCAACATTTAATTTAATTTGTTCTCATGATTTTGCTAGAAATTATTCCAAATCAAATCAGTTGGAATATCACACTATCATCTTTTAATAATTTTAACAAGACAGAATTGAAATAATATACAATTTATCCATTAAAAGTGGATTAAAGTTCAGAGCTAGGGAAGTAACTCAATTGGTAGAATGTTTATCTGACATTCATGAAGTCTTAGACTGGGTCACCAGCCCCACATAAAACAAATATGGTGGTTCACACCTATAACCCCAGTTTTTGGAAGACGGAGATTGGAGGATTAGTAGCTCAAGGTGATCCTTGCCTCTTGAGATCAGTCTGAACTACATAAAACCTTATGTCAAACAACAACAACAACAAAAAATAAGCCTTACTAGGAGACCAAGCTACACAACTGTCACACACATACAGAGGACCTAGGTCAGTCCCATTCAGGCTTCCTGACTATTGTCCCAGAGTCCATGAGCACCCTTGAGCTCAGGTCAGCTGTCTGTGGGTTCACCCATCATGACTCTACCCAAACTGCTACAATCCTTCCTCCCTTTCTTCCACAAGACTCAGGGAGCTCAGCCCAGTGTTTGTATGTGGATCTCTGCCTCTACTTCCATCAATTACTGGATAGAGTATCTTTGATGGCAATTAGGGAAGTCACCAATCTGCTTACAGTAGATAGCCAGTTGAGACACCCTCTCCATCATTTCTAGGAATTTAGCTGTGGTCATCTTTGTGGGTTCCTGGGTGGGGGTGTTCCCTGGCACCAGGTTTCTCCCTAACCCCAAGATATTCCCCATATCAAGACATCTGAATCCTGCCTCCAGCACTCACCCTGCCCAACCCACTCTCCAATTCCCACCCCTCAATTCCCTCAACCCCTGCCCTCAGTATTCCCAGGAGATCTTTTCTACTTCCCCTTCTTAGAGAAAGCCATGCATCCTTCTTATCTAGCCTCTCTGGGGCTGTGGGTTGTAGGTTGGTTATTCTGTCTTTTATTCCTAATACCCACCTATGAGTGAGTTCATACTATGTTTGTCTTTCTGGGTCTGATCACTCAGAGAGACTTTTTCTAGTTCCATCCATTTGCCTGCAAATTTCATGAGGTCATCATTTCATACAGCTAAATGTAAAGAGACCACATTTTCCTTATCCATTCTTCAGTTGAGGAGCACCTAGATTGTTTCCAGGTAATAGTTATTATGAATAATGCTGTTGTGAACATAATTGAGCAAATGTCCTTGTGGTGTGATGGAACATTCTTTGGGTATGGGTATGTGTCTAAAACTGGTATAGCTGGGTCTTGAGGTAGATTGATTCCCAGTTTTCTAAGAAATAGCCATACTGTTTTCCAAAAGTGACTGTGCAAGTTTGCAGTCCCACGAGCAGTGGAGGAGTGTTCCGCTTACTCCACATCCTCTCCAACATAAGCTGTTATCAGTGTTTTTGATCTTTCCCATTTCGACAGGTGTAAGATGGTATCTCAGAGTCATTTTGATTTGCATTTCCCTGATTACTAAAGATGTTGAGCAATTATTTATATGTCTTTAAGGCATTTGAAATTCCTCTGTAGAGAATTTTATGTCTGTATCCCTTTTTAATTGGATTATTTGGTGTTTTGATGTTTAGCATCTTGAGTTCTTTATATATTTTGAAGATCAGCCCTGTCAGATATGGGGTTGGTGAAGATCTTTTCCCGCTCTGTAAGCTGCTCTTTTTGTCTTATTGACAATGTCTTATGCCTTATAGAAGCTTTTAACTTTCAGGAGGTCACATTTTCTGTCAATCTTGGTGTATGTACTACTGGTGTTATATTCAGGAAGTAGTATCCTGTGACAATGCATTCAAAGCTACTTCCCACTTTCTCTACTACCAGATACAGTATAACTGGATTTATGTTGAGGTCTTTGATCCACTTAGACTTGAGTTCTGTGCAGGGTAATAGATACGTATCTAACATGCATTCTTCTACATGTGGACATCCAGTTATGCCAGCACCATTTGTTGAAGATGATTTCTTTTATCCATTATATAATTTTGACTTCTTTGTCAAAAATCATATGTTCATAGGTGTGTGGATTTATGTCAAGATCTTTGATTTGATTCCAATGATCAGTGTGTCTGGTTTTATGCCAAAACTACTATAGCTCTATAATAGAGCTTGAAGTCAGGGATAGTGATGTCTTCAGAAGTTCCCTTATTATACAGGATTGTTTTAGCTATCCTGAGGTTTTTTATTTTTCTATATGAAGTTCAGTATTGTTCTCCCAAGGTCTATGAAGAATTGTGTTCAGATTTTGATGGGGGGGATTGCCTTGAATATGTAGATTGTTTTTGGTAAGAATACCATTATTTGTGGCTATTGTGAAAGGTGATGTTTCTCTGATTTCTTTCTCAGTCCTTTTATCATTTGTATATAGGAAGGCTACTGATTTTTTAAATCTTGTATCCTGCCACATAACTGAAGTGTTTGTCAGCTGTAGGAGTTATCTGGCAGAATTTTGGGAGTCACTTGAGTATACTATCACATCATTTGTGAATAGTGATCATTTGACTTCTTCCTTTCCAATTTGTATCCCCTTGATCTCCTTTTTTTGTGTTGTTACTCTAGCTAGAACTTCCAGTACTATATTGTATAGATTATGGAGAGAGTGGACAGCCTTGTCTTGTTCCTGCAAGTCTACTTGTTCATGGTGGATGATTTTTTATATGTTCTTAGATTTGTTTTTTATTTTTGAAGCACTCTTATTTGCATATACATCCCCCCATTCCCTCACCCTCCCATCCTCCCATGCTTCCCACTGACCTGCCCAGGGATAGTGAGGCCCTCCATGGGAGATCATCAAAGTCTGTCACATCATTTGGGGGAGGACACAGTGTCTCCTTCCTGTATCTGGGCTGCAATACGACTAGGGTCTCCATGCTCTCATTAGGTCAGGTCAACTGTTTCTGTGAGTTCTCCAGCACTGTCTTGGCTCCTTTGCACAACTGGATATTGCTCAGTGGTTAGCTGTGGGTGCCTGTTTCTGCTTCCATCAGCTACTGAGTGAAGGCTCTAGGAATAGTAACTAAGGTAATCATCAATCTCATTATAGGGGAAGGGCAACACAGGCAGCCTCTCCACCATTGCCTGGATTCTTAGTTGGAATCATCCCTGTGGATTCTGTAACATTGACCCTGTGCCAGACCTCTCTCTAAACCTTCACTGGCTCCTTCTATCAAGGCAACTCCTTTCTTGCCCTTCTGTATTCCTCCCCTATCTCAGTCCTCCTGTTCTCCTCCCAGCTCCCTGTCCCCCTCCTCTTCTCCCCCTCTCCACTTCCCAATCCCTCCTCTATCCACCCATACTCCCAATTTGCTCAAGGGTTCTTTTCCCCCTCTCCTTCTTGGAGAACCATTCGTTCTTCTCTTGTGGTCCTCCTTGTTTCCTAGCTCCTCTGGTGTTATGGATTGTAGGCTGTTAATACTTTGCTCTATGTCTAAAACCCATATATGCGTAAGTACATACCATGTTTGTCTTTTTGTGACTGGGTAACCTCACTCATGATGGTTTCTTCTAGTGCCATCCATTTGCATGCAAATATCTAGATTCCATTGTTTTTTATCCTACTGAGTAGTACACCATTGTGTAAATGTACCACATTTTCTCTATCCAGTCTTCAGTTGAGGGGCATCTAGGCTTCCAGGTTCTGGCTACTATGAATAATGCTGCTATGAACATAGTTCAACATATGCCCTTGTTATATGAATGTACAGTCTTTGGGTATATGCCCCAGAGTGGAATTGCTGGATCTTGAGGTAGACTAATTCCCATTTTCCTGAGAAATCGCCACACTGATTTCCAAAGTGGTCTTACAAGTTTTCACTCCAACCAGCAATGGAGGAGTGTTTTCCTTTCTTCACATACTCTCCAGCATAGATTGTCATTTGTGTTTTTGACTTTAGTCATTCTGGCCGGTATAAGATGGTATCTTGAAGTTGTTTTGAATTGTATTTCCCTTAGGGCTAAGGATGTTGGGCACTTACTTATGTGTCTTTCAGCCATTTTAGATTCCTCTATTAAGAATTCTCTATTTAGTTCTGCAACCCACATTTTTATTGGATTGTTTGGTGTTTTGGTGGCTAGCTTCTTGAGTTCATTGTATATTTTAGAAATCAGCCTTCTGTTAGATATGGGGTTAGTGAAGATCTTTTCCCATTCTGTGGGCTGCCGTTTTGTCTGGCTGACTGTGTCATTTGTCTTACAAAAGCTTTTCAGTTTCAAGAGGTCCCATTTGCAAATTGTCTATTTCAAGGTCTGTGATACTGGTGTTATGTTCAGGAAGCATTCTACTGTACCAATTCATTCAAGGGTACCTCCCACTTTCTCTTCTAAGAGGATCAGTGTCACTGGATTTATGTTGAGGTCTTTGATCCATTTGGATTTAAGTTTTGTGCATGCCAATATATATGAATTATCTGCAATCTTCTACATCTCTGCATCCAGTTATTGCAGCACCATTTGTTGAAGATACTTTTTTTCCATTCTTTAGCTTCTTTGTCTAAAATCAGGTGTTCATAGGTTTTTGGGTTAATGTCAGGATGTTAAATTCGATTTGGTCTATCTGTCTATTTTTGTGCCAATACCTTGAAGTCAGGGATGGTGATGCCTTTGGAAGTTCCTTTATTGTACAGGGTTGTTTTGACTGTCCTGGGTTTTTGCTCTTCAATATAAAGTTGAGTATTGTTCTTTCAAAGTCTGTGAAGAGTTATGCTGGGATTTATATGGGGATAGATTGATTTTGGCAAGACTGCCATTTTTAATGTGTTGATCCTACCTATCCAAGAGCATGGGAGATCTTTCCATTTTCTGAGGACTTCTTTAATTTCTTTCTTTAAAGACTCAAAGTTCTTACTATACAGGTCTTTCACTTGTTTGGTTAGCATTACCCCAAGATATTTTATGTTGTTTGTAGCTATTGTAAAGGATGATTTTTCTCTGATTTCTTTCTCAGCATGTTTAACATCTGCATAAAGTAGGACTACTGATTTTTTGAGTTAATTTTCTATCCTGGCACTTTGCTGAAGGTGTTTATCAGCTCTAGGAGTTTCCTGGTAGAGTTTTTTGGGTCACTTATGTAAACTATCATATCATCTGAAAATAGTGAACGTCTGACTTCCTGTTTTTCAATTTGTATCCCCTTGATCTCCTTTTGTTGTCTTATTGCTCTTGCTAGAACATCAAGTACAGTATTGAAGAGATATGGAGATAGTGGACAGCCTTGTCTTGTTCCTGATTGTAGAGGAATTGAGTTTCTCTCCATTTAGTTTGATGTTGGCTGTTGGTTCGCTGTATATTGCTTTTATCATGTTTAAGTATGTCCCTGTTATGCCTGAATTCTCCAGGACCTTTATCATGAAGGGGTGTCAGATTTTGTCAAAAGCTTTTTCAGCATCTAGTGAGATGATCATGTGGTTTTTCTTTCTCAGTTTGTTTATACAGTGGACTACATTGATGGATTTTCATTATGTTGAATCATCCCTGCATCCTTGGGATGAAGCCTACTTGATCATGGTGGATGATTGTTATGATGTGTTTTAATTTGCCAGTATTTTATTAAGTATTTTTGCATCAATGTTCATGAGGGATATTGTTCTATAGTTCTCTTTCTTAGTTGTGTCTTTGTGGGGCTTGGGTACCAAGGTAATTTTGGCCTCATAAAAGAGTTTGGCAATGCCCCTTTTGTTTCTATTGTTTGGAACATTTTGAGGTGTACTGGTATTAGATCTTCTTTGAATTTCTTGTAGAATTCTGCATGGAAACCATCTGGCGTTGGGCTTTTTTTTCTTGGTTGGCAGACATTTGATGACTGCTTCTATTTCATTAGGGATTATAGATTTATTTAAATTGCTCATCTGTTCTTGATTTAATTTTGGTAAGTGATACCTATCCAGATAATTGTCCATTTCCTTTGGATTTTTGTTGAGTAAAGGTATTCAAAGTGTGACCTAATGATTCTCCGTATTTCCTCAGTGTCCATTGTTATGTCCCCCTTTTCATTTCTGATTTTGTTAATTTGCATATCCTCTCTGCCTTTTGCTTAGCTTGGATAAAGGTTTGTCTATCTCACTGAGTTTTTCAAAGAACCAAGTCTTTGTTTCATTGATTTTTTGTAATGTTTTCCTAGTTTCTACTTTATTGATTTCAGCCCTGAATTTTATTATTTCCTGCTGTCCACTCTTCCTGGGTGAGTTTGCTTCTTTTGGTTCTAGAGCTTCCTAGTGTGACTATTCTTCAGTTTCTTCATGTGGGCACTTGGTGCTATGAACTATCCTCTTCACCCTGCTTTCAAAGTGTCCCATAAGTTTGGGTATGTTGTGTCTTCATTCTCATTAAATAAATTCTAGGAAGTCTTTAATTTCTTTTTGTATTTGTTCCTTGACCCAGAAATGGTTCAATTGCACATTGTTCAATTTCCATGAGTTTGTAGGGTTTCTGCAATTTGTGTTGTTGTTAAATTCTATCTTTAAAACATGGTGGTCTGATAAGATACTTGGAGTTTTTCCAATTATTTTGTATCTGTGGAGGTGTGCTATGTTGCTGAGTATGTGGTCAGATTTTAGAGGTTAGAAGAGCTATATTCTTTTGTGTTTAAATGGAAAGTTCTATAGATGTCTGTTAATCCCAATTGGAAGATAACTTCTGTTAATTCCTTTGTTTCTTTGTTTAATTTCTGTCTGGTGGTCCTGCCTAGTGGTGAGAGTGGAGTGGTGAAGTGTCCAACTATAAGTGTGTGAGAGATTATGTGTGATTTGAGGTTTAGTAATGTTTTTTACTAATGTGTGTGCCTTCATATTTGGGGCATACATGTTCAGAATTGAGACTTCATCTTGATGGACTTTTCCTGTGATGAATATGAAGTGCCCTTCTTCATCTCTTTTCATTGATTTTAGTTTGAAGTCTAATTTGTTACATAGTAGGATTTCTAACCAGCTTGTTCCTCGGGTCCATTTGATTGGAAAATCTTTCCCATTCCTTTACTCTGAGGTAATGTCTGTCTTTGATGTTGAGATGTGTTTCTTCTATGCAGCAGAACAAAGGATTCTGTGTTAGCTTGTGTCTTTTTATAGGCAAGTTAAGACCATTGACATTGAGGGATATCGATGACCATTGACTGTTGATTCTTGTTCATTTTAGGTTTGTTGATGGAGGTGTGTTCTTAAACTGTTGTCTTCCCATCCCTCAAGTGGGTACAAGTGGTGTCTCTGTCTCTTCTGGTCTCCCAGTCATATATGTGGGCCAAGACTTCAGTGTCTGAAACTCTAGATTGTCTGGACTCTCCTGGTATTCTTCTCACTCTAGCACAGGGCAGAGAGTAGAGGGGGGGCCAAGGGTTAGTTGTGGTCCTTCCTATCTGGGTGGGTCCTCTCTACACAAGGAGCAGGCCCAGGAATATTCAAGGAAGCCTGTCTGGAGGGAGTTGGGGCCAGAGCAGAGCCAGTACTCACCTCAAGCAGAGGGAGGGTGGAACATTTGCCAGGATTTTATTGAATATTTTTGCATCAGTGTTCATAGGGGAGATTTTTCTGTAAATCTCTTTCTTTGTTGCATCTTTGTGTAGTCTGAGTATCAGAGTAACTGTAGCCTCATAAAAAGAGTTTGGTAATATTCCTTCTGTTTCTGTTGTGTGGAACAATTTGAGGAGTATTGACATTCTCTCTTCTTTGAAATTCTTTGGTGACGCCTTCTGGTCCTGGTGGCTTTTTTTGTTTGTTTGTTTTGTTTTGTTTGTTTGTTTTTGTTGGGAATCTTTAAATGACTGCTTCTGTTTCCTTAGGAGTAATAAGACTATTTAAATAGTTAATCTGATCTTGGTTTAATTTCAATATGTGGTACCTATCCAGAAAATTGTCCATTTCTTTTAGATTTTCCAATTTTGTGTAGTATTGGTTTTTGAAGAGTGACCAGATGATTCTCTGAATTTCCTCAGTGTCCGTTGCTATGTCCCCCTTTTCATTTCTGATCTTGTCAATTTGGTTATTCTTTTATGGTGATGCATTATTTATGATTTATTAAAGTTTACCTGAAGATTCAGAAAGCAAATTCAGCCTCAAGCTATAGAGATCAGGTAGTGGTGACATACAGCGTTAATCCCAGCAGCCATTTAGCTAGGTGATGGTGGCACACACCTTCAGTCTCAGGACTCAGGATTAAGAAGTAGACAGATATCTGTTAGTTCAAGACCACACAGACTACACAAAATTGATCCCGTCCTAAAAGAAACAGCTCACGCAAAGGTGTTGTCAACACCTGGGATCACTGGTCTTTAGTCCCAGCACTAGGCAGGTGGAGGCAGGAGGATTTGGTTGGCAAGAGAAAGGAATATAAGGAATAGGAGACAAATTCAGAACCTTTTGCCTCTGAGGATTTGTGGAAATAGGATTGCTATTTGAATAAGATCTACTGACTTTGCTGCTTTTCTTCTCTGCTGGTCAGCTTGAAGCCTGAACCCCAATATCTTTCTCTGGTCTTTTATTTATTGTATAGCTGTCTCTCTCTGCCTTTTGGTTAGTTTGGAATAAGGGTTTGTCAATCTTGTTGATTTTCTCAAAGAATCAATTCTGTGTTTCATTGATTATCTCTATTGTTCTTTTTGTTTCTATTTTATTGATTTCAGCCCTGAGTTTGATTATTTCCTGTTGTCTACTCCTCTTCAGTAAGTCTGTTTTTCATCCTACAGCTTTCAGGTGTACTATGAAGTCACTAGTGTGAGATTTCTTCATGTTCTTTATGTGGGCACATAGTGCTATGAACTTTCTTATTCACGTGGCTTTCATAGTTTCCCATGAGTTTGGATATGTTATGCATTCATTGCCATCAAAATCTAGGAAGTCTTTAATTTCTTCCCTTATTTCTTCCTTGACCCAGTAGTCATTCATTGGGGATCTGTTTGGTTTCCATGTGTTTTTAGACTTTCTGTAGTTTGTGTTCTTGTAGAATTATAACTTTAACCCATGATGTCCCAATAATATAAAGGGGTTTATTCCAATTTTTTTCTGTTGAGATTTTCTTTGTGACCAAGTATGTGGTCAGTTTTGGAGAAGGTTCCATGAGGTACTGAGGAGAATGTATATTCTATTCTGTTGGAGTGAAATGTTCTATAGATGTTTGTTAAGCTCATGTGAGTCATAACACCTGTTAGTTCCCTTATTTCCCTGTTAATTTTCTGTCTAGCAGTCATATCCATTGGAAAATGGGGTGCTGAAGCCTCCCATTATTAGAGTGTGAGGGTTGATGTGTGATTTAAGCTTTAGTAATGTTTCTTTTACAAATGTGTACCTTGGAGGACCTAGGTCTTGCCCCAAATGATTTGACAGGCTTTGATGATCCCTTATGGGAAGCCTCGCCTTCCCTGGGGAGTGAATGGGGGATGGGATAAGGAGATTGGATGCGGCATGGGAGAACAGGAGGGAGAGGAAACTGAGATTGGTATGTAAAATAAGACTGTTTTTAATTTAAATAAAAATTTATTTCAAGATGTGCCCCTTGTATTTGGGACATAAATGTTCAGAATTGAGACTTCATCTTGATAGATTTTAATGTCCTTCTTCATATCTTTTGGTTACCTTTAGTCTGAAGTCTGTTTTGTTTTATATTAGGATAGCTTCTTAGATCCATTTCATTGGAAAGGCTTTTCCCAACTCTGTACTCTGTCTTTGAAGTTGAGGTGTGTTTCATATATTCAGCAGAGGGAGGATCCTGTTTTCATATCCATTCTGTTAACCTGTATCTTTTTATAGGAAAACTGAGTCCATTGATATTAAGAGACTTTAATGACCAGCGACTGTTAGTTTCTGTTATTTTTTGTTTGTTTGTTTGATGGTAGTAGTAGTAGTGTTGTATATTTGTGTGTGTGTTTCTCTTCTTTGGGATTTTCTGGTATTAGATTATTTATTGCCTGTGTTTTTGTGGGTATAGCTAACTTCTTTGTGTTGGAGCTTTCCTTCTGGTAGTTTCTTAAGAACTGGATTTGTGGAGAGGTATTGTTTATATCAGGTTTTTGTCATGGAATATCGTCTTTTTGCCATCTAAAGTGATTGAAAGTTTTGCTGGGTATAGTAGTCTGGGTTGGCATCCATGGTCTCTCAGTGTCTGCAAAATGCCTGTTCAGGACCTTTTGTGTTTCATGGTCTCCACTGAGAAGTCAGGTGTAATTCTGATAAGTCTGCCTTTATATGTTTCTTGGCCTTTTTCCTTTGCAGCTCTTAGTATTCTTTCTTTATTCTGTGTGTTTAGTGTTTTGATTATTGTAAGGCAAGGGGCCTATTTTTGTCTAGTCTATTTGGTATTCTTTAAGCTTCTTGTATTTTCATAAGCATTTCCTTATTTAGGTTAGAAAAGTTTTCTGCTATGATTTTGTTGAATACATATTCTATGCCTGTGAGCTGGAAATCTCCTTCTATTCCTATTATTCTTAGATTTGGTCTTTCATGGTGTCCCAGATTTCCTGGATATTTTGTATTAAGAATTTGTTGGATTTAACATTTTCTTTGAGTGATGAATCTATTTCCTCTATCATATCTTAAACATTTGAGATTCTCACTTCTGTCTCTTATATTCTGTTGGTGATTCTTGCATCTGTAGTTCCTGTTCATTCACCAAGATTTTATATTTTCAAAATTGCCTCCATGTATGCCTTGTTTATTGTCTCTATTTCAGTTTTCAAATCTTGCACTGTTTCCTTCATCCGATTGACTGGTTTTATTTTCTTGCTTTCTTTATGGAATTTATTGATTTCTTCCAAATTTTTGTTTGTCTTTTCTTCAATTTCTACAAGGGATTTTTTTTCATTTCATCTTTAAGGACCCCTATAATTTTCGTGAAGCTATTTTAAGGTCATTTTCTTCTGCTACTTCTGTGTTGGAATGTTTAGGTCGTACTGTTATAGAATCACAAAGTTCTGATGATGCCATATTGCTCTTGATGTTATTTAATATATTCTTACACTGCCATCTACCCATCTATTCTTATAATTGGTGCAGGTGCTGCTTGTATCTCTAGGGACTATTGCTCTTGTAGGGATGTTTGACTAGTGTGTTTGGATTGTATGGTGGGTCTTGTAATTTACAGTTCCCATTTTTAATAATCTAGGCCAAAACATACATATATATATGGATTTTAGTTGATTTCATATGTGATCAAGTTAACAAACAAGATTCTCCATCAACTTTTCAAAGTCTATTTTGGATCTAGTAGCATTTTGACTTATTTTCCCTATGTAGAACATTTTGAAATTACAAAGTGTGAGTTCTATAATCCTGTTCTTTTAAGATTCTTTAGAATATTCTGGGACATTTCCATTTCCGTATGAATTTTAGGAACAGTTTTAAAGCTTAAAGACAAAAAGAAACTGCAATGTTGTTTGGGATTACATTGACTCTCAGCCGGATACAGGGTAATGACTACATCTTCTAATCTAGGAATAAAGATTTTTCCATTCCCGTACATCTGCTACCATTCCAACCCACAGTGATCTGTAGTTTCTAAGTGCAAATACTGTACTTCTTTCATAAAATGTTTTCCTAAGTGCCTTATTCATCATGATGATATGTGAAATTGAATGGCTTTCTTACTATTGTTTTCAGGTTGTTCACTAATAGTCTGTCTATAGAAATACAATTTATTTTTAGGACTAAGTCTTGTGCCCTGAAATACTGCATGACTTTCTTGTTAAATCTAATAGTTTATTAAATGGATTTCTTAGGATCTGCTATCAACTAGATCATGTCATTACCAGTAGAGATTATTTCTTTTCCTTTTTTCATTTCCAACTGAGTCTTTTGCTTCTAATATTAGCCTAATTGCAGTGGTAGAATTTCCATGCTAAATCAGCACAGAATAAATCTCATTGGACCATGAAGGATGGTTTTCTTTTTTACACTGCTGTATTTGGTTTACAAGTATTTGATTAGGAATTTTTCTGTCTATAGTTACAAAAATTATAGCTATGTGCTTATCATTCATTGGTATGCTATTTCCTGGTTTTCACATAAAAATATTCTGTCCTCATAGCATGAGTCATTGAGTACTCCTTCTTTTTGTTTTTCTGAGGGGTTAAGGAAGGATTGCTGTTAACTCTTTAAATGTTTGCAGAAAATACCAGTGAAGCCACCTAAGACTGAGAAATGAAAGAGGCTTTCAGACACTGTTAGATCACTGACAAGTAGGAACAATGTACCCAGTAATTCTGTAGTTTACAAAGACTAAAAGACATTAGAGAATAGAAATGGACTGATTTTTAAAATTAAAACAAGATAAATTTGCAACAAAAGGAGTGGGCATGTGGGTCAAATAAATAAGCTTGATCTCTCCTCCCAGCGTTCTCCATTCCATTTGATGTGAGCACAATTATAGTATTTCTCACTGTATGTGAAGGAAATATGAAGACCTTTTTATTATAATAAAAATTTAAAAGATATAAAGGGAGAAAAGATTAAAATTGAGAAGCAAAAAGAATGTGAGAAATGGGAAAAACTAAAACAAAATGTCAGATTTAGGACCCAGCTGATGGCCATACCAACTGTAAACTTTCTAACACACCAGCAAAAGATACAGCAGCAAGATGGTCACTATGAAAGAAAGGATACCTTAGCTGGATCGTAAGGACTTGACTCACTTCAATGAAACATCAGTAAGTACAGCATTAACAGTGCCCGAATCTCCTCAAGCAAAGAGCAACCTTAATGGTGCTACTAGCATCAGCAGAGCCAGGTACAGAGGTCCAGTGGCATACCTAGTAACAGATTCCCGTAGAGCGGGTGGAAGGATGACAATAATGAGGAAGCATTGGACTGTTCGGGCTTTGTCTATAATAACCAGATACAGCGACCAGAAAACACTATAATGACACAACACTGAACATTTTGCCAATATTAGTATTTTGCCTTCTTCCATCAAATTTTTACCAAAAGGGAAAAAGGAAAATGACATAATACTCACAACAGACCCTAAATGAATTTTTTTCAAAAAGTTGCATAAGGCTCAGTGGTTAACAGTACTTGCTATTCTTTTTTATTAATTTATTTAAATTAGAAACAAGATTGTTTTACATGTCAAATGATGGACAGGAGCTCATGGTAAGTGAAACCTTACCACTGCTAAGAAAGAGACAATGATGAGACCCACCAATCCCAGTGTGAATGTATTCTACAAGAATTTATGAGGAAAGGAAGTACAGCTTAGGGCTAATACATTTTAAATAATAATGAACTGATGCTCCTTTGGGGGAAAACCAGAAAAGAATATTTTTAAGATTCCTTCATGAATTTCATTTCAGTGGAAAATAAAGGCAATAAACAAGTAAACAAATAAGGAAAGCATAGTTAATTGTTAACTTCAGGGAAGAAAATAAAGGAATAGTGAGACAGTAACAAAAAGATATTCATGTAAAATGCAGCTGGCTGTTCATCACTGATAAGGAACCACACAAAGAAACACTTACATGTTTAATATTTTGCTTCTCACTTTTCTGTCAACCTCAGTGACTTTCATATGACAAAGAATGAGCCAACCTTGATAGAATGAATATAAATCCATGTTGGGTAAGATGCTAAATAAATCTGCATTTTGATTTCCTCATTTAATTGTCTGAAATGCATTATATATGGGATGGGCTGTGTTACAAATCAGACTAAGTACCATCAGTGTAGACCAGCAATGAGTCAAATGTAACAAGAAGAAATATGATAACAATAAATGTAAAAACCCTTGCTTGTAGCCCTCCAAATGTAACTGTACAAGATAGAGAAAGCACACTTCTTTTTTTATTTCCTGTTACCAAGTGACACAGTCATTATAAAATGTGAGTGATGAAAGGCTAAGAGCAAAGATGAAAATAGTAACTGCTGTGTGAGAGGATAGGACGAGATGATGTAGACTGTTAGGAAACCAAACTTTGGCAGTGATGAAGTAGAAAATGGTTTGGTCAGATATTGGATTTACTTTCTAAAATCCATCAAGTTGAAATAAGGAAGCACAAAACTCACAACCCCTACAGAAGTTGATCATCAATTGTAAGAAAGACAAAACACAGGTTTTTCATGGAACTTGTGAACAATTCATACAAACCATGATCAGCATTTCTGTTGAATTCATGCCTTCTGGAAGACAGCTTTGCCTCAGAGCCTAAAATGTAGGATGACATCATGTAGCTCAGCATCACCATATGGAAACTTAAGTGGTTTGATTTAGAGGGAGTCCCATCTGAGCTAACAGTGGGATGCAGATACTAACAGAGTGATGATGGTGATATAATGATAATGTGATTTGTTACTATGAATTAGGAGAAACAGGCTGTGAAGAATTATAGTGTGTTGTTGATATGTTACTTATGTGCACCAGTTCAAAGAGAAGTATAAAATGTAGAACACTAATCCCAATAATAACTATGCTCAACCATAATAATGACAGCTGTGACAAATAAGTGAAATATCATAAGTAAAGATACATTGATCTGTTTATGGAATATCAAGGAGTAGACCTGTCACTGATGATCAGCATAAAAGAAACACTTGTATCCTGAGACAGGGTCTCAATCTGTAGCCCTGACTAGCCTAGAACTCACTGTGTTGACCAGGCTAGCCTCAAACTCACAGAGATTCACTGCTTCTGTCTCCTTAGTGCTGGGGCTAAAGGGGTTTGCCATCATGCTCAGTCCTAACATACACATATTTTTAAGATTTTATTTTCATTTTATCCATGTGCATGTGTGTCTGTGTAAAAATATGCACATATGCATAGGTGATGATGGAGGCCATAAAGGGAGTTGGAGTTGGAGTTAGGAGCATTTTATGAGTCAGCCAATGTGGGTATTGGGATCTGAACTCTTATACTTATGGTCAAGAAGTAATTGCTCTTAACTATAGAGATGCCCCTACAGTCCCAATAAATACATATTTAAAATAAATAAAATAGTTGCCTTTCCCCCCAAACAAGAAACAGCCAGATCAGAAAACAGTACATTGGAAGCATAGATTATAGAAAACTCAAATAATGAATGAATAAGATATTGGATAGGATTAATACAGTCATTGTGCCCCAAAAATTTCAGGTTAGTCATTTAGTATGAAAGTGACCAAATTAATGTATTATTTCATGCCTTGGATTTATCCCTTGGAGAAATATAGAATGGGAGTCTATATTTATAAAATGAAGCTTGAAGGATGAGACTTCTCCCAAAGCAATTAATAAATCTTACTGTTTATTGCTCGTGACCATCACTATCACTACTCAAGTCATTCTCCTTAAGCTATTTGGTGGTTTTAGCTTTACATTCAGTTTAACATCACCCACTGTTCGACTGCTTCAAATAATGAATAAATCAGTAACAGTAGTCAAGTTTAATCCGTGCTCACTGGCCATCCTTTCTTCTTTTCTTGGGCATCTTTCATTAGCAAATTATTTTTCCAAAGGCTATGCATCAAAGGAGGGGAGCCTTAGCAAATTATTGATGATTTAGTCAATAGTTAATAGTTCTCTACAGCTGAGAATTACAATTTAGAGTAAAACTCCCCTAAAGTTCCTTTTTCAGTCTTAAGACCATTCATTTCACTGGGACTCACTGATAAAGCTGCACTTTTTTTAACCCAGGGAGACTTAGAGACCGCCAGTTTCAACTGCACAAGCAAATAGCTAAAAGCCACAGGTACAACATCACCTCCCATAAAAGGATGCATAATCAAGAGAGGAAGAGAAAGTAGGTGGTGAGATTGTGAGGTGATACATCATAACAAGCTCTTCTGCCAGGGGCACTGCAGTGTGGTGCTTATCTTCCTGTGAAAACCAATCGTCCACTTGTCAAAGGAAATAAATCTAAGTTGCTCTACAGGGGAAGACTTAACCAGGACATATATGACCGAAAAGCCTAGAAGCAAAGGCAACTATATGTACAAAGGGCCAGAAAAAGGAGAAAGAAATGTTCAACAGTGTCCAAATTTTTCAAGTTAAGAGCAGAGAGATGAAAGTCCAAAGATTGTAAAACGCCATTGAAGCCATGCTAAATGGTTCCTTTTTCTTATCTGTAGCTAATAACCTGTAAGATTGTAATAAGATAAAAGGTTCAGATTACCAGCAAAGGATGCTCTTACTGTCTTTGTGTTAAGATGTGTCTCTGGGTCTTCATAGTTAAATTCAACTGTTCATGTCACTGACATCAATGGTGCTGAAACAGGACTGGTACTGTGTGAGTCAACAAATGATGAGTAAGATAGTAATAAATAAGGCCATGTGGGAACTCAAATCAAAGTGTGTCCCTGGAAGTAAGATATGGGCTTCTTTCAGAGAAGTTTAATTAAAGAGAAGTACTGGGATCTATCCCAGGTAAGATAATATCTTAGTTGGGTTTCTATGGCTATGAAGAGATACCATGACCACAGCAACACTTTTAAAGGAGAATATTTAATTGGGGCTGGCTAATAGATTCAAAGATTCTGTCCATTATCATCATGAAGGGAAGCACGGTGGCACTCAGGCAGACATGATGCTGGGAGGTAGCTGAGAGGTCCATGTCTAGATCAGCAGGTAGCAACAGAGAGGACACTGGGCCTGGATTGAGTTTCTGAAATCTCAAAGCCCACCCTAGTGATACACTTCCTCCACAAAGGCCACCCCACCAGTAATGCCACTCCCTATGAGTCTGTGGGGATCATTTTCATTCAAACCACCACAGATGGCATCAATATACATTCCATTCAAAACCAGAAGGGACTTTGTTCTTGTCTGCTGATGATGAATTCTCACAATGATAGTTATAGCCTGTGAGGAGTATCTTGGACCACAGGATGTCTCTGGCTTAAGGTAGGACATAGTCAGTGCAGATAGGAAGGAAGAGAGACCAAAGACATGAAAGAAAGAAGCATAAATCACACCCAAGTACATAGGATATGCTTTCTGTGTGCTTCTCTGAGTGCTTCTCTGGGCATCTTCCTCCTCATGTGCTCCTGAAAATCTACCATTTCCCACTCAAGCCTACATCAATAACCCCAGTAGCCAGGCATCATCTGGACTTCTGAGTGTGCATCCTAAATGTTCAGTTAGTGTTAGATTGCTATTCAGGCCTCAAGGAATTAATAGGAGAAAGCTGACAGTCTAAGTCAGAGAAGATCCACACTGTCCTGCTCTAAAAGTTATAACGAAAAGAGGAAGTCATGTGGCTATTGGGTTCTGTCTTAGGGTTTCTATTGCCATGACTAAGGGTTTCTTTGGTTTATACTACCACATTGCTGTTTCATCACTGAAGGAAGTCAGGGCAGAAACTCTCTGAATCCTCTCCCCAGAATTCTCCTCATCTTGTAGCTCCACCCATACTTCCTGCCTGGAAACATATATACAGAAGGGCACTCCACCATCACCCATTCCTCGGTCACTCCTTTCCTTTTATCCAGTCCACTGCCCCAGTCCTCATCTGGGGACAAAATCAGAAACTGGGATTGCATTCCTATAGCAGGCAAAATGAAAGTTCAGGATAGCATGTCTATGGAGTGGAAAATTAGACAATCCTATTCCTTTTGCTGGGGAGGGAGGATATGTAGGCATCTGGTCTGGGGAACTGAAAGGGTGGACACACCCCTTTGGGTGTGACTTCAGGCAGACAAAGAGAAAGATAGGAGTTTGAGGCTTGGCTTTCCTTGGCATACTCTTTCTGGTGGGTCAGCAGATCCAGTAGGAAGAGCAGGGAAATGCTCCGGCAGTTCTTTGTATTTTTCTGTATAATTGTTCCCCATAAACACCCATTTATCATTTGTCTTGGGTCTAGTGATATAATTACACTCGCCTTCAAGGATAGGGTCCAGAACTTTATATTGCTGCATTTATTGACAATAGAGTTTTTTCTCAAATAATGTATCCTGATTACAGTTTCTGCTCCCTCTAATCCCCCCAGGTCCTCTTCACCTTACCTCCCATCTGGATCCACTCCTTTTCTGTCTCTCATTAAAAACAAACAGGCAGGAAGGCTGAGACAGGGGAGGAATAGAGCAGAGCAAGAAAAGAGATTCCATAATAGAGGGAGCCAGTATAGGTTTAAAGAGAAATCTGGCAGTAAGGATATGTTCAGAGATCCACAAAGATGACCCCAACTAAGAATTTAGGCAGAAGTGGAGAGGCTGCCTCTGATGCCCTTTCCCTATAATGAGATTGATAACTACCTTAATTGCCATCCTAGAGCCTTATCCAGTAGCTGATCAAAGCAGAAGCATGCACCCACAGCTTAGTACTGAGCCATACTCCTAGAACCCAGGTGTAAAGAAAGTAGAGTGATAAGCAAAGGAGTCAAAAACCATGCTGGAGAAACCTACAGAACCAGCTGACCTGACCTAGTGAGAGCACACAGACACCACTCATAAAGCTGGGGAACCAGCTTTGGACTGATCCAAATCCTCTGAGTGTGGGTGCCAGTTAGGAAGCCTGGGCAGTCTATGGGGCCTCCTCTAACAGTGGAACCAGTATTTATCCCTAGTGCACACACGGATTTAGGGTGCCCAATCCCTATGGAGGGATACTATTTCAGCCCAGATACATGGAGGAGGGCCTAAACCCTCCCCCAAATGATGTGACAGACTTTGATGATCCTCCATGGAAAGCCTCACCATCCTTGGGGAGCAAGTGGGGTGTGGGAGGGAGAGGAAATGGGGGAATTGATATGTAAAATGATTGTTTCTAAATAAAAAAATAAACGTACCAGCACACACACACACACACACACACACGTGCGCATGTGTACACACACAAAAAACAGGCTCTTAAGGAATCATAATAATATATAAAAATAAAATAAGAGAATCATACTCTTAAGCAGAAACAGATAAAGGACTAAAATCAATATTAAATAGATGAGAGTTTTTATATAAAGAATTATTTGAAAACTTCTAAATTCCAAATCACTATTATTTAAAACGAACCCCAATATAAACATAAAACTCAAGAAAATGAGTTGTTTATAAATTATGGTAAATTATTTTCCTTATAAAAACTCTTTTGTACTTTTGGTCAACTCTTACTAACTGGAACATAAGTGATTATTTTTGGCTACATGTTCTTAAAAGAAATGTTTTTTCTTTTGTTTTGTTTTTTTTGAAGTGGAGAAAAATATTTTCTTACCGGAGAAAAGAACAATGCATAAAATATTAAAGACCTCAGAGTAGCAAAGTGATTATGTCCCCTGACAGGACTTCATGCTAGTAGAACATTGCAAATCCACATAGGTATGTCTCTTCTCTCAGGAGTCAGGGCTGAGTTTTAGTTCCTTAACCTTCACAAACCTGGGAAATAACCTAAAACTTATTTAAATAATGTTTCCAAGAGCAACCACATTTACATCACAAAGTCTGACCCCAGCTCTGATGAATAAGATGCAATTCGATGTTCAAATATTAAACAATTTTACGAAAACCACATGAATTCAGTAAGAAAGAAATTCGCTTAATCAAAACATCATTAGTGCAAATTAACTAATTCTTCCCAGGGGAGGATAATCTCTCTACAATATATTTTAATAAGACACATTTTAGTAATTAATATGAAACATTTTGAGGGTAAAACATTGAAAAAATATATAATTGATCCTAAGTGTAAGCTATCAAGTGGTGGGGTTTTTTTTTCTTCCTTTTTTTATTAAGTTAGAAACAAGCTTGCTTCACATGTCAATCCCAGCTCCCTCTCCCTCCCCTCCTCCACCCCAACCAGGCCCCCACCCTATTGCCACTCTGATCCACGGGAGGGTGAGGTCCTCCATGGAGGATCTCCAGAGTCTGCCATTTCATTCAGGGCAGGGTCTAGGCCTTCACCCAAGGGTCTAGGTTGAGAGAGCATCCCTCATTGTGGGATGGGCAGCCAAAGTCCATTTGTATGCCAGGGATAAAAACAACCCAAAGCCCCATAGATTGCCTAGGCCTCCTCACTGACACCCACATTCAAAGGATCTGGATCAGTCTCATGCTTTCCACTCATCTGAGGTCCAACATCTCCCCCTTGTTGAGGTCAACCGTTTCTGTTTGTTAAACCAACCCAGTCTTGAACCCTTTGCTCATCTGTCCTCTCTCTCGGTCACTGGATTCCAGGAGTGCAGTTCAGTGTTTAGGTGTGGGTGTCTGCCTCTGCTTCCATCAGTCACTGGGTAAAGGTTCTGTTTCCCAGACACTGGAAGTGGGATTGTATGCTGGCACTCCCCTGATACATATCTAAAATCCATATATGAGTTAATACATACCATGTTTCTCTTTTTGTGACCGGGTTACCTCACTCAGGATGGTATCTTCTAGTGTCATCCATTTGCCTGCAAATTTCATTTTTTTTTCCGCTGAATAGTACTCCATTGTGTAAATGTAACACATGTTCCCTATCCACTCTTCAGTTGAGGGCATCTAGGTTGCTTCCAGGTTCTGGCTATTAGGAATAATGCTGCTATGAATATAGTGGAACAGACATCCTTGTATGAATGTGCATCTTTTTGGTGTATGCCTGTTGAATTGCTGAGTCTTGTGGTAGGCTGATTCCCATTTTTCTGAGGAATCTCCATACTGATTTTCAAAGTGGCTGTATGAGTTTGCACTTCCACCAGGATTGGAGGAGTGTTCCCCTTTCTCCACATCCTCTCCAGCATAAACTGTCATTGGAGTTTTTGATTTTAGCCATTCTGACAGGAGTAAGATGGTATCTCAGAGTTATTTTGATTTGCATTTCCCTTATGGCTGGGGATGTTGAGCACTTTCTTAAGTGTCTCTCAGCCATTTTAGACACCTCTACTGAGAACTCTCTGTTTAGTTCTGTACCCCACTTTTTAATTGGGTCCTTGGTGTCTTGGAGAGTAGCTTCTTGAGTTCTTTGTAAATTTTGGAGATCAGCCCTCTGTCAGATGTGGGGTTAGTGAATATCTTTTCTCATTCTGTGGACTGCCTTTTTGTTTTGCTGACTGTGTTCTTTGCCTTACAGATGCTTCTCTGTTTCAGGAGCTCTCATGTATTAATTGTTGTCCTCACTGTCTGTGTTACTGGAGTTATGTTCAGGAAGTGGTCTCCTGTACCAATTCGTTCAAGGGTACCTCCCACTTTCTCTTCTAAGAGGTTCAGTGTGGCTCCATTTAAGTTAAGGCCTATGATCCATTTGAATTTAAGTTTTGTGCATTGTGGTAGTTATGAATCTATCTGCATTCTTCTACATGCCAGCATCCAGTTATGCCAGTACCATTTGTTGAAGATGCTTTCTTTTTTCCATTGCATAATTTTAGCTTCTTTGTCAAAAGTCAGGTGTTCATATGTGCATGGGTTAATGTCGGGGGGGGGGAGAGTGTTCAATTCTATTCCTTTGGTCTATCTGTCTATTTGTGTACCAATACCAAGCTGTTTTCAGGACTATAACTCTGTAATACAGCTTTAAGTTATATGGTGATGCCTCAGAATGTTGCCTTGTTGAACAGGATTGTTTTGGTTATCCTGGGTCTTTTGTTTTTTCCATATAAATTTGAGAATTGTTCTTTCAAGGTCTGTTCTGGGATTTTAATGGGGATTGCATTGGATCTGTAGATTGTTTTTGGCAAGACTGCCAATTTTACTATGTTGATCCTACCTATCCAAGAGCATTTTTCTGGTGTCTTCTTTAATTTTTTTCTGTAAAGACTCAAAGTTCTTGTGATACATGTCTTTCATTTGTTTGGTTAGCATCACTCCAAGGTATTTTATGTTGTTTGTGGCTATTGTAAAGGGCGATGTTTCTCTGATTTCTTTCTCAGCCCTTTTGTCATCTGCATATAGTAGGGCTACTGATTGTCTTGAGTTGATCTTGTATCCTGACACTTTGCTGAAGGTATTTATCAGCCGTAGGTGTTCCCTGGTACGGTTCTTTTTTTATTTGGATCACTTATGTAAACTATCATATCACCTGCAAATAGTGTAAGTTTGACCTCTTCCTTTTCAATATTTATTCCCTTGATCTCCTTTTGTTGTCTCACTGCTCTAGCCAGAACTTAAAGCACAATATTGAAGAAGTAGGAAGAGAGTGGACAGCCTTGTCTTGTAACTGATTGTAGAGGAGTCGCGTTGAGTTTCTGCTCATTTAGTTGATATTGGCTGTTGGTTTGCTGTATATAGCTTTTATTATGTTTAGTTATGTCCCTGTTATTCCTGATCGCTCCAGAACCTTTATCATGAAGGGGTGTCAGATTTTGTTAAAAGTTTTTTCAGCATCTAGTGAGATGATCATGTGATTTTTGTTTCTCAGCTTGTTTATATGGTGGGTTACATTGATGGATTTTCATAAGTTTAACCATCCCTGCATGCCTGGGATGAAGCCTACTTGATCATGGTGGATGAGTTTTCTGATGTGTTCTTAGATCCGATTTGCCAGTATTTGATTGAGTATTTTTGCATCAATGTTCATGGGGGATATTAGTCTAAAGTTCTCTTTCTTAGTTGTGTCTTTGTGTGGCTTCAGTATCAAGGTTATTGAAGCCTCATAGAAAGAGTTTGGCAAAGATCCTTCTTTGAATTTCTGGTAGAATTCTGCACTGAGGCCATCTGGACCTGGACTTCTTTTTTTTTTTTTTTTTTTTTTGGTTGTGAGACTTTTTATGACTGCTTCTATTTCCTTAGGGGTTATAGATCTATGTAAATTGCATATCTGTTCTTGATTTAATTTTGGCAAGTGATATCTATCCAGAAAATGTACTCACTCATATATGGATTTTAGACATGGATCAGTGGAGTGCCAACCTGCAATCTCACTGCCAAAGAGTCTAGAAAACAGAAACTTAATCTAGTGACTGATGGAGGCAGAGGCAGACACCCACAGCTAAACACTGAACTGAACTCCTGGAATCCAGTGACAGAGAGGGAAGACTGATAAGCAAAGAGGTCAAGACTGGACTGGGTTAAGCCACAGAAACACTTGACCTGAACAAGGGGGACCTCTTGGACCCCAGACTGATGGCTGGGAGGTCAGCATGAGACTAATCCAGACACCCTGAATGTGGGTTTCAGTGAGGAGGCCTATGCAATCTATGGGGCCTTGGGTAGTAGATCAGTATTTATCCCTGGCATAGGAATGGACTTTGGGTGCCCATTCCACAATATGTGATGCTCTCTCATCCTGGATTCTTGGGAGAGGGACTAGGCCCTGCCCTGAACAAAAATGACAGACTTTGGAGATCCCCCATGGAGGGCCTCACCCTCCCTGGGGAATGGAGTGGGGATTGGGTCTGGGGCTGGGGGAACTGGCAGTGGGGGAGTAGTGGGCTGAGAGGGAGCTGGGACTGACATGTGAAGCAAGCATGTTTCTAAATGAAAGATGGACAGAGAGAGAGAGAGAGAGAGAGAGAGAGAGAGAGAGAAAGAAAGAAAGAAAGAAAGAAAGAAAGAAAGAAAGAAAGAAAGAAAGAAAGAAAGAAAGAAAGAAAGAAAGAGAAAGAAAAAGAAAGCTTGCCTGGACTTGATTCAATCTACTGGGTCTCTGATTTCCATGTTTTCTGAAGCAGTGTCTCATGTGTAGCTGAATTCTTCTTTGAATGAAAAGAGTTCCTCTGGCAGTCCCAACAGTTGCAGCACAGCACACAGACACCTTTAGTTCACTACCTAGCAAGTGCTCTTGTGTTTTGGAAGAATCAAATGCAGTGATTGGGTAGGATTCTGCTGACAGTTATTTCCATTGGTTCTTTCTCAATGTCTGGCACTCACAAGTGAAGAAAGCCCCTTTCTTCCCCACAGGGCGCTTGCAACCTGATTGTGAAAATAATATTTACTCACTTGGGAGTCATTTGTGCATGCTGTGAATTCAGTAGGTCAGTGCAATTAGTGTGAGAAGAGTAGAAAAACAGAGTTCTTGCACAGTGCTTGAGATGGCGGCAACACATTCAAGTAGCATTTGTTTAGTTTAAGCACTTGCATGTGTAGTATTTCATTGAAACTTCCCATCTTCTCTGCGGTAATTGCTCTTAATCCCCTTCGAAAAGCTAACTGCTATGGAATGCAAACAATTTTTCTAGGACCACCCAGTTGGGGGAGTTAGGATATAAATAAACTCTCTACACTAAATCCCATCATCTGTTTGTTGTATCAACTTTACCTTGCTTTGCAATACTGAGGGCAATGCACAGCATATTACAAGTAAAATAAAGGTTGAATTCACAATCGCCTTGCAGTAATAAAAAGGCATCTTTGTAACAACGTTTTCAATTGTTAAAGCACATCAGTCTCCCAGTAAAAGACTCGAGGTTAGATAACTCAAGTGAGTCACCATTGTCTCTCTGGGAAGGTGAAAAGGGATAATCGATGGGGAGATCTTGCTGGTGGGTGCATTGCCTTATCTTAAGCTAGATTACTGCCCATGTCTCAGGCCATTCACACCAAACCACTCCTACCTGAAGCATCCTTCTTTAAAGAGTTACAATAAAAATCAGAAACACTTTCATTTTATCGTGAAACCATCAGAAATGCCTTGAAGAAATGGAAAGAGACCAGTACAGTCTTCACTTGAGTACTGTTGAGATCTTCCCTTAAAAGGCCTCTTTACTAGTATACCACACAGCATGTTGAAAATAGTCGCAGGAGAACAGCTGGACTGTTCAGGCACAGAGTCTGAAAGCAAATGAAGCAGCAGTATTGTGTCATCAAATCTCTGAGCCCGGGAGCAAACGATAAGACATGTTCCCTTTCTTATTTTTCGTTTGCAGGTGCAATCATTTACAACTAAATGGCAGGACTGTCTCTCACACAAGCAGTTAATATGCTCTAGAATTTTCCCAGGAACCAGATGGCATGCATACCAAGCTTGTTGAAATAAGAACTGAAATCATCTGCCAATAAGTCGCATGGAAGTTTTCCACAGTCTCCTTAGGTGACCCCATGTAAGATTTTGAAGTTTTTGAGGTCAGGGAGCTTATAAATATTCAGTCTTGGTGACTCATTTCCAGGGCTGTGGTGGAGTAATTATAGACAAATTCTAGTTAGCCATCAATGAAAATATTTCTGACTTCAGCTCATGTTAGAATGCCTTTTTTCCCTAGTATCACCCCTTTGTTTTCATGTCTTGCTAAATCAGAGTGCCACCTAATGAGAAGCAGATAAAACAAAAGAGCCAAAGGCAGCACTAGTTACTTTCTTTATGGATATTATCAAGGTGAGTCCAAAACTTTAGAGGATATATGAACAGTAGAAATTATATCTAAAAATTTCAGTAGTTTGACCCAAACAACATCTGTAATTAATAGTCTTATTTTCCTTGGAGTGATATCCTAAACCCCATGTGCATTTCTAGCGGGCAGAGTCGTGTGATATGGCCTTGTCCAATACCAATACCTCACAGGTTTGTATATCAGTGTTCACATGTCCTACTAAGCCCAGTCAGTCAAAGCCAGTGAAACATAATTGTGACATTCTTACTGAAAGTCTTAAGGATAAGTGTCCTTTTTCCTTAGAGCGTATGAAGATAGAGATGCTGATGGGCATCTTGTTACACTGAAGAGGTTTCTTGAGGATGAAGGTAGGGGTGGAAAATCTTAGAAGTGGGAAAAGAAAATGGGTGAGGTGGGTGAGGGAGAATTGTGTTTGGGCATCTCTTGATTGCTACAAGTATCTTATTCTATACTCAAGATTTTGTTGTTGTTACTGTTGTTATTATATACAACAATATATCCCTATTGGTTTAAGTTGCTATGAGCTAGGTCTTTGCTATTACAATTTTTAAAATATGTATTGTAAATTATATATATATATATGTACATATATATAATTTATTCTAGCCCAGATTGTGGAAAAAAGCAATAATGTACTCCCAGGCATTAATGAAGCATCTCTATGGTAATTTTATACTCAACTTCTGGAATAGTATTCATTTGCTCAGAAATATGAGTCAAAATTCTTTTTCTTCTAAGTACACCAAGACATGGATGGCTTTTCCAGCCTCCCACAAGAAGGCAGTGTGATGAAATGGATGGAGTCATGGATGGTGAAAGCACCCCCATCCAGAAATTGTTCATTTGGAAACAGTTATACTTGTGAACAGCAAGAACATGTATAGCAGGATTGTGTTTTCACCCATATATGAAGGAAACCATGAAATTTATTTTTCTCTAAGAGAAGAAAGAGAGTAAAACACTTTTTCAGATGCCACGTAGACGTATGATTTTCTTTGTCATTTTGAGTTCAGTTTTCATCTTCATTTGTTCAAAATGGCACTGGATGGATTTATGAGGCATAACTGGGCCTCTCTGGTCCATTTCTCACAGTGACTATGGTAGATTTCCTCATTACACCACAACTCTCTCTGAATTATACACACACACACACACACACACACACACACACACACACCTCTGAGGATTTGTTCATCCTTCAGTTTATTCCTTACCAGTGATTCTCAGCATGATTAAAAGAGTTTGTTGTGTATCTGGGTGTTAAAACGCTTGCTTAACTACTTTTTTCCTTCTTTTTCCACATGTTCACGCATGCATGCGTGTGTGTGTGTGTTTATGATTTACATGTGTATAATATTCTATGCACACAGGTATCTATAACTAAGCTTTCCCTTTCAGGAAGGCACTCTTGGATATCATTCCACCTCCCTTCCAATCTCATCCTCTAAGAGTCGTTATTTCCACTTGTCTGTATTTGGTCATATCTCCTTGAGATTCAAATTGAGCCAGGATTTGACCTGAGAGCTGTGTGTGGAAGAGATGTGACACAAGTCTTAGAGTACCTACTTTCCAAACTAGATGGTCCCTCATGCCTCCTTTTACTGATACTGGCTGACATTGGAAGTGGTGGACATTCCTTTAGCGTGACAGCAGATGCAACCAAAGTATGCCTAAGCCATTAAAACTACTGTGGCTATGATTGGCATTTAAATCGTATTTGACTATTATATTTGCTGGGTCTTTCCTGGTTTATTTAATTCCCAGTCTGAAAATGAAAGCTTTTCCCCTGTGTTGTTACTGCCTCCTCCCTTCTCAGAGTATTAGCTTGCTGTACTTACCTCTTGCCATCTTCACTTGCTGTGGCATCCACCCAGCTAGCATGGACCAGACCCCAAGTCTATCACCTGTTAAATATCTAACTACAGAGAGACCCCTGCAATTAGCTTCTTCCCAACTAAGATGAGCACGATTACACCACCTGCTTCAGAGGATAATTAGAGAAGTTGAATGACTCAGATCACATGAAGGACCAAGTGCAGTGTTTGCCATCATTATCAATAGGTTATCCTTGGCATTTGCAGAATTCATATCCTGTTCTGGGTACTGTTTTAAGAGTTTTGCATAAGTGTTACCCTATCAGGCAAATACCATTGTTTTATATTGCATGTGCAGAGAGGATAAAGTAATTTTTGTAAGGTTGGAGCTGAGAGTAGAACTCAAAGTTGGTCCCTTTTCTTTTCTCCATTGTCCTAAGAATATGTCCACAAAATCCCTAACTTTCATACAGTTTATTGAAAATGACAATACATGACCTTTCCCAAAGGAAGACAGAGCATATCTTCCACATGAAAATGCAGTTACCACGTGCATGCCCTAGAATGTCTTAAGTTCTTAATTCTTTACAAATCCTATTTCTACCATTTTGCTGAGGCAAGTATTTAAAAATAGAGTTCATACTTTAACATCAAGCATCACCAATGTGTGACTAATGCCGAAGTGAAATAGCCTGGCAAAGCTCCTTAGCTGGGCTCTGCTTCCATATTTCTACTTCTTTCAAAACATCTTCACTTGGATGCCCAGCTACTAAACAATGAACAGAGAAATAAAGGGCACCATTCAGATTCAATGTGTGGCTTCAGGAGCTGGAGAGATAGGTAGCTCAGTGATTAAGAGCACTTGTTGATCTTTTTGTTTTGTTTTGTTTTTTTGGTTTTTCGAGACAGGGTTTCTCTGTAGCTTTGGAGGCTGTCCTGGAACTCACTTTGTAGACCAGGCTGGCCTCGAACTCACAGAGATCCGCCTGCCTCTGCCTCCCGAGTGCTGGGATTAAAGGCGTGCGCCACCAACGCCCGGCAAAAAATGGCAAGCCGCCCAACGTGGAGCTAGAACCGACGACCCTTAGATTAAGGGTCTCATGCTCTACCGACTGAGCTAGCCGGGCACTCTGCACTTGTTGATCTTGCAGAGGACCCAGGCTCTATTCCCAGCACTCATGTGTATATACCATATGTAACTCCAGTTCCAGTAGATTTGATGTCCACTTCTGACCTCTCCAGGTACCAGGCATAGATGTGGTGCACAGACCTACATGCCAGCAAGACATTCATATACATAAAATAAATCTAAAAACAATGGTGTGTGAGGGGTGACTTTCTGGTTTTCCAGCATTATTTGAGTCCCAGTTCTACCATTTTTTCATTTTTGTGACTTTGAACATCTTGAACACCCTTTGAGATCCAGATACTGTCCCTGTAAAATGAGACAAGCAACAGAGCTCATACCAATGTAGAAGGGCTGTGCGTGGAGGTTAATATTGCCAGTTTGACAGGTTCTGCTCATCTAGCCTAAGCCTCGGATGTCTGTGAGCTAGTTTCCAAGACTGTGTTGACTGAGATGGGAGGGCCCAGCCTAAATTCAGGCAATGCCATCTCATGGTCTGTGGTCCTGGACTAAATAAGAAGGAGAAGGCCGTTGAGGAAAAGTCTTCATCTCTCCCTGCTTCCTGACTGTATCTACAATGTGAGCAGATGCTCACTTCCTGTTTCACGACTTCCTGCTGTGCTGCACTTTCTCTCACTGTACACCTGAGTAATTCCTTCCCCCCTTAAGTTTTATTTCTCAGGGATTTTGTCCCAACAACAAGAAAAGTAAAGTGTCATACTTGTATAGCACAGCAGAATGACTCTCATCACTTGGGCCTGATAAATATTTTCTACCCCTTTTTATATAATTATCATGTGCATATTAATTGTATCACTTCATGATTCATATGTAAATTTCTATTCTACACAATACACTTTTTTCTCAAGTGATTGAAACCCTGTACCTTCCTTTTATTTACCATTTGTGTCATGTCCTATTTAAATTCTTCATAGAATAATACAGAATATCAGTTAACAAATTATAGTCAATGTTGATCACCACGTGCTTATTTCTTTCAAAAGCTAATGCACTTTATTCCTCACATCAAGACCCTGGATGGAACATCTACCTCCTGCTGCCTCATCCCCGCCACACAGCCTCCCTCATCATTCCGGGACCTGCTTCATTGTTTCCTGAGATTACTGAGATACAGCTTTTAATCTGTCATCCTACAACAACATGCTCTGACTAGCATTGAGACCCTCTGGAGTACTCTCCCCAATATCATTCCCCCTCTGCCCCCATTTCTGGGATGAGTCTACACCTTCACTACTCATCAAATGTGCTGAGTATTGCCCTGTCTCTGTGTCAGGTGCCTGGAGTTCCTTGGGCTTGAAAACACAAACCCGACTAAGCCTCTTCTCAATACTTCACCTTTGGTAGCTCTGCCTTTACATTAAAATGTAATGTCTCTGCAGGTGTGTTGATAGAGTCGGCTATAGTTTAAGAATCAATGCCTCGAAAATGCTCCAAATGTTACAGGGCATAGAGATACCCTGTGAACTCAGCCCCGGCCCATCACTTGCTTTTCTCCACTTCTTACTTGGATTCTACTCCTCAGTCTTAATTACTTGCCAGCAATTGTCCAAATGTCCTCTGCTCCCACATCTTATCTGGAAGACTGCCCTAAGTCTCGGGTGCCTATCTCCTGTGTTTCAGTCTTTCCAGGCAGTCAGCAGTTAATTACTATGGTAGCCATGACTTACCATAAGTCAATGACATACTAGTCTGTTCAGGATATTGACATTTAGAGTCAAGGTACTTCGATTTCTTCTTCAGAAAGTAAGAACCATATAATTGAGTCATCTTATTTTTCCTTAAGAGAATTCACCTCTCCCTGAAAGCACTTCAACCCTTTCTACAAACTGTGTGCTCCAACATGTACCTTTTTTTTTCTTGAGACAGGGCTCTCACTGCGGAGACCAGGCTACTGCAGCAATCTTCCTATAACTGGAATGGCAGGCTATGCCAACGTCCCTAGTGTTTTTGTTTTCTTCCTTGCTCCCTGTGGACTGCATTGTCTTTACTACTTAACATTTGCCAGCCTAGAACTTGTTTTCTAGGAACATTAACTGAGTGGCAGTTCAATAGTCTTGGCAGTAAAGAAAACTTTTCCAATATTCTTGGTTCTCCAGTGATGAAGTCTAGAAACACCATTTCAGTGCCTTCCCTCCTAAAGTGAGCTGATAAGAGACTTAAGATCATCAAATATGCACTTCTGGCAAAACCCTGAAGCACCCTAAGGAATCTAAGTCTGTTTCTCTAACCAGACATACATACATACATACATACATACATACATGCATGCATACATACATATGCACATGAATACATATATACATACACACACACGCATCTATTCATCCATCTATATATCTGCCTACATATTATCTATCTTATAATGCTTTGTTAGTTTAATTGTAGCTTCATCAAGCATTATTAAAACAAACAAAGGAAACCTCAAGGTCTGATTTTTGTTGTCTTGTTAGAAAGATAAAACTAACAGTGATGGCCACACAAAGACTCATGCTCAGAGATTTTCCAATCACTGAACACATGAATAAATTATCAGCTCACTCTGCAGAGGCCTCCACTCCTGCTTCCCAGGGAAAGTAATGTCATTAGGCAGGCTCTCCCTCCACTGTTGACTTCTGCATCTGTCTCCAGATTCACAGTGGGAGAGCGTGTCTCCAGATCAGCACAGGACTTAACCTCTTTATGCCTTGCAGAACTCTGTGCTCCCAGCTAACACTCATTCTGTGTCTTTATTAACATCAATCACTTGCCCTGTTGAATTGTCCACATCAGGAGATGCCACTTAGCCTGGGTCTGCTGTATCTCATTCAGATGGCAGTAGCTGGGTGAATGTTTGTGTAATAAACATACGAATCTGAATCCCTGTTTGCTGGTGATCTACCTTTCTCCTTTCTGAACATATTAAAATACTACTGAACCCATGAATCTGAGGTTCTTCTATGCCTGAGTGACCCAGACTTTAGCTTGCACAGCCTTCCTGTTTTATTCACTGTGACTTCCTTACCATAGCCTCTGAAGGCTCAAAGCAAGCTCTTGCCTTAGAACATATCTAAGTTGTCCTTCTTCACAATTAGCATCCTCAGATTTCTCCTCAGCTGCTCTCTCACGGCCTCCCCATCTTGCTCTGATTTGGTGTCATCTGAGGACAGTATCCACACCCTCCACTCTCCCCAGGCCCCATCCTTGTTTTATTTTGTAGTTTAGTTTACATACAATTCTTTTAATGATTGATTTATTTGTCATTTGTGTCTCACACTCACATGTCTATAAACATGAGTTTTATAGATATTTTGGTTTATTTTATGTCATTTTTTCTCACTCTTAGAATGGCTACTTGCCACATAGCTGTACTGTATTTTGGGTTTTTTTGTTTTGTTTTGTTTTGTTTTTTGGGTTTTTGTTTTTTGGGGTTTTTTGTTTGTTTGTTTGTTTGTTTTTTCGAGACAGGGTTTCTCTGTATTGTTTTGGAGGCTGTCCTGGAACTAGCTCTGTAGACCAGGTTGGCCTCAAACTCACAGAGATCTGCCTGCCTCTGCCTCCAGAGTGCTGAGGTTAAAGGTGTGCGCCACGAATGTCCGGCTTGTACTATATTTTTATTTCAACTTATTTCACAGATATTTATGAAATACTGGAAGCTGGGTTAGTGTAATGATCAGAAGACAGAAGCTTTAGCCTTGAAAAGACTATATTTTATTAATTGTTTAATGGATTTTCGCCGTATAAATTGTAAGACTCTGAAAGAAATGCACTCCATCTTTTATTTAATTTTTGTGTATTTTCCAGAAGTAACTTACTTATTAACAAAACCCTCAGAATTCTCCTAATAATTGCATATAAATTTATACATCTGGAGAAGATCTCTCATTTCATGACTATGCAACAAGTTTTCAACCTAAAGTCCTCAGTATTATAGATCACAAATATCAATGAAGATATTTCAAGAATGACAGCAGAAACATAGGAAGTGAAGTAGTTAGGAGGCTAACAGCTAACCGTTTTTCAGACAAGGAAAACAGTTACTTGAACTAAGAGGGGGCAGTTGAGAGCAGATTCAATGACAGAACTAAATAGCTGAGGATTTCTTAGATGTTATGTGAAGGGAAACAGGAGGGACCAGGGAAAATAGTCAGTCAGTGTTTGAGGCCATTCTGATCAATGGGTGGGGATGGTAGAAGTGGCCTGGACTGCCAGGCAGTCAAAGGAATGTTCAGGAAGGCCATCGAAGAGACTTCAAGCTACAGTGAGCTGTCAGAGGACTCGTGTGTCTCCCAGAAATGGGGCTCATTTAATGGAGGTACAGCACTCAGTATTTTCTCTGAAGAAACATAGAGAAGGATGGGCATAGCTGAACACCATGGCGACATTTACAGTTTTGGAGCAAAGCTATCGCATTAATTACTTCTATGTGCAACCATATTCTTAAAAAGTACAAGATATGGGAGAAAGGATTTACTGTGGTTCATGGTTTGAATACTGTGGTGGTCTGAATGAAAATGGCCCCAGAGGCTCACAGGCAGTGACATTATTAGGAGGTGTGGCCTCGTTGCATCAGGTGCAGCATTGTGAATGAAGTGTGTCACTGAGGAGTGTGCTTTGAGGTTTCAAGTGCTCAAACCAGGCTCAGTGACAGTCTTTCTCCCTGATGCCTGCTGATCCAGTTACAGAACTCTTACCCCCTTCTCCAGCACCATGTCTGCCTTCAAGCCACCATGCTTGATGATAATGAACTAAGCCTTTGAAGCCTGTAAGCCAGGCCCAATTAAAGGTTTTCCTTTATAAGAGTTATCCTGTCATGATGTTTTTTCACACCAATAGATACCTAAACTAAGACAAGAGCCAGCCCACCTTGGTGGGGAAGACCTGAGTCTAGGAGTCCTTCACAGCTGGAACAGCTGCAGGCTTCCCACATATGAACCCATGGAGAAGTGAAGAAAGAGGAATGCTGTTATTCTTCTGGCTGTCTTTCTTCCTAGATCCCAGCTCATAAGAGTGCTGTCATAAACACACCCCAAGATGGGCCTTCTCATGCCCTAGTTATTTCTTATTCCAGTCACTTTGAAAATCAAGCTTAACATAGCCCTTTGGAGACTTCACTATTTTTCAAGAATAATTTCTAACTTGGTACTTGGTCCTATTAAGAAAAAAACTAAAGAAGTTGATGACAAGGGACCAAGTTTTCATGCAAATGTGAATTGCCTGTAATAATGTGAATGTTATCTGATCCACCAAACCATAGGCACTGTACTTCATCAACAGTGTGGTTCGCATGAAATGAGGCATGCACAGATTTGAAGGCACAAATATTTTACATGAGAAAGTAGCCCAGAATTTCATGGCTGCTGTTCTTGTTAGACTCTTAGTCTCTTGACTCTCAGCCCATGACTGTGACCTCATGGGAAATTTGTTATAACCAGTTGACTAAAGAGTAAAGTTGTCAGAATCAGTTTCAGATACTTCTCCATGATAATCAGCAGACCTCTAAAATAAACAGCTGTAGTAGTGCAGTCATTCAGAAACAATACTTGAGGTTGAGAAAAGTTTGCATTGATCAGAATGTCAGGGAGTGTAGCTATTTAATCATTTGTTTTCAATAAGACCTAGGTAGAGGTGCAGATCTATCCAGAGGCTAGCAGTGTGGTCAAATGGTCAAGGGTGTAGAAACAGCACTATTGGAAAGCTGGGGATTAGTGGTGTTTCAAGTAACTATGTAACAGTGTAATTCTCGGTAAAAAATAAGCTACTAATCAAGCAACAGCATGGTAAGAAGTTTAGGTAGCATGAAAGGGTGACATATGAACAATTTCATTTGGAGAACCACATAGAAAAGACAAGCTGTAGGGGCAAAATACTTGACCAATTGTTACTACAGTCTAGTTGATGTACAGAAGAGGTTAATCGAAGAAGAGGCAGACTCCCTCGGGTAAGTACTGAGCTGAACTCAAGAAAGCCAGTAACAGAGAAGGAGGACTGATGACCAAAGGGATTAAGACTGGACTGGTTTAACCCCCAGAAACAGCTGACCTGACAAAGGTTAACTCTTGAATCCCAGGCATCAGCCTGGGAATCCAGCATGGGACTGATGAAGACCCCCTGAATGTGAGTGTCAGTGAGGAGGCCTAGGTAATCTATTGAGCCTTGGGCAGCAGATCAATACCCATCCCGAGTATACACACGGACTTTGGACTCCCATCGAACAATGTGAGGTGCACTCTCACCCTGAACTCTTGGGGAAGGGTCTAGGCCCTGCCCTATATGAAATGACAGACTATGGACACCCCCATGGAGGGCCTCACCCTCCCTGGGGGAATGAGGGGATAATACGGGGTTGGGGGGCATGGGAGGAGGGGAGGGAAAGGGAGAGGGACCTGGAACTGACTTGTGAAGCAACCTTGTTTCTTATCTAAATTTAAACTGAAAAATAAATAAATAAATAAATAAAATAAAGAGGTTACTCATAATAAAATTAGATAAAACCTCCAGAGATTTCATTGGAGAGATAAAATGGTTTTACATCTTCATTGTAGTGGAAGCTGACAACTATTAATGTGTACCACAAAAATAGAAACAACTGAATATGGGTGATTTTCACTATGTAATATGTTTCAGTAATGAAAGAGAATATATCTTGATGACTATAATAATACCTGACAAAGTGTACTTCACACAAAGATTTTTCCTTCCATCCTATCTAAGACTCAGTAATCACTTCAGAAGAAGTAAAAAAAGAATATAAGACTTAGAAGACAAGGAGAAGGAATGTGTGATGCTTTCGCCTGAGCATGGCACAGCCAATGCCATCAGGACCTCAGAGCAGCTGTGGATGCCTGCCATGCCTACAGAAAACTGGGAGTAACAGAAGTCACTAATAGACCAGGGAGGCCCTACAGGCTACTGATGATTGCTGAGGAAGGGATAGTTATTATTATCAGTTATGTACACGTTGAGTAGCTTACCAGTCTCCAATGCACAATTCATTGGGCCTCACAATATAAAAGGTAAAAAGAAAGACATGGTTGTGAGAAAAGGAATTATAGGTAAGGAGAGAGTCACATGAGTTGAGGGGAGATTAAAGGGGAGGGCATGTTACAGTAACCAGAAGACATGTTATACATATATGAAATTGTCAAAAACCAAAGTTCCATATACATAAAACAATAAATATTCAAAAATTGATTATCTAAACTTTTGACTTGAGGAATGAGATTAATAAGGTGAAATAAAATTCAGTGTCATGTGAAGAAAGAAAAACACAAAGAACAATTTCATGAAAGAGAAAATGGGAAATAATGAATGAAACCATAGTCTAGTTCTTTGAGATTAACAAAGCTGATAAATTTCTAGTCAAGAGGTCCAGTAATAAGAGCAAAGATACAACCAATCAATATGGTAACTCCTTGTTCAGGTTGCTTTCGTGTAGAAGCCAGGACCACCAGCCCAGGGGTGGCGTCACCCACAATGGCCTGGGCCTGTCCCACAAAAATCTCTATGCACTTGCCTGCAGCCTAATCTTTTTTTTTTTTTTTCGTTTTTTTCTTTTCTTTTCTTTTTCTTATCTTTTTTTAAAACTAGAAACAAG
This sequence comes from Mesocricetus auratus, assembly GCF_017639785.1. Taxonomy (NCBI): domain Eukaryota; kingdom Metazoa; phylum Chordata; class Mammalia; order Rodentia; family Cricetidae; genus Mesocricetus; species Mesocricetus auratus. Next base: position 52,190,870 of record NW_024429266.1, read on the forward strand.
CTTGCTTCACATGTTAAGTCCAGCTCCCTCCCTGGTCTCCTGCACCCCCACTAATTTCCCCAGCCCCCCAATGCCCACTCTGCTCCCTAGGGAGAGTGAGGCCCTCCATGGGGGAATCTTCACAGTTTGTCATTTCATCCAGGGCAGAGCCTAAGTCCTCCCCCATGTATTCATGCTGAGAGAGCACCCATCAATGTGGGATGGGCACCCAAAGTCCATTTGTATGCCAGGGATAAATACTGATCTACTACCCAAGACCCCATAGATTTCCTATGCCTCCTCACTCACACCCACATTCAGGGGTCTGAATCAGTCCCATCCTGACCTCTCAGCCATCAGTCTGGGGTCTATTAGCTCCCCCTTGTTTAGGTCAACTGTCTCTGTAGGTTTCACCAACCTGGTCTTGACCCCTTTGCTCATAACTCCTCCCTCTCGGTCACTGGGTTCAAGGAGTTCAGTTCAGTGTTTAGCTGTGGTTGTCTGCCTCTGCTTCCATCAACCACTGGATAGAGGTTCTAGGATGGCATATAAGGTAGTCATCAATCTCAATATCGGGAAAGGACATTTAACATAGCCTCTCTACTATTGCTTAGATTGCCATTTGGTATCATCCTTGTAGATCACTGGAAATCTCACTAGTGCCAGGTCTCTCCTCAAACCTATAATCACTCCCTCTATTATGGTATCTCTCATCCTGCTCTCCTTTATTCTTCCCCTGACTCAACATTCCTGCTCCCCCATGTCCTCCTCTCCCCTCCTCTTTTCCCCCTCTGTTTTTCTCATCTCCCTCTCCCCTCCCCCCATGCTCCCAATCAGCTCAGGAGATCTTGCCCCATTCCCCTTCTCTGGGGTACCATGCATATCTCTCTTATGATCCTCCCTGTTTCCCAGACTATCTGGCAGTGGTTTTTAGGCTGGCACTCCCCATATGTCATATATGTCTAAAATCCATATATGAGTGACTGCAGCCTAATCTTAAGGAGGCATTTTCTCAATTGAGATCCCTTTGTTTCAGTTGACTCCAACTTATGTCAAGTTGATAGAAAATTAGCCAGCACTTATACTTATATACAAAAGATTCATTTCTAAAGTAGGTAGGGTGTTAAATTAACAATAATGATAAAATAGAATATAATAATATGTCCTAATAAACGTTACAGGAAGGAGGTCTCTCTGAAACAAGTCAAGAAAAATATGAAAATTCTGGATCATGGCTAATCATAGGAACTGGAAGGGAAGCATGGAAGGTTGTTGAGAAGAAAAAACAACTGTACCAAGAGTGCGAAGAAAGACAGTAAGCTACTATTGTCAAAAGTTCATACCAATAATTTCAACAACATGGGGACTGAAGAAATTTCTTTGACAAAGTAAAACTTCAATATTCAGCAAAAAAAACTTGATAATGTATTAGAGAAGTCAAAGTCAATGTCAAACCTTCTTAGAAAGAAAAGTGGGACTTCACTGGTGAATTTTGCCAAGCGTTTAAAGATAGAATAACACCATTTTCTTTTTTCTTTTTAAACTTTCCTTTTATTTATTCTTTGTATCTTTCACAGCATGCATCTTTATCCCTTTCATTTCCCTGTCCCTTTGTAACCACCTTCTGCCCTTGTACCCTTCCTACCAAAACAATACGAAATGAAATTCAAGAAAAGAAAAAAAAAAAAGAAAGAAAGTATCATGGAAACTATAGTGTGAACACAGTGAGTCATATAGTATATCTTTTTATCTTTACTTATGAGTGTTTATTGCAAAGAGTCATTGGTTAGTTTCTAGACCTCTGCTACACCATTGATACTGGGCACTCACAGGGACTCCTCTTTGATATTCTTTTGTTGACTTGTGTGTCACTGAGAACTTTGGGTCTTCAGGATGAGGCCCCTTTATGTGCTCCAGCAGAGCATGGATGGAGTGTATGTTGGGATGAGCCAACTCAACCCTGGTTCTGGGCCTGGGAAGTTGTAGGGGTGGTCCACTTGCCAGCTTTTCCCCATCCTCGCCACCAGGGTGAGCTCTCCAGCGTTTCCCTGATTAGTTCACCCTTTGCAACAAAGAACAAGATAGAGGGCCAGTTCTCCTGCTTTCATACCCTCAGGGTCAGCTCATCCCCATCTAGATCAACAGGGCATGCTCTATTTCATTATCCAGGTGAGGAGCGAGGGTCACTCCAGGGTGCTGCAGCTGGTGAGGGACAAGGACAGTTCTTCCATTCTTACTACCTCAGGGCCAGCTCTTTCAACCGTCAAAACGGCAAGGGGAAGGTGGTACAAGGGATTTCTCTCCCTCACCCACACCATCTTATGGCCGATGAGAGGCAAGGCCAAATATTCCAAGTTCATGTTCTAGGTGCCAGTTCACCCGCACTCCTGAAAACAGGGCCAATTCTACTATGCTAGTCAAAGGTCTGCTTTTCCAGGTGCTGCAGCTGGTAAAGGGGGGGGGGTGTCAGCTCCCTCACCTGCTACAGGTGGCAGGGGCAAGGGGAGTATCTTTCCCTTACCCACCTCAGCACATGACAAACAAGGGGGCATGGCCAGCTATCCCACTCTCATGCCCATCAATTTTGTTTGTTTGTTTTTGTTTTTCGACAGAGTTTCTCTGTATTGTTTTGGAGGCTGTCCTGGAACTCGCTCTGTAGACCAGCCTGGCCTCGAACTCACAGAGATCTGCCTGCCTCTGTCTCCTGAGTGCTGGGATTAAAGACTTGCACCACCAGGCCATGCCCATCATTTTTATATAAATGCTTCTGAGAAATTCACAAAGGCCAGCAATCCATAAGCACATACACTAGATGATAAATATTCCAAGGAGAGAAGTTACAGATGAAAGTTTCCATGACGACTACAGATGTAACCTTTAACTACATTCTAACAACAGAACTCCAACTTTATCTAAAACTTGAACAGTTAATGACTATGATGTGTAATTTTATGTCTTGTTTGACTAGGCTGAGTTACCACCAGTATCTGGTTCAATGATCCAGCGTGTGATGGGAGTTAGAGAAGAGTCCCAGAAGGGCATTTGAAGTGTGAGGTAAGGAACAGATGGCCCTTCCCCCACCATAGGTGGGTAACACCAGAGTGGGCTGTAACACATTCTCTTAGAATGACTTATTGAACTGATAGGTTAGTCTCTCCTGCTCTTATGCCATTAACCCTCTACCTTTTAGAGTTACACCATCATTGCTTTAGGTCATAAACAAGTGAAAGACTTCTCAGACTGTATAATCTTACTATGAATCTCTGCACATATCTCCTGTTGGTTCTTCTTCTTTTAAAAATCCTAACATAATGACTAAATGAAATTTAATACAGGAGTTTCATTTGACATTTAAAAATACAGAATTCATTATTTCAACAGAATAAAAATGAGATCAGTACAATTACTTAAATGATGTAAACAAAATCATTTGACAAAATTTTGCATATATTCACAATCAAAACACGCAGAGAGACTCACACTAAGAAATCCAGCATAGTTAAATTTACTTGATGTTAAAAAAGCATCTGTGAAAAACCTGCAATAACACCTTATTAAATATTGAAAAAATGTAGTTTTCTCCCTGATAACAGGCAATCTGTTTTAATGTCTCTTTTTAGTATCATATAGGACAACTAAACCATTAAAATAAAGCACAATAAAAGTTTCCTTTGAAAATAAAACTAGCTGAGCCTTGGTGGCTTATGCCTTTAATCCCAGAACTTGGGAGGCAGAGACAGGCAGATCTATGTGATTTTGAAGCCAACCTGTTTGACAGATTGTGTACTAGGACAGGCTCCAAAGCTACACAGAGTAACCCATCTTGAAAAAAAAGAAAAAGAAGAAAACTATATTTTTTATATTTTTCATGGCTAACATTTCACTTAAGTTTTAAAAAATATCAAAATATGAAAATCTGCTCTGTATGTAATAATTCCATTGCACAGGATCTCAGAGTTTATGGTTAACATACAAAAATAAAGTGTTCATAAATTGGTAGAAATGAATTTTACACCAATTATCACTTACAATAACACCAAAACCATCACAATCACACACACATACACACACACACACACACACACATATGTATATATATAACCAATAATTTGCAAAATTGGCAATACATTGAAAATTCTGAAACATTAGTTATTGAATGATAACATATTATCATGGTCATGAATTAAAAGATTCAAACTTTTTAAGATGTCAGTTTTCCTCCTTTTGCTGTATTTATTTAATACAATCAGTGTCAAAATCACATTTCTTATATAGCACATGCCCTCCTTCCCAGGATGGCACTGCCCACTGTGAATTGAGCCCTCACACATCATCATGAAAATGCCCCATAGATATGTCCACAGGTCAACCGGATGGAGGCAAAACCTCAGCTGAGACTCCCTCTTTCCAGCTGTCAAGCTGAAACTTAAGCTAACTATGGTATTTCCTCTTTGTATTCAAATAGACTGTTTTTTCATACAGTGTATGAAATGGGTCCCCTCCCTCAACTTTTCCCAGATCTCCCCACTCACACAGCCACCTTTTCTTTTTTCCCTCATTAGAAATCTGGCATCCAAAAATAGACACAGATATAAACACATTCATACACACACAGAAGTTCCATAATAACACAAAATCAGAAACTATAATATGCCTTTAAGGGAAAAAACAAAGTACTGTAAGACATCAAGTTCATTTTGTGTTGGCCATCTACTATGATATTTTGTCAGCTTTGATACATCAGCTTATCAATTTACTCCATAACCTTCCCTTTCTTGTTTGTCCCCAAGATCTTCTGTTAAATATCATAATATTAAAAGTCCTGTTGTTTTTAAATTTTTCAACACTTTTGAAGACCAATATGTCCTTAAATATCCAGTCTTTTAACTGAAGCTCCTGTAAAAATCAAATGCAAGCTGTATACTTTCTTACTACAAATGGAATGGTCAGATCACAAAAGCAATCATATTTAAGCAAAACCAAACTCCAACGGTATAAACAGTTCTGTGTAGGCTGTCTGGGACCCCTCACCTTCTGGGCTCTGAGGGCTTAGGTAACTTTACTTCTTTATCTCTGCTATCCTCAGACCACAGCTCATCTCACTGGTGTGGGCTACCTTCATTCTATACCTTCCCCATCCTTTTGTATATCCCACGGACCTGGCACCCCAATACCCTGGGTCTTTACTGTACCTAAGGCCATACCTTACTGGTGACTTTTCCTGGCCTCCCACAGCACCAAGCCTTAGCACCCTACCTTCTCTCCATGGCCATTTCAATCCGGGAGACTACACAGAAACAAAAACTGCAGCTGATCTGGGGAAATATTTTGCAGAAGAGTTGCCCTCACCAATGCTGCTTTTTAATAATCACAGTTAACTTTTCAGCCCTAGGTAGCCACCACTGACTGTCCCAGAAAACAGAAGTTTTCCCTTCAATGGTTCCGGTCTCTTGTTACTCATAGCTGATTCTTCAGACCCAGTTAAGCAAAAAACACAGACACTTAATTAAGAACATCTCTTAAATATCTCTGATAGAGCCTTTAAAAGTCTTGCAAATGTTTTTCTGAAACTACGACTAGACTTCCACCATCTACATTGCCCTCAGCTCATGAAGCTCTAAGCACTTAAGTTTTCCAGCCCAAAGTTCAAATGTCACTTTCATTCTCCCATAAAACATGATGGCCAGGTCTATCACAGCAACACACCAGGATTTTGGGATCATAAAGAAATGAATATTTTGTATTGGAATGGCTTTCCATTTATTGATACAAATTTAAGGTCAATTTTTTGATATGAATATTTCTCCTCTTGTTAAGGAATTGTGTTTGTATAGCGCATTTTATAATGTAATGTATAATTAAATACAGATTATAGATAGTTACCTACAATAGTCCAAACTTATAGTTAGGTTTTCTAGATATACAGAGATATATTTCAATAGGCATTCTTCAAACCTTTCAAAGACCTAAAGAATATGGCATTTAAAATGGTTTAGGGTTTTTCTTGGAAATGAGACAACTGCCCCTGACACAGCAACTGTGTCAGAAGGGAAGATGAACGTAGTAGAAACTCGTATTCTTCCAACATGGCAAGACTAGCCATTTGGGCAAGAAATGCTGAATAAAATGGACATGCAGGACCCACAGGAAAGTGACTGCTGGAACAAGATGGGACATTACAAAAGAACTTCTGGTGACTGACCAAGCAGAGAGCTGTCTCTGTCTGTTATAGAGTTTATATATTATCCTTCTGTGGTCTTTGATGGAGCTGAAGACAGATAGTCATGGTTATAGCTTTCCTTAGTTATGATAAAAGATAAGTTACATATAAGACTTTAGACTCACAAAGATATGATAGATAATAGAATATTTTCTTTAAATCTTGCTAAATGTTGATGTACTAAATATTGTAACTATAGTTCTTACTTAATAACTGTTTTGTTATATATAATTTAACTAAGATAAAGTTAAAGCCTTTCTTTTTATTTAGACAGAAAAGAGGGAATGATGGTGGAAGTATTCTATACATATGTTTCTCTTATTAGTCACCATGTGATCCCAGGAGGAGAGGGTGAATGAGACTGGCGTTCTCAGTAAGATAAAACCTTGCAGAAATATGGATATTAGTTGTTATAGGTTAATACTTAAGACAGCGCTGGCCAATAAGAAGCCCTAGATACTGGTCAACAGCATCATAACTAATAGAGTCAGTGTGTTCTTTGGGACTGATACAGCATGGGGACCAAGCTGGTGGGAAGAGTTTTTGTAACACATCATGGTCAGGTCTACCACAGCAACAAACCAGGATTTTCGGATCATAAAGAAATAGAAAACCTGAACAAATTCATAAAAAGAGATATGAAATCAGTAATAGTGAGAAGAAAAACAAGAATGAAGGAAGGGACAGAGGGAGGGAGGGAAGGGAGGGAAGAGAGGGAAGGGAGGGAAAAGGGAGGGGAAAAGGGAGGAAAAAGGGAGGAAAAAGAGGGAGGAAAAAGGAAGGGGAAAGGAAGGAAAAAGAAAGGAAAAAAGGAAGGGAAGGAAAAAAGCTGTAACCCAATAATTTCATGGGAATACTCTACTAAATATTTTTAAAAATAATCAATTTTCTATCTTCTGGAAGTTTTGTTACTCTACTCCCAAAGTAACACAAATATTTCTAACCTCGTTTCATGAGACTCAAATCACTCTGCTACTGAAGCCATATAAAGACACCACAGGAAAGCTGGAATCCAGTAACCCAAAAATAAATGCAAGCTTTCTCAGTAAGATAGTAGCAAGCCAAATTCAGCAACATATCAAATGGATTACCTGTCCTGACAAAATGGACTTAATCCCTAGAAACACGTAGGCTTAACATACACAAATTAGTCAATATGATACACCACACTAACAGAGTAAAAATAGAAAGTATATCAACATCTCAGTAAATGGAGCAAAAGTTTTTGATGGATTCCAGCACCCTTTCATGATTACATTCTCAGTATTCATTATGGAAGGATATTTGTTGGACATATTTAAGGACCACTTCTGAAGATACCAAGCTGATATGATAATCAATGTGAAAAGAACAAAAGCTTTCTCTTTAAGATATGGTAAAAGCAGAGTTGCCCACTCTTACCATATTTGTTCAACACAGTACTCTAAGCTTTAGCAATCACACAAAGAATCACACAGAAAAATTAATGACACAAAAGTCAGAAAGAAAAATAAAATTATTTGTTTGGAATTAACATGAATTTATATTTCTAAAGACTCCACACTAAAAAAATATCTGTTTTAGAATAAACATTTGCAACTAATAGTAAAGTTACAATATACAAAATCTATATATATAATATTTAGTTGCCTCATATATTAATGATATATGTTATCTGAAAGGGATGAAAAGCAAACACACTTATGATATTAAAAATACATCAAATATTTACAAATAAATTTAAATGGAAAGGTAAAAGATCTTCAAACTAAAAACATAAAACGGTCCTAAGTTTAAATAATCTATAAATTGAAGACAATATCCTGTATTCATGAAGAACTAATATTGTTAAAATTCCCATATTACTCCAGATGATGTGCAGAGCTAATGCAGTGCCTGTGAAAACTGAGGACTGACACTCAGTTGCAGAATAGCTGTCCAGCATGGGGGAGCTTTTATGTTCACTCACTGCAAATAAATTAAGTTTTAAAACATAAAATCTGATTGCCATTTGTACAGAGATAAGGAAGACACTTTAAAAATTCACACAGAACCAAGAAAGAATGAGTAGCTTCATACTCTTGTCAAAGAAGAGCCAAGTTGATTCTCTACAGAGTTGCAGTAATCCAAATAGTTTGTTACCAGAGTAAAGACAGACAAACCATGCAGAAAGTCTAGAAATAAACTCACATTTACTCATCTATAATCAGCTGTGTGTAACAAATGTATGTGACCAACAAATGTTGAACAAGAGCACCAAGAATACACAAGGGAGAATGAGAAATCTCATCAGTTAATAGTTCTGGGGAAACTGGATATCCACATGTAAAATAATGAAATTGGACACGTTATGCATAAAAATCAAGACAAAATGAATTAAAGATTTAAATATTAGGTCAGAAAAAGCAAAACTCCTACAAGGAAATAGGAGAAAGGTTTCTTGACATTGGCCTTGCTCATGGTTGATTTGGATATGGCCCCAAATGCTAAAAAACAAAAGTGAAAACAGACAAGTGAGACTGCATCAAACTAATAACCATCTTCCGTGAAAGGGATTAACAGGATGAGAAAGCAACCTAAGGAATGGAAGAAAATGCGTGTAAAATATCAGTTGACACAAAGTTAATGTCCAAAAATATATAAGGAATGCCTACAATTTAACAGAAACAAAAACAGCCTTATCCTTAGACAAATACTGTTTTCTCTTGCTTCAAGAAAGCTTAAGCATGTTGGGAGTGAGTAACAAGCTACAGATCAAGAGAACTAAATGGTACAAATACAGAGATTAGTTTGGAATCATCATAATATAAAGGAGAAGAGAAAAATTAAGCAGAATCTTGACAGGAATGGAAGATCAAGGGATTTTCTGTTAATAGAATATTTTATGAGAGTATATTCCAATTCATTGAAAAGGGAATTATAGAGCTGAGTGAGAGTGAAAAAGAGAACAGCAGCGGGAATGTCATACTATTGCTAGAGAGTATGATGATCTCAGGTGATGGCTATTTTTCCCACTGGAAAGAATTCTTCTGCTTACATATCTCTGTAGTCACATGTCCCTAAGATGTCTGAAGCTGTTGATTCAATCTTGAAATCCCAAACACACACATACCACAACTTATAAACACTTTGACAGTTGTCTGAATTTTAGCCTATGGATTTTTCCTGCTGTCCCGTGAGGCTGAAGTCTTAACTGTCTTCCAGGTATGAATGGTGTGTCTGCCATGACGTAAACATGATAGGATACAGGGAGAATGAAGGAGAGAGCTGCTGAGCTACCAAGTGGAGAAATACAGTGTGCCTTCAGAAGTCGGTGTTTCTAACACAAAAGAACACACTGAGAGTTTTCTCTTGTTATTAGAACAAATAAATATAACTACAGAGGAAGTTGGCATTTTTAGTTAAATCACAGCAAAATAGGGTTCTTCATTTAAAAAATACCTAAGCATTATTATGTCTATAACAACATAAACAGCGAATATCACTATTAAAATACAAAATGCAGCTTTAACTCGTGTTTTAAATCAAACAGCAAAATACATAATACAACATTTAAGTCTGCTGAGGTTTTCTGTCTCCACTAAGTTCTCTTTTCCTTTTGATATGATGTTAATTCTGTCACGTCCAACATACCAGATGCATTCTTAGAGTTCTCTCACTGTGATAACTTCTGAACCAAGAAGCAGCAAATAGTCTGCTCAGATTAACTCTGCATAAAATGATCCTAACCTTTGAGTTTTCCAAATATGTTCACAGAGTACAGAACCCCTGTGCTGAAGATCTACTCTGCTCACATATACAAGGTACCTTATGGGCAGGAGTGTGTGAAGTCCCAGTACTTCCTGGGGTCAGCAGTTGGAAAATCTACAGTGTCTTGCAAGTCTCATTCCCCAAGAAGATGTTTTACCTTCAGGAGAGGTGTTGATTGAGGTTGTGTATTGAATAACTTGAACATACATTTATTGTTTGTCCTTGAAGGTAATTTTCAGACATTTTCATGCTCAATGTTTTCACAATATTAATAATGTAAGGAGCAGCTCAGTTGAAGCATGTTCCTTGTAGACATTTCTGCATGCTGTGCTATGTGTTATGTGCTGGGCTCTGTTGATAAAGCATCTTCACATTGAAGTGTGTGTGTGTGTGTTGTGATAATTTGATATTTTGTGCCTTCAGCTTGTTTGATGATGACAAAAGGCAAGGTGGCCCTAAGCACTACCTTTGCCATGTAATAATTAGGGGGCCCAATTTATATTCACAGATCTTGTGTATATCATGTTTTACAGGAAATCACCTCACATGTTCCTTATTATAACCAGTAATTTGTATTCAGCATACCTACTTTCAAAATGCATAAATTTCAGTAAGCCCAGTGTAGTAAATACTGACATTTAATTGTGTGAACCCAAACAAGTAATGGGAATTGTTTGCATTGGGAGACTCCTATCTCACTATTTCTATTTTTCTCATGTTCATATTTTTATATCAAAGAAAAATATACTCCCAAGATATATTATCTTCCAAATCGAATTTAAAATGATACATTACTTGAATTATATTTGTCTTATAAGCCAGTTGCCATCTTGGCAATAGGAACCAGGTATTGGCTTGTGGAAGAAAAATAAATTCTCCCTTCCTTTGTTTTGTCGTAATTCCTTCCTTCCTTTGTCAAAAATCACAATGCAGAATATCACAAAGGATAAGCCCTGAGTCAGACAGATCCTGCCTCTCCAGCTTTCGTTCTGCAGGCACTGGCAAATGACACAGTTCCGTGCCAGGGCCCTGCCTGCCTGTCTATTAACCTAATTGACAGTGCTTGTGACAAGCATCGGGACGATTCCTCTCAGAACAAGCTAACAGATTTGAGCAAATCAGAAAGGGCAGGGAGGAAAAACCCAATCCCTCCTCCTCTTCCAATTGTGAGAAGAAAAACATTGGCTATGTGACTGTTGAGGATCATGTCAAAACTCAAGAAGAAACGATTCACAGGAAACACACAAGCAGAGAGGGGAGGAGGCTTTCTGGGACACAATGGAAGCCTGTTACTAATGTGGTCACATAATCAGAAGACAGCGTGTGGTGACCAACAAAGGAATTTTCAAGGGGTTCCTGGACAGTGATGACTGAAATTATTCATCTCAAGACAGGTGCTTAAATGTAAAGGTCCAAGATGAGAAGAGCAAGAGAATTACAGGAAGCAAGTGGGGTGTGCATTGTGACACTGATAAATTAGTAATAGAGCCTCAGGCTCCTTGCCAAAAAATCTCCTACATCATGCCTCAAAATGTCATGAGGCGTATTTAACAGTATGTCAAAAAGTCAAATTCACTTCCCTTATCTAGTAGAAGACAAAAAGATGTGTATTTAAAATACCCGAATGCAATCTCATCTATAGGATCATGTGAAACCTACTATTTTCATACAGTGTTTTCCCTAGCATACTTTCAAGTCCTTTCTATCTCATCAAAATGAAGAATTTAGTAAATGAAGAAAACGAAAGTTACTTATCCTTCCCTCTTTGAAGGCAAATATGGGATGTCCCACAGTCAAAACAGAAGAGCCCAGACTGTTTTCTCTTCTTTCTTCTTTTAAGCACACATTTAAACACGGCAGATTTTGCCTCATGCCAACCAGTCTGACTGGGTTTCCAGAGTATCACACCTCACACACGATGGGCATTAATGGTTCTTACTGGTTTAAACACCACAAGAAAACACTGTGCCTCTTCTTAAAGATAATGATTTTTCCATGGCTGTAATTTTTATTACAGGCACCTACAAATGCTCCACTTATTTATTCAACTAATATTTGTCAAATACACCATATACCCTTTGAGACATCTCTGTTACTTCAAACCGGTGTGGATTCTGCAGGAAGCAAACAACATGTGAGGGAAATCTTTGCGCTGCTTTGAATATGTAGAAGCTGAGGAGTAGTATCACCATTAGGCTAAAAGTGAAGGGTGATTGTATTTCCTCCCATGGAGACTGCTTCTTCTGCATTAAATTGTAAGCTTATAGAAGGAAGTTAATGAATTCCACTTGTTTTCACTTTTATTTTTGTTACCTATAACTCACACATAAAAGCATATCAATATCTTTTTACAAATATCAACACAGATACCAGCAAAAAGATATACAAAACAGTGTTAGTTTTTCGAATAAAATGAAAATGTAATAAAATTGGGATTTTAGGAGATCCTTTCTTTATACTCTACTTTCATTCATTCGTTCATCCATTCATTTAGTCCTACATGAGTTGTACCAAGATTCTACCACGCATTGAAAAAAAATGTTGCACAATGAGGGTAAACCCATAAATAAACCAATAAGCACAGGGAGATTGTGTTCTTCTAAAGGAAAGAAAGTAAATAATTATGTGTTATGCTATCTACACAGAAGGCAGCCCACTACTATAGTGACTAAGAAGAGAGACCTCCCCCAAGATGGGAAGAGCTTTCTGAGCAGGTGAAATATAACCTGAAAACTGAATTGGAGAATTTTAGCTATTTTGAGAAGTAGTGATGCATAATGTTCTGAGAACCGCATTCGCCTAAAATTCCTTTTCTATTCAGAACCATGGAATGTGACTTTATTTCTAGATAAAATATTTGTACATATTATAAAATTGTAATGAAGTCATTCTGGAATAGAACAGATGCTAAGAGTAGGGAAATGAGAACACTGACACACAGGGAAGAAAGACATTTGACAACAGTCAGAGATGAAATTCTGCTGCCACTGAAAAGGAGTCACAACAGCAAGAAAAGCAAGGGAGGATTTCTTCTGGAACCAACTGATAGTCAGGGCGGAGACAACTTTTCATATTGCACTTCTAGCCTCCTAGTGTGGAGGATACTGAATCTCTGTTGTATTAAGATACCCACAAATACATGATAAATTGTTACAAGAAACATGAGAAACTAAATGAGGTTAGGAAATGTCAGAAGTGATGGGACAGAGAACTGAATTATCGCTGGGGCTGTTGATCTTGCAAACCAGGGTACTACGCCCCGTTTACTGGAGACTTTGCCAAAGAGCAAAGTCATCACAGACAAGTTGGCTAAATAGACGGAGAAGAGAGAAAATTCTTCATTAACAGCTATGTTCAGACCAAAGTCTTCTGGTATAAGACTGTTTGTGTAGAATTTCTGCTGTTCATGGCTTTTAAAGTATCAAAGCAATACAGAAACTATTGTTATACATGATAGATTCTAAAATGTGGGATTGTCTATGTCATAAGGACTTTGGAGCTATGAGATGTCTCAGGCTTGAGATGACATTGGAATCTCCTGGGCAAGGCCAGAAGGGAACTAACTAAGCTGTCATCTATGAAAACAAAAACCACAGTATCAATGAACCTGGAGTCTGACAAACTTCAGAAGTTTCATATCCATGATTGTCATTTTATTAATGTTTTTGTGTAATTCTACTAAAAGAGCTTAAACTGAAGAACACAGAAATGTAAAGTGTGTTTTGGGAAAGAGCCATACTGGATAATTGCATAAAAGTATATTAAAATGTTTTGGAGTTCTTAATATTGAAAGAATAACTTAAACTTATATAATTAACAAAGATCCAGGAGTCAAATCATGTCAGGCAAGCATTATTTTCTTGCCATGGAAGCTTCTATTCTCAAATCACTCATTTATTATGAAATCAAATATTTTATATTTTCCTTTTTGTAATATTTGAGAATTTCACACATGAGTACTGTGTTTACATCATTTCCACCCTGCTAGCTCTCTCAGTACTTCTCCACTCCCACTAGAATTCAAAGACCCTTTTCTTTATTGTGGTTGTGCATACAACCTAGGGAGGGGTTCATGTAATGTTGATGATGTGCACATACGTTTAGAAAGTCCACCTGGTATTGGTTAACCTTTTAGTCTCTGTATCAAGAGGAAAAAAATAGATTTTCCTCTCTTGCCAGCATTGGTTGTCTGTAGTTCTTCATATGGGGTATGACATTTTGAAATTTTCCCATCATGTTAGTATTTCAACTACTGTTATCAATACATGAGTCTTGTCTCAACCACATTGTTGAGACTCCATGTTGTATCTTGAAGACAGTAACTTGTTGCTGTCATCACAGTCTTCTGTCTGACAATCTTCTCCCCTAACTCCTCCCATTACATCCCCTCATCCTAAGCACACTTATCAGAACTAGATACAATATAGTCACTTATTTTCTGGACATTGACTAGTTGTAAACCTCTGGAGTACTTATATTTTGTTTTCTGCTTGATGCATTCTTCTAGCAAGGATTCCCCTCCTCTCCCCCAGATTTTTCTAATTGAGTCATTGATTTTTCAATTCCATCTTCTCTGTCAGAATTTTCTTCAATATAGTATTTCTTTATTGAATTCTGTTTTCCTTCACTGCCTCTGTTATTTCACTAAACCATATATTTGTGTTTTCTTTAACTTAAGAATTTATTCTTTCCAGGATTTGGCTATTACAAATAATGCTATGAGCATAGTTTAACAGATACCCTTGTTGTATGTAGAGAAAATGTGGTACATTTACACAATGGAGTACTACTCAGCAGAAAAAAAGCAATGGAACTTTGAAATTCGAAGCCAAATGGATGGAATTAGAAGAAACCATCCTAAGCAAGGTAACCCAGTCACAAAAAGACAAACATGGTATGTACTCACTCATATATGGATTTTAGACATACAGCAAAGTATTGCCAGCCTAAAACCCACACTGCCAGAGAAGCTAGGAAACCAAGAGGACCCTAGGAGAGACATATATGGTCCCTTGGAGAAGGGGAAAGGAACAAGATCTCCTGAGAAAATTGGAAGCATGGGAGGAGGGAAAAGGGAGGGAGTTGGGAAAAAGAGAAGGGGAGAAGAGGAGGATAGAGAAGGACATGAGGGAGCAGGAAGGTTGAGTCAGGGGAAGAATAGAGCAGAGCAAGAAAAGAGATACCATAATAGAGGGAGTCATTATAGGTTTAAAGAGGAAACATGTAACTAGGGAAATGTCCAAAGATCTACAAGGATGACACAAACTAATAATATAAGCCATGGGTGTCAGTGAGGTGTCCTCTGCAGTCTATGGGGCCTCTGGTAGTGGATCAGTATTTATCCACCTTGGGATCCCATTCCACACAGAGGGATACTCTCTCAGCCTAGATACATGGGGGAGGGCCTAGGTACTGCTCCAAAAGATATGACAGACCTTGAAGATCCCCATGGAAGGCCTCACCCTCGCTGGGGAGCAGAAAGTGGATGGGGTAGGGATTCAGTGGGGGACAGGGGAGGAGAGGAGGAAGAGAGAACTGGGACTGACATGTAAAACAATCTTGTTTCTAATTTAAATTTTTAAAATCTGAAAAAAAGAATTTATCCCTATCCTCCTTAATTTCAATGAGGTGTCTGCTCATGTACTCTTTAAAAATCCTTGAATCTTTTGATCATGTTCACTATTGTTTTCCTAAATTCTGTTCCCTGTGCTTCATCTATATGATTCTCAATGGAGAACATTTCATGGAGACTGGTGGATTTTGTGGAGAGCATCTTGTCTCTGTCTTTCATATTGTTTGTATTTTTGCAATGTGACTTGGGTATGTGAACATCTTTCATTGGCTGCATATCTAATACAAGATTCTAGACTCCCTGTGGTGAGTGGAGTTTGGTTCTGTTTTTGCTTTTGCCAAAACTTGGTTTATTTCAGATTAGGTGTGAAGAGTTGGTGGGTCAGTTTTTGAACAAAGGAATGGAGGTGTTTCCAATTTGGTGTTATCCAAGAAAGCATGGAAATGTAACTACTGACTGAGTCTCCTGGGCTGCCCTCACACATACAACCTGAGTCAGGAAGTATGAGGACAGTGCATATAGAGGCCCAGGGCACTCACCAGAGTGAGCATGTATAAGCCTCTTAGTGTGAAGATAGAATGGTAACTGTTCTAGGGAATGCACCAGGCTGGCTTGTTGTACAGAATAAACAGCCAGAGCTTGGTCTGGGAATGTGAGGAGTGCACAGTGCTTTATAATAGCTCTTAGCTTAGCAAATGCCTCCCCTGCCTTGCTGTAGAGGAAAATGCCCAAGTCTTAAAATCCAGATTTAGATGTTTCCTTTTCTTTGAATATTACCTTCTCTATTTCCTTCTCACAGTATTAATCACTCCCTCTAGCTTAATTTATTTTCTTGTTTAACTTGCTTTTATTTGTTAAGCACTTAGATTGTTTGAGCATTATACATGAAAATGTATTAGCCATTGTTTGAGGGATTTTATACAAAATCTGGGAGACAGAAAATATATACTTATAATTTACAATTGTTTCAGGTATTTCAGAAATATTTACTTGGCTGAATTCACTGACAGCAGGAACTATATTGTGACACAAATATAAATCTTCATTAATTAAGTGTGTATGTCATGAGACACATATGTTTGCAAAACCCAAGTGAAGGGCTGAGAGAAGCCGAATGAAGACTCCTCTGCTAAGGTAAATACTCAGAGCTCAGAGAAAAAACTTCATGATTATATGTATTTTTCTTTTGTGCTTTGAGAAAACAAAAAGAATCACAGGAAGGAAAATCATGCAACTAAATCATAAAAAAGAGAAAAACCAGAGAAAGAGAGAGAGATAGGTTGTCAAAACACAGCAATGGATGAAAAGTTTCATTTTTCAAGTAAAATGTTGCAGATGCATATAAATGGAGTGTAGATAATAATATATGTAGCATACAGATTAAGTAGATTCAATGTTTATGACATAGCTATTGGGAGGAACAAAACACTTTTGAAATAGAAAAACATTGAGAGGAAACTGAAAATAGACCTTGAATACATGTAATAAACTTGATAGACTACAAAGAGAAAGGAAGAAAAAAGGGAAGGTAAAAAAGGAAGAAACTGAAAATAGACCTTGAATACATGTAATAAACTTGATAGACTACAAAGGAAGGAAAAAGAGAAGGTAAAAAAAGGAATAAAGGAAGAGAAGGAAAAGGGAGAAACAGAGGGAGGAAAAGAAGGAAGGAGGAAGAAGGAAAGGAGGAAGAGAAGCAGAGAGGATGAGGGAAGAGGAGGGAAGAAGAGAAGGAAGGAGGAGAAGAGAGAGGGAAAAAAGGGAGGGAGGGATGGAAGGAGGAAGGGAAGTAGGAAGGGAGGGAGAGCTTGTTCACTGCCCTTTCCATTCTTTAAGAAGAACACACTCAGCAACAGAAAAACAAATATGACACCACCAGAATCTAGAGATTCTACACCAGTAAGACCTGAACACCCAAATACAGATGAAGCAGAAGGGAATGACCTTAAAAACACCTTCATGAAAATGATAGAGGCCCTCAAAGAGGATGTGAAAAAATCCCTTAAAGAAATGGAAGAAAAAACAAACCAAAAAATGTAAGAAATAGAAGAAGAAAAAAATTCAACAAATGCAAGAAAGGGAGGAAAACATGAAGCAAAATATACAAGAAACAATTCAGACAGTGCACGGCTTGAAAGCTGACATGGAGACAATAAAAACCCACAGTCTGAAGGAATGCTGGAAATAGAAAAACTGGGGAAATGGTCAGGTACTACAGATGCAACCATAACCAACAGAATACAAGAGATAGAAGAGAGAATCTCAGGTGTTGAAGACACACTAGGAGAAATAGATTCATCAATCAAAGAAAATCTGAAGTTCAACAAATCCCTAACACAAAATATCCAGAAAATATGGGACACCATGAAAAGACCAAACCTAAGAATAATATGTATAGAAGAAGGTAAAGAAACCCAACTCGAGAGGAGCCAGGGAGTCCAGGGAAGCAGCAGTTCCAGCGGCTTCATCAGGTACAAGAGGCCGGCTTCTGGGCTTGTGTTCCAGTGCCTGGGGATTGCCTGGGAACTGCATAGAGTTTCCAATCCCAGTGGGAGCCAAGCACCCCAGACTCCGGGTCTTCTCTCCCACTAATGAGACCAGGAAACCAGAAGAGCCAGGGAGTTCAGGGAAGCAGCTGTTCCAGCGGCTTCATCAGGCACAACAGGCCTGCTTCTGGACCTGTGTTCCAGTGCCTGGGGATCACCTGGGAATGGCACAGAGCTTCTAATCCCAGCGGGAGCCAAGCACTCCCGACTCCACGACTTCTCTCCCACCAACAAGACCAGGAAACCAGAGGAGCCAGGGAGTCCAGGGAAGCAGCTATTCCAGCTGCAGGATCAGGTACAACAGAATCCAGCAAAGGGTCCAGGGGACAAGGTGGGAGGCTAAGCGCCCCAGATTCCTGTTCTTCTTCTCCACCCACGGGACCAGAACGAGGACAAGGAATAGAAGAACCACCAGATTATTGGACTTGCTAGCACCCACCAAAAGGGAACTCTGGTCCCCTAACCACCAGACCAGGAAGGGGCTCTTTCTGTACCCACTAGAAGGAGAGACGGGAAAGAGACAATACAAAAACACACTCAGCAACAGAAAAACAAATAATGACACCACCAGATTCTAGAGACTCCACACCAGCATGACTCCAACATTCCAATGCGAATGAAGCAGAAGAGAATGACCTTAAAACCACTTTCATGAAAATGATAGAGGCCCTAAAAGAGGATAAAGGAAAATCCTTCAAAGTAATGGAAGAAAAAACAAACCAAAAAGTGCAAGAAATGGAAGAAAAAACAAACCAAAAAATGCAAGAATTGGAAGAAAAAACACACCAAAAAAAGGAGAATTGGAAGAAAAAACAAACCGAAAAAAGGCAGGAAATGGAAGAAAAAACACACCAAAAATAGGAGAATTGGAAGAAAAAACAAACCGAAAAAAGGCAGGAAATGGAAGAAGAAACAAAGCAAAAAATTCAAGAACTGGAAGAAAAAGCAAACCAAAAAATACAAGAAATGGAAGAAAGAACAAACCAAAAAAATCCATAAAAGGCAACAAATGGATGAAAAGATAAACCGAAAATTGCAAGAAGCAATGCAAACACTGCAAGGGTTGAAAACTGAAATAGAAACAATAAAAAAACACAATCTGAAGAAAGGCAGGAAATAGAAAAGCTGGGCAAACAGTCAGGTACTACCGATACAAGCATTACCAACCGAATGGAAGAAATGGAAGAGAGAATCTCAAGTGTTGAAGATACACTAGGAGAAATGGATTTATCAACCAAAGAAAACCTTAAGTCCAACAAATCTTTAACACAAAACATCCAGGAAATATGGGACACCGTGAAAATACCAAACCTAAGAGTAATAGGTATAGAAGAAGGAGAAGAAAACCACCTCAAAGGGGCAGAAAACATATTCAACAAAATCATAGAAGAAAACTTTCCCAACCTTAAGAAAGATATACCAATGAAGGTACAAGAAGCTTACAGAATCCCAAATAGAGTGGACGACAAAAAAGTCCCCTCGCCACATAATAATCAAGACCCCAAATATACAGAATAAAGAAAGAATATTAAAAGCAGCTAAGGAAAAAGGTCAAGTAACATATAAAGGCAGACCTACCAGAATTACACCTGACTTCTCCATGGAAACTCTGAAAGCCAGAAGGTCCTGGATAGATATTCTACCAACACTAAGAGACCATGGATGCCAGCCCAGACTACTATACCCAGCAAAGCTCTCAATCACTATAGATGGAGAAAACAAGATATTCCATGACAAAACTAGATTCAAGCAACATGTATCCACAAACCCAGCCCCACAGAAAATTTTGGAAGGAAAACTCCAACCCAAGGAAGCTAACTACAACCAGAAAAACATAGGCATTAGAGAATCCCTCTATACCAACAGACAAAAGAACAAAGGGGTGAAATTCCACAAATAATTCCACCAACATCAACTATTGCAAATCGAAGAAGGATGAGCAATGAATGGACATTAATATCCCTCAACATCAATGGCCTTAACTCACCCATAAAAAGACACAGGCTAGCAGAATGGATTCGAAGACAGAACCCTTCCTTCTGCTGCATACAAGAAACACACCTCACCCTCAAAGACAGACATTACCTGAGAGTTAAAGGTTGGGAAAAAATTTTCAATCAAATGGACTCAAGAAACAAGCAGGGGTAGCAATCCTAATATCTAACAAGCTAGAATTTAAAATAAAATCAATCAAAAGAGATGAAGGAGGTCATTACATACTCATCACAGGTGAAATCCACCAAGATGAAGTGTCTAACCTGAACATCTATGCCCCAAATACAAAGGCATCCACATTCGTAAAAGAAACATTATTAGAACTTAAATCTCATCTAAAGCCCCACACAGTTATAGTGGGAGATTTCAACACACCACTCTCACCTCTAGACAGGAATACCAGACAGAAACTCAACAAAGAAGCAAAGGGTCTAATAGAAGTAATGACCCAACTGGGATTAACAGACATCTATAGAACATTTCATCCACATAAAAAAGAATATACCTTCTTCTCACCACCACATGGAACCTTCTCAAAAATCGACCACATACTTGGCAACATATCAAACCTCAGTAGCAACAAAAAATTGGAATAACTCCTTGTATCTTATCAGACCACCATGCTTTAAAATTAGAATTCAATAACAACACAAATTGCAGAAAACCTACAAACTCATAGTAATTGAATAATGCTCAACTGCACCATTCCTGGGTCAAAGAAGAAATAAAAAAGAAATTAAAGACTTCCTTGAATTCAATGAGAATGAAGACACAACATACCCAAACCTATGGGACATTTTGAAAGCAGTGCTACAGGGGAAGTTCATAGCTCTAAGTGCCCACATGAAGAAACTGGACAACAGTTATGTTAGAGAATTAACAGCCCAATGGAAAGCTCTAGAACACAAAGAAGCAAACTCCCCCAGGAGGAGTATACACCAGGAAATAATCAATTTGAGGGCTGAAATCAACAAAGTAGAAACTAGGAAAACAATACAAAGAATCAATGCAACGAAGAGTTGGATATTTGAGAAAATCAACAAGATAAACAAACCTTTGTCCAAACAGCAGAGAGTGAACATGCAAATTAAAAAAATCAGAAATGAAAAGGGGGACATAACGGACAATGAGGAAATCCAGAGAATCATCAGGTCATACTTTGAAAACCTGTACTCCACAAAATTCGAAAATTTAAAGGAAATGGACGACTTCCTGGATAGCTATCACTTGCCAAAACTAAATAAAGGACAGATAAGCAATTTAAATAGACCTATAACCCCTATGGAAATAGAAGCTGTCATCAAAAGTCTCCGAACCAAAAAAAGTGCAGGTCCAGATGGCTTCAGTGCAGAATTCTACCAGAAATTCAAAGAACAGCTTATACCAATTCTTCTCAAAGAATTCCACACAATAGAAGCAGAAGGGTCTTTGCCAAACTCTTTCTATGAGGCTTCAATAACCTTGATCCCCAAGCCACACAAAGACACAATTAAGAAAGAGAACTTCAGACCAATATCCCTCATGAACATTGATGCAAAAATACTCAATAAAATACTGGCAAATTGGATCCAAGAACACATCAAAACAATCATTCACCACGATCAAGTAGTTTTCATCCCAGGGATGCAGGGATGGTTCAACATACAAAAATCCATCAATGTAACCCACCATATAAACAAGCTAAAAAACAAAAATCACATGATCATCTCACTAGATGCTGAAAAAGCCTTTGACAAAATCCAACACCCCTTCATGATAAAGGTCTTGGAGAGATCTGGGATAACAGGGACATACTTAAACATAATAAAAGCTATATACAGTAAACCAACAGCCAACATCAAACTAAATGGACAGAAACTCAAAGCAATTCCTCTAAAATCAGGAACAAAACAAGGCTGTCCACTCTCTCCATCCCTTTTCAACATGGTACTTGAAGTTCTAGCTATTGCCATACGACAACAAAGGGGGATCAAGGGGATACAAATTGGGAAGGAAGAGGTCAAACTTTCACTGTTTGCAGATGATGATAGTTTACATCAATGACCCAAAGAACTCTACCAGGGAATTCTTACAGCTGATTAACACCTTCAGCAAAGTGGCAGGCTACAGGATCAACTCAAGAAAATCAGTAGCCCTACTATATACCGATGATAAAAGGGCTGAAAACGAAATCAGAGAAACATCACCCTTTACAATTGCCACAAACAACATAAAGTACCTTGGGGTAATGCTAACCAAACAAGTGAAAGACCTGTATCATAAGAACTTTGAATCTTTAAGAAAGAAACTAAAGAAGCCCTCAGAAAATGGAAGGATCACCCATGTTGGTGGATAGGTACGATCAATGTAGTAAAAATGGCAATCCTGCCAAAAGCAATCTACAGATTCAATGCAATCCCCAGTAAAATCCCAGGACAATTCTTCACAGACCTTGAAAGAACAATAATCAATTTTGTATGGAGAAACAAAAGACCCAGGATAGCCAAAACCACCCTGTTCAACAAGGCAATGTCTGGAGGCATCACCATCCCTGACCTCAAGCTCTATTATAGAGCTATAGTCCTGAAAACAGCTTGGTTTTGACACAAAAACAGACAGGTAGACCAATGGAATCGAATTGAAAACCCGGGTATTAACCCACACACGTATGAACATCTGATCTTTGACAGAGAAGCTAAAAATATACAATGGAATAAAGAAAGCATCTTCAACAAATGGTGCTGGAATAACTGGAGGCTGGCATGTAGAAGAATGCGGATCATTCCATGTTTATCGCCATGCACAAAACTTAAGTCCAAATGGATCAAAGACCTCAACATAAATCCAGCCACACTGAACCTCTTAGAAGAGAAAGTGGGTGGTACCCATGAACGAATTGGTACAGGAGACAGCTTCCTGAACATAACACCAGTAGCACAGACAGTGAGATCAACAATTAATAAATGGGACCTCCTGAAACTGAGAAGCTTCTGTAAGGCAAAGGACACAGTCAGCAAGACAAAAAGGCAGCCCACAGAATGGGAAAAAATATTCACTAATCCCACATCTGACAGAGGGTTGATCTCCAAAATTTACAAAAACTCAAGAAGCAAGTCTCCAAAACACCAAAGGTCCCAATTAAAAAGTGGGCTGCACTGACACCCAGATTCAGGGGGTCTTGATCAGTCCCATGCTGGCTTCCCAGGCTAATGCCTGGGATTCAAGAGTTAACCTTTGTCAGGTCAGCTGTTTCTGGGGGTTAAACCAGCCCAGTCTTAATCCCTTTGATCATCAGTCCTCCCTCTCTGTTACTGGCTTTCTTGAGTTCAGCTCAGTACTTAACCAAGGGAGTCTGCCTCTTCTTCGATCAGCCACTAAATAAAGTTTCTGTTTCCCAGACTCTCTGGCCATAGGATTGTAGGCTGGCACTCCCCAGATCTATGTCTAAAATCCATATATGAGAGAGTACATGCCATGTTTCTCTCATCCCAAGTGTACACACGGACTTTGGACTCCCATAGAACAATGTGAGGTGCACTCTCACCCTGAACTCTTGGGGAAGGGTCTAGGCCCTGCCCTATATGAAATGACAGACTATTCACACCCCCATGGAGGGCCTCACCCTCCCTGGAGAAATGAGGGGATAACGGGGGGGCACGGGAGGAAGGGAGGGAATGGGAGAGGGACCTGGAACTGACTTGTGAAGCAACCTTGTTTCTTATCTAAATTTAAACTGGAAAATAAAATTTAAAAAAATTTAAAAAATAGTGGGCTGCAGAAGTAAATAGAGAATTTTCAATAGAGGAGTCTAAAATGGCTGACAGGAACTTGAGAAAGTGCTCAACATCCTTAGCCATCTGGGAAATGCAAATCAAAACAACTCTGAGATACCATCTCATTCCTGTCAGAATGGGTAAAATCAAAAACACCAACGACAATTTATGCTGGAGAGGATGTGGTGAAAGGGGGACACTCCTCCATTGCTGGTGGGAGTGCCAACTGGTTCAGCCACTTTGGAAAGCAGTATGGAGATTCCTCAGAAAAATGGGAATAAACATACCACAAGACCCAGCAACTCCATTCTTAGGCATATATCCAAAAGATGCCCATTCATACAACAAAGATGTCTGTTCCACTATGTTCATGGCAGCATTATTTGTAATAGCCAGAACTTGGGAGCAACCTAGATGTCCTTCAACCGTAGAGTGGATAGAGAAAATGTGGTACATTTACACAATGGAGTACTATTCAGCAGAAAAAAACAATGGAATCGTGAGATTCACAGGCAAATGGATGACACTAGAAGAAACCATCCTGAGTGAGGTAACCCAGTCACAAAAAGAGAAACATGGCATGCACCCTCTCATATATGGATTTTAGACAGATCTGGGGAGGGCCAGCCTACAATCCCATGGCCAGAGAGTCTGGGAAACAGAAACTTCATTCAGTGGCTGATGGAAGAAGAGGCAGACTCCCTCGGTTAAGTACTGAGCTGAACTCAAGAAAGCCAGTAACAGAGAGGGAGGACTGATGACCACAGGGATTAAGACTGGGCTGGTTTAACCCCCAGAAACAGCTGACCTGACAAAGGTTATCTCTAGAATCCCAGACTGATGCCTGGGAATCCAGCATGGTACTGATCAAGACCCCCTGAAAGTGAGTGTCAGTGAGGAGGCCTCGGTAATCTATTGAGCCTTGGGCAGCAGATCAGTACCCATCCCGAGTATACACACAGACTTTGGACTCCCATCCAACAATGTTAGGTGCACTCTCACCCTGAACTCTTGGGAGAGGGTCTAGGCCCTGCCCTGTATGAAATGACAGACTATGGATACCCCCATGGAGGGCCTCACCCTCCCTGGGAAAATGAGGGGATAATGGGGGGTTGGGGGGAGAGCACAGGATTAGGGGAGGGAAAGGAAGAGGGACCTGGAACTGACTTGTGAAGCAACCTTGTTTCTTATCTAAATATAAACTGAAAAATAAAAAAAAGAAAAAAGAAACCCAACTCAAAGGGACAGAAAACATATTCAGCAAAATCATAGAAGAAAACTTTCCCAAGCTAAAGAAAGATATGCCAATGAAGATACAAGAAGCTTACAGAACACCAAATAGAGTAGATCATAAAAAACGTCCCCTTGCCACATAATAATCAACCCAAAGCATACAGAATAAAGAAAGAATACTTAGAGAAGTTATGGAAAAAGGTCAAATAACATATAAAGGCAAACCTATAAGAATTACAACTGACTTCTCCATGGAAACTCTGAAAACCAGAAGGTGCTGGATAGATATTCTATCAACGCTAAGAGACCACAGATGCCACGCAGACTACTATACCCAGCAAAGCTTTCATCACTATAGATGGAGAAAACAAGATATTCCATGACAAAACTAGATTCAAACAATACATATCCACTAACCCAGCCCTACAGAAAGTTCTGGAAGGAAATCTCCAGTACAAGGAAGTTAACTACAACCAGAAAAACATAGGAAATAGATAATCCCACTTTACCAACACCCAAAAGAGGAAAGGGATGGAAATCCACACACAATTACACCAAGAACAGCCATTCAAAAACAAACCAATACGAGCAATCAAAGGTCATTAATATTCCTCAATATTAGTGGTCTTAACTTGCCCATAAAAAGGCACAGGCTAACAGAATGGATTCGAAGACAGAATCCATCCTTCTTCTGCATACAAGAAACACACCTCAGCCTCAAAGACAGACATTACCTCAGAGCTAAGGGTTGGGAAAAGATTTTCCAATCAAATGGTCCCAAGAAACAAGCATGGGTAGCAATCCTAATTTCTAACAAAGTAGACTTTAAACTGAAATCAATCAAAAGAGATGAAGGAGGTCATCTCATATTCATAACAGGAAAAAATCCACCAAGATGAAATCTCTATTCTGAACATCTATGCCCCAAATACAAAGGCATCCACACTCGTAAAAGAAACATTACTAAAATTCAAATCACACATAAAACCTCACACACTTATAGTGGGAGACTTCAACACCCCACAGTCACCACTAGACAGGACTACCAGACAGAAACTTAACAAAGAAACAAAGGAACTAATAGAAGTTATGACCCAACTGGGTTTGACAGACATCTATAGAGCATTCCATCCAACCACAAAAGAATATACATTCTTCTCCGTGCCACAGGGAACCTTCTTAAAAATTGACCACATACTTGGCAACATAGCAAACCTCAACAGGTACAAAAAAATGGAATAACTCCATGTATCTTATCAGACCACCATGCTTTACAGTTAGAGTTCAAGAACAACACAATTTGCAGAAACCCTATAAACTCATGGAAATTAAATAATGAGCAATTGCACCACTCCTGGGTCAAAGAAGAAATAAAAAAGAAATTAAAGACTTACTAGAATTCAATGAAAATGAAGACATAACATATCCAAATTTATGGGACACTTTGAAAGCAATGCTAAGAGGAAAGTTCATAGCATTAAATGCCCACATGAAGAAACTGGAGAATAGTTACACTAGAGAATTAACAGCCCAGCTGAAAGCTCTAAAACACAAAGAAGCAAATTCACCCAAGAGGAGTAGAAGCCAAGAAATAATCAAATGAAGGGTTGAAATCAATAAAGCAGAAACTAGGAAAACAATACAAAGAATCTATGTAACAAAGAGTTGGTTCTTTGAGAAAATCAACAAGATAGGCAAACCTTTATCCAAACTCACCAAATGGCAGAATGTGAACATGCAAATTATCAAAATCAGAAATGAAAAGGGGGACATAACAACAGACACTGAGGAAATACAGAGAATCATCAAGTCATACTTTGAAAACCTGTACTCAACAAAATACGAAACTTTAAAGAACATGGACAATTTCCTGCATAGATATAACCTGCCAAAATTAAACCAAGAACAGACAAGCAATTTAAATAGACTTATAACACCAAAAGAAATAGAAGCAGTCATCAAAAGTCTCCCAACCAAAAAAAAAAATCACAGGGCCAGATAGCTTCAACAGAATTTTACCAGAAAGTCAAAGAACAGCTTATACCAATTCTCCTCAAAGTATTCCATGCAATTGAAGCAGAAGGGTCTTTGCCAAACTCTTTCTACGAGGCTTCAATAACATTGATACCCAAGCCACACAAAGACACAATTAAGAAAGAGAAATTCAGACCAATTTCTCTCATGAACATTGATGTAAACATACTCAATAAAATACTGGCAAATCAGATCCAAGAATACATCAGAAACCTTATGTGTAGGCTTCATTCCAGGGACGCAGGGATGGTTCAACATATGAAAATCTATCAATGTAATCCACCACATAAACAAGCTGAGAAACAAAAAATCACATTATCATCTCACTAGATGCTGAATGAGCCTTTGACAAAATCCATTACCCATTCATGATAAAGGTCTTGGAGTGATCTGGGATAACAGGAACATACCTAAACATAATAAAAGCTATATATAACAAACCAACAGCCAACATCAAACTGAATGTAGTGAAACTCAAGGCAATTCCTCTAAAATCAGGAACAAAACAAGGCTGTCCCCTCTCCCCATACCTCTTCAATATTGCACTCAAAGTTCTAGCTAGATCAATAAGACAACAAAAGGAGATCAAGGAGATACAAATTGGAAAGGAAGAGGTAAAGCTTTACCTATTTGCAGATGATATGATAGTTTACATAACTGACCCAAAGAACTTTACCTGGGAAATCTTACAGCTTATTAACATCTTCAGAAAATTATCAGGATACAAGATAAACTCAAGAAAATCAATAGCCCTACTATATACAGACAATAAGAGGGCTGAGTAAGAAATCAGAGAAACATCACCCTTTATAATTGACACACACAACATAAAATACCTTGGGGTAACGCTAACCAAACAAGTGAAAGACATTTATCTCAAGAACTTTGAGTCTCTAAAGAAAGAAATTAAAGACGACACCAGAAAATGGAAAGATCTCCCATGCCCTTGAATAGGTAGGATCAATGTAGTAAAAATGGCAATCTTGCTAAAAGCAATCTACAGACTCAATACAATCCCCATCAAAATTCCAGCAAAATTATTCACAGACTTTGAAAGAACAATTCACAACTTTATATGAAAAAAAAACACAGAATAGTCAAGACAACCCTGTCTAACAAACCAACATCTGGAGGCATCACCATTCCTGACATCAAGCTCTATTGTAGAGCTATTGACCTGAAAACAGCATGGTAATAGCACAAAAATAGACGGGTAGACCAATGGAATCGAATTGAACACTCTGAGATTAATTAATCCACAAACCTATGAACAGCTAATTTTCGACAAAGAAACTAAGATTAGACAATGGAAAAAGATAGTATCTTCATCAAATGGTGCTGGCATAACTGGATATTGGCATGTAGAAGACTGCAGATAGATCCATGTCTATTACCATGCACAAAACTTCAGTCCAAATGGATCAAAGACCTCAACATAAATCCAGCCACACTGAACTTGTTAAAAGAGGAAGTAGGAAGTACCCTTGAACAAATTGGTACAGGAGACTGCTTCCTGAACATAACACCAGTAGCATAAACACTGAGATCGACAATTAATAAATGGAACCTCCTGAAACTGAGTAGCTTCTGTAAGGCAAAGGACACAGTCAGCAAGACAAAAAGGCAACCCACAGATTGGGAAAAGCTATTCACTAACCCCACATCTGACAGAAGGCTGATCTCCAAAATTTACAAAGAACTCAAGAAGCTACTCTCCGAAACACCAAATGACCCAATTAAAAAGTGGGGAACTGAACTAAATAGAGAATTCTCAATAGAGGACTCTAAAATGGCTGAGAAACACTTGAGAAAGTGCTCAACATCCTTAGCCATTAGGGAAATGCAAATCAAACAACCCTGAGATATCATCTTACTCCTGTCAGAATGGCTAAAATGAGAAAAACCAATGACAGCTTATGCTGGAGAGGATATGGAGAATGGGGAATACTTGTCCTTTGCTGGTGGGGGTGCAAATTTTTACACTTTGGAAATCAGTATGGAGACTCCTCAGGGAAATGGGAATCAGTCTACCACAAGACCCAGCAATTCCACTCAAAAGATGTCCATTAATACAACAAGGATGTCTGTTCCACTATGTCCATATCAGCATTATTTGTAATAGCTAGATCCTGGAAGCAACCTAGATGCCCCAAAACTGAAGAGTGGATAGAGAAAATGTGGTACATTTATACAATGGAGTACTACTCAGCTGAAAAAAATAATGGAATCTTGAAATTTGCGGGCAAATGGACAGCACTAGAAGAAACCATCCTGAGTGAGGTAACCTAGTCACAAAAATAACAACATGATATGTACTCACTCATATATGGATTTTAGACATGGATCAGAGGAGTGTCAGCACAATCCCAGGGCCAGTGTGTCTGGGAAACAGGGAGGTTCCCAAGAGATATGCATTATACCCCAGAGAAGTAGAATGAGGCAAGCTCTCCTGAGCTGATTGGTAACATGGGGGAAGGGTAGAGGGAACCAGGAAAAAGAGAGGGGGATAAGAGGAGAGTAGAAGAAGACATGAGTGAGCAAGAAAGTTGAGTCGAGGTAAGAATAGAGAAGAGCAGGATGAGAGATACCATAACAGTTGGAGTCATTATAGCTTTAAGGAGAGAGCTGACACTAATGAGATTTCCAGGGATGTACAAGGATAACACCAACTGGAAAACTAAGTAATAGCAGAGAGACTACATTAATAGCCCCTACCTGATGATAAGGTTGATGACTACCTTTTATGACATCCTAGAACCTTCATCCAGTGACTGATGGAAGCAAAGACAGATACTCACAGCTAAACACTGAACTGACCCCCTGGAACCCAGTGACAGAAATGGAGGTGTGATGAGGAAAGAGGTCAAGACCATGCTGCTGAAACCCATAAAGACTGCTGATTGGACAAGGTGGGAGCTCTTGAACCCCAGACTGATGGCTGAGAGGCCAACAGGGGACTGGTCCAGACTCCATGAATGTAGTGTCAGTGAGGAGGCCTCAGAAATCTCTGGGGCTTTGGGTAGTAGACTAGTGTGGCATACAAATGAACTTTGGGAGCCCAATCCACATGGAGGGATGCTCTCTCAGCCTGGACGCATGGGGAAGGGCCTAGGTCCTGCCCTGGATGAAATGACAGACTCTGGAGATCCCCCAAAGGAAGGCCTCACCCTCCCTGGGGAATGATGTGGGGATTGGGCTGGGGATGGGGGTGGGGTGGGGCTGGTGGAGGGAGAAGGAGGCGAGCTGGAATTGACTTTTGAAGCATGCATGTTTCTAATTTAAGTAAAAAAATAATCCAAAAAAAAAAAAAGAAAAAGAAAGAAAGTTTGTAATTGAGAACAGCTACTTCAGAGAATGGCAGCAACTCAGAGGTCTAAGTTGGTATGAACAATGGAAGTGCAAGATTAGAACCTGACTTCTCAGTGCTGTTGGTGTCACCCATAAACACATCAATGGACCACTGATATCATTCATGTATCAACAAGAATTTTATAGTACTATTCTTTGGAGTGTTTCATGAAAACCCTTAGATCCAAGGAAGTAAGCCCCCACAAAATGCATACCTGGCATCTTCATCTTCACTAATGGAACAGATTCTTCTTTAGGCTTTGAGAAGACTCTTTTTAAAAAAAATTCCTTGACCAGCAAAAATAAAGCAGTTGCAATGACTACTAGGTACAAATCTATTATTTACCAATCTTGTTACTCACTGGAGTACGTGCTAATAGTTGCTCCTGAACATTGTAGACACTAAAGTGAATGACTGAATCAAACTTGGTGAAGTATTTTGAAACTATGACACACACGCCTATGCTCAGGATCCCCCAGAAAAAATGTTGTTTCCAGGAGATTTTCATATGAAATCCTTTAACATCAGTAAAAACAAAAACTAGTCTACGTTTCTGCAAAAAAAAAAAAAACGCTGCCAGGTAGAATTTCATTATGCATGGTATTACTATGTGAAAAATAACAAACATAAGCAAAATTTATTTCATTTTTCCCCTTCTCCGTAACTCCTCTCAGAAACATCAAGAGAAAATGTATGGACCTAGCAAAATAATTTGACTCCAAGGGGAGGGATGGGTGCATTCAATTAAGCAAGTAATTACTACAAATGTTTGTATGCTGGGTCATTGGAGACAATCACTAAAGTTAAGCAATAAAGGAAATTTTGAGCTTAAGGTTGCCCTAGAATTTTGAAATTCAATGTCCAGGGAACCCAGAACAGCATTCTTGCTGGACTATTGACTAAATCAATGTCACTAGGTTAGTATTTTCATTACTAAGAAGAAATTTAATACAGAAAAAAAATCTCATGAGGCTTTAATTGAAATAAGGAGGGTAAAATTAGATCACGATTCACAGAAACAAGAGGAGAGCTATCCAAGTCAGCCTGGAAAAGTTTCTAGGTGGGACAGTTTCTCACAAACTTCTTCAGGACACAGCAATAAGATGTGGGCTTGGAGAGGGACTATTTCATAAAAATAGCATGTAATGGTGACATAAATAGCCTGGTATTTTTCAAATAAAACCACAGGCTATTTGGAAAGAAGATAGCCGAAGCATAAGTAAAACTGGGTGAGGGAAAACATGGAGGGAAAGGGTATTTTAGGCAGAGAAAACAGTGTGTGGGAAGACCCTGGGGGGAAGGGAGGAGCCAAGCCCATTTGAACATGTGAAAGAAAGCCATTGTAGATGGAGCACCCTAGGGTAAAGGAGGGTGAAGTAAGTTGAGCTGGGAGGGGTGAGCCATGAAGTGTCTGCTGAGTGTAGTAAAGATAGGATTCATTCTTGGCTCACAAGGGGCTTTATAGAAGGGTGGTATATAAATTATATCACTGTATAATTATAGTCAGGATAGATTCTAAGGAAGTAAGAAGTCCACATATGGAGATATCACAAGATTTTTCAGGAGGCGGGACAAGAAGTCAGCTATTTAGGTCAGGTTTGCAATGATGGCTTAGGCAAAAGAAAAATGAATATAATCATTAAAATAGAGAACTGTATGGTAGGTGTCATAGGGAAGACCAGCTTATTTTAGCACTGTAGGAGATTACTGGAGAAGTTAAAGATTTGACAACAAATTTATGCCACTATTCAATGACAGCAATGCAAAGAATAGAAGAAAGGTAGCCGGGTTTGTTTGTTTGTTTTAACCTTTTAATCAGTTTTTGTAAAAAGAGGATATAATGGCACAAAATGCCTAGGAAAACATCCAGCATTTGGGTGATTTCAAGGAGAGAAGGTGGAAAAAAGAACCTACGAGGAATTGCTCAATGTTTTGAACTAGATAATGAGTTGGGATTTTCTTGGAGGAAGGAATTATGGGAGGGCATGGGCTATTTGGACAGTAAATGAATACATTTACTTCAATGAACACCTGTGTACCATGGACATGAGCAGATATGCCAAAAAAAATCAGTCACCTGGTTCAGGGGAAACCTGGTGCTGTGGATCAGGATAACTGCCCAGGAAGAATGCCTTGGGTAAGTTGAACTAGGGTCTTCCTTTGTTCACACTAGAGACATAAGTCTCCATTCATTCCAGCTCCACCTTCCTACAGTAAACTTGACCCTGGCAGCATGTTCACCTAGGAAAATGCAGAGGGGCAACAACCAGGGTAGAAGGAATCTCAATCATTTTCCAATCTCTGTCTCACTCCAAAACTGCTGAAATCCACCAATTTAGATGAGTAAATATAGGTGTCCTTGGGAGCCACTAAAATTTCCTCAAAGTAACCCTCCTGCTATGTTCCCAGTGTGTGCTACATGTTGAAAATAGAACATAACAAACGAGACCAGAATGAAAACAGTTGAAGACAAAGAGGAAATCTAGAAGGATGAAAACCCTAATGGAGAGAGGAGAAGCCTAAGGCAAAAATTGTCTTTTCAAATGGGCATACATTTATGACACTCTATTTTAAGAATCTCTCAGTCCCCTGGGCCCTCACGACCGTGTCCATCCATCATGGCCAGAAGGCTTCCTTCAGACAGTCAGTGTTAGTCTGAACTCCTACCACAACCACCACCATCAGGGTTGAGCTAGGGGACCCCTGTGGAAGCAGGGGTGGGTGATTCATGGAGGGGAGGCTGAACACCCCCCTTGTGCTTAGCAACATCTGGGAATATTTTGGTTTTGGCTGCAACAACATGGAGAACACCGTTTGATGGTGCTACTGCCATCTAATGAGACATGCCAGTATGCTGCTAGACAATAGTGCCATGCATAGGGCAGTACCTAGAAGAAATCATTACCCAACCTAAAACACTAATGTAGGCAAAGCACTTAAAACACTAATGTAGACAAAGCAGAGAAGCCTTGTCCTAAGTAAAGAATTCTTTGTTTATCTTTTCTTAGACTTTGTATTATTACAGTTCTTCTTGTGTCTTTACTGTATATACATGGAAGTAACTTTCATTCATTGTAATCAAATATTTGACAATTACAGCACTGTACTTATAGACAAAAGGGATCAAATAATTTGACAGAGTCTTCTGATTCTACTCAGTGCCATATCTAAAGATTAAAACTATCTATCAGTTTCCAATTAGTTATTGAGTTTTGAAGTATTTCTTCAGCACTCTGGATTTGGTTTTTGTCTCCCACTGCCCATTTAGATGATCTTGGAGATATTTACCAGCTTCTTACTGTCTTAGCAATCTATTATAATGTGGTGCTACATGTAAATGTGGTGTATTTATTCCATAAGTCCATGCATAAAGCCTTGAAAGTAAACTTTTTCCATTCGTGAACTCTTGGAAGTGAAAGTTCCTTCGTTATATAAAGCATTCCTTTTTTTCCCCCTTCACCAGTTCCCTATCCTTGCGCTGGTCCTCTAGGCATGATGAAACAGGTCACAAAAATCACTGGATTCTATTGACCAATCCCTGTCTCTGGGACAGGGTTTTAAACACTGAAGTCTTTTGTCAGTGTGGCCATTGGTTCCCCTTTATTTACCTACCAGGAGGATTTGTGTTGCTTGGTCAGGCTTATGTCACCGTTTTAAAAAGTAGAGAGGCCTATTCCTCTATCAGTTTGGTGTTTAAATGTACAGTGAATTTGGTTTCCATTCTCTGTTCAGATGATAACTCGAGGCTATCTCAAAGGACAATAGAAACTACACTGAACAATCCGGGCAAGACAGGTCCACTGCAGTGAGAATGCTCCTAGCATTAGCACTTCTGGGGACTGGGCATCTGTCTCACCCTACCCAGATGTCCTCTAACAGAAACCCTGAAGGTCCATATTCTCTCCTAACGTTGGCGGCTCCATGCATAACATGAGAATAAATCTTTACCGTTCCTTGGCGTTTAAGAAAGGAAGATCATGGAGGAGCCATATAAGCAGGACTCTGGAGTTCTGAAGACTTACCTGTGAGACTCAGGATGTGATACTTTCCAGTGTGACCAGGAACATTTTTTAACTCTGCCTGTCTTATCCACAGGGGGCGAAACCTACTTCCAGTGCTTAGGAAGTGAAAACATGCAAAGGGTCACGCAGACACTGTGCACTTAATAAACAAAATCCCCTCATTCTCCAAGAATTTTGTGTTTTTTTATTAATTTTTATTTAAATTTTAAAATTTTTATTGTTTTACATACCAATCCCAGTTCCCTCTCCCTCCCATTCTCCCATTACTCTCACCAAAACCCTATCCCCCACCAAAACACTATTACTCCCACCAAAACCCTATCACCCTCTTCAAGGGTGAGGTCTCCCATGGGGTATCATCAACATCTGTCACATCAATTAGGGCAGGACCTGGGCCCTGCCCCATGTATCTAAA
This sequence comes from Mesocricetus auratus, assembly GCF_017639785.1. NCBI lineage: Eukaryota > Metazoa > Chordata > Mammalia > Rodentia > Cricetidae > Mesocricetus > Mesocricetus auratus. The sequence continues at coordinate 52,225,716 of NW_024429266.1, forward strand.
CTGAGAGAGAATCCTTCCATAGGGAATGGGCTCCCAAAGCCCATTCATGTAATAGAGCTAAACACTGGTTCTTTTTTTATTTTTTTATTTTTGTTTTGTTTTACGAGACAGGGTTTCTCTGTATTGTTTTGGAGGCTGTTGGTCCAGCCCGGCCTCGAACTCACAGAGATCCGTCTGCCTCTGCCTCCCGAGTGCTGGGATTAAAGGCATGTGCCACCACCGCCCGGCTAAACACTGGTTCTATTTCCAAGGTCCCCATAGACTGCTCAAGCCCCACAACTGACACCTATGTTCAGGGGACCTGTTTCATTCTTATTCTGGTTTCCCAGCTGTCAGACTGGGGTCTGTGAGTTCCCACTTGCTCAGGTCAGCTGTTTCTGTGGGTTTCCCCAGCATGATCTTGACCCCTTTGCTCATCACTCCTCTCTTTCTACAACTGAATTCCAGGAGTTCAGCTCAGTGTTAACTGTGAATCTCTGCTTCTGCTTCTATCAGCTACTGGATGAAGGCTCTATGATAGCATTTAAGGTAGTCGTCAATCTCATTACAGGGGAAGGGCATTTAAGGTAGCCTCTGCATGAAACTAAAGTTCAAGTGAATCAAAGACTTCAACATAAATCTTGCCACACTGAACCTCTTAGAAGAGCATCATTGGCACAGAAGACTATTTCCTGAACATAATACCAGTATCACATACACTGAGATTGACAATAAATGGGATCTCCTGAAACTGAGAAGCCTCTGTAAGGCAAAGGATACTGTCAACAAGACAAAATGGTAGCATAAAAATGGGAAAAGATCTTATCCAATCCCATATCTGACACAGGGCTCATCTCTAATATATACAAAGAACTTAAGAAGCTAGTCACCAAAACACCAAATAGTCCAATTTAAAAATGGGGCCCAGGGCACAGATATAAATAGAGAATTCTCAATGAAGGAATCTCAAATGGCCGAAAGGCACTTAAGAAATTAATCAACATCCTTATCCATCAGGGAAATGCAAATCAAACAACTCTGAGATACCATCATACACCTAGCAGAATGGCTAAATTCAAAAACACCAATGGCAATTTATGCTGGAGAGGATGTGGAGAAAGGGGAACACTCCTCCATTGCTGCTGGGAGTGCAAACTTGTACAGCCACTTTGGAAATCAGTATGGCGGTTTCTCAGGAAAATGGGAATCAATCTACCTCAAGATCCAGCAGTTCCACTCTTAGGCATATACCCAAAGGATGCACACTCATGCCACAAGGACATCTGTTCAACTATGCTCATAGAATTTTGTTTTCTGTTATCCCATAACAATAAATTGGAGAATTTAAGCATATGGCCTACTTTAAATTCCATTTTTTTCAAGTGAAAGAGTGAGAGGTGTAATGAATCTCAGCACCAAACTGTATCCTCCGCCTGAGAAAACACAGAAGGGGCCTGAGACTCTGGATCTTTGTGCTCTGCCTTCTTACATGCTGACAACTCAACAAGCTACTCTGAGAAAGTGCTCCCAGGTAGCCGGGTCATGAATTAGCATCACACTAGCTTCTTATTCCTTCTAGTTTTCATGTGGCTGTCTCCTTTCCCTCAATTACAGGGGCCAGAGTTTCCAGCTGGTTAATAAGTTACCTCCTGGGGAATAAATGCTACTTTAAATTAAGGCATCTTGAGAACACACAAGAAAGCATATAAAACTCATTTGAGTTTTTTTCTGCATTTCCATACTGTTTTGCATAAATACTTAGAAAACCCCTTCCAAATCTCTCCAGTGGCCTATCACAGGTCTTCTCATGGGAGATATTTAACATAGCAAGTGAGTTCCCAGAATTAGACTCTGAGCAAGTGACTCTGAGACCCTGGCTCTAGCCTGCTCATTTACTTTTCCCAAACTGTATTTTGTGCCTGGCGATTCTTTTTCCTGCAGCAAGAAGCAACTGTGTTTCAGCTGCTGCTCTTGCATATTTGGGGTTCCACAGCATCTTTGATTGCTGAGACGTTACATATTGCTACTTTAATGACCTTTTCATGGTAAATTAATCAGCCTCATCAGGGACTGACATTCATCAAAACTGTTCTGGGAATGGGCACTGCTGGCTTCCTGAGATCAATGCTCAACTGCAGTATTGTTAGTAATGATAGCATGCCTAAGCCTGTGTTCTGATGACCTTCATTTATTCAAACATCCTTCTCAAACCTCAGACAAGGCTCTGACTCAGCACTTTAACTTCTATCTTAGATGCAGAGATTTTTCTTCAGTTTTTGTAATTACATCAAATTAAGACTTCTTTCTCCTGTAGAAGTAATACTATTTTTGGTGGGGTTCAAGACAGGGTTTCTCTGTGGCTTTGGAGGCTGTCCCAGAACTAGCACTTGTAGACCAGGCTGGTCTCAAACTCACAGAGATCTGCCTGCCTCTGCCTCCCGAGTGCTGGGATTACCATTTCTTAAGTATCACTATGATCATAAAATGAAGGTTTAATAGTATACTGAATCAGTCAAGATTAGGAAATCTACTGCTATGCTGTATTCGATCCTGAAGTAAAAGAGACAACAGCACCTCTGGGCTTATAACACACAGACTGATTATATAAATTTTCAGATGTTCACTTGTAGCGATGTGCATGTACATACTAGGGAATCCAGCAAGTAGCATTTTGAGCCCATCAACCCAGAATTTAAGAACTTGCTTCTTATTTTGCCTCCTGTTTCCATTTTAGTCCAAGTTCTTGCACACAAGATCAGCACTTCTAAGGGTAGGAGGTCTGATATGACCCTCACTTTCAAGAATGTTTATCCAGGTGACATTCTCACACCCTTTGGCACATCCTTGGGAGTCTGAATTGCCTATTTCTAACCCTAGACCTTTCAGGTTCGTCCAGGTATCAGTATTAGTCCATGCCATGCTGCTGTAACAATCACTAAGAGGGGTCATTTAGAATGCACAGAAGTACATTGGCTCACAGTTTTGGAACTGGAAAACTCACTATTAAGATTGCTGATTTTGGAATAGGCCTTCTTGCTGTGTTATGAATATCACAGGGGATCGCAGTGCCAAATAGCAAAGGGAAACAAAGGCAATAAAACTCATCATTTCCTAAGGAACTGATTTCCACAGTAACACTCATCTGCTGCACTGACACACTCATGGGGTGAAGCCTCGTTAACAGTAAGTGCATGGACACACTCATGAGGTACAGCCTCATTGACAGAAAGTGCATGGACACATTCATGAGGTAGAGCCTAATGACTTCCCACTTCTCACTGGCCAATAGTAACACCCAAGCCATCGAGTTTCATCATGAGATTTGAAGCACATGAATATTTTAAGGAAGCCCCTAACCAACACCAGCCATGGAAGTTATATGAAATTAAGACCTTTCTGACCTCTAAATCATCCATGAGCATATACAGGTCTGACCTTGTTCTGTCTCATCGCTTTCTGTGGGAACAACTTTCTAGAACAGCTGGCTTTGCTAATCCATTTAGGCTTGCTATGTTTCTTGCTACACCTGGAATTTATATCAGGGTGGAGGGTAGTGCTCGGGACCTCTTCTCATAGGCCAACAGGGTTTCAGCACTCCAGCTTCTCACCTAAGAATTGCCGCACTCCAGACTGGGTAAAATGATATCTTTCGCTGTGTAAAAAGTACTAGATTACTTTCAAAGAAATCCTCACTCAAATTCGAGGAAAGGACAATGTTTCTCTATTGAGGAAGCCCTGCTGAGTTCTTTATAAGCTTTTTGAATCTGTTACTTGGGCTCTGAATTCCTTTCTGGGCTGTGCTATAGGAAATCAAAAGGTAGGAATACTCTTGTCTTCTGCTGCTTTTGTGTGAAACTCCTTTTTGTTGCATTATAAGCTTAAACATCTTAGTGTTTGAACTGCAAAATGGTTACACAGCATGAAGAAAAAATAGAATGAAAGCCTTGGTTTGTAATTCAAAATATTGGCATGCTTCAAGTGTGTGTCAAAGTGTTAACAAAATCTCAAGACAGCTCTTTAACCTATTCATAGGCGAGCCTATTCCCTGCATGTCATCAACATTTTGATGTATGCAAGTAAGGGGGATCCTGAATATCTCCTAGATCAGTATTCTGAAAGCCCTGGAAATTTTATGACTCTAGACTATCAGTTATCCTAAATCTCTAGTCTTGAAAAACCCAACTCAGCAACTAAGAAGCGAAAGGATGATGAAGTCAAGAATGAGGAGACATAAACTGGCCAGAAACCAAGCTACATTGGCCACTTGATCATCAGTATTGATTTTGTTTTATGTTTCTAATTATAGTCATGTTACATAATGACAGTAAAGTATTTTGAGAATTGTGACTCAAGGCAATCTTCTCATTATGAGAACATTACAGAGTAGACCTACACAAACCTACATAACATGCCAGTCATTCACTGTGGGTCCTTGATGCACTCAAGAGGCTCAGTAAATATTAGGTTGTCTGAGGCTACCACCAATTTAACCCAGAAGAATGCTTTTCAGTAAACTGTCTTTTAAGTGGAAGAGGTACATTCTAAAGTAGCAACAATTAGCATGCTGTAAAGACATAAACAAGCCACACAGTTGTCTATTATCTAGGGACATACCCACTGCAATACTGTACTATGACATTAATGTTTCAGTTTCATTATCACAATGAGATCGCCATTTTTGTCTAGCCCATTCTGATGACTGTATTATAAGTTCCTATCATAATAAAGCCAGTGAGATGCTTTATTGCATTCTATTACTTGTTCTGGTGTCTCTATATGCAATATTCAGCTTCACCAACTCTTGCTTATCCTTCAAATATTAGCTATTTGGCCATTTTAAATACTTCTTTTCTCAGCCTAAGATGATGTGAAAGCAGAAGCAAAACTGTCTAAGGGAGCAAAGAAAGAGGTGGGAAGAAGGAAGGGTGAGAAAGATGTGACTAGGAGAGCATGGAGGTTACGCTTACATGAAATGGCCTTGTATAATCCAGTATAATAAAGAACAAATCAAATCATCCAAAAATCATTACTGAGCATGTACTATATGCCAAGTCATATTCTAGGCATTTTGTTTCATACAATGAGCAAAGTATATAAAAGAGAATGAAATCAGGACCAAACCAATAAATATCTAGAATGTTAGTAGCCTAAAAAAATATGGCAAAAGTAGAGAAAGTGACCCCCCCAGACTAGGAGGCTTCTCTTTTATTCAAGTTTTTCCAGAAGAATTGAATACGTCAGCTAAGGTTACATTTGAGCCGAGACCCAAAGAAGTAGGGAGTAAATTATGCTGGTACCAGGAATTCAGGTAATAAAGGGCATTCTAAGCAGGGGAAGCAGTGAATGCAGGGCTCTGCACATGGTAGAAGAACAGGATGAGGCAGCACAGATCAAAGAAGGATGGGGAGAGAGGAGGAATGATCAATTGCTTCAGCAAGCGCTTTGAAACTGTGACTTTCTGAAATTGTGAATTTTTGGAACTTACTGAGTGGGATGGGAATTCGTCAAAAAGTTTTAGAACCTAGATTGATGTGATCTGACTTAAGTTGTTAAACTGTCATTCCAAGTGTTACAGTGGAAAATCCTGCATAGCATCCAGGGGGAAAACAAGAATGCCAAGGAGGTTAGTGCAATGCTGCAAGTGAGGCATGGTGGAGGCCTAGTCCGGCGGAAGTAGAATTATCCTGGATCTACTTAGAATGCAGCAACAATAGAATGTCCCACTGCAATGATACAAGTTATTATGTATCCAAATTAAAGGCTCTATATTCCCGCCAGTCTGACAAGGTTTTAACCTCCTTAAATCTATGAACCTATCAACTGTGTCCATCTATCAGTTGACTCATAGAGCCTTGGGAAGTGAGACTCTGGGTCAGAAAAATAGGACTCTTGTGCTTTCTGTGGAGACTGAGATTATTTGAGATGAAGATAAGGAACTAATTCTGATTGTACCTTGAAGAAATAAAGTCTAATTAAAGCCTACTTCTAAGGACTACATCTTCCGGCATTCTGAATGAAAAAGAAGGAATAGCGGAGGGGAAACATGGCCAACAGAGGAAAACCACACCTGGCCAGCCTTGCCATGGTGAATGAGGAAGCTTCATGAGTGACTTGCAACAAGTACCAAACGTTTGTCAAGATATGCAAATACAGATGCTTTTAATAAGACCTAGTTTATTTGGAATAAGTCTTATTTGCATCAGAGCCAAGCTATGGCTTACAGTTTGTGAGATTTGAGGGCCAGACTCACTCAGCATGTTATTAGTGCAAATAATATTGCGGGTGTTTAACTTACTTTGGAAAATTCTATGGGTGACATTTTCCCGTAAATATGTTAAATTGATCCTGGAATGAGTCATTTAATTTGTTACAAATATGACAGATGAGAATTTCCATACAGTAAGACTCTGTCCACACTCCATGCAAAGACAGTGCACTCTATAAATAAATAGGTGCCCTGCTTGTTTTAGTCGCAAATGTTTTCTCAGTTTGCACTCTTCAATAGAAAACTTAATTTTGCTCCCAGTTATATAATCTTTAGCATCTATTCTTGTTTTCACTATTGACTTGATTCTATTGAATACCTAAATGTTGAACTTGATAATGAATTGTTACCTTAAAGACAGTTGTATACCTCACAAACAAAACACAGCATGGTGCATTATCAAAAAACCCTACTAAGGAAGTCAGTCCTCCACTGTGGAATAATTTTTGTACACTGTAAATATGTATTACTCCCATTAGTCAATAAAGAGTTGACTGGCCTATAGTTGGGCAGGAAGAGATTGTGTGGGGGAGCCAGACAAGGAGGAGACTGGTAAGAAGGAGGGCAGACTTAGAAGAGTCTCAAGCCAGATTCAGAGGCAGTAGGATGTGTACATCATGGGGTACCAAGCCATGATCCTTGTGGCAGAACTTAGATAAGAACTATTGGTTATTTAAGTTGAAAGTGCTAGTTAGTAATAAGCCTGAGCTGATGGCCAAGCATTTATAATTACTATTGAGTCTCTGTATTGACTATTTGGGAAAGAAAAGTCATCATTCAGTCATTAGTTACCTACCAGAACTCTATCAAGTTACTTTATCTCATTAAACAGCTACATCGACACAGACAATCTTATGAAGTTACTTTCAATTCCAAGTACTTTAAATATTATTGTTTTAAATTAGCAGTTATCATACTGCTAACATGTGCCATATAGATAAAGCTGCCCTAGACTCATAATTAAAGTTAAGAAGAATTTATTTGAGTCTATTTCAGCAAGACTTATTAAAAGTAAGTTGTATACAAAGACTGAGAGATAATCCCTACTATACTATATATTAAGCACAACTTTTCAAATATCTTCAACTAACCCTAGAATTGAAAATTAAATAAATATTGGTTATTGAATATCTATAAAACAAAGATAATGAAGACAAAAATCTCACCACCAAACTCTTGCATAATTTTTCCCACTGTTCTATTTCTTATAAATATGTATTAACAAATTGTTATCCATTAGAATAGTTCTATAGCCTTTGTTACTCCCTAATTGGATATTGTGCATTCCAAAAGTCATTAAAAGTGTATATTTCAGGAAAGACAACTTCAACTTTCATCTTCTGGCTGTGATTGAGTAACTGTTTTAAGATCTGTCTTCCACTTAAGAAAGTGCTCAACATCACTAACCATTAGGGAAATGCAAATCAAAACAACTCTGAGATATCATCTTACTCCTGTCAGAATGGGCAAAAATCAAAAACACCAATGACAATTTGTGCTAGAGAGGATGTGGAGAAAGGGGAATACTCCTTCACTACTGGTTGGAATGCCAACTAGTAGAGCCACTATGGAAATCAGTATGGAGATTCCTCAGGAAAATTGGTCTGAGTTTACCACAAGACCCAGAAATTCCATGCTTAGGTAAATACTAAAAAGATGCCCATTCACACAACAAGGATGTCTGTTCCACTATGTTCATAGCAGCATTGTATGTAATAGCTAGATATTGGAAGCAACCTAGATGCCCCACAACTGAAGAGTGGATAGAGAAAATGTTGTACATGTACACAATGGGTACTACTCAGCGGAGAAAAACAATGGAATCTTGAAATTTGCAGGCAAATGGATGGCACTAGAGGAAATCATTCTGAGTGAGGTAACCCAGACACAAAAAGACAAACATGGTATGTACTCACTCATAGATATGGATCAGAGGAGTGTCAGCCTAAAATCCCAGTGCCAATGAGTCTGGGAAACAAGGAGGTTTCCAAGAGAGATACATGATACCCCAGAGAAGGTGGAATGAGGCAAGATCTCCTGAGCAGAGAGATCTTGGGAACATCATGGGAGGGGAGAGGAAACCAAGAAAAAGAGAGGGGGAGAAGAGGAGGGGAGAAGAAGGCATGGGGGAGCAGGAAGGTTGAGTCAAGGCAAGAATAGAGGAGAAAAGGATGAGAGATACCATAATAGATCGAGTCATTATAGATTTGAGGAGACAGCTGGCACTAGTGAGATATCCAGAGATCTACAAGGATAACACAAACTGGCAAACTAAGCAATAGTGGAGAGGCTACATTAATTGCCCCTCCTTGATGATAGGGTTGATGACTACCCTATATGCCATTCTAGGACCTTCATCCAGGGATTGATGGAAGCAGAGACAGATACCCACAGCTAAACACTGAACTGAACTCCTGGAATCTAGTGACAGAGAGGAAGGAGTGATGAGCAAAGGGGTCAAGACCATGATGATGAAACCCACAAAGACAGCTGACCAGATAAAGGTGAGCTCTTGAATCCCAGACTGATGGCTGAGAGGCCAACAGGAGACTGATCCAGACTCCATGAATGTAGTGCCAGGAAGGAGGTCACAGAAATCACTGGGGCCTTGGGTAGTAGATAAGTGTTTATCATGGTTTATGAATGAGCTTTGGGAGCCCATTCCAAATAGAGGGATGGTATCTCAACCTGGACACATAGGGAAGGGCCTAGGTCCTGCCCAGGATGAAATGACAGACTTTAGAGATCCCCCCAAGGAGGGCCTCACCCTCCCTGGGGAATGATGTGGAGATTGGGTGGGGGGCTGGGGGGCTGGTGGAGGGACAAGGGAGGAGGAGTGGGAGAGGGAGCTGGGACTGACATGTGAAACATTCATGTTTCTAATTTAAATAAAAACATATATAAAAAACAAAAAAAGATCTGTCTTCTGGGAGATAATTACAAATTAGAACTAAATATAAAATGATTGTCCATTGAATAGCATAAGTCTATAGTTCTAAGAGAGAAGGAAAATACAAACCCTAATATTTCCCATACTTTCCAAACTACAAAATATTTCCCATACTTTCCAAACTACAAAAGGAGGTAACTGTAACAGATCAGAGCATTCATTCATTCAGATATCAGCTTAAGGATGCCAAGGTGGCTGAAAATAAATGAGACACCCTGAAGTTAGAGACACACACAGGGGGAGAGCAGAGACAGAGGGAGGAAGAGAGGAAGAAAGAACATAACTGTATACTTATATTCTTGGCAAAATGCTGGGTTGAACATCATAGGGAGAGACTATGTGATGCTGAACTAAGAACTACCAGTGAAGAAATGACTAAATGGAAATGTGGCTGCATGACTCTCATAAATGAAGCAGAACTGGAAAGAACTGCAATTCTCAGTGCCATAAGTAATATGTGTTTATTCAAATTCCTGTGTGTTCAGTGGAGATGCCAAGATGGAACACTCAGTGGAGATAATCTAACTGTAAGGAAAGTCTGCTATAAATTTTTCTTAACAATATCTAAAGTGTGCCTTAAAATTGGCTAATCAGAGCCGGGCAGTGGTGGCACACAAGCCGGGCGGTGGTGGCGCACGCCTTTAATCCCAGCACTCGGGAGGCAGAGGCAGGCGGATCTTTGTGCGTTCGAGGCCAGGCTGGACCGATAGCCTCCGAAACAATACAGAGAAACTCTGTCTCGTACAAAAAAAAAAAAACAAAAAACAAAAAGCAAAAAAAAAAACCCAAAAAATTGGCTAATCAGAAGAAATGATCAAGAAGTCACACACACACACACAAACACACACACATACACACACATACACACACACACACAAACACACACACACTGAAAGTTTATCCATCCATAAAGAAAAATGAAACAAGAAACACATGCACCAACGCAGCCACAAAACTTTTTATCTAGAATGCTGTCCTGCCTTCAATGTATGCTAGGTCAATAGTGGCACAAAGCTTGTGGGAGTAAACAACCAATGTTTGTTTTGACTTAAGGCTCAATCCTTGAGTTGGAACCCATACCTGACACTGCTTGGGTGACCAAGAATCAGAGACTAGATATCCCAGAGATCTAGGTAAACCCAAATACTACCAGTCACTAAGAAATAGTGATAAAATGACAAAATGACTCATAATGCTAGACCCATAGATCAGTGCCTTATTCAACCATCATCAGAGGAACTTCCTGCAGTGAATGGGAACAAATACAGAGACACACAGCCAAACATTACATTACACACACACACACATACACACACACACACACACACACACACACACAGAGAGAGAGAGAGAGAGAGAAGAGAGAGAGACAGAGAGACAGAGATAAATCTTGAAACACTAAGTTCTAAATGGGATCTCTCCATCAAATCCATCCAAATAGAGCTCAGGGAACCCCATGGAGGAGGAAGCAGAAAGACTGTAATAGTTAGAGGGTTTGGAAGATACCATGACAATGCCATCTAAATCAGCTTGGCAAAGTTCATATGAACTCACAGAGATTGAGGCATTGAGGCAGTAAGCAAGGGCCTTCACATGTCTTCATTATATATGTATATATATATATATGTGTGTGTGTGTGTGTGTGTGTGTATGTATGTGTATGTATGTGTGCATGTATGTATGTATGTATGTATTCCCAGTAGAGAGGGAGTAGAAGGGGGAACTATAATCAAGATATGTTGTATAAAAAAGAATCTATCTTAAATAAAATGGATAAAAGGAGAAAAATGAAATCATAATGTTCTCAGAAAGGATAGATGTAACTGGAAATATTATGTTAAGAAAAAAGGAAGATACAGGGAAATACTCTTTGATTCTCTCATATGTGTCACCTAGGTTGAAAATTAAACACACACACACAAACACACGTATGTACCAATGTATATATAGTATGCTAAGTATGTAGCATTTGGTATATGTAATATAGTAAACATAAAATGATTATTTGTTATAGTTTAACAAATAGCATGTTTATATTTACTAAGAGGGGAATCACAAACTCTAATAGTTCACATGTTTTCCAAAATAACATATTCATTATATAGATATATATATGCATACATATATATAATATATTAATATATATATACATATATATAGGCTTTGTATTTATATGGTGGGGTCATGAAACTAGAAAGGGAATCATAAGAGGAAAGTAGGTCTTAGGGAGATGGGAAATAAAAGGGTGATAGAATACATGTAATAAGAAAGAAAAGATTTTATATAATATGTCAGTACTTAACACTGTTCAAAAGATGCCACTAGAAAATATTCTACTACACAATGTTAGAAACCAGACATGTAGTGACAAATGTTAGAGATAAAGAACACAAAACATGGATGCAGAAAATAATACAGACCACTAGATCTTACCAGGAAGCAGTGTTTTACCAATAGTATCACTTACTGCAATGTGAATCTTGAATTATTTTGAAGATATCTTGTTTCCTGTCTACAGAAAAATAATTGCGTTACTACGAAATAAAGGGAAAATAAGTGTGGGATAAAGCATATCAGAAAGATGATGACATCACAACACTTCACAGGGTGTGCCATTAAATCTGAGTCAGGAAACCATGAAGTTTCATGTGGAGAATACCCGTATTCCAGTTACAATGTCTCTATTTAAAGATAATCATTTCCCCATCTCAGGGCTTGATCTAAATAAAGATGCCAAGTTCCATTGCCAGCAGCTCTCTTGGAACCTCAATCTGTGAAAGCTTCACTTAAAAAACGATTATTTCACAGCTTCCTCCAAGAACAATTGTTGGCTAACTGGTTCTACTACATATATAGAACATATGATCCTGCTAGTGTAATCTATAGACTATCTAAAAAGTCACACCCTGCAAATAGCTCACATCCAAAAGCACTCTGTGTAAGGGAGAACAAGGTTAAACAGAGCCCTCTGAAACATTTTATCCAGATCACTGACATAAGTGTTACAAAAACATGTAAGCACAGGCTATAGAACTGTAACTTAAGAGTTCATTAATTATTAACGCTCACAAGGCCATAGATACCACACACGAGGGAGGAGGGGAAGAGACAGCACATAAAAACTATAAGAATAGTTTTTTAAAAATGTTGTATGTTGTGTATACAAGGTCCTAAATATAATCTCTAACACAAAAAAAGCATGTTAAATACCTTAAGATGGTCATTAAATGTAGCACATGAGAGAGGTTGGTGGGGAAGAAATAAAACCCTGAATCCTCAGAGCTGGGAACCAAATGCACCTGAAAAGGTATCTGGTCTAGTTGAACAATGAGGAAGCATATGGAGGCTCTCCCACCACCATCATATCTGCGCTCCATGCTGAGCCCCCACTACCCGACAGCCTTGTCTCAGAGGCTGTGCCCTGCTAGAACATATGCACTTCCCTGCTGGGGAACATTGTAAGTGATGAATGTGTATTCTCTGTCATAATGACATTACTCCCTACTTACTAGTCACAGTAGTCAATCTTTGTTAAAGGGCTGCAAAATAGACTGCTATTATTTATTGTTATGGCAAAAAGGAGCATGACACATGATTCAAAAATAAGTGAAACTGACAACTACCTCTAAAGGACAGAATTTTAAAAAGTGTATTTTTTAAATTAGATGTTTTTCCATCATGCATCCTGCTAGTCAGTACATTAGACTCATAGAAATGTTTCCAGAGAATTATTAATCTACACAGAAATGAAATACATAATGATAATACCACATTAGCTAAACTAATATTAATTTGAAGAATTATCCCTTTTATGTAGAGAAACTATATACAATTTCCCTGAGATTGTACAAGCTATCCTGTTGAAACATAATAAAATACCTTGCTTTGGGAGGGTGAGCTAGTACAGATAGTAAAGCACTTTCAACCATTCTTAATAGCCTGTGTTTTTGTCCTGAGACCCACATAGTGGAAGAAAAACAAAACAGCTATAAGTCATCTTCTGATTTCCACATGCACACCATGGCACATGCACACACATGTGCATGCACGCACACACACTAATAATAACAATAACAACGACAATAATAATAATAACAACAATAATGTCATTAGGGAGCTAGCACTGTAGCTCAAGCAAAGCCCTTGGCTAGCATGGCTCAGGTCCTGGGTCTGATTCCCCCTTCTAGTGACTTTCTTCAAAATAGCTAACTATAAATAGCATGTACAGGTGTTTAAGTGTCTCAGTTAGGGTTTCAGTTGCTGTGAAGAGACACCATGACCATGGCAACTCTTATAAAGGAAAATATTGCAGTTCTGATGGTTAGTTCATTATCATCATGATGGGACATGGTGGTATGCAGGCAGACATGGTACTTGAGAAAGAAAACAGAATTCTACATTCTTAATCTAAAGGCAACAAGAATTATACTGACATTAAGCATATCTTGATCTTAGGAGACCTTAAAGCTCACCCCTACAGTGACATAATTCTTCCAACAAGACCACACTTAATCCAACAAAGGCATACCTCCTTATAGTGTCACTCCATATGAGTTTATAGGAGCCAACTACATCCAATCTATCATATTCACTTACTGATCCCCATAAACTTGTAATATTATAATATAAAAAGCATTTAGTCCAGCTTCAAAAGTCACCATAGTCTATCACAGTCTGAGCAATGTTAAAAGTTCAAAGTTAAAAGTCTCTTCTGAGATTCATATAATCTCTTAACTGTAATCCCCTATAAAATCAAAATTAAAAAAAGCAGATCACATATTTCCAACATATCATGGCACAAGATATACATTATCTTTCCAAAATGTAGGGAAGGGAGCATAGTGAAGAAATACTTTATCAAAGAAAGACCAAAAACCAGCTAGACAAACTCCAAACTCTGCATTTCTATGTCTGATGTCAAAACATTCTTCAGATCCCCAACTTCTTTCACCTTTGTTGACTGCAACTCACTTCTCTCTAGTTGAGTAGTTCCATCCCATGTTAGCAGCTTTCTTCAAAAGTTATCCCACAGCTCTGGCATCTCCAAAATCTTGTGGTCTCCAAGGCAATCTAGGCTTAATCTCCAAAGCATCACCAATGGCCTCTCTGGCCTCCATTCAGAGACACTCCTAATCCATACCTAGATTCAACATCTTTCCTAAGTCATGTTGGTATATTTAATAACCCCTTTCTTCTATTCTTAAAGCCAGGACCATGTGGTCACAGCTGCCAAATTTCGCTATTAATTGGGGCTGGATTATGCCTCCCATCATTCAATTACATCTTCACCATCTTTCTGCTTTTGATTGCTTCCTTCACTGCCTAAGCTTGGCTGTTCTGGAACTTATATGTAGACCAGGCTGGCCTTAAATTCATAGTGATCCATTTGCCTCTGCCTCCCTCATGGTGGGGTTAGCTTGTGCCACCGCCACCTGGTTTTAACCTTTTCTTTAATTCATTTTCACAAAGTAGAAACATAGCTTAGTAGAATCATACCCTGAGGAGGTCACCTCTCCCTTTATTCCATTTGTTAATCTGTTTATCTTTTTGAACACATGACTTAGTTCTACTCTATTTCTTGGTGCTCCCTATCTCCTCAAATTGTACATTTTGTATTTTTCCTTTCTCAGCTTGCTCCTCTTCAAAATACATTTTCACTGGAGCAAACATTAATAACCACGTGACAAAGTCAATACTAGACTGTTTTGAGATTTCCTCTACCAATGAAATTAATCCATAGCTCTTCACTTTACCTCAGGTAGATTTTTGAACAAGGGCAAAAAGCAGCCACATTCTTCACTAAAATATCACAAGAACAATTTCTAAGCAACATACAAAATTCTTCTCATCTGAAACTCCGTGAGTCAGGCCTCCACAGCTCATCAAATTATATTCAGCACCCACTGTCTTCCATTATCATACTAGTAGAGCCCATTAAGCTGCACTTAAAGTATTCAAGTTAGGGGGACAAAAGTGTCACAAATGAGGTCTTGCTTCACAGTGAGCCGATTCAGACAAGTGTTGTCTCACTGAGTAATCAGGTGGTTGATGTATTGAGTGAGTATCTTTCAAGGACACTGATACTTTCAGGAAGGTTCTACTCTCATGACCACCTAAAAGCCCTATTTTACAAAGGAATAAAATACAATGCATGAATATGGTGACTCCATTTTATAGTGAGAACATAGTAGGAAAGCAATGGGATTTGTATAGAAAAATGTAGATGAAAGCAAATTTTGTGTGTGATAGAATTAAATATTGATCTTAAATGTTGAACTATGATATCATCATTGGGTAAAATGGTAAATGCAGAAAGCCAAAGTGTCTAGGGCAATTGTCTTAGTTTCTTTTCCCATTCCTGACATAATGATAAATACAGCTTATGGGAAAAAGGTGAAGTTTTCAAAATTTATTGCCTTACTTGAACTTGGGTAGATATTGTATATACTGTCACAGTCTCTCTGTGTTCATAGGAGTATCAGTTATGGTGTGGCTGGAAAATGCAGTTTCCTTGGAGTCATCTACCAACACTGGCTCTTTTTCTGCATAGATACCTGAGTGTCACAAGGAGGGGTTTTATAAAGAAATATTATTTGGGACTGAGTGATCCAAAGTCTCTCACTGTCTGAAAATTTTGTTAATTACTGTCTACTTCAAGAAGTTTGTCTGGTGAGGATTTACACTAACTATTTCATTAGATATCATTTTTTTCTTGTGTTCACCTCTTAAAAGAGAAAGTGGGAGTTACCCTTGGATGAATTGGTACAGGAGACTGCTTCCTGAACATAACACCATTAGCACAGACACTGAGATCGACTATTAATAAATGGAACCCTTGAAACTGAGAAGCTTCTGTAAGACAAAAGACACAGTCAACAAGACAAAAAGGCAGCCCACAGAATGGGAAAAGATATCACTATTTCCACATCTGACAGAGGGTGATCTCCAAAATTTACAAAGAACTCAAGAAGCAAGTCTCCAAAACACCAGAGGATCCAATTAAAAAGTGGGGTACAGAACTAAATAGAGAATTCTCAATAGAGAAATCTAAAATGGTTAATAGACACTTAAGAAAGTGCTCAACATCTCTAGCCATCAGGGAAATGCAAATCAAAACAACTCTGGGGTACAATCTTACACCTGTCAGAATGGCTAAAATCAAAAACATCAATGACACTTTATGCTGGAGAGGATGTGGAGAAATGGGAACATTCCTTCACTGATGGTGGGAGTGCCAACTCATACAGCCACTTTGGAAATCAGTATGGAGATTCCTCAGGAAAATAGAAATCAGTTTACCACCACAAGACTCAGCAATTCCATTCTTTGGCATAACCCAAAAGATGCCCATTCATACAACAAGGACATCTGTTCCACTATGTTCATAGCAGCATTATTTGTAATATTCTCTGTTTAATTCTATACCTATTTTTTTAAAGTTTGCTTTCTTACGATTCAGATTCTTTCCATATCCTAGATACTAATCCTCTATCAGACATATAAGTGGTAAAAAAAATAGGCTGCTGCTTTAGCTGAATAAAGGTGCCTTTTGCATTACAGAGTTTGTTAGAATCATGTTCCATTTATTATTTATTGGTGTTATTCTCTGCTATCAGTGTCCTTTTCAGAAAGTCCTTTCCTGTTCCAATGAGTTCAAGTGTATTTCTTACTTTCTCTTCTAGTCAAATTCAGAGTCTTTATCCATGTAGAGTTGAGTTTTGTGTAAAAATGCATTATTTTCATCAGTGTGTATTTTTGGCTTCTTTATCAAAAATCAGGTATCTGTAGGTGTGTGGAGTTATGTCCTAGTCTTCCTTTCTATTCCATTGATAAACATGTCTATTCTTAATGCCAAAATATCATGTATGTGGTATAACCTGAAATCTGGTACAGTGACAGCTCCCAAAGTTCATTATTTTATTATTCAGGATTATTTTACATATCTGCATTTTTTGTGTTTCTGTATGAAATTTAAGATTTTTTTCAATTTCTATAAATAATTGTGTGAATTTTTTGGTAGGATAGCCATTTTCTCAGTATTATTATTCCTAATCCAAGAATATGGATTATCTTTCCATCTTCTGGTATCTTCTGTTTCTTTCTTCAATGTCTTAAAGTAAAGTCTTCAACTTGTTTGGTTAAGGTTACTGTATGAAGCATTTTTAAAACCATTGTGAAAGGTATCATTTCCCCAATTTCTTTCTCAGTGTATGCTCATTATTTGCATATAGGAAAGTCACTAATTTTGTGTGTTGATTTTGTATCCTGCTACTTTACTGGAAGTATTTGTCAACCTTGTAAGTTCCCTTCTGGGGGCTTTAAAGGTTTTATGCATAAAATCATATCATCTGAAAATAAATATACTTTGAATTATTCTTTTCCTAACTGTATGTTTTTGACATCTTCAAAGATTTTTATCACTCTAGCTAATACTTTAAGCACTGTGTTAGATAGGTATGGAAAGAGTGGATGTTCTTGTCTTGTTCCCCCTGTTTAGAATACTGTTGGATGTAGGTTTCCTGTATGGCCTTTATTAAGTTGAGATGTGAACCTCATATCCTTAGTTCCTCTAGGACTTTTATCAGGAAGGGATTTTATCAAAGGCCTTTTCTGTATCTAATGAGATGATTATGTGGTAGGTTATACTTATTGGCTTAACATAAGTTGTACCACTCCTGAATCTCTAGGGAAGAAGTTGATAATCTTTGTGTTGTGTTCTTGGACTCAGTTTGCAAGTGTTTACTGATAAATTTTGCATCTATGTTCATAAGGGAAATTGCCATATAATTTCCTTGTTGAGTCTTTGTGTGGCTTTCCTGTTGGAGTAATAAGTGAATTTATAAAAGGATTAGGAACTGTTCCTTCAGTTTCTATTTTGCAGAATACTTTGAGGGTATTGATGCTAACTCTTTTTGGAAAGCCTGGTAGAATTCTCTTCTGAGTGCATTGAACCCTGTACTTATTTTAGTTGGGAGATTCTTTATTACACTTTCTATTTCACTAGGAGTTATGGGATTACTTAAATTTTTATTTCATATTAGTTTAACTTAGGTAGGCCATACATATTAAGAAATATCATCCTGTTTTTTTTCAGTTTGGTGGAATGCAGATTTTTAATGTCCTTGTGATTCTCCAGATTTCATTTGTGTCTGTTGTAATGTCTACCTTTTCATCTCTAATCTTGATGAATTTGAACCCTCTTTTACAATAATATAAGGGACAAACAGAAATGGATACAAATTAAATTTCAGCATGTTAACTTAAAGGAAAAATATGAAGTTTCCAATTAAATGTCATTACATTAGAGGCTGGGGGCAGGAAGTGGCTCAGTTAGTACAGTGTTTGTCTCAATCTCATGAGGACCTAAGTTTGTATCTCCAGCACTCATGTGGAAATGTTGGTTATGCTGGCATACACCTATAATACAAGTCGAGAGCAATAGTGGAAGCTATCTGACATCTACTTCTAGCTTCCAAA
This sequence comes from Mesocricetus auratus, assembly GCF_017639785.1. Lineage (NCBI taxonomy): Eukaryota > Metazoa > Chordata > Mammalia > Rodentia > Cricetidae > Mesocricetus > Mesocricetus auratus. Next base: position 52,244,387 of record NW_024429266.1, read on the forward strand.
TGTATATACATACAGGCACATGCATCTGTATATACATGTGCACACATAAGAACACATGTGTATACATAAAACAAGCACATGGCAAAGTATAAAATTAGAGCACAAGTGAGTATCAGGGCTGAGTTAAATTCAGCAATTGTCAAGTTATGGTATGTATGTCCATTAACCAAAACACAGACATAGCACTCACCCTTCTGTAGATGAAAACTTGAAATAACAGTGTAGGATGAGCAGCTGCTACCAATCACATTTCAAGAAAGTTTCCATGCTGGGGATGGTGGTGCATGCTTTTAATCTTATACATATAAAAATAATAAGCAAAATATTCAAAAATATTTTTATAAAGACTGTGCCATGTCACAGAAAGGTCAAGGCAAAACTTAGGATGAGACTAGCACAAAATTTCCTCAATAAAGTCTAAATGGCCTTTGAGAAAGTAGTTTTCATCAGAGTAATGGGAATTAAAAGCAAGATTACAAATACTTAGAAAAAAGTGGGCAAGAATGGCTAAACAGACATCACTCTTGCCCTCAAAGGCTAGAAGAGTTATTGTAAAAACACGTTGATGATATTTGCTCCTTTCATTTCAAGAAAAAACAAAAAATAAAAAATTTTAACTATCTTGTAATGATTTAAATAGTCTGAAAAAGAACTTTTTTTCTGAACAGGATGGCTCATGGTAGCAAATGGGGCTGAGGCAGGAGAACCACCATGTATGGTTTGGAAGCCTGAGTTATATAACACAAATCTATCTCAACAAACAACAACAAAGTATTAGCTTAAAATAATTCCTAACTGCATCCTAAATACTTGCCAATATGCCCACAGGTAAGTGTAGTTCTTAACCTTAATCAAGGAAGCCTCTCTTTACAGGAAACAGAGGCCATTATGGAAAAGCACAAGTAGTAAATATGTAGATCATATTACCCCCCGGACCTAGTGGATACATTTACAACGTGCCTCCTGCATCTAATGCTCAGGGAACATGGCTGCTCAACATGGGGCAGACAGATTATAAGAGCCAGAGGAACAGGAGGTCTACTATGAGAAATAACAGAGTAGTTACACCCATGGTACCTTAACAGTATGTCTGTCTAAGCAAGACCTGACAATGACAACAAAGACATGCTAACATGGAAAAGGGATTTCTTACAGGAACCCTGCCCTAGACAAAGGACTACAGGCAACTAATGATTGCTGAAGGAGGGCAATCCATCTTCCTAGGGGTCAGCCCCTTAAATTGGTTATCAAATACCAAGTGGTTAGCTCTGAATTCATATACATACAGGCACTAGTAAAAGAGTATATTACAACTCGTGATATTTTTTACATAATATACATGCACATATATAATAATGTATGTACATATATGTATATAATAGATACATTACATATAATATGTACATAATTATTCATGTACTATAAACACATAATATATATAACACATATATGAATATAATATATAAAATGTATTACAGTCTGTAATATATTTCATATATAGGACATGTGTATAAAAATATTAATTTTTAATAAGGGATGCATCACACTTGAGGAAGAAGGTAGGAACATGGGAAGTGTTGAGGGAATGACGAGGAATGACAAGTTACATTTGACTTAAAAACATTTTCAATTGTAATATGTAGAACTCCTCCCTTGAAGTCTGGAACAATAGAATGGGAAGTTGTCTTAAAACACAATTTTCAAAATGACCCTAGATCTTACCCCCCTCTAAGTGTCTTTCTAGTTAGTGAACGTAGCTACATAGAATGAAGGACAAAGTCAAAATCAAGATTTTGAGTCGGAGGACAGGGTTCACTTCAAGATGGAAAACACGGAAGGGTGAATGAGGGGCAGAGGCGGGAGGAGGGCTGTGGGGGCTGGGGGTAAGGAGGCGGGCTGAGCAGTAGTTGGGTCCTGCAGTGCCACCTCTGCTTACTGAGCCCTGAGGTTTCTCTTTGCTCTTGCTTTGTGATCTCACAAAGCTTTGCTGAATTTGATTTTGTCATTGTCTGAGAATCATTAACCTTTCCCAGATTTGTCATTTTTTAGCCTCAACCTACTGTGTTTTTGAAAGATGCACATAACTGGCCCTTTCCCTGTCTTCAGGAAAGTATGCAGCTGCCTGCATTTCCTCAGAGACAGATGTAGGCTTAGGACTCTCCTCCAGGACCCTGCCTTATGACCTGAGTGGGCCTGAAGGCTTGAACTCACTTGAGGCAACTGTGTCTCATTTAATCTTCCAGCTTGAGCTCTCATTCTCCCTTAATGATTACTTCCTTAAAAGGTTGGCAAGTTCAGACAAATCCAGTTTGCCCTCTGCCCTTTGTCATTTAGTTCAAATTAGGAGCACTACAATGTTTCATGTTGGACTGTTTTCATTTGGTCTCATGGATTATCAGATAGTGTTCTGAGTGGCCTTGTCCCAGAGGGCTTGCTGGAAAAGACTTTCCCTGTAAATTGCAACTTCCTATCATTCCATCACTATTTTAGCCAGGTCTGTCAGAGGAGTATTTTCACAGCCATTGGCTACCTAATAAGTGACCCAAACTATGGTCCTTGTGGGTGGGAACAGTCCAGTCTAATAGCATGGGCATTGCTTTATGTAATTAAAAGAATAAAGGAGTCCCATAAAAAAAACACATGACACTTTTGAAATGTCTTAACTTCTAATATTTCTAGAAATTCAATCTCCTGAAATTCCTTCCAAACTAAAGAAAATAGAACTCCTTTCTGGCCGGGGCTTTCATGCTTTAAGTTCCAGGAGAGATCTTTACCGCAAATTCTGAATATCTAAAAATGAGCGACCACACAGTTTCCCTCTGACACTTCAGTAGCTGGGAGACACTCATCCAAGATCCTGAAGCCAGAGAGAATGTGCTTAAAATTCAAGGAAGAAATGAGCCTTTCTCCATTTATTTGTCAGTGGATTGGCACCCCTAACTTCACTTCTGAACATCTAAGTGACTTTACCTTACCAACTTTTGGGATCCATACAAAAGTATGGACATAAAGCAATGCCCATGCTATTACACTGGACTTCAGTGTCTCACTCCGGCATCTCTTCCATACCTAGATTCATCTGAGTTCCTCACTCTCTCTGGAAAGGCCCACCTAACCTCTTCCTGCCTAGCTACTGGCCACGCAACTCATTTTTAAATCAATCAAAAGGCACCTTGGCAAAGACACATCTTCACAGTGTGCAAAAAGATTTTACAGGCGCTCTGCCACTGTCTGGGCCATGGACACCATCATAGCCCTGAGCAGCAGCAAAGGCTAAGGGCATCATCTTGGTCTCAGGCACATTGCTTACTTTTGATTGAGAAATTGCCCCTATTGCTTTGTTTATGACTCTTTCCTCCACTTTCAAAAAACGAGTCTAATTTTTCTCATTAAATCATGTTCATTCGACTTTCGATGGCCAAAGCTGACTTTCCTCATACACTTTAAATTATTTCTTTTATTTTATATTTTTTGTTATTTTTAGTTTTTTGAAACAGGTTCATTCTTTATATACTTATCTGATATCATTCATATATTTTATCCATATAATATATTGATTTTAAATATTTTATAACTATATATATGAATATATATTCCTAAATATATAACTACAACCTAGTCAGTTTGTACAATGTTAATTGGATTTATGTTTTTAGTGTTTATCATTTGATTTTGGATAACCAATTGCTGTGCTCTTACCACTCTCTCTCTCTCTCTCTCTCTCTCTCTCTCTCTCTCTCTCTCTCTCTCTCTCTCTCTCTCCCTTATGTAGTTGCCTGTAGCTCTTTGTGTAGGAATTAGGCTTCATGGGATGAACTTTCTCCCATCCTTGCATACATTTTTATTAGGAATTCTTTTTGTAAAGAATAATTTTCTTTACAAACTTTCACCAAGAGGACCTTCTGGTAGATTTTCATAAGTAGCCTTGAAACTGGCTAAGTAAATGCTGCTGTGGCTGCTGCCATTTCACTTACTGACATCAGTGGTTTTATCATAAATTTCAATAGATAAGATGTATCTATATTAATATCATTTCTCTACTGTTAGGATTTTTGATTCCACAGATTCAAAGCATGTATGAATTTCATTCATTTGTTCCCAGATATCAAACATCTTTCATTCAAAGACTGTATATATGAATAAAATTTGAATATTAATATTCAAAATGATACCAAAATACAGCAGAAAACAGGTCAGTAGCTCTATGCCACACTATTCTTCTACTGGGTACATACATCATAAACATATATATTGGATTTTGTAGTTTAAGGGAGAATGCAAAGACAAATGAATTCTTGCTTTTCATTTCACTTTCAACACACCCTCGGTTTGTGACACTGGGTATTGGTAAAGAATCCCAGGATCCTAGGAGGACAGGCCAGATGATCACCTTGGTACCAGAACACAGATGCTCACTGAGCTGCAGGAGCAGAGCGAGATGCTCACCTTGATGCGGAAGCACAGATGCTCACTGAGAGGCATCACCTCCCATCCTCTGCAGCCCAGAAACACTGTTCTCACACCTCCCAGGAGTCTTCTCCTTCTAATAACTTCCCTTTCCTCAATGATATGGTGCCTTGTAGACTTAGCATATCTGTGACCCACAGCAAGAATAAAGGAAAGGAGGCAAGTGATCTATTTGAAGAGTCATGATTGTCTTTGCCTCTCTATTTCAAGCAGATGCTTAGCACTAGCTCTTGTTCCATGAATGTTGATACCTTAGCCTTCTGCCCCAGCAGAGTGCAACAAATTACTTCGCCCAATACTAACTTTCCTAAGTCAGGTAACAATATACTGACTGCTTTGATCTGTGTTAGTACACTAATCTCACTGTTACATAACCTCTTTAGTTGCAAATAAGAATTTTTTTCTGTCTGGTTTTAACCAACTATCAATTAACATTTAGAGATTCATCCAGGAAGACATGGACCTTAATTCAGAACTCCTGAGACATATGCAAATATTTGCATACACTGATATAAACACACACATCCACACATATGTAAGTACAAACACACACACTGAGAAATTCTGGCAGTTTAGTTTTTTTAAAAATATGCATAAAGATTCAGCCACGGAGGTTGAAGTCATTAGTTCTGTTTTAAAAGCCAACCACTTTACACCAGAACACTAGGAAAGATGTGAGAGACTTCTCTGAACTCAGCAAGGCCATGGCTATCACAGAGCAAAGATACAAACTTCAAATTTAAAGACTTGCCAAGTCACACACTTCAGAGAAGAAAAGCAGAGGGCAGTGAACATGCAAAGCAGGCTCAGTATCCATTCACGCATTGTCTATTGACAAAGCACCCCACTACTGAAGCTGTGGTCAAGAGGCCCAGGCACAGCCCCGGCAGCCACAGCCTCAGTGTGCGCTATGTGGCTCTTGTTTAACATTCAGAACTTAAGCATTATAGGGTCACAGAAGCTTCCACTGGGCTTTCAAAGGAGCATGAGGAGTTACCCAAAGGAGCTAGAGGAGTGAAGCAGAAGCTGCAATGAAAGCCATGGAAAATACATGCCAACAACGGGAAGCACTCACCAGAGAAAGGCACAGGCAGAGAGCGGCCATGATGGCTACAGTCAGTCAATTCACAGGAGTAAGGTAGCCGCAGCCCTTGGGAGCCTGCATGCTACCACACTGCTCCCTTGATGACAGATGTGAAGAGTCAGGGTAAAAGTTCATCTTGATGGATTTGGGTTTTGGATGCCTAGCCCTCCCTTTATGAATAAGAATGCCTGTCCCTTGTCTGCCCCATCATTATATTTTATAAATATGTAGCCTTAATTTTTTAATAGGGACCACAGCTGAGTTTGCCTGGAGTCTCAGAGGGGACTTTGGACCTTAGAGCAATGTTGAATTAGTTAAGAAAGAGTGTTATGAGAGATGGAATAAATCCATTCTTCTTTGTAAGAGGGACCAGGGAAAGAATGCTATAATTTAGTTGATGAATATACCTCAAAGGACCATGTGTCAAAGCTTTGGTCCCTAAGATGACACCATTGATTCATGGAGGGACCTTTAGGAGGTGAACTAGTGGTGGTAGGTCTTTGGGTCAATGGGAGAGTGACTAATCCTGGGGTGAACAGTTTGCTCAACTGTTGGTTTCAAAATGAAATCTCTTTATTTATCATTTTATGTTTCTATTCTGTTTTGATTCACCCCAGAGAGACCTTACACTTGACACATGATTGAGAGCAGCCCCAAATCTGTGATCATCCTGCTTCAGCCTTCCAAGCATGCACTACCACATCTGGCACATCTTTTGTCTTTACAGGTTAACTGTTTCTGTGATGACAGGAGGCTGATGACACCGTCACATATCATACTGCCTCCTGTTCCTAGCATTATACCTTTCTTTATTACTCATTTATTTTCTTTAGACAATCATGTAGACTCAGATAACTGTTGTTAATTTGAAGTGGAGAAAATAAAATGATCCCCCCTTGAATTATTGCATTTGGAATTCTTGCTGGAATTAGCTGCCATGCACACTCAACAGCAATTTCCATGTCCTGGAGATTGATGATGCCAGGTGAAGATGCTGCAGTGCTTCTCTATTGTGCCTGTGCCAGTATTCTGGCTGGTGCTGCAGTCAGGGAAACTACTGTGCATGTCAAAAACAAGCCCCAAACCCAGAGTATATTCACCATGGCATGAACCTTGCAAAATGATCTTAGTAGTAGCTGCATGTTAAAATATTCCTGTGAGCAGAATATTTTGAAAGGGTGTGAGACCCATCACCTCACAGCAAGTCTCTTAGCTATAGACCTTGCCCTCCTCTGATTCCAGGAAAGGGCATCTGGACTCTGCTGGTTTCTCAAGCAGAAATCCTTGGACATATTCTCATTGCTATCATTCAGTGTCAAGTAATGATTTGTGACTCTCAAAATATATCCACATATGGTGGCACAGGCTTGCAATCCCAGTCACTGGAAACACAAAGGCAGGATGATCATAAGTTTAATTTAAGCATGGGTAAAAGAGAAAATTTGAGTCTGGTATGAGCAACTAAGTGAGATGCTGTCTCAAAGTAAAACATAAAGAAGAAGACTGGGGAGTGTATCTCACTGGGTGGGAGATTACCTGAAATGCAAGAGGTCATTAAGTTGGGGGTCACTTAATCCCCAACTGTGGATATCATTTCCAAAATTTGACAGATTCTTTGACTTAGGACACCACACCTTTCCTTGTTTACATAATTTCATATTATCCTAAGTGGTCTCCTTGCTTTTACCTTGTGATGTATTTAAACATAAGTCAAATAATTTCAGTTCAGAACCTCCCAGCCTTATAGTGGCTTCTAATTTAATGCAGAGTATAATGCAAGTTATCTATCATAACCTACATTGTCCTATGTTGTCTGTCTCTGATGCATTTCTGACCCCTCCTCTTACAGAATGAACTCTGTTTTGTTTCTTAAACAGACCAGCTATGTTCCTAATACATGGCCATGAATGTGTTTGTCTCTCTCCTTGAACTCCTCTTTCGGCAGAGAGATATGTGATTGCATGGGTTACATGGGTTTTCACTTGAATACAATAAAATCAGTGCTGCATCCCAAGTAGCCTCATGGAAAAGACTCAGTCTGCATCCCTGACTCTGACATCCCTCTTCAGTGCATTTTACTAATAGCTTTGGTTTGTAATGATTTGAGTATGTCCCCCAATGATTCATGTGCAGAGAGTCTCGTTTCCAGTATGACAGTATTGAAACATGAGTCTGTTTAAAAAGGAGCCTGCTGGAAAATTCTTAGGTCAGTTAGAGGGATGTCCTCAGGAGGGAGAGTGGGAGATCATCCTCCCTGGATTCCTGCTCTATGGTTGTATCTTAGTCCCACATGCTTTCTCAACACATTAGGAACATCTGCTAAGGGGCCCTCCCCAGAGCTGGGCCAGTGATGGTACCATAGCTTGAACCTCCAGAACTGTGAATGCAGTAGATCTTATTCTTTATAAAGTTATCCTGCCTTAGATACTTTAATATAACTGTAAAAAAAGTAGACAAATTCATTCACTATTATACCTTTAAAGTCTAAGTGAGAAAAAACTCAATACATATTTTTGAAATATTTTAAAGATCTAACAGCAATCATAAAATTAAAGGAATTGGGACATATATATTATATATACAGACATACATAAATGCATGTATGCATACATACATACTTACATACATACATGTACAACTACAATCTAGAGGTTGAATTCTAGGCCAGCCTGGATTATATATGTGGTTTCAATCTCAAAAAAGGGGACTGAGGGGAAGGGATTTGTTTTGTTTTGTTTTAAAGAACTAAAAGGGAAATGTAACTCATGTGTTTCCACAGATACTCTGAGACACAGAATATGATCTCAGTGATCCAGGAGAACTAGGAAAAAGACATGGGGGTACAGAACAGTCACAGCTTTGTCTCTTCTTTCTTAAAGTTTTAACCCAGTTCACTGCAGACTAGTCTGGCCTTGGTCAAGCCATTGGTTTTTTACACTTGAAGCTGATTTTCCTCATATTAATTGTCTGTCACACTACGGAGAAGCAGGGAGAGGTGCCCTCGAGAATAAACCCTGTCACATGAATTTGCTAAGGCCCTGTGATGGGAGAAAGAAGCAGGGGTTTCCAGTGTAAGCCACGAAGGGAAAATTACTTGAGACTTCTTGCTTCTTTCTTAAGATTGGTGCTTGTGAATCCTAAAGCATGTGGAGGAGCATTATGAAATAGGGGTGTGTGTTTGCACATGTTTCATGTCAAGCAGCATACACAAATGCAATTTTATGTAGTTGAGTGCTTAAATTTGGGAGGAAACATTTGAAGAAGAGGGAATATTTATTAACCTACAAGATGTCGCTTGGGCCTAAACCAACATTCCCTGGTATCTTTCCTAGTTCAAGTTCATGCTAAGCCCCTTGAGATCAATTCCAAAACTGTGTTTTCTGTTACTAATTTTAACGATCAGTAAAAGCTTGTATGCATTTTTCTACTTAAATGCCACACTGTTTTCAGAGTCTGAAAATTCAGACTTCTGAAGATATCGGTGCCAAGGAATGTTCCCATAACAACTTCTTTTTAGCAGAAATATTTGCTCCTTCCTTTGTTTTTGCACACATAAAGCCATCAGACACAAAACCTAACCTAAGCCAAAAGCAAAATAAAAAGTCAAAATCAGGAATGATCCTAACTCCAGCACTTCAAAAACACATAAACATACAGTAAACTACTTGATTTTTAGAAAAGAAAACATTCTAAAAAATAACTTAGCTATTCTTGAATTTATGGACCAAATGGCTTGATCTTAAAATGCATTTTATAGCATAAAGCAGGAATAATGGTTGGGAAAGTAACATTTTAAAAATTTTCAAACCAAGATCCAAGATCTGGTCCTCATGCTTGTGAAGCAAGAACTTTACTCATTGAGCCATCTCCCAAATTCCAGAAGATTGCATATGGTGTGTGTATGTGTGTGTGTGTGTGTGTGTGTGTGTGTGTGTGTGTGTGTGTGTGTGTGTGTGTGTGTGAAATCAGTTATCATCTTGGGTGTGATTTCTCACAAACTGTCCACCTCGTTTTGAGATAGGGTCTCTTAATGGCCTAGTAGTCACCAACTGAGCTCAGCTGGCTCACCAGTGAGCCCTGTGGATTTTCTTGTTTCCCTTCCCCAGTGCTAATATTGCAAGTACACTCTCTCATGTTTGCTTTTTATGTAAGTGTTGGAATAGAACTCAGGTCCACATGATTATATTGCAACACTTTAGCAATTGAGCCATCTCCCTGGCCATTTAGGAAATTCTTTTTTTTAATTAAAATAGAATTACCTCACCCTCCTTCTTTTCGCTCTCTAACCACTCCATGTCCCCACTTCTCTCAAGTTGATAGCCTCTTTCTCCTTTCATTATTGTTGTTATAAATGTGTAACAATAACTTCTCCTCTCACCAGTCATTAGTTTGTCTGTAGTTCTTTGTCTGAGGTAGGACTTCAACCCATAAAATTTTCCCACTTCCATGTTAATATGTTCATGGATAGTGCCATTGTTCTGGTGTTGCTTATGCAGTCATTTCTAGAAGAGACTGCCTCATAGATTCTCAAGTCTTATTAAGAAGATGCATAAGGAAGGTGTTGCCATTCAGCAATCTGAATAAATACAGGAGAATGCATATGCATTCTGAGTGGCTGCAAGCACAGCTTTTTCTAGTTTTCTACCTATTGCAATCTGGCATGGAATTCACTATAACACAATCTGATATTGGGAATGGAATTCTGCAAATTATCTTTTCCAGACCAGTTTTTAAACCTTTTTTTCTAAGTGATTTCTGTGAATTGGAATCACTGACAACCCCAGGAATAAAATAATAAATACAATTTAAAAATGGGGTACAGGTCTGAACAGAATTTTCAACAGAGGAATCTAAAATAGAGGGAAACACTTAGAAAGTATCCACCATCCTTACCCATCAGGGAAATGCAAATCAAAACTACTTTGAGATTGCATAGCACAAGTGACAGCTCATGCTGACAAGGATATAGAGCAAGGGGAACTTACCTCCATTGTTGGTGGAAGCACAAACTTGTGCAGCCACTATGGAAATTAATGTGGTGGTGTAGGCAGAGTTTTTTTTCAGGACCACCATCTCCCAATAATAAATGTACAGAGACTTATTAATTACAAATGCTCAGCTGTCAGTTTAGGCTTGTCTCCAGCCTGCTCTTACAATTTAAATTAACCCATTTCTATTATTACACGTGCTGCCCTAAAGCTCATTTACCTCATCTATGAACTTCCTGTGTTGCTTTTTCCACATCTGGCTCAATACTCCTCAGATTCTGCCCTTCTTATTCCCAGCATTTTCTCTGCCCCTAAAATCCTGCCTAGCTACTAGCCAATCACTTTTTTATTAACAATGAAAGCAGCACGCTTTCACAGTGTACAGAAGGATTATTCTACATCATAGTGGTTCCTCAGAAAGCTGGGAATCAATCTACCTCCAGGCCCAGCTATATCACTCTTGACATATGCTCAAAGGACTCTCCATCCTACCACAAGGACACTTTCTGAACCATGTTCACTGCAGCTATATTCATAATAGTCAGAAACTAGAAAAAAAGTAGATGTCCCTCAATGGAAAAATGGATAAAGAAAATGTGGTACATTTATACAATGGAGTTATTACATGACAGTTTTTTTTAAAAAATGGCATCATGAAATTTACAGGCAAATGGATAGAAGTAGAAAAAATTACCCTGAGTATGTAACCCAGACCCAGAAAGATAAATGTGATATGTATTCAGTTATAAGGGAAGATTAGACTTTAATTAAATGATAACCAAGCTATAATCTGTAGGCCCAGGGATGTTAAGTATAAAAGGAGGATCCTAGGGGGACTCAGGGATCTCTCTGGGAAGAGAAAGTAGAATAGATTTTATGGGTGAACTAGAGGAGGGTGGAGACAAGATCGGGGGGACAGGTAGGGAGAGATAGTGTAGAGGGAGAGAGTATGGGGAGAGTTGGCAGAATTGGGGAGCATTTGGAGGGTGATCTGGAAACTTGGGCAATGGAAACTTCCTGAAATCTATGATGGTGATCTTAATGAGGACTCCTAATAATGAGGGATACAGAGTCTCATCTGGCTATCTCTTGTAGCCAGGTGAGACTTCCAGTGGTGGGATTAGGGTGCATTCAGTTGAGTTGTTGGCCAAGCGAGTCCCATAGAAATCCCCTAGACAACCCATATGATAAAAGGCTGCTCTCTGAAAACTGACAGTAGGACTCTATTGCTGAGAACTACCCAAACACAATTCATTGGGCATAAAGAAGTTGAGCTGGTGCCTACATAGAACCTTCTCCCCCATGTTCTAGTATCTTTAGTGCAAGAATGTACTCTGCAAGCTCCTGAAAGAGAAGCGTGAATACCAACCCAGACACAAAACCTGTGATCTACAATCTGCCCTGCCTGAAAAATAGGTTATGGCAATAGTGGCACAGAAAGTGTGGGGGTAACCAACCAATGTATGATTTAAGGCCCACTCAACAAGAAGGAGACCACACCTGGCAATGTTTGGGTAACCAAAACAAGAGACTACATAGCCCAGAAATATAGGGTAAAACTAAACACTTCTGGACTAAAAAAAAAACAACAACAAAGTTAAACCCAACAAAGTGATCCCTAATGATATTCTGCTATATTCATAAAAAGTGCCTTGTTCAGTTATAATCAAAGAGACTTTCTCCAGCAGCAGAGAAAGAGAATCTAAATTGGAGGTGTCCTTCAAATACCTTCTCTCAGAGCTCAGGGAATCCCTCAGAAGAGGTGGAAAGACTTTAAGAGACAGAGGGGATAGAGGACACCAGAAGAACACAGTCCTTTGAGTCAACTAAACAAGGTGCATATGAGCTCACAGAGACTTAAGTAGCATGCACAGGGCCTACACAGGTCTACACCAAATCGTCTGCTTAATATTTTTATGGGGCTCCTGAGTGTGAGACTGAGTGGGTCTCTGACTCTTGTGCCTGTTCTCTGGACTCTTCCTCCTGTTGGGTTGCTGTGTCCAACTTTGATGTGGTAGCTGTCTACATCAAATTATGTTTTATTTGTCATGTTTGGTTGTTATCTCTTATAAGCCTGTTCTGATCTAATGAGAGACAAAGGGAGTGGATCTGGAGGAAAGGAGAGATGGGAAGAAACTGGAAAGAGTAGACGGAGGGAAAACTATAATCAGGAAACATCATTAAAGAAAACATTTTCAATAAAAGGAAAACATACATGCAAAATATATAAGTATAGTATGTATATAATAGAGTATACTATCTGAAGAAATGAAAAATAATTTAATTCATAAGAAATTTAAAATAAATATTTAGAATTTAAAATGATCATCCTTTGTAAATGAGCATTTAATTATTTTTATCATCTTTCAACTATATCAAGAGCTTCTAGGTAACTTTCTTGTGGAATTTATCACAATTCCAAAATGCCTAATAAAGTATACCATCACTAAAAGAAGAAAGAGGAGGAAGGGGGAGGAAGGAAGGGAAGGAGAGAGAGAGGGAGAGAGGGAGGGAGGGAGGGAGGGAGGGAGGGAGGGAGGGAGGGAGGGAGGGAGGGAGGGAGGAAGGAAGGAAGGAAACTTCTATAACTTCTATGTTCAGAATGATTTAGGGGACAGTTACCTTTATGGGGAATATATGTATGTGTTACTATGAGTGTGTGCATGTGTGCATGAAGGAGCCACAGGTCAACATCAGGTATCTTCCTTGATCATTCCACACCCCCCCGTGTGTGTGTGTGTGTGTGTGTGTGTGTGTGTGTGTGTGCGTACAGGGGCGTGAATGTTACAGTGTTTGTGTGTGAAAAGGATAATTCTAAGGAACCAGGTCTCTCCTGCCACCACACGGGATGGAAAAATTTGACTCAGGACAAGCTTAAGCACAACTACCTCTACCCCTGCTGAGATATCTTTCCAGTCCCCTCCTTATTTTGTGAAACTGGATATCTCAGTGAACCTGGTGCATCAATTTTGCTGGCCAGCCAGCTTTATGGATCTGCCTATCTCTACCAACAGCCACACACACACACACACACACACACCAAGGTTACAGATGTGCACATGGGTGTTATATGTCTGATCTTAATCCTCATACTTGCACAGTAGACACTTTTCCAACTGAGCCCTCTCACAAGCCTCCAGAAATTCTTGTTTCAAAAAGGAAATGCTGTTTCTTGCATGGTTCTGGGTACCCAATCCATTTGATGTCTTGCTTTTCTTGTAAAAAATACCCATAGAAAGGGTTGAATGCTATCTATATCATAGCCAGGTCACACCTTTAGCAGTGACAGCATTCATAGCAGCCTCATGTTAGGATGTCTTTGTTGTTAAATACATGCATAACTTTATCACTCCTACAAAGACTAATTTGTGCTTAATCCCAGTGAATACCAGTGATTCTAAGAGGAAAGGCTCACAGATAATCACAGAAAAGGCAAGCTGTAATCACCTTCTGAATATGAAAACTTCTGAAGGTCAAAACTCCAAGCATCTTTCTGTCCATTCTTTCAATTTGTAGTCAGTGCAGCACTATGTCTAAGTAACTAAGTATTGCTATATTAGTCTTGGGCTTGCCGAAACCCATGATCTCTGCTTAATTTAGCTTCTTGACACTGCAATAAAATACCTGAGAGAAACAACTTAAAAGGAGACAGGTTTATTTGGGCCCATCTTTTCAGGAGTTTCAGTCCATGTAGGCTTACTGCCATTCATTGTAGGTCCATGATGATAAAGGGGCATGATAAAGCAAAGCTGGTTCCCTTTTAATATCTGGAAAGCAGGAAAAGAAAAAACTGGATCATATGCAAGATACCCTTTATGTTCAAAAACATGAACCATATAATTTTTGTTTCTGGACATGTGTTTAACATTTTCTCTTGCATATCTGGGGTCATAAGTTTAGTCATTATTGATGAACTATGGCAGAGCAGAGTTATCCTTTACAATCATTTTCCCTCAAGTTTAGTCATAATTAATAAACAGAGTTATCTTTTATAATCATTTTTACTCATCAACCTCATAACACAGTTTTTAACAATCTAGAGGCATATGACAGTCTGTTCTCAGGCTGGTAGTTCTTGTGGCTTCAAGGACACTAGATAGAAAGAAAATCCCCAAGCCAACTCAGGGAGATTGCCATGTCCCAAACAGTGTATTATTAACTCTCAATGGTCAAAGTATCCAAGAGAAATCTTCAAGCCAAAGCTGCTGTAGTTATTATTCAAATTCTGGCATAATACAATATATTTTATCATTATAGAATTTATTTATATGTCTGATCCTGGCCTTTCTTTATCCCTTGGTCATATGACACCATAGTGGCTCTGCAAGAGATAACATTTTTAAGAAAGGGAGGTCCTGACACCTCATTCTTTTTACCATCTTTCCACATCATTCTTTGTCCATCAATGTAAGTCCCTGTATAGGAAAGACGTAACTTCAACTAATCTAACTTTGTTGCTGTATATGCCGTGTAGTCGATTGAGTGTATAGTAGGTAGCCCCGTGGTGGTGACACATGCCTTTAATCCCATCACTAGGCAGAGGCAGGTGGATCTCTATGAGTTAGGGACAGTCTGTTCTACAGAGTGAGTTCCAGAACAGGCTCCAAAGCTACACAAAGAAACCCTGTCTCGAAAAAAATGAAAAAACAGAAATTTGTAATCTGATCTGTTGCCAACTTCCCACCAAATCTTGTTTGATCTTTTGAGTTTATTTTGTTTTGATTATCTTGTTCCTGAGTAAGTACAGGCCAGATGTTTCAAGAATGTCTCATAGCATCATGGGAAGACTTGTCACTTCTTTAACTCTGTTACAACTCCCAAGGCATAAGGAAGACTTCAGGTAGATAAGGATATCTCCCTAAAAGCAGGAGAGGTAGAATGCTCAGGACTTTTCTGGGAAAGCTTAGAATCTTAGTAGTCCTGGGAGAAGACACAGATGAGTCATTAGAAAATTTCCATAAATCCAATATCCCCAAGTTGTACAAATATTTAAAGTCTCCTAAATGTGCAATACGTGTAGATCAAAACCCAAATTGGCACAATGGTAATCATGCAGTTCAACTTTGCTGGATCTTTGTCAAACAACTGTGCTGGCTTGACATGACTGCACCAAAGAAGATCCATAGAATGACTGTCTTGCAATCTACATATACAAACCTGCCACAGTACTCTTAAGCCTGTAATTGACTCCTGTTCCACCATGTTTCTGTTGCCGACATAAATGATTTAACCATGATGCCTTAGTTACTCATTATCTTTTCTCCAGACAGTAATAGTCTTAACCAGGCATTGGAAAACTGCAGCCTATTGGCCAACTGTGACCTACTATCTAGTCACTGTTCCCAAAGAACATAGATTTGACCTTTGGTTTCCATTTTATCTATAATACCTTTTTTATTGCTATCAGAGTTAATTAAACACTTTTCACAGACAGATGGTTGGTAGATAGAAATATAGATAAATAGCTAAGATAAATGATTGATTGATAGATATATAGAGATAGATAGGTGATAGATGATTGATACATGATAGATGATTTATAGATACATATATGCATATGAATACGTACATACATAGATGATAGATAGATAGATAGATAGCCAAGTAATTGATATTTAGCCAAAAAAAGAGTTTTAAAGGAATCACTCATTCTAAAGACACATGTTGGACTATTACTTAAAATACCCTCAAATTAATTCCTGCTGTATTAAAAGGGACTCAACTCCTGACAGACTGATTCATGAGTGCTAAAACATATACAAAAGATGTGCCCAGACATCAGAATGCTAGCTCGCTGATTCACTGTAAGGAATCCCTTCACACACAAAGACATATAATGACCATATGCTATGTTCTCCTGTCTTCAAGCTAGAGGGAGGCCACCACTTAATCAGAAGCCATCTTCTTGATTGTTCTAGGAAAAGATTTATTATCAAGCAGGCAAGAAAAGTAGCAAGTTCATTATTAGTGCTTTTCATGTGGATATAAACTTACAAGATATTAGAAGGCTGTATAGTAAATATGGAAATGATGTACTGAGAAAACTGGAAATTGTATAGCATTGGGCTAAAAACAGGATACCCCCATCAGATCACAATGGTGACTTTGTTAGATGGTGCAACAATAGCTGAAGGTAATGCTGGTAGCTCTGTACACCACTTCCTTTTCCAATGCCTCTGAAATGATGCAACTTTCTTTTGCTGCAATTGTGTCTCTAGATTTGTAACTTATGAAGGCCATGTGACCTATTATTTTCAGGTGGCTTTGCCAACATCAGTTCTATGGTATCATATGTCTTGTATTTGTACACTCAGACAAAAGTCCTTCGCATGATGACTTATTCATTATTCTTTCCACATAATTGCTGTGGGAACTGAACAATACAATTTGTGCAAAAGTGCCTATTGTGATGCCTAGCTGGTAAGAGGGATTCGATAGTATACTACAAGAGGCAGACGTGAAAGCAATCAACTAGACTACAATACAAGCTGTGCTAAGGTGAAAATGGGATGGCCAAGGCACTATATGAAATGACCTATAGATGAGCTGTTTCCAGGACTACTTCAGTGTTTAACACATACCACTGTAATCATTTCTTCACCATCTTTGTCACTTTTCCCTGGCTATAATCCACAGCATAAATACCCGACTTCATGTGGAGCCCAGAATTTAACAGTACACTTTAACATGTGGCCCAGATCCTGCTGTGTGCAGCATAAACATCACTCCTCTGTTAACTCAGACAGACCAAGCCAAGACGCTGCCCACATGGGGCTTTCTGCTACCCAGCTCCTGTGGATCTTGTTATGTCGATTATTTTCACATCGAGTTTCTACAATCCTAG
The DNA here is from genome assembly GCF_017639785.1 of Mesocricetus auratus. Classification (NCBI taxonomy): domain Eukaryota; kingdom Metazoa; phylum Chordata; class Mammalia; order Rodentia; family Cricetidae; genus Mesocricetus; species Mesocricetus auratus. Next base: position 52,261,770 of record NW_024429266.1, read on the forward strand.
TTTATAGAATTTACTTCAATGGAAGCAAAAAGATCAAAACAGTACATTTGCTGACACTATTTATTTCTCCTAAAGATAGATACCCTGTTTTCTTTTTTGCATCGTAGCATCATAAGACACACAGTAAGCCAGAAAATTTAAAATCACAACCATAGTTGAAGAGTCAACACTATCAGTTCTAAATTGACTTCATCCTTTCCCACCTATTGATTCATTATTCTTTTTTTCTGTCATATTCTCTTTATTTTTAGCAGCAAAATATATTGCCACCAAGTAAGTCATTACAAAGGTACTATTTTTCTAAATAAATAATAAAATTGGCATAAATCACCAATGCATAGCAACAAAATAGTTCCCTTGAATACCATAAAGAGTAAGATAAATAACTATCTTAGACAACAAAACAAAGGAAATTGCATTTAAGTTACTCCATAAACTCAAAGACTACAACGACATTGCACAACTAATGATAAGCACTGAAACACCTTATCAAGCAACAGAAATTTACGTAAACCAGCACAGTAATTCCCAACATACTATTCAACTCTTTCTGGGACAACTGACCCACCTAAGAATCAGCTCCCATACTTTAAATTATACAATGGAAAACTCCAGTATCAGCTGGGAGATGTCCTTGTCAACATTTCTTTGGAATTTGGAAAGAATGATGAGTGACTTAATTTTGCCTAGATAAAGAAATCAGTTTCTTTTCTAATTCTTAAACCAAACACAAGAAAAAAAAACAAAAACACAAAACAATGTTTAAGGTCAAAATAGTTTTCCTCTAGCATCTTCCACTTGTCAGTTTTCAAATAAAACCCCAACTTATGAGATAAAGGCAGCAGGCAGTTCTTGTGCTCTGGTAATGAACAGCATCACAGGTAAGAACTACAGCATAGACGGGCTCTTACTATCAGGCTTGGATACTCGCCCAAGGCGTGTTCCCACGAGGAGAAGGAAGTGGGCAAACTGATCGCTAGGCATGGTCAATTGTTGAGTTATCCTTTGTCGTCCCTCCTTTCTTCTTTTGATAGAGTGGTATTTGGAAGCCAAGAATTTGAGGTATCTTGTGTTCTTGAAGGCAATGTAGCTTGGCTATAGAATGTTTTACTGATTTACTTTTCAGTGACTAGGACAAGGGCCTTTGGAAAGAAGACAGACTGCTTCAAGCCTGCTCTTTTAGATGTACGGAGTGTGTATTAGTGCTCATTCTTCATCTTTTCTGCCCTCTGTTGCCCTTCTGACATTATCCCTAGTGCAAAGTAATTTTTTTCAACACAACCAAAACTCTGGAAGATTCAGCTTGTCTTGTGAGGGAGGACAGTGATTAATTCACACGTATGTGCTGCTCACTAGGAGGTACCTGTATGAATGAAGGACACGCATGCAAATGCCCTTTGCTGTGCTCATGTAAGCCAAGGTCAATGGTGCTGCCACCAGTGTGAAAGTGACTTGGCAGGCGGTGTGCGAGGGGAGAGATTGCCGTGGGGACAGCCTCACAGCACTCTGCAGACCCTGGGTGAGCTGGTGGGGTGACTGGTAAAAAGGGCTGCTCTCTCGAGGGTACACTAGTTTTTCGTGTCAGAGTCCCACCTGACTTTGGGAGGTCAGGGCCGCCAGTGGGCAGATCCAGGCTGGGGCAGAGCTGGGCTTCTGTCACAGTCATTAGACTGGTCAATCACCAGATACCTCCACTGTCTACTCCTTTGCTTGTTTTAGTCTGGAGCATTTTACTGGAAACATCTTTCTCTTTAGGTCTCATGGCTCTGTCTTTTCTAAAGTGTGAGTGGGACTTGATTTGAAGTTGCACCCTTCCTTCCCTCGACCGTATTAAAGTTGATTTGAATGCTTCCCTCAGTTATAAGTGCAGTATCTGCGCACTTCCCAGGATATTAAAAGACAGGGATGTGGTCAGATCTTGGGGAAAGCTCCGCAGTGTTCTTTCTGTAAGGGAGAAAAGAACTGTCTTTGGTGCATAGACTGTGCTAACGGACGGACCACTGGAGAAGGCATGTTGCGACGTCAGGCTTAGGGAGTTGGCTCTCTATACTTCACTCTGATTGATTCATTATTCTTAAGCTGATTTACCAAATATATCATAGCAGAAATTATTTAAAGAATAATACCTAGCCAGATGGTGGTGGTGCATACCTTTAATCCCAGTACTCAAGAGGGAGAGGCAAATGGAACTCTGTGAGTTTGAGGCCAGCCTGTTCTACACATTGAGTTCCAGAACAGCTGGGGCTACACACACAGAAAAACTCTGTCTTGAAAAACTAAAAACCAAAGACCAAAAAAAAATATTACCTCATGCTATTCTCCTAATAACCCTACGAGAAGCAACCCTACTATTATCCTAAAAGCACAGAGAGGCAATAGTACCCTTTCATGCATGCTGCCTGTGGTTATGAATATGAATGCAGGCAATCTGGCTTCCAGAGTATGACTCATCTCCATTTTGCTCCTCAGCCTCTTAGTTCAGTGTCTCATTACTGCTATCCTAACCAACATAATAGCCCAACCGTTAATCACCCTGTCTCCAGGCTAGTCTTTCCCTGTTTGAACTTGTTATCTATACTTGGGTTGTAGAAACCTACTGAGGTTGAAATTAGAAATGAATAAAAAGAGAAATAGCAAAAACTGTTGCACAACTCAAGTACTATCTTGTTCAAAACTACTGAAAGAGTGCAGTCTGGGCCAGTCATTGAGCCTAATGCAACTGGAACTTATGTTCAGGCTTTTAAGAGTTTACAGTAGATCCTACCCTTATCTTGAACCCCAGCCAGAGACAGAGACTTGCATATACTTATGAAATAAATATCAAAGTGAATGTGTAAATCTTTACTTTATTTCATAACCAAGCATGCACATTTCAGAACAATGTGATCCAGAGTCAAGGAAAAATATAGCTACAAGTAAATCAACAGGTAATTAGATTAACAGAATTAGCACTTCTATAATAAACATGGATTGTGTCTGAAATCTGGAGTGGCCACCATAGGATCATGTTTGATACTTGTTCCCCAGTTGAAGGCACTTTGGGAAATCTGAATAATCTTTAAGAGGTAGACCTGGCTGGTAGGTGTTGGTCATGAAGAGTGGGTCTTGGAAAAATATATGTAACTCCCTCTTGTTGAGATTTTATTCTGTGTTTGCTGTTCCACATTAGGACAAGAAGAACTGGAATTCTTATAAATTTGAAACGAATAAACTTTTTCTCCATTAAGGTAGCAGCAAATAAGTGACTAATATACAATGTATCCAATTTGCAGATATATATATAGAGAGAGAGGGGAAGAGAGAGAAATATGAGAGCCACAAATGATAAAACAGTACGATTCTAAGGTTTGAAATCTAACTGTCATTGAATGGTCTTAGAATCTGATTGGTTACTTGAAGAAATCATGAGGACATTTGAATACTTGAATTGAAAATTCAAACTAAAAGAGCATGAGAAAGAAAAGATTTTTAAAAAATCCTAAGAACACAGATGGTATATGAAATGTCAAGTCATCTAGTAAACATGCAAATGTAATCTCAAAAGGTGAGGATAGAGACATGAGAATGAATTAAAGGACTTGAAGAAAATTAGTCAAAAATTTCCCAAATTCAGTTTAAAAATAAACGCACTGATTCAGGAAATTCAATAAACTCCAAACTGTCAAAATTAGAAAAGTTTCATCTAGGTACACTACAATCAAGTTTTTAAATGTAATACATATAAAGTAAGTCTTGGGAGAATTCAGACAAGGGTAGCCTACTCAAATGAATCCTGATAAAACGACTTCTGAGATCTTATTAGACAAATGTAAGATATAAAAGCAATGAGACATCCACTTACAAGAAAGAAGGATAAAGATAAAGAAGGAAGGAAAACTGACTGGAAAAGGGGTAAGAAAGTGAGAAAGAAACTTGGCTACTATAACGAACACCATAGACCAAATGACCTTAGCCATTGGTTTCCCCCAGTTCTAGAAGCTGGAGATTAGCAATTAAGGTGCTGGCACGGTTGAAGCATGGTGAAGTCTCCTCCATATTGTAGGCCAACTGCTCCTTGAGTTCTCACATGGAGAGGAGAGGGTAAATCAGTTCTCCACCCTTCCATTATATGACTGCTGATCTCACAAGCGCTCCATTATCATCATCTGGTTACTCCTAAAGATCGGATCTCCAAATACTTTCCTAAGCCCTTTCACACTTTGACTTAAATTTCAAAGTATTAATTTTACAGAAATAAAACCTTCATAGTCTATAAGATAGAGTCTATATTCAACTGAAAAAATCTTTAAAAATAAAATGAGGCCAGGTATGATGCTACATGCTCTGATTCCAAAAGGTTCTCAAACATTTGAAAAAGAGATGTAAAACAAAGACGTATTTTAATAGGGTCTTAAATTCATCATCAGAAAAATAAAACACACACATAATGAAAATATCTCCAAAGGGATTAATTCCAAAAATAAATATCCCATAAGGAGCCAAAAGATCTAGAAACATACAAAAAGAGACTGCTAGGTTGCTAAGTGTCTGGTAGCTGTTACAATATTAGTTACAAGGAAAGCAAATTAAAACAACATTGACAGAAACTTCACACCCATTAGAATAGCTAAATTTAAAACAACTGGCAATAAATATTAGTTCTGGGCATGTTCACACATATCCTATCTTCTAAGATTTGCCTGATGTGCACGACACTTTGGTTTACATTCCAGAATAATAAAGGAAAATGTAAATAAATAGAAAACAGTATTAGTATTTGTGGAACAACTAAAAATTTACATATTTTAATGGGAGACCAATCATTTCAAAAACTTGCAGGGATATTTTTTATGAAATTAAAAATTCACAAGTTTTAACAATCTGTCTTCTGGAAAAATACAGATAAACATACACAGAAAATTTTGTAAAGATATTTGAAGATCTAAAGACAGAAACAACTTGAGGATCCAGACAAAGAGAAACTATAATAGCACACTTCTACATGTGAAAAAGAAGGAAAGACTGAGAAGACAAAGTGAAGAAACCAAAAGCTTTATGTTAAGGGAATGAACAAAAAGTACTGAACTGCACTCACGTGAAGCCAAGAATGGACTACAGTGCCTCACTCTGCATGGCCCCATGAACCTGACCTGCCCGGGTCAAAGAGGGAATGAAGAAAAGGCAAACACATGTATGGAAAATCTGGGATCAGTGGGGCTGAACTCTGATGAAGACCTCTCAAATCCCCAGAAACTTAACACGTTCACTGTATACAATCAGACAGGGAGGTGCAGTTATTTCATACAGCTGAACAAGGAGGCCGTTATATCTAATCTCAGCAGGAACAGTCTCTGCAGAGAAGCGGTTTTCAGCAGGAAGAAAACTATGATGGGCATTTCTGCATACACTGTCAACATGTGTACTCAAACTTGAAGAAGGCTTTGCCATTCCTGTGAGCCTTAGTTGGGGAAGGCTTTCACACTCCCATGGGACTCTTCAAGGTATTTGAGTCCTTGACATAGTCACTCCCTTGTCAACAACACATATTCACTCAGATTTCACTTGATTCTTTCAGATAACCTATGTTGATGGAAATCACAAAAGTAATTAACTCTTTTTTTTACTGTTTTTTATTTAAATTAGAAAAAATCTTGTTGTACAAGTCAATCCAGTTCTCTCTCCCTCCCCTCATGCCCAGCCCCCCACCCCTTATCCTATCCCTGTTCTGCTCCCCAGGGAGGGTGAAGCCTTTCATGGTGGATCTTCAAAGTTTGCCCCATCATTTGAAGCAGGGCCTAGGCCCTCCCTTGCATGTCTAGGCTAAGAGAGTATCCCTTTTTGACAAATGTAATTCAAAACTTATTGGCCTACATTTTGAAGATATATCCTCAATAAATAAACACCCACTTGTACTGATAACTAACATTTACAAGAAAACTTGTTATGTCCTCTTGACATGTGTGCCTTCTGCAACTTACAAAAACTTTTCAACCTACACTGTGGTTGATAGAATTTAGAACTGGATGCAACCAAGCATTATGCATTTTCAGTCACTATTAAAGTTAATGTCCAACTGGTTCTGAACATGACACACGTCAGTATTTTCATGTACAATTTCATTGTTAGTCTCAAATTTATCATTTTTACTTATTAACCAAAACAAAGTATTACATCTTACTAAACAACAATTAAAAGTAATTAAGCCGGGTGATGGTGGCTCACGCCTTTAATCCCAGCACTCCGGAGGCAGAGGCAGGTGGATCTCTGTGAGTTCGAGGCCGGGCTGGACCAATAGCCTCCAAAACAATACAGAGAAACCCTGTCTTGTAAAAAACAAAAAAAAGTAATTATAGATTATAACAAAGAAAAAACTAATGACATCCATCATATCGCCAAACTAAAGAAGAAAAAGAATGTTATGGTATACAAAAAAAGAACTTGACACTATCCAAATATTATTAGTTATAAAACCTACCAATTGAGGGCTGGGTAGATATCTCAGTCAGTCAAGTGCACATCTTGAAAGCATGAGGACCTAAGTCCTAACTTCAGGACCCACAAATAAATGTAGGAGGTCACATAAGGTCTTAACTCCACACAAAAATCTCCAGGCAACTGATTAAAGCTGGGAGCAGGAGAGGTGGCCCTTCCTAGGAAAACACACACCAATTTGTTGTTCAGTTCCAAACTGTCTGCCCTGAAAACACATATGCAAGTAACATTATATGGACTCAATAGCACCTATGTCAGGCAGCTCCCAACTGCATGTACTTGCGGTCCCAGGGGAGGTTCATCTGGCCTTCATAGGCACTTTCACTCAAGCACACACACTGCCTCCCACCCAAATACATGTATGTATGCATAATTAAAAATTAAAATCTTTTTAAAAAATAACTAAGTAGGTAATCCCTGTAGAATAACCCCAGAGGTTGTCTTCTGGCCTCCAGATTTTAATACACACACACACACACACACACACACACACACACACACACACAGTTAGTTTGTATACAGAAAGAACTCCCTCAACTTCCTAAAGAAAATCTACCCCCTAAAACAGTGAACTGCTTTGGGGGAAGAATATGATACAAACATATCCCATTTATAACTGAGCATTCCATACCCTTTTATTCTCTATAGGTGTAGATCAATGTATTAATCGCCATCTACGTCAAAAGGAGATTTTTCTGATAAGGTTTGAGAGATGGGCTAACTTGTCTGTATAAAGATGAGAACTTGAGAAAGCAGTTTATTATCATGTCCATTTGTTGGATAATAGTAGTAGGATCTTCTCTAGGGTCTAGACAGCCACATATTTTTGTTCCAGTCAGCCATACTAAGCATGAGTTCTGTTTAGTGGAATGAGCTTTAAATCAGACCAGAAAGTGGTTGGTTACTCCCATCACATTCATGCCGCTGTTGTCCCCCAGTAGACATAACTTGCCATGCAAGTCAATCTTGTAACTCACAGTGCTCTCAACTATGCAAAGCTGTTAATTACTTTTTCCCTGGTCACATTCATAGAACCTTCCAACACTATGAAGCTAGCCAATAGGGATGATACTTCTAGGTCAGCATGAACTTGACTCCTCCATGAGCTATGGCTAAAGAACATGATGTTTTCAGCTATGGGATCTTAACCATCAAGCCATCAAGAGCTGAGGAATAAGCAAGAAAGAGAAGAGAAAAATTTTAAGATGCAAAGGTACCATAGGATGCCGTGAAACAGTATTTGCTGTAAACGGTAGGGTTATTGCACATGTGAACACACAGCAGCATGCACAAGACCTACATAAGACCAAGCCAACAAAAACCCATCATGGATGGTGGAGCTCAGGAGATCCACTCCTAACTAAGGAACTACTGGAAACTGATGGCTCCTATAAAAGAAATACTCACTTTTCTTTGGGAATGTGGCCCCTAAGAGGCTGCCCATGCTCTAGGAGAAGGTCCTACACCCATGCACCTGTAGGCAACACTAAGTAGACTGCATGTATTTGTTAAAAGAGAACATGAATTTGAAAGTAAAACACTGTGGGGGAAAAGAAGATAAGTTGAATGAAAGGAATACCAGGAGGATGAATTTGATTAAAATGTATTATATGTATATATCAGACTCTCAAATAATTTTAAAAATCATCATAAAAAGGCTTGTAGCTTAACATCATACCTAATGTTAAGAGGCTCATTGCTTTCCTCCAAGGCCTGAAAGGTAGGTAAGGATATGTGTTGTTACTTATACTAAATATCACAAAAGAAATAAAAAATATTTAAAAAGTCAACAATATAAAAGCAAGCCACTCTTAAATTAAACCAAAAAATAACCTGAATAGATACTTAAAAAAGATACACCACTGGTAAGTATTGATAAGAAAAACTGTTCATGATGGATGGTTTGGGGGCTGTCATAGCAGAGCAACAATGAATCACTAACTATGTACCAGTTAGAAGGGCTAAAACCAACAAAAACAAGAACAAAATAAAAGAAATAAACTAACAGTGTTGGTGACAATAAGAAACAGCAGGACCCTCTCTCTCACTTAATGCTAATGGACATACTATGTTACCATCACCATATGAGCATTTCTCCATCAACTTCAGTTGTATACAAGACATCAATTGAATTACTAGTTATTTACCTTGTTGAATCTAAGACAGGTCCACATAAAAGCCCTGAACATGAACATTTATAGTGACTTTACTCATAATTACCACACACTGGATTCAAGAAAAAAGTTCCTTGTGCAAATGGACATGTAAGCTGTAGTACATCAGTGCAATGGCCACTATTCAGAAAGAAAATTAATTGAGCTACCAAGCCATGAGAACATTGAGGAACACTAATAAATGAATAAAGCCTTGTGGGAAATCTGTATGCTAATTCCAATAAGTGTAAAGTAAAAATGGTGCGTGATTTCTAACATACACAGCAATAGCAAAAACAGACTTGGAAATATGTGTGTGTGTGTGTGTGTGTGTGTGTGTCGTACACACATACATATGTATGTACAATATTAATTAAATTGCGACCATCAGCTTTAGAGTTGGGGCAGAGGTAGGTTTTGACAGAGGGGAACTAAGAGGGCTAGGGAAGAGAAAAGAAAAAGCAGAAGTGAAGTAATTCTGTTTCAATTAAAAACACAGTTAAAACAAGAGATGAGTGGTTTCCACATGTCTGGTAGATAGAATGATGAAAGTGTAAGTGAACACATAGTCTGTTTAGAGCACTGAATACTGTGTATGCTACCATACTGAAGGAGCATGGACATTGCTTATTTATTAACCCCCCCAAAAAAACTATACAAGGTAAAAATCTGTGGGTGTTTATCAAAGCATAGCAGTATTAATTACAATAAAAGTGTAATATTGATACATCAAAGAAGAAACTTTGTTGGAGGAAGGAGCCTACAAGAACCCTCTGTATCTGCCCCACTTTCCTAATAATATAAGCTATTTTGAAAAATACATTCTATTATAATTAAATAAACAAACAAAATAAGATGGAGCTAAGCGTAATGACACTTGTCTATAATCCTAGTGTTTGAAAGGCTGAGGCAGTGTAAGAAATGGTTTGCATGTCAAGATAACCTTAAATGAATCCAAAAGTATTAAATTAGTTTCAAAAGTCCTCAGGAGACAAATTGAAGTGGCTTTCACTAGCAAAATTATTTAATTTGCTCATCAATAAAAATACCTGCAGTGTACTGAAACATATTAGCATGTTTGACTCCATGAAGTTATTACAATGTAAACAGTCTAATGAATCCTTCTCAGATGTTAATATATGTACAATGCAATTATATATATATGTAATATATATAGTATTGCAATGCTAGTGTATATATTACATTAGATTGAGCATGAGTGAGCAGAATCAAACCTTTCTTTTGCCTTTCCCATACTAATGTACTATTGGTTAGTCTAATGGTAGGTCAGAGGGAGTTTGGACAAGGAAGGGTAAATAGGAACAAAATCACCATTTTGTTGAGCAGGTTATATATAGGAATATATACATTTGCTTATATATCTATGCATGTAATAACAATTTGTGGGAGACCAATCATGAATTTGAGGGAGAGTGGACAGGAAGGAGTACATGGGAAATTTGGAGAGAAGAAAGGGAAGGAAGAAATGCAATTAATCTTTAAAAAAGAAAATCACCCTTTTGTTTGTCAAGTAGATTACTTGTTATAAGCACTGGGTATCTATCTAAGTCTACAACTACCACAAAGAGAGAGACAATCAGGCTTGTTTCACCTGCTGGTAGGGCACCCCATCTTCAAGATGGTCTTGGAAAAGCCAAATCAAACCTAAAGCTGATCAAAACTCTTGGCCTAATTACTAATACCCCAAATACACACTACACAGAAGACAGGGAAAACTGCTCCAATACACAAAACAACAAGAAGAAGCAGAAAATACAAGAGAAAAGTGGAAAAGGACACCAAAAAAGGTGGAAGAAAAAAATTTTTAAATCAGTTGCTATAAATGAGTCCATTTGAATATTGGTTCAAGCAAAATGTAAAATAAATCCACATATGACATTAATGAAAAACTCGTGCTCTGCACGGTGTTAGGGTATTTGACACGTAAAGAAATCACTCTTTGATTCTGGGTTTAATTATCTTTTCTTTATATTAATAAGTGAGTTCTTGTAGGGAGACATCGAAATGCAGAGAGATGAATTAAGGTGATTTCTGACACTTGCTTCAAAATTTCAGGCCGAAAAGTAGATGTATGGACAGATACAGAATGAAATAACTGACAAGTACCGGTCATGTATTTGGTCTACAGGACTTCATTATTCTATTCTTCTTACATAAAATTCTTGATAGTGAAATGTCTTTCTCTTCTTCCCGGTGGCTGTTTTGTTCCGTTCTCCAAGACTGCTTACAAATGCCACTAGAGTAACACCATCAGACACTTTGAAACATTCTCCTTTCTGAGTTGGAGGCTTGTTTACCCACAAAGCAGCTCACTTCACTCTTAGTCAAGCCCAAGTCTGCCCCAAGGAAACAGGGGACAAAGTACGGAGGAGGCAACAGTCCCTGAGCTGAGCTCTGGCCGGGGTCGAGGGGAAGACAGGCCGTGGCCCTCCAGGAACCTCTCTTTCATGCGCCCACAGATGTGAATCTAAACTAAAATATTCGTGATTGATCTGCTGCCTGTGTTCAGGAAGGCCCAGCTCCCACCTAGGCCTAGGGCAGGTCTGCCGAGAGACGCAGTAAACATTGCAGACCTAGAGTGGCGTCCCTGGAGTTCTCCATGCTTTATTAGCGCGCCATCACCATTTCTATCCCTTAATGTAGACCTTAAAGATCCAGCTACTTTAATGGGGTGGGGTGGGGGCTTCCACTCATAGTTTAAACCAGCAATATGATATTTTCCCCTCTACTCTCTTAAGCTCTGCAGATAATAGTATGTGACCTGTGTAAAGGCAAAAATGCCTAAAATTATTAAAAGTTCTATCCCATTACCCCAACCTAAGATTCAGAGTTTGTTATGACTCATTGTGTCTCCTCTCTTCTCCTGCAGTGGACTCCCAGCTGCAGAATAATGTTGGCAATAGGCAAGGGCTCACACTGAGAACTCCAAACACTGAGGGCTTCTTTCTTCCTCCCTTCCTCCCTTCCCTCTTCTTAGCCTTTTTTTTTAAAGAAAATCCCTCCTATATGAGATGTACCACGCCATTAGTTCCAGGGTGCTTTGCATAATAATGGGTCCCTTCAGTTTCCAGACTCACAAAGACTCCAGTTGCTGAGGGAACCAGGCAGTAACATCAACAACAAAAAAGAAAATTGCCCGGTTTTTTTTTTCACTGAAACTGCTCTTTTTCTTCATCTAATTTTTCAAGCAATTTTATCTTTTTAAATGTAAATACTGGTAAGGATTCAGAAAAGCCATCCAGCTATTAACACTTCAGGTGTAATTATTACTCTTCCTAAACTCTACCTTCTCTGTGGAGCAGACTCCTTTAGAAGAAGTATTATTACTACGTTCCTTCTTGTGTGGGCCCCTAGACATCTTCAAATAAATGTCTCTGTAGGTGGGACGCTCTGATTACAAAGGCTGGGTGAAATTAATGTTATTAATGTACCAAGGTGTGAAGGGAAACCGCAACTGGCTTTCCCTGAAGAACTCTGTTGACAGCGTCTTGGAAGCTACAAATCTGTCCAAAGTGGCGCTGTGACACCACTTTACCACTCTCCGAGCTAAGAAGAAAATGGGCAACCTTCCTGCATTGTGGAGTCGCAGTGCCGAAGAGCAGCTTAACCGAGCTAATGATAGCGGCAGCAGCCGGAATCACGGGACTCGGTACACACCTGCGCTTTTTGTTCTTTTCTTTCTCCCGCCCCCCACTCAAGAAAAAAAGAAAATGGCTAGGAGCTTTGCCTCCAAGTGGCAGCCTTTGTGAAAATCTTCCTTCGCAAGGGAGGCTTGGAGAAATGTGCCGAAGGCTTCCTGTTTTCTTCTGTGTTTCACCTGCAGGAAGGACAGACCTGTAAAGTGTGCTTCAAGAGCTGTTGGCCACATTTTCTGAAGCCCTTCAAACGAAGCAGCCTTTGGGGTGCTGATCTAATGCTGCAAGTGATGTCAACAGACAGACTCTCAGAGTTAAAATTCCTGAAGCTCTTCTGGGTCCCCCAGCTTAGAACATTCCTGCCAAATTTAGAACACTTGATTCAATGAACTATGGTCAGCCCACATCATTGGTCCCAACCATTAACTGAATCACTCATCCATTCGTTCGTTAAAGGGGATTTACGGAGCATCTGTTATGAGCCATCACTGTAGTAAGTGTTGGTCATACAAAAGAGAGCAAAATCGTCCTAACAGAACACACAGTCGAGGGAGGAGTCAAACAGGCAGCTTGGACACAGTGCTCTGCCTGCCAGGCAAAGAGTAAAAAGGATTTCGTGGTCACTGAAGCAGTTTCACGAAAGGGGCTATGATATCCTGCCCTGTAAAGGAGAAGAACTCAATGAAAAGAAATCGTTTTTATGATGTGTTCTTTATGGTGCCAATGAGGCCTCTCCCTTACTCCCTGCAAAAAGTCAAATAATAAAATAAAACCACAATTATAAGCTGGTAACAGAGCTTTGATCTTTGGTGTCAGGAAATCCTATCTCCAAAAAGGCCCTGTTGACTGTGAAGGAAGTTTGCTCATTAACTTTTACAGGACTCTCCTGTTACATCCCACAACTGGTAAATGAAAAGATCCTCTTCCATGTGGAGGATACACGGCCAGCATCCGTAATCTGTGCTGTTACTATGTGCCATAGTAATGTAGTCATGACTTCATTGCTTTAAGAGAATATTATTTTAACAGCTTCTGAACTTGGGTAACAGAGATGGGAGAAAATTAAAAAGTGTGTGTAATTTAAAACACTCTTCCAAGAACTGTTCTGATTAGAGATCAGCCTGTAGATCGGCCCAAATCAAAATGTCTTTGTGTTACCAGATAAGCAAAAGTATAAGCAGTCCAGATTATCCCACAAGAGTTTGGGAATCATGATGACTTCTACTTAGCTGTCACCTACTGAACTCTGAGGTCTCTGTCTCACACACATTTCTCAGAGGAGGCTGCCTCCTTCAGTCACCCGCTTTCTCCAGCCATTGTCAACTATTGGGCCATGAGTTCAGAAGTGACTACTAACCTAGACACATACTTAGAGCAATAAACATTTCATCTAGAGCCCCCAAAGCTCTTTCAGGGTTGTCCATTTGATATTCCAGTTGCAAGTATGAAAGTAAATAATAGTTAAAAACCAAAAAAAAACCAAAACAAAACAAAGCCCTAGATTATGCTGCCTTCCCATGTCATTTGGCATTGTATTTATTTTTGATTCCATGTGGGAAGGAAGACCACATTTTTTTAGGGTTTAAGGCATTATAAATGTGTTAACATGACCTTCCTTAAGCTGCCTGCAATTCTAAGTATTTGAATGGAGCAGCAGAATGACCTCATAAATAAAGAACACAGCTCGGCATGAGGAACTCCGAGCACCAAGCCCTGTACCAGAACAATAGACCTTGGACCAATGGAAAACTACATTCTCAGCTAGAGTGTTAGAGGATGTGAAAGGAACATAGTCGGCTCAGGATGCCCAAGTTCTCAGCACAAAGGAGAGTTATCTGTCCCACAGGGACAGAGGGTATGGATAAGGGACAAAGACAGGAGAGAGAGAACTAGGGAGAAAGCGGACAGGGATATTTATTGCCCCCATGGAAACAAAGAGGATTGCTTCTGGATAGAAAAGAGACAGACATGGCCCATAAGCAAATGGTGGTTTATAAAGGTAAAATGGGAACTCCATGAAAGGACGAGGTGTTTAGTTTTAATTGGGCATGTTAACTGGATGAGCCAAAGAGGGCTTTTGATTGTTCAATTTCAATACTTTGATAGCTGGACCTTGGTAGCTAGCCTCTAGCGAAAGAAGTAGCCAAATAAGGACATAGACCTTGGTGGCTAGCTTTAAGAATGTCATCTAATGGCTTTTAGCAAGGCAGAGGGAATCAGGAGAAGGACAAGGCCTGCCAGAGCCATGCTCATGTGGGCTAGTATTCCTTCAGGATACAGGTATCCAGAAAGCAGTCAGCTTTCCACTCCAGCTGTAAAACTTCTCATGGTTAAAATGCCTTAGCCCCAAGCCTTCCCCTCTTACTCGTGCTACTACACACAATGTGGAAACTGGTCTCATGGTTTGATTAGAAATATTATCTAGATTGCATGTTTTCTCTAATGTGAAAAACTGCACATCTTACAGTGCATTAGATAGCAAGATGTTTCATCAGTGAGAGTGAATGCACCAAGCGCATCCTCCACAGACACACTGGTGTAGGTTGTTAGCCAGAACCTGCTCAACTGCAAACCCCAATGAAGAAATGACTGGGGTAAACACAGAGAGAGAGAGAGAGACAGAGACAGAGAGACAGAGACAGAGAGACAGAGAGAGACAGAGAGACAGAGACAGAGAGACAGAGAGACAGAGAGACAGAGAGAGACAGAGAGAGAGAGAAGTAAACAGCAGTCACATCAACAGTCTTAGATCTCAAAACTTTCATCCCTTCCTAATGCTAAGCCCCTTCCTCTCTCGGCTCTCGCTTGTATCCACAGATGCTCTTACCTTTGCTTCAAACTTCCCCTAACCCGGGCTGGAGCTCTTGCCTCTCTACAACCACATCCTTTCTTCTACTTTGGAGCCCTCTTCTAGCTCCAGCTTGATTTCATTGCTGTTTCATGAAAGAACAGGAAGAAGCCATTTGTGTGAAATAGTACATACGTTCTCAGAGAATATAAAAGGGAAGCCCCAGGAATGAAGCACTTTATATCCCAGGCTATTTGGTGCCTCATAATGCTGAAAGAAGAGCTCAAGAAAGTGGGGCATGACAGGCAAGTTTTGTTTGGGTGTAGGTGACAATAAGAACATCAGAACCACCAAGGAAAAATGCCCACCGACTCATGACAACCACAGGAGCTACCAGTGGCCCAGAGTATACAATGTACCAGGGCTTCTACAAACACAATCTTTTCCTCAGAGCCTTGTTGTATGGGAGAAGATATAAATGGAATAGTATTCTGGCTAAGGCAGATTTGGGAGAGTTCAGGACAAGACACAGGAGGCAATTCCCTTCTCTATTCTTCCTCTGATTCTTCAGGGAAGACTCCGAATTTGCTTAGTGGTAAAAGTTAAATCTCCATGATTCACTCTGATCACTTTAAAACAAAGCAATAAAATAACCTTCTGCCTGCCCCTAAACCTTACATATATTTTGTAGCTGAAAGAGAAGAAAGAGAATCCTGTGGTCCAGGCACTACATGCCTTCCACATGGACCTAATATAATGTATTTCCATTCCTGTCCTGCTTTCTCTTTCTCTCTACAGTCTGCCAACAGTATTTCTGATTAGGGGCTCACTCTTTCTTCTTGAAAGGAGGAATGGTATAAAGTCTTCCACGTTACACTTTTATGGAAGGGACATAGAAACACATTAGTTCAAGGCATTCTACATTGTTTTTCATACCAAAGTGATTCTTATAAGACCCAGCTCACTGTGTGATTAATGACCCTTTCCTCATGTTTTTGGGCATAAGCTGATTACCAGTCCGGGTCAGAGAAAACATTTCTCTGGTATAGGATTGCACAATTAAATGTGTTGTGAGGAATGTGTGCTGTCCTTTGATGCCTTGTTCTCTGCTCCAGTGGGGGGCAGCATGCTGGGCTGGATAGACTGTCGCTGCCTTGGTATGACATATTCTCGGGTTCTCCATACATTCTGGAAAATGACCTAAGACCATCTGAAATCCTGATCACAAGAGTCCTTCAGATGCCCCTGCAAGGGGAGCAGATGTCCACAAGGAAATAGTCTGGATTCAGCCAACCGAAACAATTTTTAACACCATGTGAAAGTTGATATTTCTGGGAAAAAAATAATAGAGGGGCCCCTCCTGGCTACATTTGCTTTCACTCACAAATTGCTGAGGTATCGTTTCTTGTGCAGACTTAAACTTGTGTTTCTGTTTTAAACTTAAGCAAAAAGGAATCATGTGTCCCCTGAAGCAGAGAGAAAATTCACAGAATAAATATGCTATGTAGGACATTAGAATATTAAAGGGAATGTAGCTTTCTGTGTCTATAGTTAGCTAAATCTTACACTTCAATGCAGAGCTGTCCATAAACTTTCTGAACGGTAGACATGTACTAAATGGCTCATGCTCCAACATAGCATCCTCCAGGTCCACATGCTTGCAAGTCACTGAAATAACTTTCAGTGCCCAAGGAACTGAAATTTCAGTGTAATCCCATTGAACTGATATCTATTTGATTAAACTTTATTTCAACTTAATTAAATTTAAATAACCACATCCGGCCAGTGACCCTCATATTGAACAGTGTAGTTTTCAACTATAGTATAGCCATCTTATAAAACAAGCATATTAATGGAAAATTTAATGAGTCCAGTGTGGCTTCTTTCCTATTTATAGAGTATATTTTGTCTCTCAAAACCCTGAGGTCAATGGCATTTGCTAACTTTCATCAGCCAAGAGAAGCCACTGGGCTTGTGATTGCCTTAAATCTATGCCCTGCCTCCATGTGATATAACTGAGCAAACCACCTGAAGAAACGTTGGTACTTCGTTCTTCACTCCACTTCAGTACTGCTTCGGGAAACTAAGAAAGCAAGAGCAAGCTGGTTCAGGAAGGAGTTAAGCAAGACAAGCCCCATATCGCCCATTTTACTGTTCCCATTGTCTTTAGAAAGGTCTGTAGTATAACAGAGCTGAAAAGAAATAAAACCAATTTGAATTGGATGTACCTCAGTCCTGGGGTGCCTATCTGCATGCCTAGGCTCTGGGTTCAATTCCCAGTTCTGTAAAGACAAATAAACAATGTTTCACAGCAGGGAGATCCCCATAAATCCCACTCTTTGGAAAGTGAGGCAACAGGGATGTTATGAGTTCAAAACTCACTTTTCCTCTACAGTGTCATACACAAACTTAGGCCAGCTTAGGTCAAGGAATAAAACAGTGTCATACACAAACAGAAGCACTTTGTAGGAAGAAATAACTTTGTAATTTCCCCTTTTATTTGCTCTACTTTCTCTCAACCCTTCTTCTGAACTATTTTTCTCCTGTCTTGCTTGAGCTGGAAAGTGTGTTACTGTATGGATCAAAGAGAGCTATTGCTCAACCATGGCAGTTACAAACAGTATTGCAGGAGTGTAGGCTGAACCCAGAATATGCTCGAGGCGAACTCTCTACCACTAGGTATGGTGTTTTGATTCAGGTTTTTGTTATCTAGCTTGGGCTAGGCTTGAACTGAGTCTAAAACCTAGGTTGCCCTGCAATTCAGGATCCTTCTGTCTCTATCTTCCCAATGATGGAAATAGACGCCTATACCAAACACAATATTGTATTGTTCAGTAGGTTATGTCTTTCTGGGATTCTATTCCCATACTTCAACTAGCAATAAAGAACTTCTCACTTTAATGACAATCTTTCTGATTTGCTACAAGTCATCTACATTAAAAAAATTCTAATATATAAAAGCTGACTCTTCTATTTCTTCCAACTCATTAACATGGATTAAAAAGTACTATATATCTACCAATTTTTTACATCTAGTTCATCTCTGTCACTATAAGAAAAAAATAAAAGGGATAGATAGTTTTTATGTGTGTGATCTGTATAATTTTAAAGAATCTTTAGGGAAGGAACAAAATCCCTCCATATATGTCTGCTGTTTCCATGGTGCAGTTTTATTAGGTGTGACTATCCTTAAAGATGTAAACTATTCTCACCTGCCCAGTCAGTTCCCCTTACAAATATTTTAAAGGTGTTTTGACACAGTTAACTAATGATTATAAAATGTAAGTAAGAGTGAACTTTTTTTTCCAGCAGGCACACTTGCTATTTATAGTTTGTGAAATCGATATTACAATCCAGGGGTGATACACAGCACTTAATTTTTCAAAAGCAGCTCAAGGAAATAGTCAAAATGTATTGACTACACATTATTTTCCCATGCAAATAGACAAAAGATGTGCAAACACCTAGGAGAACTTTTAGACTGAGAAGTAGTTTTAGGTTAAAAATTGGAGGGGAAATTAAGCCGTTTTTTGATAGATATTCCTTCTCTCATGGATTGAAATAGTCAGCTCTACTCAGTCCTATATTTTAAATGAATAGCTTCCTACAAACTCAAGGACGTATTTTTTGGTTTACTAAAAATTACTCTTGGTTTTTATAATTTGACAGCCCATTAGCATTCAACTGGTAATCAGATTAATTCAACATATTCCTACCACCATGACACTCGAGTATTTTTGGTAACAGTTCCTACATTCCCATCCTATCTGTCGAGTTACATTCTTGAAATTCCTAAACCGAGTCTGAAATACACTAAGCCCTACATACATACACATTGTGTTATATTTTTCTTGTACATATATGTCTATGATAGAATTCTTATGATCACAGCAATAGATAACATTATCTAACACTGTTAATGACAGCAAGCCGTACAAAGAAAAAACAAAAACTTCATAGGTGAACTCTCAAAGTATCTTATCATACCACCCTCATCCTTATTGTGATGATGTGAGATGATGTACAGCGGCTTATGTGATGACACGAGGCTAATGCTAAAGACTTTGTGATGTAGTACTGGTATTTGTAGTGTTCTGATAATGTAGACTAAGAATCACCAGAGTACAAGCACTGCCCTCCTCCCATAGCCATCCAGTCACCTAGGCAGCCATGAGGCAAGCAGGGGTGCTGATGGACAGGCTGCTCAGAGAGGTGAGGTATAACCCAAACACTCAGGGGCAAAGGTGCAAGATGCCATCCTGCTGCTTGTTATAGCAACAGAAAATGGACCAATGGAGGAGCATAAATAAAGATAGACTATCTATATATTCTTGCTGCCACTGTGTACTGTTTAATTTTCTGAAAACTGATGCCACTGGAAATCACCACGCTAAGTGAAACAAGACTCAGAAAAACCAGGTTTTCTCTCTTATGCATAAACTAGATTTGTGTGTGTGTGTGTGTGTGTGTGTGTGTGTGTGTGTGTGTGTGGTGTTTAGGTGATGAAACTAGAAAATGAAGGGAAGGAAGAGATTTTAAGGAGTGGGAAGGGAGGAAAATGGAATACATTCTGCACAAAAGCAAGAGGACTATCTGTTGAGAAGGAAAGGAATAAACCAGAGGTGAGCAGGGGCAATGGGGGAAGTAAGTGGGGAAGGGACACACAAATGATAGCAAAATCATGGCATATATGTATGAAAATTGAAAATGAAACCTATTAATTTGTATGCTAACCAAAACATATTAATAAAATCAACAACAAAATTAAACTGGGAATATATATACATGCATTTTATATGTATATGTACATGTATATGTATACAGACACACACACACACTAATACATAAGCCCCAGGCTACTAGAAAACAATATTGTCAATACAATATCTGGCAAAAAATCCTTTCCATAATTCATAAATAACTCTAAAAAAGAATAATTTTAAAATGCTATAAAAATAGGCAAATAAATTCAGTATAAGACATTTTATAAGTAAGATACGTGCCGGGATTGGCATGTGAAGCTTGTTTCTAATTTAAATTAAAAAATGAAAAAGAAAAAAATAAGTAAGATACACAGAGACAATAGCAATATTTAAAAGTGATTAACATATCAGGAACACAATGACAACTGAAACATGATGATATTTCATATGAACCCAAAGTCTAGACAAGGGCATCCATGTGCATTAGAATGAATGACAGCTCTCGTTTTCTCCTGATGGGAGGACCACCACATTAGAGAATTATTTTACATTTGCTTGTTATTCGAAATACCTACTGAATAACCTGGCAATTCCATTCCTAAATATTTACCTAATATATTCCCAGGCTTCCTCACATTCAGCAATGCTAGGCCTGGACTACTCAGTCAGATGGCACTCCATAATGCAAAAGGAAGACTGAACTCCAACAGAAAATCCTTCCAGGATCAGCCACCACAGTTCAGGACCTTTGGAAATTGGTGTAATAAAGATTTTCAGGCCAGATTTTTGTCATCCTTATTTAACAGTTAAATTTTCAGTGTTTGCAAAGCTAACATTTTTATATAACCACCCACAGCACATAAAAGTTAAACTTTATATCCTTGTGTGTTTCTATTGTAAAGAAAACTGAGAATAATACCAAAATCTAAATTGTCCTATTCATTTTTTCAAATAGGTTTCATTGAAAAACACCTTTGTTTGGAATATCATTGCCTTTATTTAGATTGTAACTTTCTAGGTGAATGGTGGATAATTACAGCAAATGTTTTATAAATTATATTTAATTATATGTCTTTAAAATAATTCCCTGGGAGGCTGAGATGGTTCAACACATTGACTGATCCTCCAGAGCACCTGGGTTCAATTCCCAGCACCCACATGTCACCTTGTAATTGTGACAACTCCAGTTCCAGATGATTCAATGCTCTCTTCTGCCTTCTATGTACACAGATATGAGTACAGGCAAAATATGCATACACAAAATAAAAATAAATTTAAAAAAATAGCCCCCTACTTAGTATTATTAAAAATATGGCAGGATATCAACACAGACTCAAACATAGCTCTCTCTCATCACCAAGAAACTATGTGCACTTTCTTCCCTTTTTTATTGAAGATAGATTTTTTCCATAAAATATATTCTGATTACAGTTTCCCCTCCCCCAAATCCCACAGATCCTCCCCTCACACCCAAAATCACACCCCCTATCATTAGAGGCATCTGAAAATAAATAAGATAAAAACAAATCAGACTAGGATAAAACAAACAAAAAAGAATCAAAGCATAAGAAACACATACAAAGACGCTGAGACATACACATTTGCACACACAGAAAACCCATAAAAACACAAGATCAGAAACCATACTATGTAAGTAAAAACTTGTAATGTAAAAACATGTTCACACAGAACATTATGAGACAAAGGAAAGAAAACCCTCCAAAACTACTAATGAGCTCATTTTGTTGTGAGACTCCTTTGGAGAAAATTAGTTTTCTTTTGCCAGAGGTAATCAATTGGAGATAACTTCTGAGTTAGGTTCTCTTCACAACGCTGGGACCCCATCTGGAGCAGAGCTGTGTGGCCCTGTGCCTGCTGCCACAGTCTGCGTTCATGTGTGTCACTCCTGCTCTGTTCAGAAGGCCTTGCTTCCTTGGTGTCCCCCATCCCCTCTGGCTCTTACACACTTTATGTCTCCTCTTCTGCAGGGTTCCCTGAGCCCTGAGGGGAAGAGATTTGGTGGAGAGATCTTATATGAGGTCAAGTGTTCCAAGGTCTCGCACTCTATGTATATTGTCTAGTTGTGAATCACTGTATTTGTTCCCTTCATAGTTTCCTGTAAAGTGAAGGTGATGATAACTTCTTAAAGAACTATTTTAGTCCTATGGGGTTAATCAATAGCACCTCAACTGTAAGCATGTCTCAGAAGTCCCATGTCTAATACCTCATCAGTTCTCTCTGTTCTGATTTTGGTGACACGGATGTTCTACTGATCAGGTTTTTGCCACCACTATGGCTTTAGATCTTTACCCACCATCAAGAGCCATTCAGGGCCTGAATAAATATTGGACTGGACCTTAGTATTTACAATGTGGGAACGGTGTAATAATGTTTAATTTGTTATGTTGCAATCTTGTATATAAGATACTGTACTCTCTTGAATGTTTTATGTCACTTAGTCCTTATCAAGGGGTATTGGCTGTGTTAGAATCCTCAATTTCTAGATGCAAATTTTTAAGGATTTTTACAAACCCATCTATGACTAGGAAGCCAGATCATTACTAAAATATAACCCAAGACAGTTTGGTCCAAGAAGCTAAAAACTACATGCTATAAGCCAACAAGCCTCCACAGTAAAGATAGTATTTTACTTTTTCCAACAAGAGAGAAGGGGAGAGCAAAGTAAAAGAGCAATTTCTGAGAACTAGCAATCATCCATCTCAACAAAAAGACAGTCACAACCCTTACCTTGAGCCCATCTGAAAGCTGCAGGGCTCCTGATTCCCAGTGTCTAAGAGACCTGATATAAACGATGTGTCACAGACTTGGGAGTTAGCTTAGTGGGTAAAAAGCTTGCCATGCAAGTCTGGAGACCTGAGTTTTACATAACCAGAACTCAGGTTAAAGCCTGACACCTAGAACAAACACATGTGATTCCAGCACCTTGCAGAAATATGGAAACTGAGACTGGGAAGCCCCAGAAGATCACAGGCCAGATAGCTGGGGGAAAGCAATAGTGATCTTGTCTCAAACAAGATAGGAGGGAAAGACCAGCACTCAAGGTTACCTATGAACACCACATATGCACATACACACATGAATACAGTGTGTACACACACACACAGTCAACTATGTGTTTATGTCACATATGATGAATTAGCTTCCTGCTGAGAACAGAGGTCCTCTGAATTTCCCCATGAGGCCTAAACATGCCAAAATGGCAAGACAATTTAATACCATTCCATGAGATTTTTGCAGGTATTCTTACACCTTAATCAAAAAAGTTCACCCTCACAATATTCCCTAAGGAGATAATCAGTTGTGACACAAGCTTACTTTAGAAGGAAAGATATTTAAAACTGAATTACTCATTCATAATGCACACACCTTCCCTTTCCCCCAGATTCTTTTTCTGATTCCCTTCAGAAATGAGCAGGCTTCCTACTGTAACATAACAAGTTACAGTAAGACTAGGCACACACCCTCATATCAAGGCTGGATGAAACAATCCAGTAGGAGGAAAAGGGTCACAAGAACAGACAAAAGAGTCAGAGACACCCTCACTCCCACTGTTAGGAGTCCAACAAAAGCCCCAAAGTTAAACAACTACAACATGTATGCAGAGGACCTAGTGCAGACCCAGGTAGGCTCTGTGTGCTCCAATGAGCCCTGCTTAGTCGATTCTGTGGGCTGTGTTCTCCTGGTGTCCTAGACCCCCTCTGGCTCCTATACCCCTTCCTTGCCCTTTTCTGTGGGGTTCGCAGTACTGCCTAGCATTTGGCTGTATCTTAATCTGTTCCCATCAGTTGCTAGATGAAACTTCTCTGATGACAACTGGGCTATGCTCTGGTCTATAAAAAAGCATAGCAGAATGCCTTTAGATTTTTGTTTGTTTGTTTACTGCCATACATGTTTGGTTTGGATTTTTCAACCTGTTGAATCTTAAAAGCCTCAAACACTGTCTGGTACATGGTTGTTAGGCACACCTACATGCCTGTCTAATGCCTGATACGATTAGAGGTAAAACCAGGCTTGGGAACAGTCTGCTCCACAAACAGCCCCCGCAGACTCTTAGGACTTTCTCCCTCCCTTATTTAAGCTTTGCTCTCTCTGTATTCTGTTTCCATACTTTCCTGTTGCAATTTCTTCTATTGCACGAAGTTGAATGAAGCCACAAGGAGGTGGATGAAGCCACAAAGGTCCTCATATTTATGCTTTCTCTCTTCCAACAGGAAGAGGGAGCTTTTTTCTTGAAGTGTTAATGAATCCACATAGTGAAGGAGACAAAATAACTAGCCAGGTGTGACCCACAGAGCCACCCTTTTCAGTGTGTCTGGCAACTTGAGAGTGACAATCAATAGGGACTAAGTGATAACTACTAAAGCACAGTAGAATATTCCAGACTCTTACAGCTGAGGAGAATGCAAAGCATGAGTACTACATTCTAATTCCTCTGAGGTTTTTTTCTTTTATCCATTCCCTGGTACAGTTTCATCTCATTCTGTCTTCTGCATAGGCATATGTTGTTTGTTAAAACTGTGTCTCTGATTAGAATATTAAAAATCAAGGAAATATCACCTTAAACTTTTAGATGCAGCAATAAAACTATGAAATTGAAAACTAGAAAAGGAAGAACTATATACTCATAAATAGTACATATTAAATAAGTTCTTCATGACAGTAACAATTATGCCTAGAGGGCATAAAACATATAAATATTGCAAGACATTCCTCTAAGGTAACCTACTGCTAGTCAGTTTGTAGATAGTACAGGAAATGTCCCAAAGTCAAAAGACAATGAAATGACAGGTCCCAGATTCAAGTTCTATCCTTTGGATTCAAATGCCACAAACTTCTTCCTCTGGAGCACTGGTGCTGGTGAAATTGTTACTGGGGGTACAGCATTTTATCTGTCGTTTTCTAAGTTTTCTCAGTGATCACATTTTAATCCAACAGCCGACTGTCACCACTAGTTGACAGCTGCAATACGCTTTTGATTCCAGACCAAGTTCAGCTCTGTCCATGGTCAAATGCATGTTGTCATCGCTTCCTCTATGTCTGTGTAGAAGCAGCTGCCATGTCAAAGCATACAGCTATCATGCATTTTTTATGCAGTCCAGGATTTGTGTCCCTAGAAAATAGTTGTGATTGGGTCAGTCCCAAATCATTAAGAGGTGGAAATTCTTTCAAAGGTGTAGAGACAGGTTCAGCCACACTGTCAAATTTTTGTCCTTTCAGTGATGGTGATTCATAAGACTCTCAAGAAAGTGTTTCATGAAAGTCTTTTACAAACAGATGCATCCTGGCTTGGTGTATGAATGAACACCTCCCACAGATTCTGGGCAAGAAAACAAATTTTATACAAAATGATCTGCTAGTTTCCAGATATCACTTCTCTTTCCCACTCAACAGTGAAAACATAGTCACTCAGTTGCTGAAAGAAGCATAGGGTAGTCCTTTAAAATACTAACCCTAAAGTCAGTGTACTCCAGTGCATACTTCCATGCTGAGACCAGCTATTTGACTTTGGAGAGGTTACTGATCTTGCTATGGCCTCCATTTATTAAATATTAAAATAATAGAACATTTAAAATAATAGAAAATATTTCATAGGCCTTCTGTGAGTATTCAGTGAGTTATATGGAAATGACATACAACAGTGCCAGGAAGCAAAGTGACGTATAATGACTCATCCTTATGGTTTTATAGATGATGCCTAAAGACAAAGATACCTTGCCTGGAGATCATGAATCCAATAAGTGAACAAAAGACATCACATGACTCTTTTGCTTTTTACATCATCCAGCATTTTATGTCTTGTCTTTAACATACACAAAAAAGTTAATTAGGAATAAATGTTTATGATCTTTCTGATCTATCTCTGGCTATGATCTGTTGAGGAGATGTGAGACCTATTTCCAGACATAAGGACAAATGTTTAGGATGTAGTTAGAGATGACTGTGCTGGTTCAGGAACCTGATGGTTATAGGCTCTGCTCCAAGATCTGTGAGTTCACTAGTCCTGAGGAGTTGGCTAGGTTTCCAGTATCAGGCATTGTTTCCCTCTTTCTGAGTGGGTCTTGAGTTTAATTAGAGAGGTGTAGTTACCACCATGGTATGTGTACCACTACGGCACCTTTAGGGTTATTATGCCATGCTGGTCATTGTTGTAGTGCATATGCTTAACAGCTAGGTAAGAGTATTGGTTGATTCACTCCTTTGGAAGCTTGCATGGTGCTCTTCCACTCCATGAAAGCTAGTCTTCAGGAAGAAGGCAGTCAGATCAGTTCCAGCTCACTGGCCTCTGGGCCCTGTGTCTAAAGTGCACAGTGTCTCCAGCAATAGGGACTTATCTTACACCTCTCAGGAGCAACCAAGGGCAAAAGCAATAACCTGCAATGTTTTAGAATTCTCTTGGACAACCCTGACCAACAACTAAAATGACAGTTTCTCGTATTACAGTTTTTGTTAGGTGGTCTTTGGCTGTCAACTCAGATAGGAAATTTTCATTTAAATTACATGTGTATGTTTATGTACAAAATTATATGCAAGATAGGATTTAATAGATTGTTAATATTATGATTCCTTATGACTTTCTCAGATATCCTGTTTTTTTAATACAGAAGAAGGAGGGAGAAGGGTAAAAAATTTTATTTTAAAAAAGAATAAATATTTGGGGGCTGGAGAGATGGTTCAGTGGTTAGGTGCATTGCTGCCTTTGAGAGAGACAGGATACAGTTCCCTGAATCCACATGGTGACTCAGAACTATATGTAATTACAGCTCTGGAGGATTGGATGCCCTCTTCCAACCTCTGAGAATACGGCTTCCATGTGCTACAGCTACATACATGCAGGCAAACAGTCACAAAATAAATATAAATAGATCTTTTAAAATGTTTTAGAGAACAAATGTTTTTAAATGTGCATTACATGAAGGGAAACCTTAAGTATTTCCAGGTATGTAATTGGAGGACTCTGAGAACAGTGCATGAGCCACGTCATATTTCAGAGGCTGTTAGCCTCTTGATGAGAGCAATGTAGGACATGTGTCTTAGATTTCTGAGATTATGATTTCATTGCTTCGCATGAGTGAAAATTGATTTCTTTCCTATTCAGCTAATTTCCTCTGTAAATGGGCATCACCAGAGATCCTCCTAATGAAGTATGGAACATAAAAATGGAAAACTGACTATTTGTTTCATCCAAATAGATGAAACAGAGTGTAGTCACAAGCACTGGCCACGCATCCATCAAAGGAAAATGTCAAAGTCAATGTGTGTAGCCATGAAGGATGCTGCAGTCGAAGGCTGGCCTTGCTGCATAAGACAGGACATATGAAAGCCCAGGACACCATCTGTGCTATGAATTACCTTTCCTTTTCCTATTCACTACCTCCTGCCTTTTTATTTTAATGATAATGAAACTCTGAATTAGGTATTTCATGTCAACCTGAGGCATGTCTTAAGTGCCCTTGCATTTATCACCAAATACAGGGCCCATCGCCTCCACACATTTACAGGCTGGGCTGCATGCCATCTGCAACAATGCACAAGGACATAGTAGAAAGATTGGGAGTTGACAGTAAGCACACTGATGTAATATATATACTGTGTCATGCTGTCAAGTCAGAAAACACTGACTGGCCCAAACAACACTCGTTTCACTAAGACAATGCTTTGGAGTTTGTTTGGGTTTTTTTATTTTGTTTTGTTTTGAGATTTTCAGAAGGAGACTTGTTTGTAGATTGTCTGAAGGTAAGCTGTTGGTGCATCTTCTGAAGAGACACCAGGAGTTGGTCCTTCTTAAATATTTTCTCAACCATTTAGTTATGATTCTAACATATCACTTGTATCAGAATATCAGATTAGTTCTGTTTTAAAATATTCTATAAGTTATGTCATTGAATATAAAGAACCAAACATAAATTAAAACTAATCATTAATTACTACACAAAGTATCAGAATGTCCCAAAATAATTGTCAGTGACAATCAATCTCTTCCTCTGCTTGTGTGTTTATGCATTCATCAACTGAACAAATTATTTAGATCTCACCAGAGAAACAAAATCCACTTTTCTCCCCATGGTGAAATCCAAAAATTTACAATGTATACTTTCAGTAGCACAGTGACCTCAGAATCACATCTTTGAATAACTAGTCACTCATAAATTATTAATCCAGCTTCAAAGTTCATATAATGTAGGCATAAATATAATGTTAAGTGGAGAAAATGGACTTCTGTCACCACCAATGCCAGAGATGGAGAGAAGAAACAATGCATGCAATAGGTCCTGTAAGACTTATCAGAGAGAGCGCAAAGCAGAAAACACGGCAAGCAATTCAAACACAGACACCAATACAATGAAGACAAATGGTGGAGAGAAGGCCAGGACTGCTGGTGATAGAGCAAACTGATACAACCACTGTAGAAATCAGTGTGGAGGGGCCTCAAAAAGCTAGAAATCAATATATCACACCACTCTTGGGAAGACACCCAAAGGACTCCACTACAGAGACACTTGCTCATCCATGCTTATTGCTATTTTATTTACAATAGACAACTAATGGAAACTGCCCAATATCAACTAGTGAATTGATAATGAGTCTGTGATACATTTACAGAATGGAACATTATTCAACTACTAAGAAAATCAAAATTATGTAATACAAAAGTAAACGATAGGGCTGAAAATAACCGTCCTGGAGAAAGGTAGCTCAGACCCAGAAGGACAAGTATCACATGTTTTCTCTCATTTCTGGATGGTAGCTTTGAAGCTTCAGATGCACATGTTTCATTCAGAATACACAGAGGTCAGAGGATTAATGAGAGGCTGGGGATAGAGGGACTGGAGAATTCATTGCTATAAAAGCTTAAAAGGAGAACAAAATGGGGTTAAATTGGGGTAGAAGCTAGAAGGATAGGACAGAGGAGGGACTACAAGATAGGATTAAGAACACTGAAGATCTTTCTTAAAAGTCGTATGGAAACCTATCTACTACTGTAGAAGCTTCCACATGTGTGTATATGGTGGTGGTGATGGTGGTGGTGGTGGTGTGTGCGTGTGTGTGTGTGTGTGTGTGTTTTAAACGTGTATATGTTAAACATGTATATGTTAAAATGGAGCTAAAGCAGGATGACAATGCACCTAAAAATACCACAGGCTAACAAAATATTGAGAATCAGTTACCTCTTTAGGAATTTTTAGCCAGTGAGGTCTCGTAAATGCCCAGACATTACAAGCTACTGCCATTTCTCTTGGCTACACACTGGAACTGAAGACACCACATACTTGACTAATTTAATATAGATATGTAAAACTGGAGTCTTCATCCCTAATGGCTAGTTTTCATAGTGCTAGAAAGACTTGCCCACTAGTATAAGGATGTTGTAAACAACATGGAAATGACCAATGACTTTCTGGTTAGATTTAAGCCTCTTTCCATGGAATTAAACCCATACTTACCACCATTGTAAGCCAAGAACCAATAGTTAGACAGACCATAGACCATACAGGAGAACTACTACTATTATTCTGCCAGATGTACAAAGTAGCAAACTGACTCCTAAAGAGATATCATTAAACTCTTAGAGTAATACATATCTCAGCCCTCATCAGAGAAGCTTCTATTTGCAATCGATGGTGATTAACACAGAGACTCATGACTGCTCAATAACAGAATAACAGTCTGCAGAATTCTCGGCTCTAAATGGGACTTCTATAACACAACACTTATCAAATCTCAAGGATCATTGTGGAAGAGAGGGAAGAGTGTAAAAATCAGAGGAGGTAGATGACTATAAGGAAATACTGTCCCCCAGACATGGCAGGGAAGCTACACATATGAACTCACAGAAACGTGACAGCATGCACAAAGTCTGTGCAAGTTCAAGCCAGATCAAACTCCAGCATGCAGAAGGAAGGTGCTCACAAATTCACAGCCCTAGCTAAGGAGCTCTTAGCAACTGATGACTTCTGGGAGAAACGGGGTCAGTTATCCTTAAGAGGATTGTCCCTGGTAAGTTGACCATGCTCCAGTGGAAGGTCACACATCCAAAAATATGTTGGCAGCACAAATGGTACTTGATTGGTATGTATGACAAAATAAAGACAAAGTTGGGAGAGCAGGGAAGGGGTATAGATCTGAGAGGAGTTGAGGCAAGGAGTGAGTATGATCAAAACAAGTTGTAAAAAAATTCTCAAAGAACTAATAAAAATATTTTTAACCAGAAGATAGGAGAAATAGGTGTGAAATTCTATCTTCTGTGCATGGCACAACCAACTTAATTATGACTTTACAGTAGCTGCTGCAGCTCTCTGAAATGGGCCCACACAAGATTAAGCCTGTCAGTAGTCTGTCACAAATCATGGAGGATACCATAGGGCCCTACCCCTCCCTGCTGAAGCATTTGATACTGCTAGACTCTGAGGGAGGGTTGGTCATTGTCTTCAGTTGGGTACCAACTAATGACCCACTAATCTTTAATGGATAGTTCCAAACCCACTGTCATACAGATGATCTTACTTTTCTCAATGGATCTAGAAAACAAAAACTTTAAAAGGGAATTGTATAGTGGGAGGGTTAATGGGGTGGATGGAGGCCAAGAAAGGACTGGTGAATTCCAGTAATCAGAAGTCACTTCGTACACACATGAAACTACCAAAGAACAAGTTCAATAAATGTTTAGCAACTAATAATCGAAATGTCTGCCACCCAGATACTGTGAATTTGATCTTATTTGGAAAGTGGTGCAGATGCAGTTCATAAAGGAGCCACAATAAGATCATCCTGGACTAAGATGGTCACCCAGTGCAATGAGAATGGTCTTTTGAAGAGAAGGGAGAAGACACAAAAGCAGGATACCAAGAGAAAGTAACTGCTGAGTGAAGTATCAACATACCAATTAATGCCAAGGGTTGTGGGCCACCAGTAGACACCCAGAGGGGACAGGGAACAGCTTTGTCTTCAGAGCCTACAGAAGGAACCAATACTACTAAAGCATTGATCTCAGCCCCAGTGCCACCCAAGCAATGAATCATGAATTTCCATTGTCTTTGATCACCCCTTTGAGGCAATTTCTTGCAGCAGCCACAGGGCTTATCCCAGTGTTTGAATTAACAATTCTCAACTGGGCATTGTAGGCATGCATGCTTCGTATTTGTGATGTTTGGAATCGAATTTACCTTACTTGCATGGTACAATTCAATATTCCAACTAGAAATGAAAGTTTTACATGCCACACTAATTTTCTTTCCCATATTTTCCTGAGAAAACGCTGCCAGAAGTCCATTTGGATTTCATCAAAGGTCTGGTTGACTTAAGATTCAATTTCTTAGGGAAGGAAAAACAGTCTGGGGAATTAGCTTGAGGGTCCCATCAGTGACTGAGCTAGCCACAGCCCCTTTTTGTGACAAGGTTGCCCTCAATTTTACTCTTACATTTATGACTCCCATTACCCTTTCCACTTGTGACATTCCTATTTGCCACTAATTGACCAAATTAATCAGTGGGATGGGAAATAATCGCTCACTAGCTGTCAAGTAAACCTCATCACTCTGTGACTTCCAAGGGCTCAAAGCCATTCAGTTCAATTAGCTTCATTGTTTTACACACAGTGCAGTATGATCACTGGCAAAATTCCTTCATGCTTTGTTCTCTCTTTCTCCCCACAAGACAATGAGACATCTTAATAAATAGTCCAAAAATAGATACAAACCTGACCATGGTGAAACAGTTGCCTTTGAGGGATTCTGTGATCCGAGATGATATGCTGAAAAAACCCTGTCCTTTCCAAGCACCCTTGTAATGTCTTCAGGGAAGAAAGAACAGATTTTCTGGTTGTCCTAAAAGATCAGTGACTAATTACAGCTCACTGCAGTCAACTTTCACCTATCTGTGCTAATGGAAGGCATCCCTGATGCCGGCAATCCCCACTGGGCCACTTTCCATTAGGTTTCAGCAAGTGAAAGCACACAGAACATTTATAGAACAAGGCTTTCCTCCTAGTTCTTTGGGAAACTCCTGAGCAAGTCAAGGATTAGCTTTTAGATTGTCTAAAGGTAGTATGGATACATTCCTATTACCCCTTGGTCAACACATCGGCCTTACTATTACAAGTACACTTAGACTAGGATTAGGACATAATTCACACCCCTTAACAGACAGGACTGAGAAATGACTGGGGAACAAAAACTTCTAGGGCAGATGTGACCATAAGCCTGGAGGCAGACTTGATATTGATAGTGATAATTAATAATCATAACACAATAATAAAACTGCCCACTACTGGGCATCTTTTGCATACCAAGTACATACTGCAAATAATCCTGCAAGGTACTAGTATCTTCATTTTATAATCAAGGAATAGTCTCATGGAAATTATGTAACTGAACTTGTATTACTTAACAAATAATCAAATATCTTACTCTGCTATAGCAAAATGCCTTGGGGACTCATAAACAGGTTTATTTCTTAGTTCTAGAGAATCCAAGAGTGAGTCCCAGGCAAAGCTTGTGTCTGCAATGGCCTATTTATTCCTGTATTATCTCTTATAGACAGCACCTTCTCATTGCATGACAGGAAAATACCTTATACATACACTTAAAAGGCACTAATTCCTTTTATGAGGGCCCCACCCTCATTATCTAACTGTCTTCTGGGTTGCACACCTCCTAATACTATCACATTAGTGAGTAAATGTCAGTATATTACTTCGGGTAAAAGACACTATAAATAATTAGACCATTCAAACACTGAAGTAAGACTCAAGCAGGATCTTAGTCCAACTGAATGGGATCTTAGTTTCTCCCTCAAAATTGTTTTACTGACTTTCCTTTCATGAGACTGGACAAAAAAAGGAAGACTGAATAATGTTTCTTGATAAAAGTACATGTAATTGTTGCATACCCAAATGATACTAGATTTAAAATAAGCTTCTATCTCAATAATGTCATGCACTGAGTTTATAATATCACATACCTACAGCCTGGAAAGATCAAAATTCAAAATCTGAAATATTATTTCAACTAAATGTATTTCATTTGCATAACGGTGAAATTAAAAATGAATAAGTCAACCACGGTCAGTCAAGGACTGTCTATCCTAATTAAATCACATTAGAGAACTAGGTGCTTGGCTAATACAAATATATTAACATCTCTCTAAAGGACATAAGTTTTTATGACAGATGGAGCTTAAGGTTTTAGCAACTGAAATTTAAAAAGACTCTAGTTAAAAGTTGTTTTATTTAGAAGGCACTGACAGGGATAGATCCTGAAAAGCCCATTAAATGAAGACTCTGCTACATAAATATGTCAAAATCTTCCTCCCACATTAACTTAGACCACTGCCTAGCTGATATGATACCTCAAGGGGTATTCCCATCAGACAAATTCAGTTCATGTGTCCTTGCTTTGAATATAATTTCTTCCTAAAATACACCTTTATTTTTAAATAAATTTAAATTAGATATTCTAGGAGAAATAATAAATATTGAAATATCAAAAATTATATTCTTTCAAAGTGAAAATTATGATGTACTATAATTTTATATTTATAAGATCATTATTCCTTAATAATATTGATTTGACTGATGACTTCATGCCATGATAATGATAACTAGATTACTATTAGTAATGTCCATTCCAGTTTACAAATTGATCTAACCAAATACTGTGCTACATACCAGAATCAAGAAGTGACCAGTAGTGCCCATCCACACTCAGGTGAAGAAGATACACATATATGTAAATAATTATCTCTAACAATACAGTTGCTGTTATCAACCTGACCATGCACAATGTGTCCAGATGTGGGGAATCATTTTGTGTATCCCTTACTCACTGGGATATACAAAACTTCTTATTCTGTCATCTGTTCTTACCTATTTAACTATTTGGCTTTATAAATTACCTCCAATATGTCCAGTCATTCCACCCCCACATCCATTGCTCCTCACAGACTGCTACCATCTCTCACCTGGGATTCTGGTGTAATCCACCCCCAGTCTGTTTATGGGTACCTGAATCTATTCCCAGATTTTTTTCACATATAATAACAGGGCCAAAGTGAAAAACCACATGGCCTACTAAGTTAACAAATACATTTTCACTACACAATTGGGTTTAAATGTAAAAAGTTAATCTTGGATTTACTTACACTTGCATATAGTTTCCATCATGTGGCTTGACATTAATGATTACTTGGAAATCCTGGGGATAAGTGAAGATAGTGCAAATGAAACACAGAGTTGTAGAAATCACTAGGTGAGAAACAAATAATAATCATGATTTCAAGCTCCTTTTCTTTAAACACACCAATCATTTTGGCTTCAGCATCATAGAAACATTGACAGTCACCTACTAGTGTCAGACTTTCCCAGACCATCATGGTTTTGCCCATTACTGGAATGATAGTTCTGTGGGGGTGAATTATTAGCAGAAAACTACTGACCTGACACCATAGTCTTCCTAAAGCACACAGCCCACACTTCACACATCACTTGCAAGTATAAAGGCTCTGCATTTTTGGCCCATAGCGCAAATAACTCTGATGGGCAACACCTGAAAATTCTGTCACATGCTTGAAGCTTTGTTACAGGTGAAAGTTTCCTCTGCTGAAGGAACATTGATTTCCTTCGACTTAACAGCATAAGTACTTACAAAATGCTTGCATCCCAGTCTGCCGCAGGATTGTCTACAGACAACTGAATACATGATGCTTGTATTTGGACCTGGCTTATTCACCACTTGCCTAACAATGAATTTCTGTCTCTTATGGTAAATGGGGAGCAAGAGATAACCTGATTGTTAAACTGCTGCTGAATTGGAATGACACCTTAGAGAAAAGAATGTGAGGTGGTTCCTACAAAATCTCCATCTCATGTGCCAAATCGGAACCCCCAGAAAAGCAGTCATCAACCTGTGGGTTGCAACCCTTTGGGTACTGGGTATCAAGTGTTGTGAAATATTAGTTTAAGATGTATTACATTCATTTATTCTTTGAATATAATTTCTTTAATGAGGCAAAGACGTATTGCTTTATTTTATGCTGCATGTGTTTAGCTTTGTAAAGCTGTGCTAATTTGCCTGTCTAAAATACCTGATTGATCTAATAAAGATCTGAGTGGTCAATAGCTAGATATAAAAGAGGGGCATGTGGGGCTAGCAGGCATAGAGGATAAATGGGAGTAGAAACCTAGGCTCCAGAAAAAAAGAGGAGAGGGAGGAGCAAGAAAAGAAGGAGGAGGGGAGAATGCCAGGGTCCAGTCACCCAGCCACACAACCAGCCACGGAGTGAGAAGGGACAAAAGACATATAGAAAAAAGAAAAGTAAAAAGCTCAGAGGCAAAACATGGAGAAGAAGAGATTACTTTAAGTTAGAAAAGCTGGGTAGAAATAAGCCAAGCTAAGGCCTGGCATTCATAAGTAAGAATAAGTGTCCATGCACTTATTTGGGAATTGGGTAGCAGACCTCCAAAGAGAAAAAAAACCTACGGTCAAATGACCCTTTCCTGGAAATCACATATCATATATTTACATTATGACTCATAGCAGTAACAAAATTACAGTTATGAAGTAGCAACAAAAACCATTTTATGGTTGGAGTCAGCACAACATGAAGAATTGTATTAAAGGGTTGCAGCATTAGGAAAGTTGAGAATCACTGCTCTAGCACTTAATGGATAGCTGTAGACTAACGTTTCCTTAAAGAAAAAGATTATAGATGTTTTTAGCTTTGTGGGCATAGAGGTAGTAATGAAGATGTATATTTCTATTATTAATCATGTGTAGTAGGCTAACACAAACTTGACTCCATTAGACTCCATGGTTATAAAGTTGGGTGGTAGGATGGTGTGGGAGGATCTGGGACTTGGAGGAGAGGAATGAACATGTTGAAAATATATATGACATTCTCAAAGAATAAATAAAAACAGTTTTTAAATCTTCTGTTATCTTTATCCATTGAAAACTTCATTACTTTCTATTTTGATTTTATAAAATCCTCTCTCTGTTCATTTTGCGTATAATGTGCACTTATTTTTAATCTTTAAAAATAAGCTCTAAAGGGCAACCAGACTACAAGCCACAACCCCAGAGAGCCTAGGTAACAAAGAAGACCCTAAGAGAGACATACATGGATCCGCCTAGGAAGGGGTAAAAGTGGGAGCATGGCATGCAGAGGAGAAGGTAGAATGGGAGAGGGGAGGAGAAAGGGGAATGGGGAAAAATGTATAGCTCAATAAAATAAAAAATAGTATCTTAGGTCATTAATTTTAGCTATTTTCTTTTCTAAAAGGCATCCAATAATATAATTTCTCACTTAGAACTTCTTTAGTGGGTCCCATGAATTTGGATATCTTGTGTTTTAACTTTTATTTTCTCATAAATTTCTTCTTACTCATGTTATGTTTAGAATCTTTTCTGAAGAAGTATATATTCTATATTTGTTAAAGATTATAAACCCATTGACCACAAAGATAAAGCAATCATGATGGTAATATGTAAAGCTAAAAACACAAAAGCAAGTAGAGCAAAGTCAATTTAAATCAAATTTCCTAAATTGACCTATGATGAATGAGAAAGCTTTAAAAAGTAGACAGGAAAAAAGTCTAATTATATAAGAATTAAAGTATGGATGATTGCAGTTTCACATCAGAAATAGCCACACGGAGCAGTCAAGTAATGTTTTAAAGGCATTGAAGAAAATAATTGCCCATCTAGAATTTCACACCCAGAAACAAGAACTTAAAATCAAATGGAAAAATGCAAAGTATGAAAGATTGTGTCATTAGCAGACCCAAAGTGCAAGAAAAGTTAGAGAATTTCTTGGATTGTGTCTTTTTATTCCTATCTATACAGAGATGGTTAATGCAGCCCTACATAAATGCCACCTGACTTTTAGAAATCTACATTATTTAAAAC
The DNA here is from genome assembly GCF_017639785.1 of Mesocricetus auratus. NCBI lineage: Eukaryota > Metazoa > Chordata > Mammalia > Rodentia > Cricetidae > Mesocricetus > Mesocricetus auratus. The sequence goes on from NW_024429266.1 coordinate 52,298,463, forward strand.
AGTGTAATTTTGGCAAGACAAACAGCTCCATCTTTGAAATAGAACATAGAATTCAGACAACATATCAGCAAATGTGGTCAATTAATTTTGTCATAAGCTTAAAGGCAAAATGAAGAGGACATGAAAGTTCTCCAATAGATGATATTGAAAGAATTGGTCATCCATACTAAAAATGATTATCAACCTATATTAATAGATTATGCAAAATTAACTACAAATTTATTATAGACATTTATATAAAACTACAATTATAAATAGCTTATAAGAAAATGTGGGTTAAAATTATGTTGCCCTTGAGTTATATGGAGAGATTTTAGCATGAAAATCATGAGCTAACCCAAAAATCACCCAAACCAAAATCCTTTGCCTTTTAGAAACACAAGGAGGGTTTTAAAAATTAACATAATAATAAGCAACACAAACAACAATGGAAATTTGTCTCAAACATAGAAAAAACTTATAAAAATGAAAATTCAATTAGAAAAGGATAAAGGATCTAAAAATGTATAATTCACAGCAGAAGATATGGAGATGAAACCTACAAAATATTTAAGGACAATTCTCATTCTATACAAACCCTTTTAGAAATCTGGGGAGTGAGAAATATTTCCCATTCTGTCAAGAGCATAACATTACCCTGTAGCAAAACAGTAAGGAGGTCCTGAGAAATGACAAGCAATGAGACTAGAAGTTTGATTTTCATGATTTATAAAAAGGATAATCAGTTATGACCAAATAAGATTTATTCTGAGATGTCAAGGTGAATTTAATATGAAAATCAAGCAGTGATGCTGGTTTAAAGTATCTCAAAGCCACAAGCCTGCCACTGAGGAGGGTGACACGTGATGATCATGACATTGAGGCTAGCCTGGGCTAGATAGATAGCTCCTGCCAGAAAGCCTCAACCAATGTAATGAAGTGACAAACCGGAAAATTGTGGTGTGTGTGTGTGTGTGTGTGTGTGTGTGTGTGTGTGTGTGTGTGATCAACTGAATAAAAACATTTAGTAAAGTTTTCTTTGCTGTGTTTTGCATTTTGGGGGTTGTTTTTATTTTTTTCAAAACTATTGCTCATTTAAAATTGGGAAAACAAGCCGGGAGGTGGTGGCACACGCCTTTAATCCCAGCACTCGGGAGACAGAGGCAGGCGGATCTCTGAGTTCAAGGCCAGGCTGGACCGACAGCTTCCAAAACTATACAGAGAAACTCTGTCTCGTAAAGCCAAAAAAATTGGGAAAGCAATGGAGGTATGTTCTACTTTTCTACAGAAAAAAAAACTTCATTCTCCTGGACACATAGACATCTCAATGATTTAATTAAATATGGCTTCAGAAATACACAAGTTAAAATCACAAAGAGAAAGAAGCATCAGCAAGTAACCTCTGATTTCTGCAGTGAGCATAGAATATTGCTGTAGCTATGACATTATCAGTAGAAATAATACTAAAGCCAATATAGTGGGAGCCAAGCCAAAATACACTGTAGTTTTGTAAGAATCTGGGTGAACACCTGACAACATATGGCTTTTCTCATATGAGAATGAGAGAATTAAATATAATGGTCAACTAAAAGTAATATCAGTCTTATTTATCCATGCCAATTTGTTCAGATCAAACATTAAGAAAGATGAAGTGAAAAACCCCCACAGCCGAGATGGGGCGCGTTCAGGGTGGTATGGCCGTGCCCACACAGGAAAGAGATCAGCCCCTCCAAGACCCCAACCCAGCGAGCCCAGCTTCAGGTGAGATTGGGTCTCCGGCTGGGACCGCCCGCCCATCACCCATCCCCCTCCATCTTCGGGGCGCTCCCGGCTTCCAGAAGAGCCGCCCACACAGGAAAGACATCAGCCCCTCCAAGACCCCAACCCCAGCGAGTCCAGCTTCAGCATCCCCAGCTTCAGCTGCAGTAAGGAAGGAGACCAGTGGAGACGGAAAGACCCCACCAGCACCCATGGAAAGAAGAGATGGGAAGAAGACAGAATAAGAGATCACTCAGCAATAGAAACACCAACATGACCTCACCAGAATCCAGGGATCCAACACCAGCAAGACCCGAAAAGCACTACATAGATGAAGAAGAGGAGACAGACCTTAAAAATTATTTCATGAAGATGATGGAGAGCCTCAAAGAAGAAACGAGGAAATCCCTTAAAGAAATAGAAGAAAAAACAAACAAAAAAATCCATGAAATGGGGGAAAAAATTCAAGAAATAAACAAATCTCTCAAAGAATCTAAAGAGCACCAAGAAAAAACAACCAAGAAAATTAAGGAAACAGCTCAAACAGTTGAAGGATTGAAAGCTGAAATAGAAACGATAAAGAAAACACAGAATGAAGGGATGCTGGAAATAGAAAATCTCGGTAAACGGTCTGGAACTACAGATGCAAGTATCACCAATAGAATACAAGAGATAGAAGAGAGAATCTCAGGTGTTGAAGACTCATTAGAGGATATAGAGTCGTCAACCAAAGAAAATCTCAAAACCAACAAATCCTTAACACAAAATATCCAGGAAATATGGGACACCATGAAGAAGCCAAACCTGAGAATAATAGGTATAGAAGAAGGTGAAGAACTTCAACTTAAAGGTACAGAAAACATATTCAACAAAATCATAGAAGAAAACTTCCCTAACCTAAAGAAAGATATGCCTATGAAAGTACAAGAATCTTACAGAACACCAAATAGGCTTGACCAGAAAAAGAAGTCACCTCGCCATGTAATAATCAAAACATCAAACCTACAGAGCAAAGAGAAAATATTAAGAGCAGCTAAAGAAAAAGGCCAAGTAACATACAAAGGCAGACCTATCCGAATTACACCTGACTTCTCAATGGAAATGATGAAAGCCAGAAGATCCTGGTCAGATGTCCTACAAACGCTAAGGGAACAAGGATGCCAGCCCAGACTACTATATCCAGCAAAGCTCTCAATTACCATAGATGGAGAAAACAAAATATTCCATGACAAAGCCAGATTTAAACAATACATATCCATGAATCCAGCTCTACATAAAATGCTAGAAGGAAAACCTAGAGCCAAGGAAGATAACTACATTCACAAAGACACAGGCAATATATAATCATACTTTACAAAACACTAAAAGAAAAAGGGAGGAGAAACTACACAAAATAACTTCACTAACAATAAATCAAGCGCAAACAAGGATCACCAATCAATGGTCATTAATATCCCTCAATGTCAACGGCCTTAACTTGCCTATAAAAAGACACAGATTAGCAGAATGGATACGAAGACAGAACCCTTCCTTCTGCTGCATACAAGAAACACATCTCAACAACAAAGACAGACGTTATCTCAGAGTAAAGGGCTGGGAAAAGATCTTCCAATCAAACGGCCCCAAGAAACAAGCAGGCATAGCAATCCTAATATCTAACAAATTAGACTTCAAATTAAAATCAATCAAAAGAGATGAAGAAGGGCACTTCATATTCATCAAAGGAAAAATACATCAAGACGAAGTCTCGATTTTAAACATCTACGCCCCAAATACAAAGGCACCTACATTTGTGAAAGAAACATTACTAAAGCTCAAAATGCACATAAAATCTCACACTCTAATAGTAGGAGACTTCAACACTCCGCTCTCACCGCTAGACAGGACCTCCAGACAGAAACTTAACAAAGAAACAAAAGAATTAATAGAAGTTATGACCCAACTGGGTTTAACAGACATCTATAGAACATTCCATCCAAATACAAAGGGATATACCTTCTTCTCGGCACCACATGGAACCTTCTCTAAAATTGACCACATAATAGGAAACATAGCAAATCTCCACAGATACAAAAAAATTGGAATAACCCCCTGCATCTTATCAGACCACCATGCATTAACATTAGAATTCAACAATAACACAAATCGCAAAAACCCTACAAACTCATGGAGATTGAACAATGCACAATTGCACCATCCCTGGGTAAAGGAACAAATAATAAAAGAAATTAAAGACTTCCTCGATTTCAATGAGAATGAAGACACAACATACACAAACTTATGGGACACTTTGAAAGCAGTGCTGAGAGGAAAGTTTATAGCACTAAGTGCCCACATGAAAAAACTGGAGAACAGTCATACTAGAGAATTAATAGCACAGCTGAATGTTCTAGAACAAAAAGAAGCAAACTCCCCCAGGAGGAGCAGACGCCAGGAAATAATCAAATTGAGGGCCGAAATCAATCAAGTAGAAACCAGGAAAACACTGAGAAGAATCAATGAAACAAAGAGTTGGTTCTTTGAGAAAATCAACAAAATAGACAAACCTCTGTCCAAACTAACCAAAAGACAGAGAGAGAACATGCTAATTAACAAAATCAGGGATGAAAAAGGGGACATAACAACGGACTCTGAGGAAATCAAGAGAATCATCAGGGCATACTTTGAAAATCTGTACTCCACAAAATTTGAAAATTTAAAGGAAATGGACAATTTCCTGGATAGATATCACTTGCCAAAACTAAATCAAGAACAGATAAATAATCTAAACAGACCTATAACCCCTAATGAAATAGAAGCAGTCATCAAAAGTCTCCCAAACAAAAAAAGCCCAGGCCCAGATGGCTTCAGTGCAGAATTCTACCAGAAATTCAAAGAAGAGCTCATTCCAATACTCGTCAAAGTATTCCACACAATAGAAGCAGGAGGCTCACTGCCAAACTCTTTCTACGAGGCTACAATTACCTTGATACCCAAGCCACACAAAGACACAACTAAGAAAGAGAACTATAGACCAATTTCCCTCATGAACATTGATGCAAAAATACTCAATAAAATACTTGCAAACCGGATTCAAGAACACATCAGAAAAATCATCCACCATGATCAAGTAGGCTTCATTCCAGGAATGCAGGGATGGTTCAACATTAGAAAATCTATCAATGTAATCCACCATATTAACAATCTGCGAAAGAAAAACCACATGATCATCTCACTAGATGCTGAAAAAGCCTTTGACAAAATCCAGCACCCTTCATGATAAAGGTCCTAGAGAGATCAGGGATAACAGGAACGTACCTGAATATAATAAAAGCAATATACAGTAAACCAACAGCTAACATCAAACTAAATGGAGAGAAACTCAAAGCAATTCCTCTAAAATCAGGAACAAGACACTCTCTCCATATCTCTTCAATATTGTACTTGAAGTTCTAGCTACAGCAATAAGACAACAAAAGGAGATAAAGGGGATACAAATAGGAAAAGAAGAAGTCAAACTTTCATTATTTGCAGATGATATGATAGTTTACATAAGTGATCCAAAAAACTCCGCAAGGTTACTCCTAGAGCTGATAAACACCTTCAGCAATGTGGCAGGATACAAGGTAAACTCAAAAAAAATCAGTGGCCCTATTATATACAGATGATGAAGTGACTGAGAAAGAAATCAGAGAAACATCACCCTTTACAATAGCCAAAAACAGCATCAAATATCTGGGGATAATGTTAACCAAGGAAGTGAAAGACCTGTATATCAAGAACTTTGTGTCTTTGAAGAAAGAAGTCAAAGAAGATACCAGAAAATGGAAAGATCTCCCATGCTCTTGGATTGGTAGGATCAACATAATAAAAATGGCAATCTTGCCAAAAGCAGTCTATAGATTCAATGCAATCCCTATCAAAATTCCATCACAATTCTTCAAGGACCTGGAAAGAACATTAATCAACTTTATATGGAAAAACAAAAGGCCCAGGATAGCCAAAACATCCCTATACAATAAAGGAACTTCAGGAGGCATCACCATACCTGACAAAGAAGCTAAAACTGTACAGTGGAAAAAAGAAAGCATCTTCAACAAATGGTGCTGGCATAACTGGGTACTGGTATGCAGAAGACTGCAGATAGATCCATGTTTATCGCCTTGTACAAAACTTAAGTCCAAATGGATCAAAGATCTCAACATACATCCAGCCACACTGAAACTTTTAGAAGAGAAAGTGGGAGATACTCTTCAACAAGTTGGTACAGGAGACCACTTCCTAAACATAACACCAGTGGCACAGGCACTGAGATCGACAATTAACAAATGGGACCTTCTGAAACTAAAAAGCTTCTGTAAGGCAAAGGACACAGTCAAAAAGACAAAAAGGAAGGCCACAGAATGGGAAAAGATATTCACTAACCCTACATCTGACAGAGGGCTAATCTCCAAAATTTACAAAGAACTCAAGAAACATGTCTCCAAAACACCAAAGGATCCACTTGAAAGGTGGGGTACAGAGCTAAATAGAGAATTCTCAGTAGAGGAGGCTAAAATGGCCAAGAGACACTTAAGAAAGTGCTCAACATCCTTAGCCATCAGGGAAATGCAAATCAAAACAACTCTGAGATACCATCTTACTCCTGTCAGAATGGCTAGAATCATAAACAGCGAAGACAATTTATGCTGGAGAGGATGTGGAGAGAGAGGAACACTCCTCCACTGCTGGTGGGAATGCCGACTCATACAGCCTCTTTGGAAATCAGTATGGAGATTCCTCAGGAAAATGGGAATTAATCTACCACTAGACCCAGCAATTCCACTCTTAGGCATTTATCCAAATGAGGCAGGTTCATACAACAAGGGCATCTGCTCCACTATGTTCATAGCAGCATTGTTTGTAATAGCCAGAACCTGGAAGCAACCTAGATGCCCCTCAACTGAAGAGTGGATAGAGAAAATGTGGTACATTTACACAATGGAGTATTACTCAGCAGAAAAAAACAATGGAATCTTGAAATTCGCAGGGAAATGGATAGCACTGGAAGAAACCATCCTGAGTGAGGTAACCCAGTCGCAAAAAGACAAACATGGTATGTACTCACTCATATATGGATTTTAGATATGGATCAGGATAGTGCCAGTCTGCACTTCCACAGATAGAGAGTCTGGGAAACAGGAAAGAACCTAAAAGATATGCATATATGCATAATACCCAAGAGAAGAGGATGGAGACAAGATCCTCTGAATGGATGGGGAACACTGCGAGGGGTGGGGGGGAGTGGGACCTGGGAAGAATAGAGGGGGTAAAGAGGAAGAGAGTTGGTCATGGGGGAACAGGAAGTTGAGGGGGTGGGGGTAGAATAGGGGGAAGAGGGAATCATAGGATCGAAGACAGATCAGGCACCAGAGTGACCTCGAGTGATCTAAAGGTATAACATCAATTGGCAAGCTAAGCAATAGTGGAGGGACCACCTCGAATGCCCATTCCTGATAATGATCTTGATGTCTATAACCATCCGGGAGCCTTCATCCTGTGACTGATGGAAGCAGAGGCAAACACACAACTAAGCACTGAACTGAACCCAAGGAACCCAGTGACAGAGAGAGAGGAGTGATGAGCAAATTGGCAAAGAATGGGCTGGCAAAACCAGCAGAGACAGCTGATCTGAACAGGGGAGTGCTCTTGGACCCCAGACCGACAGTGGGGAGGCCAGCATGGGACTGATCTGGACCCCCCAAATGTGAGTGTCAGTGAGAAGGCCTGGGCAACCTATGGGGCCCTGAGCTGTGGATCAGTGTCTATCCCTGGTATACAAACTGTCTTCATGTGCCTATAGCACAAAGAGAGATGCTCTCTCAGCCTGGACTCTTAGGGGAGTGCCTTGACCCTACCAAGAGTGAAATGACAGACTCTGGATATCCCCTATGTGGAAGGATTTGGCAATAGGGTGGGAGAGAGGGGGGGAAGGGGAGAGCGGGAGGAGGGGAGGGAGAGGGAACTGGGATTGACATGTAAAACAAGCTATTTAAAATTAAAATAAAAAATGATAAAAAAAGAAAACCCCCACAGCTCACAACATTACCATGAGAGTAAATAGAATGCATTTCTTCCCACATGGGATAGCAGAAATTAGAGCCTACTGAAGAGAGAAAACATGAAATTATCCTATATGTCATTATTTTATAGTCGCATTTACCCATTCTATTTCCTATAGAAATCAGATGCACTAATCAAAAAGGGTAAACTAAATGACTTAAAGACTAACTATAGACTTACTTTAGCCCAACCAAATAGTACCTCTAATTACAGCTGCTGGGGCAACTATGTTTATCACTGCTATGCCATATGTATAACACTCAAAGGATTTGTAGAACCATTCATTTGGAGGAGACTCCAAAAACAATTCACACTTAAATAGAAAGAGGGTAGAGCTACAGGTCTCCCCCTAGGTCATGCCAATCTACTCTCCTCTGTCATTACCAAATGTTTCAGAAATCTGAACCACCTGGAGTCCTGCAAAATATTACGGTAACCTCTTATAAGAACTACATCTGGTGATTGAACAATATAATCCTTAGTAAACTATGCAAAGTATACATACTGAAATGTGGTGGTTTGAATGTAATTGACCTCCATAAGCTCATAGGGAGTGGCACTATTAGGAGGTGTTAGAGTAGGTATGGCTTTTTTGGAGGATGTGTGTCACTGTAGGGGTGAGCTTTGAAGTATACTATGCTCAAGATATTGCCCAGTGTCTCAGTTCACTTCCTGTTGCCTTCTGATCAAGATGTAGCCAGCACCATTTCTGCCCGCACACCACCATGCTCCCTGTCACAGTGATAATGGACTGAACCTCTGAATTGTAAGCAAGTCAACACAATTAAATGTTTTCATTTATAAGAGTTGCTGTGGTCATGGTGTCTCTTCACAGCAATAGAAACCCTAATTAAAACAGAAGCCCCCTATATGCTACTGTTCCCAACAGGAATACCTGAGTTAGGAAATCAAGGGTTAGAGGTGATGTCATGTCACATTCCTACAGACTCAAAGGCCTAGGGTAGTAGTCCTGATCTTCAGTGAAACACACTTTTCATGGGAGGTACTAAGTCTCACACTGAGCTACAAAGTATAACTTCCCCTCTGGAACTTATGACTTGTTCCAGGGAACAGAGTGGTAATCATAGCAGGACATTCAATATTGACCATCAAAATGTGTGTCTATTTCACTCACTACAGAACTAAAGTGAGGGATGCAGACAGAAGCAGGTGATCCACTTGGATACACTGGAAATTACAGTTGCTTTGTCCAACAGGTTAGTAAAAGGAACCACAATTTTAGACAGGTGACCTATAAATCATTATAGCTAAGACCACCCACATCTTCACTGATGAGTCTAGGAATTGTGAACTTTCTGGTAGGAGGTGGATTTGGGGAATTGCTCAAGAGTTCTTTTGAGCTGGTCATCGTTGGCTACCTCATATAATCCACTTTTAATCACACATCACAATTCAATTAAGAAACAGATCATTGCTGTTGCATAGAATAACAGTGTTGTTCAAAGTCACTTCTTTTTTTTTCATTTCACACAGCACCCACTTAGGAAGCTTTCACACCATTTAGTTTGCTACAAAGCTGAACAACTGTTGAAGTCCACATTGAGCTCTTTGCAATTTTTCATGTGGTAATAAGAAGACTCGCTTCAATGATTGCTCTAGATTTGTCATTGTCAACTTCTGATAGCTGGGCATTCACCCCTCATCTTCAAGGCTCTCATCATCTTTGCAAAACTTCTTGAACCACCAGCGACCACATTGTCCGTTCACTAGCAGATACTGTGATGAATGCATTGCAGATTTGAATTGTCTGTACTGACTACCCATTTTGAACCTAAATAAGAAAATTACTCAAATTTTCCTTTTGTCTAACATCACGTCCATAGCATAAAAGAAATGTAAACAGTCAGTAGTAAGTCTCTAACAGAAAATTGTAGAGTGGGTGATGTGCATTAAAATGATGTTACAAAACCACATTTATCACAAGTGTATTGCAACATGAAAGGGTAAATTTCACAATACAAAATCTGCAATTCTAACTCTAATTAATAAAAGACCCAGAGACTGACATTGGGGTTCAAACTTCAAGCTGAAGTTCAGAAAAGCAAAGTAGCAGACCACTAGCTCTTACCACTACCTCAGGCTGAATAGGCTGATCCTGCTGCCTCTCCCCAGCATGGCTGGAGAATCCTAAGACTGAATGTCTTCCTATCCTCCTTGATACTGAACCTTATCTTCAGTGTGGCTGGAGAATCAATACCTGATACTAAATACTAAAGACCCTGCTTCTATCTTTTATACCTCTTTAGTGATGGGATTAAAGGTGCATGCATGATCTGTTACTCATTTAGACTGATTCAATCTCATGTAGATCTGGGAGGCCTTGGACTCACAGAGATCTGAACCCTGAGTCCTGGGGTTAAAAATGTGTACTACCTCTTCCTAGCTTCTAGCTGTTGGAATTAAAGGTGTGTGCCTAGCTTCTATGGCTTGTGCCTGACCTTGCTTTCTAAATCATCAGGCAAGCTTTAACAAATCATAAATATTATCACCACATGGAATTATTTCTGCACCAACCTAACACTAATGAGAATATGCATCAGCCTCCCTCTAAGAAAAGTTATTATGACCTGGGGTTCAAAATGTCAAAAAACAGGGCTTGGACCACACCATCAACTAAGCTGTGAAGACCTGTATAGCTCAGTCCAAATGCTTAGTTCATGTATAATGAATAATAGAACCAATCCCATATAAGACCAACTGCAACAGCAAGCCTGTGTATCCTCATACATAATCTGCCTCTCCCTTAAAAAGCATAAGGGAGAAATTGCATCCTGAATATGAATATGACTTTCAACAATATAGTCAAAGGGTTTTGTCACGATTTGGTGGTTGCCTCTTAGATAACCCTTCAGGAGATCTGCAAAGAGGGCAATGGCTAAGGAGTTTCAATCTCCCACTGTTACAGCTTATGGATCTATCATTGGAGGGACCCACTCTCTCCCAGCTTTTCCCAGCAGGATGGAGTACAATGGGTGCTGAGGTGGAAGCATTATTGGAACATGATCGTCTCTGCCCTTAGGTAGACTAGTCTAACTTGTGACATTCTTCAGGACCTCCCTATGTCTGAACAAGAGACTCCCAGAACATTTCTGTGTGTAAGTCTCCTCCTACCCCATGTCCCTTCTTGCCTTTCTCTCCACAGCACACTGAGCATCTTTGACCTTCAAAATACTTGATATTATTTAGGGATGAATGACTAGTCACAAAGAGAGAGAATGGAAATGACAAAAACTAATGATGCAGACAGAAACGCTGGAAATAGAGTTCAGAAGACCACTGATTCAAAGGATGCTCTGCAGACACTTCATAAGGATACCCTGGAATTTCAGAAATGAACAGAGTGGGAGTTACTATGGGCCCTGACCCTCTTGGACACAAATCTTCAGACCACTCCTGTCTAACTATGACATTCCTCTCGTTGGCAACATACTCAGTTCTCGCTGTGTTGGAGCTGAGGCCATCGCTACATGCCAGAAATAATCCAAGCCATATGAAGTCAGACACAGTAGCTCCCTAGACTCTGGACTTCATTTGTGTTAGTGATAAGAAGCCCCTGTCTCTAAGGAGGTTATAGCAGCATTTCAAATGCACAAAGACTGAAACATGAAAGAAGCATGCTTTAAGAATGTGCTTTCCCTGACTTCTCATCTGTGCTTTGCTTGTGAGCCTAGCCTTTAACAGCTGAGCCATCCTTCCAGCCCTTTCTTATACTGATTCCTACCAACTAGACCTGAGATTTGAAGAACTATATCCCAGACAATTCCTCCTTGTTTTTAGCACTATTGGAGTCAGTGATTCTCTGTCTTATACTTGATTTTGCTATGTAGACTATATGTTTGGGACTTTATTAATGTATCCCAGGTATTTCTATGTCCATCTTTACACTGCGTATATATATTCTCCACTGTTAGCCCAAGGAAATCCAGCATTCAACTTAATACTTATAGAAACAATTTAATCTGGCAGTGAAAAACAGTCATTGAGGTATTAATGTTTGTATTTTTAAATCTATCATTCAGAAGCCATAGGATTTGCACTCACTTTTCAGAATTGTAACAAATGAAATGCATGAGCATGCAATGAAGTCTTCCAAATCACCAACGACTTGAGACTAGTTATTATGAAGCCATCAGGAGCTGATGTCACTTCAATTACACACTAAAACTGACATTCCCAGGAATGTAGCTCATGTGGTAAGGGTTGGGTCTTTTTTTTCCAAGACAGGGTTTCCCTTTGTAACAGCCCTAGCTGTCCTGGAACTCCCTTTGTAGGCCAGACTGCACTGAAACTCACAGATATCTGCTTGCCTCTGCCTCTTCCTCTGCCTCCTGAGCGCTGGGATTAAAAGCATGCGACGCCACCACCCACCTAGACAGGTTTGGGTCTTAATCATCACTTTTTAGTAAGTTCTTAGAAGGACACTCAAAAATAAAAAAGAATGCCCAAATGTGAAAATTTTTTTCTCACAAATAATCCATCCTCCTTTGCCAAAAAAGAATGCAGTGCAAGGTCCCTCTAAAGACTCCACAAGATTTGGAGGAAGGGATTCATTCACAGAGACCTTTCCGTGGGACCTCTGTGCAGAGTCCAAGAGCTGGGAATGGAGGTTGGAACAGCTTTCAAGCCTAGCTCACCTCCCGGTAGGAGGTAAACAGTACAGGAGAGTCTGTGGCTAAAAGAGAGAACCAAAGAAAAGAAAGAGCAGGCTTAAAAGACCATGCTAGAGGAGGACCAGGAAAATATTAGAGGACAATAAATTACAGCCCACGGCCCACTCCAGATGTCGGCTCATGGTAATGCAGTAGCCACAGCACGGGGAGGTTAGTGAGCCACATTTACCATGTGTGCACTGCTCTGTATTTAATGCTTAAGCTCTTTAATTCTTTGTGCCTATGAAAAGCCTCAGTCAGAAAAGCCAGATGGACTATATTAATCAGAGCACATAATTTCAGTGGTAGACATGCTTATTCCCAAAGCCTGGATATATTCCTAGAGCTTTGCAGGGCCTCGTTGTCTTGAGGGAAAAAATACGCTTGGCTCGGCAGCATTTGTTAATTTATGTAAGAAGGAAAATGAATCACATATAAACATATGGAAATATCCAAATGCCAATTTTTTTTAGGTTAGCTCCCAGAGTCCTCATTTTCCTTCTAGCCTGGGATTGGGGGTATTGACTTTTAATGTTAAACAGACTCCTTGCTTGGAGTGTGCACGCGCACGTGCCTGTGTGTGTGTGTGTGTGTGTGTGTGTGTGTGTGTGTGTGTTTTAGACCAAGCAAAATTAGTGTTTTCTTTGGACAGAAAACTGACAAAACACAGGAAATCCTTACTTTAAGATATTACAGCTAAGGGTCATGAACATTTGAGCAGGGGTTACTGCCATCCAGAGGAAGAAAGCCATGAATTGCCGTGTCCTATTACAGTTTCACCATCAAGGAAAGAAGCCAAGAAAAAATATGTAGGTTGTTGCAGTTTTGTTCATTAAGGCATTTTTTTAAAAACTGGAAAATACCAAGATCTGGGTCTCTGATCTGAATGTCACTGGGTCTCTGGTCCTCCTGTCATAGCAGATGACGGAGTCTCCATCACTCTCCAGTGGAAAAAAAAGAAAAGTAGCCTTCAGCTCTCAGGTTGGTCATCGGCACAAACTGCACCAATGACTGGAGTCTGTTACACCTTCAGAGTGAGCACTGCAGGTGTCTTTGGACGCTCACTTGTCTTGTTTTAAAGCTATGGTGCTGCTGTGGTGACACTGAAGCTCTAACAGCTGACAGGGGCAGCCCATCATCCTTCCTCACAGGGGAAACGCTCTATTTCCTGGCTATCAACTGTCTATTTGGAAGTAAAGACATCCGTCCTGTATAATAATGCCCAGCATTTGGATGAGAGCGTGTGTACACATGAATTGTTTTAGTGGCATTGACAAATGAAATCCTGAGGGTGCTGGCATACCTGAGCACTTTACTCCAAGGGGACTCTGCCATACAGGTTTGGGTGCTGAGAAAAGCATGCCCATCTAAGGGTCTGCCATTGGCCAACACCACTAACCTGCTTGGGAGCTTTTCATCCCCAAGACAAATGTCCAGGAGTTGTTTATACATCGGTAGAAATTCCAACTAAAAAACTATGTCAGCTTAAGCTTTTAACAACAGGCACAAGTAATTGTATTTTCCATATATGGGCATTTCGTATACTCATGATAGATGTAACTGCTCTGGAATAGTTTTTAAAACTTGGAAAACACACACACGGTGTGAAGTATAAACCAAGTAAAAATTCACTGTCTCTATGTACAAAACATACTTCAACTTTCTAACCAAATCCTGTCCACATGAATGCAAACATTTTGAGTCAAATAAAATAATTTATAATTGCAAAATAAAATAGTGTTAACTATTTTCACTCTACCAAAAGTAATGCAGTACTAGAATATTTTGGGGAAGGTACTTTCAAACATTCTAAAGGAGAGAAGGGAAAGTCTGCACCCATTAGTGTAGAAACAGTTGTGACTTACAAAACACAGACGTGAAATCAAGAAGCCTATGCTTGTCTAGCCTCCCTCCCTATCTTAACACTGGGCTCCCTTCTGTAAGGAGCTTTCCACTAGATATCCTGCATGTTCAGGGTTACCAGTGCCCTCTGCTGGTTTTCGGCTTGAAGTGAGAGAAAGGAAAGAAGGGGAGACAGAAAGACAGAGAGACAGAGACACAGACACAGAGACAGACAGACAGACAGTCAGGCAGACAGACAGACACAGAAAGACAGACAGAGAGGTCATTCAGGTCCTTAAAAATGACACTGTTCTGACTAAGCAAGGAAAATGCAAGACTTCACTGATCTTATTTTCTTGCTTCATTGTTGTCTTAAACTACTTCTGCCAAAGATCAGTTGTAAAGCAGCTTGTTCCTGAGTGCTTCTAGTCCCTTGCTAAGTTCAGCATCAGGGAAAGAGTATTAGAGTGGGATGAAGCAGGGACGAGAGACAGAGAGGGGAAATATTCATTCATTTTACACATATATAAACCACTTACAAAAGGCACGGGGAAAAGAGGTTGCTTCTACTTCCACCCTAACCCTCTAAGAGGTTCTGCAAAACAAAGTACAGTAAGTGCAAGGGTATGAGACTGCGCTGGAGACTGCCAGTCCTCACTTACTGGGGGCAGTGTTTAAAAGTTTAGCAAGCAGGCATAGTCTGAATCCCATCTCTTAGCTCTTCTCCTGCTACCCTGTTCTCTTCCAGGGTCAGGGTCACTCTTCACTGGGCTCCTGTCCACTTTCCCTGCTTCTCTTTTTCCCTTTTGAAGAGAATCTCCACAGAGCAGTCAGGTGATTCTTCTTTTTTAATTTATTGACCTTTGTTTTATGTGCATTGGTGTTTTGCCTGAAACTGTGTCTGTGTGAGGGTGTCAGGTCCCCTGGAACCTGACAAGTGTGAGCTGCTGTATGGGGTGCTGAGAATTAAACCCTGGTCCTTTGAAAGAGCAGTGAGTGCTTTCAACTGCTGAGCCATCTCTTCAGCCTCAGGTGATTCTTCTCAAGTTGCATTCACATCGTGCCTCCCCCCAGTCAAGAGGTTTCCCAGCACATTTAGAATACAACCCAGTCTATTGTGCTCCCAAGTCCCAGAAGCAACAATAATGACTGGTACAAAATAGGTGGCTGGTAGTGAGTTTATAATAAATAATGAACAGATGAAAGACACACAAGACTATACTAAAGTATTATTATACAACCTAAAAATAAAAAAATGAAAACAAAAAACAGACACTGAACACACACACATGAATGTACACACATAGATGCACACACATGGATACACACACATACATGTGCACAGGTACACACATCTGTCAGAAATGTACTTATCTTGTCCTAAGTTGTTTTCTGATGACACTGCTCTAGGCAAGCAAATCACTGTACCAAGTAACATTGACACGGAGGTTGTGATATGTTACAGTATTGGGTTAAGCATTCATGAATGTTTTCAGAATTGAACGTATTATCGGCAATTAGCACTCCATTCAACGCTGATATAGGCACTACTGTTATTACTTAGTTTGAAGATGAGAAAAATAAAAGTCACATGGTCAATAAGGGGTGCATTGGAATTAATACCTCTGCCATCTCATTTCATCACCCAGAACCACCATGGAACTAGTGGTCCTCTTGAATGCCAGGTGCTCCCTGGCTTTGTCTAACTAGTTTTGACCCTAAAGTAGAGATGGACAAATCATGCTTAAGTCACATAAGAGATAGTAATAGTGACCCACCTCAGTCCCATGGTCTTGCCTTCAGTGCCAGGTAGCAAAAAAAATAAACATTGTGTTTGCATAAACAAAAGCGCATCTCACAAAATGAAAATAGGTGGAGTTAAAGGATTCTCGTCCACAAAGTAAAACACAATTAGGCTAAGTAACAGTGACACCGATGATGAGAAACACAGAAGTGTGCAGAGAACAAACGTCAAGTACTACAGTGATCAATACACAATGCTTTACACGCACGGGACAGGGAGGTGAAGAACTGGACTTCTTAGTTTATTTTTAGATTTCCAATTGATTACTCTTTTGGAGCAAAGAAGAATAAAATTCAATTTTTCTAAAAACCTACTACAGATAAACGATTGAAATATAATGTAGACTCAGAAAAAGTTTTTTAAATCATAAAGAATGTTCATCACTCACTGAAAGTGTGTTAGCCCCCTTGTCATCTTCTGTACCATAAGATCAGTTCCTTAGACTGGCATTTCTCCTTAGCACATCCCATCCCTCAATTTCAGATGCTGCATCTCACCCACTCACAGTCACTTCTAAGCTTGCTCTAGAGTGTTTCCCCTGGGTAAAATTACCCGACAGAGTTACTTCCTAATTCTCCTCCTCACCATCAGTTCTTGAAGTGAGATGATTCGTATTCATAGACTTTGTCATTAAGGGAACAGTATAGAATTTCAGATGTTACCTAACAACAGTAACTAAGTTGTAAGAGATGCAGGTGGGTTGAAGTAGAGACCAGAGGAGCAAGGTTAGTGTTAGTGTTAGGGTTAGGGTAAGCATAAGGGTAAGGGGTTTAGGGCTAGAGGTTTGGGATTAGGGTTAGGGGGTTAGGGTTAGAGTTAGGAGATTAGGGTTAGTTTAGGGTTAAGGCTAGGGTTAGGGAATTAGGGTTAGGTTTGGGTGTCAGGGTGAGGTTAGGGTTGGGGGTTAGAATTAGGGAGTTAGGGAATTAGGGTTAGGGTTAAGGGGTTAAGGTTAGGGGATTAGGTTTAGGGGGTTAGAATTAGGGGGTTAGGGTTAGGGGATTAGGGTTAGGGTTAGGGAGTTAGGTTTAGAGTTAGGGTTAGGGAATTAGGGTTACAGTTAGGCAATATGGATCCACATCACCATGGCCTTAGGTGGCAGCATAAGCCACTCAAATCAGTTTGCCCCCTAGTGGCAGCATCACCCACGGACATTAACATGGCTTCGTGGTTGCAGCAGTTTGTAGTAAACATCCACACGACTATCAGCAGTAACATAGGCCATGGTCATCAATACAGATCTTGGCTGCAGTATGGCTATGGCAGACCCAGATATGGCCCTAAATGGCAGCATGGACCCAGACAACACCATGGCCTCAGGTGGAGGTGCAGGCCATTCAGATCAATATGGCTCCTGTTGGCAGCTTGGTTCATGAACATCGACACACTTAAGGTGGCAGCAGAGATCATGGGCACAGACATGGCACTTAGTGTTAAAGCAGACCACAGACACAGGCCCCAGATGTAGTATGACCAAGGACACAGACATGGCCTTCAGCAACAGCAGCAGGGGCCTGGATATCACTACATGGACCACTTACAAGAGTAGAATTTGAATCATACCAATAGCAGACAAGACTTTTCAAATGCACAATAATAATTAAAGAATAAGAAGTCATTAATTCGAGAAGGAGTTAGAGGGATACCGAAAGAGTTTAAGAGAGGGAATGATATAAATTCAGTACACATGTATGAAATTTTCTACCTCTGTGCCATTTAGAGACTACTCCACCCAAACAGAGTTGCATACACATTCTTTGCAAGTTCATATAGTATATTACCAAGACAGGCTATGCTCTTGGCCCTTAACATATACAGATGTTAGATAGATAGATAGATAGATAGATAGATAGATAGATAGATAGATAGATAGATATCATTTAAAAATACATATTCTCATATCATCCTAGAACTAAACTAGAAATTAAAGACAGCTAGGAGGAAACACCCAAATATTTGTGGAGCAAACAACGTATTTTTCATGTGTAATGGTAAAGAAACCACAGAGAACTCAAAGGACATCTTAAACTACAGGAAAATACAACTTAATAAAATGTGTTGTAAGCAGTACAAAACTGATAGGAAAAGCAAAATAATCACAAAACTGATTGTGGTTGCATCATATTTTGAGGTGTTTATTCAGCTTCTTTTTCAATTTTGTGTGTGTGTGTGAGTATGTGTGTGTGTGCACACAAAAGTGCAGTTGCTCAAAGGCATTGGATGCCCCTGGAGCTAGAGTTACAGATGGTTGTCAGCTGCCCAGCATGCATGCTGAGAACCAAACCTTTTTAGTTTGCTTGTTCTGGTTTTTTGTCTTTGATTTTATTTTCCAAGACAGAGTCTTTCTGTGTAGCTCTGGTTGTCCTGGAACTCACTCTGTAGACCAGGCTGGCATTGAACTCAGAGAGATCCACCAGCCTCTGCCCCCTGAAAATGCTGGGATTAAAGGCATGTGCCACCTCTACCAGGTCCACTCAATTTCTTGAAAGCTCAAGATCATACAAAAATCTACATACAAATTATTGTAGTACTTTTAGACATTGACATTATCTTTTAGTATTTCAGTTTTTAAAATCCAATATACAGAAAAAAAACAATTTTATTGTTACAATAGTCCAAATTGTCTTCATAATAGACCTTAAATAAGTGATGAGACATATTATGCTCAAGAAAATCTCTATATTATTAATCTGTCCACAAGCTACTCATAATTCAAATAAATACAATATGTTATCACATAAAGTAAATAATATAGGATAATAACTAATATAAATATACAATATAAAGGACACTTATATAAAGTTACTCTGTAAGGGAAAACCTCAAACAGTGTTGATAAATTTTTTATAGAACAATTTTTAAAATATACACATGATAATAAAGACAATAGTGATGGTATTATATGTTAAGAAATTAGCTACCAGTTGCAAAAAATTATTATAAAATTAGAACAATTAAGTAAAGGCACATGACGGATGAAGTAAACCAACAGGAGAGAAAGTCCAGACATAAGTACATTTGTGTGTAAATGGGCCACAATAACTTGGCACTGCAAACCTGCTCAAAAAGTGATGCAGTCACGTGATGCTCAAAGGCAACCAGCTCTGCATTAAAAAAAAACTAGATCTCACTTCTCCAAGTCACTAGATGAGAGAAGCAAAAAGGAAACTTAAAAGCAGTAGAAAACAGTAGTCTTTGTGATCCTAGTGTCCAACAGGAACTTTTTAAACACAAGGATGATGATCCATAGAGAATAAATTCATTTTCCTGTATTCAAAGGTCTAGTCACCAAGAGATAGAGAAATCAAATTGAAGAAATAAGCAATAGCCTCAGAGAAGATGTTTTCAATGTATGTAATATAAATATATAATATAATATGAAAACAATTAGTAATACAAAATGGACTGCCAGGCTCACACCCTCAGGTGCCCACATGGTGGCACTATTCTGTAAGGTGGAGGAGAGCTGAGGGGCAGGGCCTATCTGAAAGAAATTGGTGCCTGCGGATAGCTTTGAAGCAGTAACTCTTTACTGACCCAGTCATCTGTCTCTGCTGCCTCCACCATAGGTAAAGAAGGTCCTTGGTCACAACTCCCGCTGCCATGATGTTCTGCTCAAGCACATGAGTCAAGCACACATGGACCTAACACTATGAGAGCATGAGCCCAAATAAAACTCCACCAGTTTGAGTCGGAGTACAAAATGTAAGTAGTACAACTAGTATTTAATGGTGGATAATTTCATAAAACAGCAAGAAAGGGGCAAACAAAACAATGGGTCAGCAGGAAAATGATTAAAGTACCTCTGTGGGAGTATTTACACAAGACAAACTGAATGAATCTTTCAATGTGATAACCTTGCTCCCCCTTCCCCATCCCTCACTACCTCTGGTGGGTGGGAGAGCTGGCCCTGAGGTCATGAGAGTGGGAGAGCTGGCCCTATCCATCACCAGCTGCAGCAGGGAGAACAGACCCTGCACCTTGCCTGGGCAAAATAGCAGAGCTGGCCCTGGTAGTATGGGTGACAGAGAGCACGAGACCAGGAGAACTGGCCCACTCCTTACTTTAGTCTGCTACAGAAGTGAGCTAGCCAAGGCAGTGCTGGGGAGTTTGCCCTGTTGGTGTCAATGAGAGAAAGCTGGCAGGCTGACCAACCCAGTTACCACCCAGGCCCAGAGCCAAGGCTATGAGTTGGCGCTCCCCACCTCAACTATGGACTGCTGGAGCATGTGAAGGGGCCAGATCTGCAGATCCAAAGCTGCAGGATCTCCATGACACAAGACAACAACAGGAGAGCCAAGATATCCAGTGAAGGCCCAGTTTCTAGGGTGCAGCAGAAGCCAGAGGCTTCTAACTGGACCAATGACTCATTGCAATAAACACAAGTAAAGATGTATGGACTAAAAGGTACATTATATGACTCACTCTATCACTCTTCAGCCTACACACTGAGGTAGGTGTGTGTGTGCGCGCGTGCGTATTAGGTTGTTTTGGATTTTGTTTTTTGTTTTCCTTTTGAATTTTGTTTTGTTTTGGGGGGGGGTTGCAAGGACAGAGAGTGAATGTGAAAAGGTAGGGAGAATTATGGGATCAGGATGCATGATGTGAAACCCACAAAGGATCAATTAATAAAAGCGTGAGGTTAAAAAAAGAAAGTGCTAAACCTGGGATAGTGGAATTGTAAATGAAGAAAAAATTGAAGAATCATTGCCTCGCCCCTTACAACAACTTGCTGTCTGCAGAGACTGACAGTACCAAGGGACACCAGACAACAACAGGAGTAATCCTCCTATGGACTCACAAAGGCTAGAAGCCCAGCAAATTCGTTTGGACCATATCCTTCACCTGAAGATGCATACCCCTCACACACCAGTCCATATTTTGTAGCTCCGTCTGACACTGCTTTTCTTTGAGCATAGTACAGAATAAACATGTGGATCCAGCTCTGTGTTCTTTGAACCAGTTAATCTGTTGAAGCCTCTTGATTTCAAGTGAAAAATAATTACAATAATGCCTAACAGAGTGATGGCGTGAATTTGTGATTTTCTGTTTGCAGAGGAAATGGAGTAATGAGAAAAGCAGAAACCACTCCATAAACGGAAACTATTATTACCTGGGTGCAGCACATCAGCACCCTGGAGAGTTGTCCCTTGAAGCTAATTACCCTGAAGCCATGCCCGTATTTGTAGTGCAGATGGCATTTTCTCAAGAGGACACAGGGTAGCTGTCTAAAGCCTCTGGGGCCCCAGAGTCCTTGTCACTTGTGTTTGTATGGAGGACATGTAGCACATGTCCTTAGTCAACTGACACTTGGCTAATATTTTCACATCAAGCACAATTATCGGAGAAACACTTCTTTGTTATTGGAAGGGGGGGGAGTCCTCTGTAGTCGGGAACTAATTCTAGGCTGATTTTTAAGTGAAGTGGGTAAATGGGCTGTGTGAGATGCCTTAGAGGTTTTTAATCACTTTCCTCTGCTGTTATAAACTGCCCTGTTGCTCTTGGACTTTGCACTAACACACTTTGCACTAACAGCCAGCCTGGAGGTTGCTACTGCACTTTGTTGCCTACAGAAAAAAGAAAAAGAAAAACTATATATGCACCTTATTAAAGGTTAGCAATAGATATTCTTTTTACTTTTATCCAATCTGGCCATCCAAATCACACCCCACAGTGCCACCAAAGGATACTTCAGAGGCATTACCAAATATGTGTTTTTATCCCTTTTGTTCCAAATGTGACAATTTGTACAGAAAGGGAGGAAATCGTGTGTGAACACTTAGCATGGCATCCGCCCTAACAGTCTTTTCCCTTTGGCCTATTTAGTCACAAGCAAACATGCAAAACTGATGAAGAACTATTAGAGAGAATGATCTCTAAGTAAACCGCTGTTGGCCTGAATTCCAAAAGCAGAGGTACATGCTGGCTGCCGAGCCAGGCGCAAGCTCATCTCAGCCCCTCCTAGCCAGAGAAATGGATAAACAGTCTCAAAAGACCATATTGTTTGACAAGAAAAATCCTAGCTTCTAGCTTTTGTCTCTGTTTTCTTCATTTGCCTTCACTTTTCCCATGTTTTGCTCTTTTGAGACAAAGAGAGACTTTCCCGGGCTTAAACTGTTCATTTTGGTTAAGTAATTGAGAGAAAAGCAATACAACCTGTACTGTACAGCCCAGAGCTTTTGAAGCTCAGAACAGATTACAATGCAACCTAGTGGCCAAACTAGAAATAGCATCACCTCAGGTGAGGGCCTTTCACAGACAGGGCAGAGAGAGAGGAAGGAGAAAAATACCCCACCTGACTTCCCATACTATAAGCCAGCCGCCTTGTTTCCAAGCCTGGTTGAGTCCCCTCTTAGTCTAACAAAGCTGCTAACGTCAGGAGGGCAGAAATGCAACACTCAGAAGCACATTAGAAAAGCAACAACAAAAATTGTTATAACCAATGTTAAGAAAAACATTAATACAGCAAACGTAATAAGGACAAATAATATAATGTTGAAGGCTACAATTCATGGTGAAGAATAATAACATTCAATATCTACACACCCCATAAATACCAAATTATTACATATAAAAGAAATTGAATAACATACTAAATACAAGGAGTTGAAAATGCATATACTGTACTAGCCATCTTTTGTGTGGATAAGTTGATAAACGAGGAACATGCCTGAAAGTCATACCCAATACTTTTCTCATTGCTGTTCCCACATACCTGAAAAAAAGCAACCCAGAGGAGAAAGGATTTATTTGTAACTTGTAGATTGAAGGGATACAGTTCATCATGGCAGGTAATACATAACAGCAGGCATGTGAGGCACCTCATCACATCTGTCTCCAGTCAGGAAGCAAAGAGTGGATAGGAAGTAAGGCTATCAAATCACAAGCCTACTCCACGGTGACCTACTCATCCCATAAGACTCCACCTCCTAAAAGTTCTACAACCTCCCGTCAGGGCACCACCATCTGGGAGCCAAGTGGGTAACACTTGAGCCTATGAGGCACATGTTACATTCAGACTACAGTGGGATATACATTATAGGTACTATAATCCAGAACTTAAAATGTACTAGAAATAAATGTTTTTAAGTGAACATGGATCACATAAAGATTGACCACAATCGAGCATGTATAGAAAATCCATGAGGGTCAGCAAGATGACTCATCAGGTAAAGGCACTTGCTACCAATCCTGAAAGCCTGAGTTCAAATCCCTGGGCCCACATATGCACATGGTGGAAGATGAGAACCAGCTCCTTCATTGCCCTCTGAAACTTATTCACACCATAGAGTGCACACTCTCAGATACCCATTCACACAGATAAATGCATAAATAATTACAAAATAGCCGGCAGTGGTGGCACACGCCTTTAATCCCAGCACTCAGGAGGCAGAGGCAGGCGGATCTCTGTGAGTTCGAGGCTGGGCTGGACCGACAGCCTCCAAAACAACACAGAGAAACCCTGTCTCGTAAAAACAAAAAATAATAATAATAATAATTACAAAATAAAAATCAATCAACAAAAAGTTTAACAGAAATAGCTTTACAATATTAGCGTAATAATGATTATTTTAAGAGATTCTTCTATTTGCAATGTTTTCAAATGGCATTAAGCAACTTTTGCATTAAAAAAGATAAAGATAAAACTGGTAGGAAGTTATGACAATGAAACAATGTCTCTATGGACAATTGCCAAGTTGTGGCTCAGAGAAGAACAAATATTATATCAATAGTAATCTAGATTTACTTGTTAAGGAAAACATACCTTGGAATGCTAGGAAAGGTGAACAAATAAACTAAACAAATCACATGATCAAAAAGAATAAGAGCTTAACATCAAAAGATTACTGAGACAAAAAACATAGAGAAATCTTAAACCATCAATAAACCAAATGTGTGCTTCTATATGTGTGTTGTGTGTGTGTGTGTGTGTGTGTACACATGTGTATGTGTGAGTGTGTTTATGTGGGTTTGTGTGTATGTGAATGTGTGGGTGTGGGTGTATGTAAGTGTGCGTGTATATGCATGTGTGTGTGTGTGATGCTAGGGATATAATCCAGGGCCTTGTACATATTAAGTGAGGACTTGACCACTGACTTACAGGCCCAGTCCAAAATCTAGCTGTGTCTTTAAAAACGAAGAAAGATTTACTTGCCAAGAATTGTGAGAAATCATTGCTTTTAAAATTGTATATTTTAATTATATAATTTCTTACTTTTGTATATAAATTCAGTATTATATTTAAGACACAGCTAGATTTTACTTTTTAATGTTTTAGTATTTTCCATACAATATCTTTTCATCGTGTTTTCACTTCCCCTAACTCCTCTCATATCCTTCTCACATCCCTACTCACCCAACTCCATGTTCTCTGTCTGTCTCTGTCTCTCTCTTTCTCTCTCCCTTTCTCCCTCCTCCCTCTCTCTCTCCCCAAAAAATGCAAACCACAACAAAAAAGACACAGAGTCTGTTCTGTGTTGGTAGATTACTCCTGAGCATGAGGCCTTCCCTGAAGTGTTATTAATAAACACAGTGTCATTCCATTGGACAAAAATGATTTTCTCTCTCCCAAAAGGTATCAATTGGAAATAACTTCTTCCTGAGGGGTAGGACTTTGTGCCCATATCCCCTTCTTCATGCTGGGACTTTTTTTCTAGATTGAATTTGTGCAGCCCTTGTACATGCTATTATAGTCTCTAATTCATATGTGCATGAGTCCTGTCATATCTGAAAGAGGAGTTTCCTTGGAGTAATCTACCACCTCTTACAATCTTCCTTCCTCATCTGAATAAATTTCTGAGCATTGAGAGGAGGCATTTAATGGAGACATCTTATTTAGAACTGAGTACTCCAAAGTCTCTCACTGTCTGCCATTGTTCAACTTTGAGTCTCTATGTTAATTACCATCTACTTCTAGAAGAAGCTTCATGAAGACAAAAAGCTAATATACAGCAAAGGTCTCCACCATTCAAGGAAAGTAGCAATCTACAGAATGGGAAAAACCTTTACCAATTATATACCTGACAGAAGGTTAGAATATAAAAAGAATCCAAAACCTTGAACATCCAGGAAATAAATAACCCAGTTTTAAAATGGGGTACAGAACTAAACAGGGAATTCATGAGAGATGAAACTTAAATGGCTGAAAAGCACTTTTAAAATGTTCAATATCCTTAGTCATCAGAGAAACGAATAATAGAACTACTTTGAGATTTCATCTTACCCAAGTCAGAATGGCTAAGATCAACAAAACAAATGACAGCAGATGCTAGTGAAGACACAGGGAAAGGGGGACATTTATTCCTTGCTGGTGGGAATGCAAAATGGTATAACCACTGTGAAACCAACATGGAGGTTCCTCAAAAAAGATGAAAATCAGTCTACCACAAGATCTGACCACACTACTCTAGGACAGACACTCAAAAGACTCTACATCCTACTACAGAGATACTTGTTCATCAATGTTCATTGATGTTCTCTCTATTCATAATAGAAATTTGAAACAGCCTAGACGTCCATCAACTGATGAATGGATAATAAAAATGTACCACATTTGCACAACATAATATTTTCATCTGTTAGGAAAAATGCAATTGCAAAATATACTGGTAAATGGATGTACCTAAAAACATCATCCTTAGCAAAGTAATCCAAGCGTAAAATAATATTTTTTGCATGTTTTCTCTTATATGTGGGTGTTACCCTTTAAGCTACAGATATGTATGTTCCATTCAGAATAGCCACAGAGTTTAGGTGTTTCATAAACAAATGGGGGCCAGGGAGGATCTTCCAAGGAAGAGGAAATAGAATGTAGTATTATAAGTAGATACAGAGAAAACTATAATAGGGAGATTAGATGTGAATGCAGGGAAGAAATCAAGGTAGAGAAGGGAATGTGGAGACTTTTCGAAAACTCATGTGGAAACTCAAGAACCTTCCTAAACTATATATAAACATAAAAGGTATTTAAATTAGTTACCATAAAATTGGAAAGGTGATAACTCAATTAGACACCATATGCCTCTCAGTAATATCCCCCAAACCAGGAATGGGCTACATCTTGTTGAATCATTGGCCAAAGAGGTCCCATACAATGCCCCCCAACTATAAACTATTGCCAGTGCTATTGGCTACCCTCCACAACTTGAGGGTAAGACCCTATTGCTGAAGAAACCACTTATTTATATCATTAAACATGAAGAAACTAGGTGGTGTGCAACTAGAATCTTCGCCTCCACCAACTAGTATTCGTAGTGCTGGACTGTACTAGATACACTGCTGTAGAACAGCAATTATCAGTCTCACCGAGCTATGAACCTTTAATCCTACAACAACAACAACAACATACTTGCAAGTTGTAGTGGTGCAACAGGGACACAAATGTAATGACAGAAACCAACCAAATTTTACTGGCTTTAAGGTCCACTTCAGGAGATAGAAGCCATACCTGACCCTGCTAAAGCAGCCATGAACCTGAGATTGGACAGGTCATAGGGGAAAACTTATTCTAACCATTATTCTAAATGAACATGCAATAAAAGGACTTCTAATGGCACCCTGCTATGCTCATAGAGAAGAACCCTGCTCAATCCTCATCAGAGAAACAAGAACATATGACAGATTTAAAACATTGGTTGTTTACCCAAACTGACCTCAGAAAAGATAAATTTATTCAGAACATCTGGAAACTCATCCCCTTACAAAAAGCACCAGGAGGATTACACCATTTTTATCATAAAATAATCTTAATTCTTAAAATACAATTAGAACTTAAATATAAAGGAAAACTCCCCATTATTTTGAATTACATGTTATTGACCAACAACTTGAAAAGATTGCACATTACATTCCACCACCTTCTCTCTCTTCAAGAGAGATGCAATCCCAGCATCTGAAACAAGTTAAGTCAGGATGACCCCCAGGCAATGAGGATGACTATGAAAAAAATCTACTTTCTGCCAGCATTCTTGATTCTGAGGACACCAGTCTGCAAGTCACAACCCTGTCTCTAGTGTTTTGGGGGGTCTCCACCCCAGGGCTTTCTGACAGAATATGGAAAGCCTACCTTACAGCCATTATTTAGTGGCCAAATTAAAATGATGTTTCAATATGATTCCTTTGCTTTCAGTGTTCATAGTAATTTAGGGTCAAAGGGCTGAGAAGAACCATCTAAAGAGCCCCAAATATATTTGGTTAAGATAAGATAAACTGTCCTCACATCATAGACAGCCCTAAAACGCCATGCTTTAACACCAGTACTTCCCCCTTTGTACATAATATGCACTCAGCACAAATCACATGTGGATTGGATGAGTAAGCTGTCATTAGGAGAGGGAAAATAGACCAGACACCCTTGTCACTGTCTTTAGTATCTAAAAAAAATAAATTAAAATAGAACTGAAAAACATATTGTTTCTTCTGACGTTAAAGCTTCCTACTTACTGTTAAAATTACCAGCTATTTAGTCATCCCACAAATAACTTTCAGATATGGCATCTAAAATTAGTGTAGGAGATCAACATACTTCTTATTCCAAGTGGATTTCAAGAAAGACGCACAGTTCTGAGGAATGCAAACACACAAAACCTATCCCAGCACCATCATGAATTTCCCATGTGTACATTCTTCATTTGAGCACCACATTGTGTGTTTGGGAGGTCCCTGTATTTGTGTGTGTGTGTGTGTGTGTGTGTGTGTACTGGCATGTATGTACGTTTATGTATGTATGTGCATGGATACTTGTGTGTGCATACACGTTCATATGTGTTTGTGCATGCATAGATATTCATGTATGTTTGTGTGTTTGTATGTGTGAGTGTGTGTACAATCTCTGAAGAAATGATTATGTATCTTTATGTTTCTGGTAAACATCTTGAGGGGGACTAGATAAAAATGTGACCTAGAACACTTGACCTATTACACTGAAACGTCCCTCCCATTCACAAATCTGTTCATCTAAGAGCTGTATGTCCTGTGCACCATGCCTGACCTAGAGGTGTAGTACCTAACAACAGAGATTCCACATTCAGTAACATCTGTTTGAGTTCTAATCTGCTTCAACTCACACGTTAGGAAACAGACTGCAGGCACGTGCTGCATCTACATACTGTATGCTAGGGTGGAATCGATTACAAAGTGAGACCAACCCTATGAGTAGCAGGAGGGGATTTTTTACAAAGAAACATATGTGCTCTATGAAGGATTCCGAAGAATGTTATGCATGTTCACATAATACTAAGCACTCCACGTATGTTTTCTAATTGAATAAATGTAAAGGTCTATTTCCACATTTTATATGTATACATACATACATACATATATTTGCTTACTATGTGCTTTGATGTCAAGCCAATTAGCTTGCATTTTGCATGTAATCAGAAAAGCATAAATCAATACAAAATTTGTCAAATCATTTAATTTAATTTTCTCTTGCTAGTTCAAGAGATAGGCATTAATTTCAAAGTAACAAAAGCCTTTCAGAAATCCTAAAACAGCCTTTTTCTTGCTTTTTCAAAGAATAATTTTTGTTGGCACACAGTGAATGCAGTCAATATGTAATTCTACATGTTGTTGATGTGAAGAATAGCAATGTAACCATATGTGGAAAGTACCTAGACCCTTGCTAAGGTAACAGGCTAGATGTTCATACAGAAAAGAAATCAATAGTATAAGTTCTCCAGATACCATTCATGACTAATAAATCACAGGACAAGACAAATATGAATACATTTCCCTCTCAGGAAGAAAGTTCTAGTTAGATTTCAGAAGTTGGTCTACTGCTGGCCTCCTCCCTTCTCTCTCTAATCCCGCTGATTTGCTCTGTCAGGACCTGCTTACCTAAAAATAAGTTGAGAGAGAGGCAAGTTATTCTGATACATGATAACCACTCTGATAAAAACCTTTGGAGACAAGGAAATTGAACACACTGGAGAAAATAGGACTGACTGATTTACAGCAGATTCAATGTGTCACCTGTCACTTCAGATATAGTCAATCTTTATGGGATGTTGACTCACATAACTGTAACTTTTAAAAACTTTAGTACAGCTGAGGATATACTATGACAAGGAAAGAAATTCCTTTTCTGGTCCCCTTTCTGTTTGCTTTGCCCTGAAACCAGTTTTGGAGTTGTTGAGCCATATGATAGACTGATGGATAGATAGAAGACTGACAGACAGATGTAAATAGTTTTTAAACTATGTGAAAATGCCATTTTATAAGTCAAAATAGTTAACCATGTGTGTGGAAGTCATCTTACATATAAATTAATAAATAGAGATAAACCGATATAAGCCTTAAAAATGTCAAACAGCGATTTACAGACATTGAGACACTGACACAGTCAGATAGTAGCCAAGTCAAGTTGCAAATCACTTCATGCCAAATTTATTTCAGGTACTAAACTGAAAGCTTAATTACATAGACAATATATTTAGAATTGCATCTGTATGTCTAACTTACATTTTCATTTTAGGATCTCAAAAGTAAAACATAAGAAGTAAATTGATTGCCAAGTAATCCAAAATCAAGCGTTCCAGAAAATGACTCCTCCTCTCACCTGTTTGCAAGGGCAGTAACAAGATCACAGTTACAGCAGAGATGCTTTTCAATGAAATTTAAACTGTGTCCCAGACAGGAAAATCCATCATGTAAAATAAAAACTTACTGTGTAATAATCCTGTACCTCAATCCTACTAGACAAACTAGCTTGGGTTCTTAACCCAAAGGCGTCTGGATTTTTCTCAAGCCACAGTGACCAGTGTCATCTATTTAATGAAGAAAGCTGATGTTCAGGAAAGTGGAATGCCTGTTTATGGTCCAGTTGTGAGTTCTCTACCAATGACCAGCTTTGCTTTGCTGCTCCTTAAGTAACATTTATTTTAATACCACATGGATCAGCAGACTTCTGCACATGGACCAGATAATATAAGCATCTCTGCTTCTTTTTTTTTTAAATAGGGCATTTTCTTTTTTTAATGTCTTTTTTATTTTTAAATTTAAATTAGAAACAAGGTTGTTTCACATGTCAATCCCAGGTCCCTCTCTCTCTCTCTTTCCCATCCCCCTCCCCCAATCCCCAGTCCTTTCCACAGGGAGGGTAAGGCCCTTCATGGGGGGTATCCAGAGTCTGTCATTTCATCCAGAGCAGGGCCTAGACCCTCCCTCAAGAGTCCAGGCTGAGAGAGCCTCCCTCACTGTGGGATGGGCACCCAAAGTCCATTTGTGTGCCAGGGATAAATGCTTCTTGAGGTTTTTGTACACCTCCACCTTCAGGCCAACCCCTTTTTTCCTATATTCTGTTTACTATTTGTGAATGGATATAATGTATTTGGTTCCATCTACCCCCACTTCTTCCCCTCCAATTTCTTCCCTCATCTGCCCCTCTACTTCCTGTGTCTCAGCCCTCTGTATCGTCTTATGAGGGTTAGGCAGGAGAAGAAGCTTAGAGGCCCTCGTTCATCTATGTGAGTTTGTTTGTTAGCTGTTTGTTTAGAACAGAAGCTGCATGGGCTAACAGTTTGTAAATGTCTTTGAGAGAGTACTGTTTTTAAGTGATTTTAAAGCAGTGAGGTGACTCCATGGAAGGCCAGAATTCAACACAGTCATCATGAAGGGAAATGTAGCCGTGCACAAAAGTGACCTCCCCACTAGTAAGACATCTAGTGGAATGTCCTATTGTTCCACCCACATTCCCACCACAAGGGTACTAAGGGAAGTTGAGAGTCTGATAGGCTAAGCCAGAGGATGTGAGCCACAAACCAGACACCTCCAATATAAAATTGTATCAAGTTCACCTCCATCCACTATGGTCTATTTGGATAGCACGTGAGAAACAATTGATCTTGCTGATCACAGATAACTGCAGAGTAACAACATCCAGGAGGGGCACGAACAGACATCCTCGGAGCACCCACTTCTGGTCTCTATGGCTAAACACAAGCTTCTGTGGGAAGGAAGCTAAGCCTATAAAGGAAACATTCTGCTCCTTGTTTTTATGTTTATAGAACCTTATATTTTAAAACTCACGTATGATGATCAGAGATTTAAAAAAACAATGGATTTTATTGCATGTGAACTGAGGCCATGCCAACAGGACACATGACATTGATGGCTGACTCTCAAATTCCACTGTGATTTCCCAGCCAATTTGACCAGCTCTTATGTTCATTTACATAAAGACTTTTGGCAATAGCTTCCACTTGTCGGCAGTTTTTAAAATATTGTCAGAAAAAAAAATGGAGGAAATCTGAAAAGAATGAAATCACTAGAGCAAGTTGTATTTGTATATTTTTAGAGAGTCATTGCCTTCCATTGAAGGCAGTTTGCGGTGATAATAGTATACACATTTCTTATATTTGCCTGTGCCCGGAATCTGCCCTGGTCTGGCTGCCGCTGCTCTCCTGTAAACATTGTAAAAGGAACTGCTGCCACAAGGAATTGTCTTCGAGACAGGCCACTCCACTGAAGCACATGGCACAGTGGCAGCTCGCGTAACGGAAAGAAAACACGTCATCTTGTCTGAAGAATTGCTAAATGCATGATGACGCTTTTCTCCTTAGAAGTAGAGATGATGGGGCAAGTAATAATTACTCTTATTGTTAGTATTTTACGTTGAGCAGTTTACGTTGGTAGAAGTTCTGAATCGGGCATGAAGTGCACTGAAGGTCTTCAAGCAGTACAGTGTGGTGTCAGCCTCAAAGTTTCGCATAGGGACGAACAAACGCTGCTGAAGGGAAAGACTGTCACCTTACAGCCTGGGGCCTCTCCCCAGTCATGCTCATCACTGGTAGAGCTTGAAATTCTAACTCATCCAGCAGTCAGGCAGCTGACAGGCTCCTAAATTGGGCAACAGCAGCAGTCACTGTGTCCTGAGCAAAATAAAGCATGCTAGACAGAGCTTTCAGGGGACTGAGGGATCGATACGTCTGCCAGTGGTCTGCACGTGGGCATGCCTCCCAAGAAGCTTGCTGCTGGCTCAACCAAAACCAGAGAAAGAATCTAAGTGTGAAATTTTTGCATAGACTTGAAAACCAAAAAGGGTATTTAACCGTAATTTGGGGGTGGGGGAGTAAAACAAAACTTCTAATCCCATTTAGGGAAATTCTATCTTTCCTTGATGAGTGTGGGTGATGTCTGCCATCCAATAATGAGAGCAGGAATATATGAAAGATAAGTTGAAATAAACTAAATTGTCGCATAGCCTCAAGTGACTATAATAAAGTTTGTGCTTAGTGTTCAACATATAATGATGCAGTCTTAACGCATACAAACAGGTTTTCAAGCAAATGCCACTAACAAGAAAGATGAACAGCATTTTAAAATGTCACTCCAGCAGCCAGGTTTCTGAATTATTCAAAAAAAGTAAGGTATGACTTGAAAGTCTTGCTTTATTCATGTATGTACTCATTAATTGCACAGTTATGTAAGTCCATGATTTGCTAGCACCTACGGAAGAGGAAGGGAGGGGACAAATGTTTACAGAATCAGGTCTCTGCCTATGAGGAAATAAATGAACAGCTCAGAGCTATCTAATTTTCTTTGCTTGACTTTTAATATAAAAAACCGTGCATTATCATCCTACATACAATGTGCTCTGTTTGTCCTTGGAGTACAGATGTACTCCTTCAAATGTGCTAAGAGAATAAAGAAGGATTTCCAGGCCCAGTGAACAGGTACCAGACTCTGAGGTCATCCACACCGTAGCTCACAGACTGAGGTGGGGGGTAGGCAGTCTAAAGACGCAGCCTAAGCCAAGTTGGTGGGACAGTTTGCTCCACAGGCCACCCTATGACCGTGGTTCACAGCTAGAGTGAAAATCATACTGTAGGGAGATGTAAATGGAGAGCAAGGTAGCCTAGGTTTTGTCCTAGTGTCCTGCCAGCATCCTGTGCTGCCAGGCACCAGTCAGTTAGCCCTATGATGTCTGTCTCCTCAAATATAAACTGAGACCCCGAGCCAAATGAGCAGCATATTCTCTGTAATTCATTCAAGCAAAATAGGGGCTGTGCTCTATTCTTCCTAAGTAGATATGCAAATACATTTCTAATCTGATGTCAGAAGTTTAATTGCCCTTAATGGAAAAATGTAAGAATCCTGAAATGACATTATGGTCTAAAACATTTTTCAAACCTGCTCACTAGTAGTCAATGAGCTACATTATAGACAGAGCTTATTCTCAAAACATAATAACAAATAACAGAGACATGATCTTTTTATGCCACACTGAAGCACAAATGTCAAAAGCAACAACTTTATTGATTATTCAGTTTTATCCATACAGTGCCTCCCAGAAATGCCATGCTTCTTTATCAAGTCACAATTGGAACTTACAGAGTCTATTCTTAAATTGTGTGGGTCATTATATATGAAATTATCCTGTTACTGTTTAGATTTGTTTCCAGATAACGCCTTATCTCTAGGATTTCTTGCCTAAGATGCAAATGTCTCAGAGAGTTCACTGTGGTAAACCCTGAGCCTAGAAGTTGAAATGCAGGTGTTATAAGTGGTCGTGGTTACGAAAGACACAAACAAAGGAAATGTGAATTGTGCTGCTTTGGGGAGACACGGAGAACACTGGGCAGAGACCAAATGAAAGTCCTCCATACACAAAAGGGAGACGTGGCAGCAACAAGAAGCCCAAAAGTCAGTAGACTGGGAGAAGGCAGAGCAGCCTGTCCTTGTTATCGCTGTTCCGGGGGTGAGCCCTGAAGTCAAATGTGTGTCAACTAGTCAGTAAAGCCTGAGGTGAGCGAACTCTTCCCAGCTAATCCCGAAACATTTTAATTACTGAGCCATGCTCATGGACACGTCAAGACTATTTGAAATTAAGTGAGATATTGCACATGAAACGATTTGTATCAACTCTTGAGTATAAAACAGATGGCATTGTTTTTATCTGATGGAGAAAACAAGGGTAAAGGGCTTTGGTGGATAAAGGGAAAGGAAGTAGCTGTGTAAATATATAAAATTGTAGCTGGCAGCATAAGCTAATTTAGTCCCCAAAGGCAATTTTGCCCTTTCTTAATCATAACATCAATCTTTCACTTCTGAACAGAAACATAGGTAGATCTGAGAGCCTTCCCCTGCCTGCAAAAAGCAGAGAAATAAAACAGAAACAGAATCCTCCCAGAGAAAGAGACCACAGTGGTTTGAATAAGAATGGCCCCATAAGCTCATATATTTGAATACTTAGTCATTAGAGGGTGGTACTATTAGAAAGTGTGTCCTTCTCCACTTAGGTGTGGTCTTGTGGAGGAAGTGTGTCACTCGGGGTGGACCTTGGAGTTTCAAATGCTCAAGCCAGGTCCAGTGTCTGTCTCTATCTCTCTGTGGTGTCTCTGTCTGTCTGTCTGTCTCTGTCTCTGTCTCTCTCTCTCTCCCTCCCTCCCTCTCTCCCCCCAACCTGTCTCTTTTTCTCCTTGCCTGTTCCCTGCTTCCCCTGAGCATGATGTAGAACTCTCAGCCACTTCTTCAGCTGCACATCTGGTCATGATAATGGCCTAAACCTCTGAACTGTAAGCCAGCCCCAGTAAAGTCTTCCGTTATAAGAGTTGCCGTGGTCATGGTGTCTCCTTGCAGCAGCAGAACACTGCCTAAGACAGAGGCTACGGGACTAGCTGATGGCAGGGTGCTCAGAAAACATGAGGGGTCCACATGGAAGAAAATTCTCTGATTGAGGTAGAAAAATGTGTTCCAACTATCAGCTAGAATTAGTTCCACATATCAGTTAGAATATAGAGTAAGCTCCAAATATTAGCTTGAATTTACACAATACCCAGCATCTATGTATACAATGACCTGAGGGCAGGCATTCTGAAGTTAACTTTGGGTCTCCCTTTTGTGGGTGGTAATAAAATACTATGTGACTTTCCATGTGTCTATGCAGTCATTTCTTCAGGAACAATTAGGAAATGACTTTGAAACACTCTGTTTCTGAATGTCATACATGAAGCTGATCTTAGAATCTGGAAAAGCAATCCTCAGTTCTCCAATAGTTCCACTAGTTAGTCTTTGAAGCCTTTTTGCAATCATGAAATATAGCAGGCATAACGTGATGCCACTTCCTAAGGGAAGAAAAAAATTCTAATTTATATTGCAAGTTTGATTACTTGCCTTCCATAATTTTCTGGTAATGCAAACTTAGGTGTATGACACTTGAGTTTGCAGAACAATTCTAAACATTGAATCACATTAGACGAAAGTCAGCCTCCAAAAATACCGCACAGCTCAAAATTCTAATCCTTTTAAAAATATTTTTATTCCAGGTGAAGAAAAAAAAACAAGAAACAGAACAAAATGAATTGTGCAACACCATATGCATAACACAAAATATAGGTATCCCAAACCACAATTTACTTCTAACAATATTTACAAACAAAAAGATGGGAGACATGGGTTAGGATTTAGAGCAGGTTTAGTCAATTATGTAGCTTTTTTCTCTGCTCTTTTTTACTTAGTTGGGTGACATAAGGAATATCAGCGAACAGGCTTAAGTTTCTCCACCACACGGTAGCCGAAGTGGTTCCATCCAACACACTCAGAATCAAGCCCTATTTTCTCACTTTGACTTGTATGTGAGATTATCAGGTTGGTATTCGATATACACAATGCCTTCATCAGGAAAGGTAGATATTTGTTCCTAATTTTAGATGTTATTCCCATTAAAACTTTGTTAGGTGCAATGCAGGGTGCTTTAGGTCACGTGTAGATCAGGGAATAGGATGCAGACATTAGCAGAAAAGCTAGGGATTGGAATAAGGCCTCCAGTTTCCTGAAAAGGCAAATGTTGCTTCTTAGTTTTTACAAATGAAGCAGAGTAATTTGAATTTTTCACAAGAATTGCTATGTGAATAGTAGGCAGAAACTATCTCTGCTTTCATGTAAGTCTGAAACTATTCCTTTTTTTTACTTTTAAATTGTCTATCTTTGTCAAATGTGTAGTTTAGTAAGTGTGTCATTCTACTTCACCTGTGCAGACTTTAAAACACAAATTAAATGCATCAAGTCACCTGAGAGCTAAATTAACAGTCCTAACTTACGTTAAACTATTTATAACAGTACCTGAGGAATGTGCAGCCTCACTAGGAATCAAATTATAGATGAAGAAGAATGTATGAATGACAGGATTAAAGTGCTGCAATATAAATTCATATGTTCCTTGAGAGAATAGTAAGTTCAATTAGTAAATATTGTGAATTTCATATTTCCTTAAGAAAGCATAGAAAATTGAAACATATTTTCTCTCTAACTGGAATAGTAAATTATTAATTAGTTTCAATTTAGTGAACTGTTATTGATTCACTGCTCTATTTGGAGGAAGAGCTCCTGAATGAACAGATAAATGATAGCACAGTGGACCTTTGTTGAGTCACCAATCCCCAACATTTGTCCCTAGTGTATGTATGTCTGTGGTTTGACCCAATGGAAAAGCAAAATCACTGATCAAAAACTGAATAGCTATGTTAAAATTTAATGCAGCAAAGGAAAAAATGAATTTAATTCATGATATTGCCTTTTAAAAAATCTCCCAAATGAGAGGCTAGAGAGATGGCTCACTTGGCAAAATACATGCCTAGAAATCACAGAGACCCTAGTTCCATCCCCCAAATCCATGTAAAATGCCAGGCATGCTCCAAAGACCATGTTGACATCTATTATCTGTGCTTCCACCAGGGACCAGGTTGAGGTCTATGATCCGTACTGTCAACCAAAACCATGTGTAACTCCATGCTGCTGCCAACTGCCATAGACAAGGAAGCTTCTTTTGCAATTGTATCGATGACTGCAGACTCATAACTAAGAAAGAGAGACATTGGATGTTTCTGTAACAACCTCTTTTCTCCTGCACCCCCACAACCCCACTCAAAAAAAAGATATTCCAGACAGGAAGCTATTGAAAAGAGTCCTTTAAAATTGTGATAAAGATGCTGAAGTGTAGCTCTTCATGGTTGATGGCTTGTAGGGTGGGAGATAGAATCCATTTTCTGTAAGCGACTGGCCATTGGGAGTTTGGCCATGCTGCAATGAGTATATGGGCAACACAAACTGGACTTGATGGGAATTTTTTTGCTTGGTTGGTTTTGTTGTCTTCTTTTGTTGGGGTAGGGGTGCAAGGGTGGAAGGGTGGACCCAAGAGGAATGGAAAGTGAGTGTGATCAGGGTACATTGTATGAAATTCCCAAAATTAACAAAAATACTATGTTGGGGGTGCAGAAGCCAGGCATGGTAGGTTTATAATCTCAGCGCTGAGCAGACAGAGACACAGCCAGCCTAGTCCACTTAGAAAGTTGCTGGCCAGTCAGAGAGCCTGTCTCAAAGAAAAGAAAATAATGTAAACAATGCCTGAGGAACAGCAAAGTGAGGCTGGCCTTTGACTTTCATGTACATGTGTACACACCCACATACACTCATACACACACATGCACCCCCACCCATGGATATGTGCACACACCTGAATTACACATCCACCCACAAAACATTCTTCCAAATTGGTTTCTATTCTACCTAAAAGCAACAGGGCCAACAAGATGCCTCAGAAGGTAAAGGTGCTAAGCACACAAAAGTGGCCCAGGGTTGGACCTCTAACCCATTCAGGGAGGAGAGAAATGACTCTCACAAAACGTCCTTTAATGTCCACACATGCACTGCAGCATGCAAGTGCCTGTGCTCACACACACACATCACAGAGAGAGACTAATAATAAATAACAATACTAAGTAAAGCAATAAAAAGCACATATGGATATCTAAGTGAGATCTGTTCAGAGGAGCAACAATAGGTCAGAAACAGATGACAATAGATGCCGGCAGCGGTGGCATATACAGTGACTATCAGTTTATAACAGCCCAACCCACAATCCTCCTAGGTAACTAATCCTGCTCCCACTGAAAAGATATCTAAGAGGGATGTGCATATGGTGATGCATAGTTTTATGTCAACTTTATACACTAGTCATTCGACAAGAGAGAACCTCAGCTGAGAAAATTCCTCCTTAAGATCAGGCTGTAGGCAAATCTACAGGGCATTTTCTTAGTTAATGGTTGATGTGGAAGTGTCCAGCCCACTGTGAGTGGTGCTACCATCAGGATGGTGGTCCTGGGTGCAGTAAGAAAGCAGGCTGAGCTGATGTGACAGACTTTGATGATTCCCCCATAGGAGGCCTCACCCTCCCTGGGGAGAAGGAAGGGGTGATGGGATGGGGAGGTTAGTGTGGGGCATAGGAGGCTGGGAGGGAGAGGGAACTGGGATTGATAACGTAAAATAAGATTTGTTTCTAATTTAAATTTTTTAAAAAATCTAGAAAAAAAAGGCTGAGCAAGCCATGGGGTGTGGGGCCAAGACAGTATCTTTTTCTATGGCCTCTGCTTCAGTTCCTGCCTCCAGGTTCCTGCCTTGAGTTCTGCCCTGACTTCCCTAGATAATGAACAACAAGCTGGAAGATGAAATATACCCTTCCCTCCCCAAATTACTTTTGGTCACAGTCTTTTATCACAGGAACAGAAACCTGATATGATGCATATGGGTTCTTCAGCTGTATACTACATCAGTTAGAAGATTTTTTTTTTGGTTTTTCGAGACAGGGTTTCTCTGTATTGTTTTGGAGGCTATCGGTCCAGCCCGGCCTCGAACTCACAGAGATCCGCCTGCCTCTGCCTCCCGAGTGCTGGGATTAAAGGCGTGCGCCACCACAGCCCGGCCAGTTAGAAGATCTTTTGGCTAAAGTTTTCCCTTATTTTTGTTTACAAATTATTATGTAATTTCGTATAAGAAAAAAAGAAGGGCATTAGCACATTAGCAATTCTAGCACTCTTTTCTCTGGTGGAATACAGGGAAACAATCCCTGGAGATTAATTCCCTCCAGATGACTGAATAAAATAGTCCTGAGACTGTGACCCTGGCTGGTGACAAACCAGCCTCCCCAGATGATTTCCACTATGACAGTACAGCACATCCCACAAGGCAGCATCACAATGCTCCTTAAAGATGCAGTGTGTATATTTATAAAATATGTAGAAACACTATTAATGTGACTTAACATGGCTGCCTTGACTGAAATTGGATTCAAATCACAATACATTAAGAAAGAAAAATCTCTTCGTGGCACCTAACATGGCATAAAGTTTATATTAACAAAATTCCGTGATAATGCCTCCAATCAGGTAGCTTGGGCAATAAGTGTCCCACATGCTTTATGATTTTCAGACAGGTTTATTTTAGTTTCTTTGAATGTTTTTTGTAGTCAGGAAGTTGCAGCATTTAGTTAGACACTAAAATTAACAAATTGCCTTTGGTTTACAATTCTATTCGTTGCTTTTCTTGGCAATCTCAGAACAGCTTGTGAAACTCAGTTCTAATTAAAGTTGACAAAATATTTTAGACCACTGGACATGCCACTTGTGTCATTTTCCCAGCCAATTTCAAAAGGAAAACATGTTACTACTTCACACAGAGCTTTGCCGTATAATGCTTACTCGGTGAGCTCAAATGGGACTTTTTTTAAAAAACTAAGGTTATTGGTAGGTGGACGCATGACAGTTTTTGACAAAGCAAATGAAGAATAGACTTACTTTAAAATATCATTTCCTTTTCCTCAAAAAATAAACAATAATGTTAATGCTAACTTTCTGGGGCAAACTACAAAAAGACCTTAGACATCTGTCTTCAGGGTCTAGGCTGCCCTGCATTTCCTACATTGTTTGTGGAAAAGATTAGCTAAAAATACACTGTCAAGTACAACATTGCTGAAGTATAGAATAGAAAAAATGGTCTCAATGTCTTGAAGTCTAGACTCATGTTATAACACCACATAAAAATAATGTGAAGTGTTCATTTTAGTGTCATTTCTAAATAGTTTTAACTACCTATGATTTGAGCCACTGAAAGAATAATTATGATAAGTAAAAATGCATGTGTATAGATAAACATAGAAAAGGAAAATCAGACTTTATTTTTTGAATTTGCCCTTCAAATCTTTATGTACGTGAACGTATCCCACGTAAAGGTAAGAAGCAAGTGTATTAAGATCT
The DNA here is from genome assembly GCF_017639785.1 of Mesocricetus auratus. Lineage (NCBI taxonomy): Eukaryota > Metazoa > Chordata > Mammalia > Rodentia > Cricetidae > Mesocricetus > Mesocricetus auratus. Next base: position 52,338,623 of record NW_024429266.1, read on the forward strand.
GAGAGTGGTACAGGGAGATCACCTATGAAACAAGGGTAACCAGGACAGAAAGAAAGAGTAGTTGTGAGGATTCCTAGCCCCCTAGCAAAACCATAGTATTCCCATTAATATACTGATTTATCTTCACCTCTGTAGAGCAGTTTCCCCACTTAGCCCTCATTCTTTGTTCTGTCTTTGGGAATGCGCGATGCTTCCCTAAAACTACGAATGGCACTTATGTTGTCATCCTGAGTCAGTAGCTGTTGGACCCAAGTAAATTGTCCAGGACTTACTTAGTGCACCTACCCACCAGATGGAATAGGAGCCTGTGTGTAAAGGCATGCAGATAGACTGAGCCCAGCTAGCACTAATGTGGAGGGCAGTAACCAGTGAGTAAAGGAGGTCAAGTTTCCTGTAATAAGACAAAAAAAAGTGTGTGTGCAATACATTCCAGTAAGATGAGCTCAAGGCTGACCCAAAACATCTCAGAAGCCCAAGGAAGCTTCCTTGCAGTTCAGAGGGCAGGGTGGAGGAGGAGGTCATTACTGCTGTGATATAAGCAAGAAGGGAATGAGGGACCTTGTCTGGGCAGTTCTGGGACCCTAGAACACTGCCAAATGGGAAATCGGAGAGTACAGTGAACAAACTCAGTCACAACTAGTTGTTCAATGGGTGTAAAGATATCATTAGAATAAATGAAGTTTACAGTTATAAAAGCTAAGGAAAACTGTAGTTAAGCAGTACAAAGAAAAGAAAATGGGGAAAAGGGATAAGGAAGCCAACTCACAAGGAGAACAAACCCGTGGGCAAGAGGGAAGAAAAGGATGACACAATGGGTATGGCGAAAGCCAAAGCATTCACGAAGCTTAAGCGAGCAAATCAAAGCCAAATGACACAATTAAAAACGAAAATATAAAAGTCATTTTTTTATTTAAAAGCTGGGTGAAACAAAAATGCAATAGCAGCCTGTATTTCTTCCCTGTTGAGAGAGATGAGAATCCCTTGACCCTTGAACTGTCTTGGAGTTAAAACTGAAGACTGAAGACCAAAAGCTGTTATCTCTGGAGTTCAAACAACTTAGACCCTGGGATGCATGCATGCTGCCCTCTGTCTTCCTTACTGGGTGAAACTCATCAGTTGTAGTCAGCCCTCTGCTGGAATGCCTCTGAGCACAAAGCCTGCCAGACACTATAGTCCATGTCATCCAGGGCCCATGCTTCCCATGTTCAGACTTCAACATGAGTCTCTGAGATGGCTGAGCCCTTGTTTCTACTTCCCTCTACAACTGGATATCCTCATCTTACTGGGCGTCAGGCTGATTTTATGCCAGTGCCTCCACCTTTTCTGAGAATATTTGTGTCTACTGCATTTGTGTCCATACCATCACCCATGCAGTGTTCCTGTGTCTTCCCACAGTCAACTGAGGGCAGGGGTGGTTTGGGTTTAGAGATGTGACAATGTCAATGACGCCATATGTTCTACTCTCCCAGAAGAGCAGATGGGTTGTGGAGTTTCTCTCCAGATTCCCATTACATCACTCTAGCCTATTAGGTAAATGGGCACCAGATCTCTTTCTCAGCATCTGCTTCATGCAGCATGTAGATCCACAAGCTAAAATCTTGCTTTTGGTTTGTTTTCTTCTTCCCCTGTTCTGTTTTCGGGTCAGAGAAATGGGGCATTGTCTTTCACAATGCCTCTAAGTTGTGGGGGCCGATTCTTTTGTTAAGGTTGAATATTTCTGCTTGCTAACTAGTCTTTCATTGTCTCCAGGATACTGTGACCTGCCCCTGCTACTGTATATTTCTCACCTATTTAAGACACAGATGCTTTGTGACTTAAATTGACAGAAATTTGGGAGAGTACTATCTGTCTCTACTCCTCAATGTCAGAACCTGAGACATCCTTTTACTGTGTAGCCTAGGCTAGCCAGGAAACTGGTTTTGTTTTTAACACCATTCACTTTCCTCGCTTGTCAAAACACAAGCAGCTTGAGTGCTCGTCACACTCAACATTTAACATGTAAGTCTCTCAAATGTCTCTCATTTCACTTTGTTTTTAAATCTCTCGTTGCAATATGATAGACTAAGAATACTGCTAGTAAGTCTGGGTGGGGTCCATTTTCTGAATTAGAGTTGCTCTAACTTTCCCTCAGATTCACCAGCGGTGGAAATGGTACATCCCTATAGACCATTCGAAGCCTGAGAAGATCTCAGCCCCTCTTCTCCTCCCCTCTTCCTTTGCATTGAAGCCCTGTCCATAATTGAGCATAAGCCATTTTGGCTTGTTCATTCTCTGTCACATTTATTTTTAAATATCCTAATTATGGCAGTGTGAATTCTGCTTGTGAGGAATTTTCTTGGCTCTGCATCAGTTAGCCTACATGATGTCTTAGTCCCCTTTACCATCATTGTGAGAAAATACCCTGACCAAAGCCACTTAATGGAAAAGGGGTTTGTTTTAGCTTACAGTTCCAAAGAAACAGCATCTATCCTGGTAGGGAAGGCATGGTAGCAGACAGAAAAGACATGGTAGGAGGAGCAGGAAGCTGGCTGTATTTGCAATATGTTAACACTGTACTTACACTCAAGAAGCAGACAGTGAACAGGAAGTGGGGGCCAGGATATACAGCCTCAATCCCCGCCTCCAGTGACCCTCTTCCTCCAATAAGGCTCCCTCCTAGAAGTACCATAGCCTTCCCAAACAGTGCCACCATCTGGGAACCAAGTGTTCAAAACACATGAGCCTATGGGGGCCATTTCACATTCAGACAACAGAATTCCATCCCTGGCTCCTACAGGCTTGTGGCAATCTCTTGATGCAAGATACATTCAGTAAAACATCAAATAACCCTGTAACCTGGTAGTGGAAATACCAAAGCCTGCATCTCTGTGTCAGACACCACACACACCTTCTCTCTTCAGGCTGTCACTGCTCTTTTCATGTAGTTTTTGTGGGTAAACATCTCACGGTTCTGACAACCTTAATATCCTGGAGTCTGTACACTTTGACTTCACCGTCACAACCCCACACTGTGGCCTTTCGGGTTTCCTCTCAGGGACTACAACCCGGATGTACACTGCCTGACCTGTCGTTCTCTGAAACTGTGGAGCAAGACTCCATGAGCCCCTCGGTTTGTATCTTTCATGCCTTCAAAGCCATTGCCACACAGACAATACTGCCGAGTTCTGTTGTAAGCTTCGGCTACGGCCTGAGCCCCTGGAACCACAGTGGCATCTGCTTCTGTGTGCTGAGCCTGGGGAAATGCTCTTCTAGACGGTAGCTTTGGAGGAGCAATGAAGCCCTCCGGTTCATGTTCAGTCCATATTCTCTCCTTTCACAGAGTTTGCATCTTTACAAGTTAGAGCCTGTGATAGGTGGAATCTTGCCTTCAAGGCACCTTGTCTACTGTCCTAGTGCAAGAATACCTGTGTTTCTATTTAGTGGTACCAACCTCTTTAACAACCAATGGTGCCTTGCTATCTGCAGTTTGCTTGTGAGAAACTTTATGCCTCATCACGCATAAATTAATCCATTGTCTTTTAATCCAGCTTCGCTCAGATTCTCAGGATGTAGGCAAAATGAAGCTAGATTCTTGACCAAAATAGCACGTGAATGGTCCCAAGCTAAATTCCATGTTCTTTCTTTGCCTCTAAAACCCCACAAGTTGGGTGGGCCTCCACTGCCACATCCCTCCTAGTACCCCCATTGTCTATGCACCCCCCAGAAGAATGGCGAGGCACTTGAGTGCCCCTCCAATCCAAAACTCTAAAATACTCCATAACCCCCCTGAAAGTCAGCTGCGGGGTCCAAGCTCATCAATAGTCTCACCTCTTGGTACCAATCCCCACCCTCATTTCCTTCCCTGTGCCACTTTACGGCAACTCAGGAGAGAAAGTCCACGCTGACTCAAGTTCCAGGCACTGTCCACCATGGCAAGAAAGGCAACGCAACTTGAGTCTGAAGGACCCACCAAAGTGCGTCCAGGTCAGGGAGCACAGAATGATGGGTGCATGCCTACTAGTCCTCACTGTCTCTATCTTGTACAATCCGTGCTCTAGAAGTGGTACAACCTGCCATTGCGATGGCGCTTCCTACAGAACCAAATGTGAGTTCATTAGAACTACTATAGTTATGATTCAAAATCTAACTCTAAATCACCATGCCAGGTGTTGCTGGAGGAACACGCCTTTAATCCCAGTCGTTGGAAGGAAGAAGCAGGCGGTTCTCCAAGTTAGGGATCTGTTCTACAGGGCGAGTTCCAGGACAGTCCCAGAGCTATACAGTGAAACCCTGTCTTAGAGAAAACAAAAACAAACAAACAAACAAAAATAGTTTCCACAGGTGCCTTTCCCCTTGCACCAGGTGAGAACACATGCATGCTCACAAGCACACACACACAAAGCCGCTGTCAATGAACCAATGAGAGAGTGAGTCTTTGAACAAAGGCAGCTAGCTAGCACCTTGAGCTTGGACTTGAAAGCATCCAAAACTATACATCCAAATATCCAAAATAATACATCTCTATTATTTTAAATGCCATCCAGTTTATGACAATTTCTAACCTAAGTGCCATGGGACTAGGTGATTTGTGTAACAAGATAGGATTCATAGCTCTCGGTGTTTTCTGTTGGTTTGCTTAATTCCTTATAGTTAGTCTTTATGTATGGAGGTATCTTGCCTGCATATATGCCTGCACCATGGTGTGCCTAGTGTCTGAGGATGCCAGAATAAGGTACTGGATCCCCTGTATCTGAAGTTATGGATGGTTGTGAGTTACCATGTGGATGCTGGGGATGGAAGCTAGAAGAGTAGAGACTGTTCATAACCTCTGAGCCATCTCTTCAACCCCAAGGGCCTGATGTTTTGCTATTCACTTGTTCTCTATGCAGATCCTTACTCTGTACATACATGTTCCTAGATGAGTTGTAAAGAGGCAATTTATACACTTTACTTTTACACTGGCCACAGAATCTTACTAAATATCTCCCTTGCTGCTTTTTTAAAGGTCACATTAATCTGAAGGGGTACAATTTTTCTGTCCTCATTTCTTTTCAGATACTAAATAATAGTAACAATAACAAATAATTCATTCTGTGCAAAATATAGTAAATCATTCAACAAGGAAAAGTATAAGAAATTAGAAAGGACAGTAAACATTTAAAAACCATCCCAAATTTCTCAGACACTCATAGACTTTAAGGAAATATTCAGTAGATGTAGTGTTCTGTGGTTTGGAAAGACATCTAAAACATTGGGTTATAAAGCATTCCAAAATCTAAGTTGATTAGGTTAAGTATGTCACTGAGATTTAAATAGTAAGTAATGAAAAATGTCAACATCCTGGTGAGAAATGTTTAATGGGTGGCAAAGAAGCCAGGGATAAGGCTGATTTTATGTGCCATCTTAATTATTTGGAAAGAGGAGTAAACATTTAGAAATTGCATTTTGAGATGGTGCTAGCTTTAATGATGCTACAAAAATAATTAATGGGGGAAATAAAATGTTCCATGGCCTAGAACATTTGGAAATATGATCTATGAAAGAAAAAATAGATTTAAATTAAATAAATGGAAAAAGTAATTTTGACAATTATTGAAGAACAAAATTAAAAGAAACAATACTGGGAGTTTCATAATGCCTACAAGACTAACAAACTGTTTTAAATATAGCAAATATGGTCAATATGGGTTCCAGAAGCTTTTGTTTAATTCACTCAAAGGCAATATGGACAAAATTCCTCGTAGGGCCACATGGAATCTGAGGGAAATATGCAAAAGTTTTGAAGTAATTGAAGTGTCATGTCCCATACATCCTTTCTGGTATGGCACTGAGCAAAGATTATAAATGCTATGTTGTATAAAATAAAAATTAAATGTGTTGTAATTGAAATGATTCTGCATGCCCTGAACCTCATTACCTTTAAGAACTCTATGACTGGATGCCTCTAGCATTGGGGCCATCAGAACAAAAGTCTTCACGTTCAGGAAAGGGGGAGATGATAAAACTTGAAATTCTCCTGCTATGTTCAGAAATTATTCAAATACGTATCTATTTTGATGCACATTTGAGATCTAAATAAAACTGTAAAGAAGGCATGCCATGTCCTGAAGAGAGAGTGTGGCATGAAGAGCAGCAACCAGGCACCTGCCCACAGCGTCGCATTGATGAGCCGCCTCTCCTCTCAGAGATGGGTTTCCTCAGGACCAGTCAAGGCAGGGTTAGAACTTCACCTTCAGTGTAAAGTGAAGACGCTGCCCTCTCAGGAAGTGAGGGATGCAAATAAGTTCTCATTGTCACATGGAGACAAGGGGCTTTGTTTCTGCTGGGGGTTTTGAGGAAGGGGAGGAATTCTTTGTAATGACTATAGTCACTGCTACTGTCATCTTGCAAGTGGTGTTGTTTGAAGATCTAAATTCAGACACTACAAAGTTGTAAGATTTCAAATTGGAAAAATTGACTCTTGAAAATACCCTTGCTGAGGGACTCAGGAGATGGCTCATGAGCTAAAGGGCTTGCTGCATGAGCATGAGGACCTGAGTTCAGATCCCCGGCACCCACTTAGCACCACCTGGCCATGGAGAATGCCCTGTAAACCCAGAACTGAGGAGGAGGAGGAGGAGGAGGAGGAGGAGGAGGAGGAGGAGGAGGAGGAGGTGGAGGGGGAGTGGAGACAGGCACATGCCAGAACTCAGCAGACTACCTTAAATGGGCAGCTCTAGGTTCAGTGTGAGGCCCATATTCAAAAATAAAATGAGGGATAAGAGAGGGTGATACCAGAAATCAACCTCTAACCTCTACATGTGCACATACACACACAATCTGTTGATGCTCTTGGAGTATCTGGCAAGAACAAGATCACATTCATTAGAGAAGGATAAGACAACTACCTGTGTAGGCCACATAGCATTCTCCACGGGGGAAATAAATAAACTCTGATACAGATTAGCTTACAACTCACAAACTAAAATAAGACAAAAAGAAATCCTGAATAAATTTATCTAAAAAGCAAAAAGTTAAGGAGAGAGAGAGAACCTTAAATAATTGCTTTGTTTGTTAGTGTTGCCGAACAGTGTGGCCCCAGACAGAGGCACTCACACAGTAAGAACAGTGTCTCAAGTTCCCGTGCTTACATGATTGGCTTCCTCTATGGCCTCTCTCTTTGCTTTGGGGGGCACCTGTTTTCTCTTGTCTTCACATGATTTATCTCCTGCATATGAGCATGAACTCATCTGAGACCATTTTTAGTAGGACAATGTCGTACTCACCATGATTCTATCTTCTTTCTCCAGGAACTATTTAATTGCCTCAGGTCACACTTTGTCCCTTATTCTATCTTTGTCTCAATTTTAATTTCATCAGATATTAGTTAATGGCGTCATTTAAATTGTCGCTTTAAAAACCCTGTCTCCAAATACAGTCACAGACTGAAAAAGTAGAAGTTCAGACTTCAACACAATGGGGTGGCAGGCAAGGGCATTGCAGGCTGTAGCCATGATTAAACAGAGAGGAAATGAAAAGGCAAGCAGAGCAGAAAAGAATTAGCACTATAGAAAATATTCAAAAGCAAATCTGAAAAAGAAAATGGAATCAATGAAAATGAAAATTCTACAAATGGAGGAGCCAATTAGATATGAAAGAAAATCTGTAATTTAAGAGACAAAATTGGAGAAATTATCTAGAGTGCACCAGAGAAGTTTAGAGGAAGAAAATCTAAAGTAGGGCATGAAAGCCAAAGATCATAGAGAAAATCTTCTGTATGTCTCAGACAAGTTAACCATAAAAGGTTTAAGAGACTACAACAGAGATAGTGGTTGGAGACACACTGGCTCAGGACATTCCAAACCTGGGGCGTTTTAGACATGACAACAATTAGAAGCTGACCCTGTGTACCCTGGCAAAGGATGAGAGTTGAGATAGAAAAGAATAAACTCCATTCCCAAGACAGAAAAACTTCAAAAACACTCAAATGGGGAGGAGGGATAGGATAGTTGAAAACTGTAAGGAAAAAGCAAGATGGCAGAAAGTAGTATATGAGGTAGGGTGAGATCTCCAAACCCTCCATTAGAGCTACAGCCAGGAGTGGTTGATAGTTGGTGCCCAGATAAACCATGATGCCTGTGTGTGATCTTCATCAGGGAGACAATTTCCCCCCTTTGTCATCAGTTCTTTGGGAAAGATAAGCTGCACAGGCAATGAATGGGCTACACAGAGACAGATGGGAGTCCGGTCTTTCTTTAGTAGAGACACAATATGTTACAACACAAAAGTGAGGCTGAGTACTGGGGATATTGTGAGTTACCTCCCCACAATAACAACACTGGCACACAAAAAATGCACTGATCCTAGCACATTCCCATGGGGGGATGCAACTATTCAGAGTCAAGAACTGTGGGGAACTGGACAAAAAAATTATAAATAACTAAAACTTGGATGAGAAGAGAATATCCAGTGGGTTAGGTAAATACACACATAGACATGACTTCTGGACTCCTGTCTCAGTATCAGATAGAGAGACAGAAAGCATTGTGTGGGAATGCAGTCCTGAGAACACCAGAGATTGTGTTACACCCACCTGGTGGGAGGGCTCAGAAACACCTCCCAAAAGGGAGTGAGTGGAAAAGTTGTCTGAATTACTGAGGCTGGATGGTTCCTCTCCACCTACAGAGGCAGCGACAAAACGTAAGCAAGATGAGAGATCTCTACAAAGAAAATAGAAATGGAAGGAGATGATAGAAGACAGAAAGTTCTCTGTGCTTGCAGATTGGCAGAATCAATACTGTGAACATGAACTTATTAATGAAAGTAATTTACAAGTTTCATGATACTTCCCTCAAAACCCCATGACATCCTTCATGGAATTAGAGAATAAACTAAAACATGAGTGGCACTAAAAACATTTTGAAAAAGACATATGCAAACCTACTACTGTAGAAGCACCCTAAAACATTATATATAATTAAAAATATGAAAATAACATCAACAAGTTAAAAACATACATTACAGTAATATTTACTAACATAAAATTAATTCACATTATAAATGTAGTATTTTTCCTTCTTTTTTTATTTAAGTTAGAAACAAGCTTGCTTCACATGTCAATCCCAGCTACCTCTCCCTCCCCTCCTCCCCCGGCATTGCCCACCAGGTCCCCCAACCCCCCCCAAACCAATCTCCACTCTGATCCCCAGGAAGAGTGAGGCCCTCCATGGAGGATCTCCAGAGTCTGTCATTTCATCCAGGGTATGGCCTAGGCCCTCCCCCAAGAGTTCAGGCTGAGAGAGCATCCCTCATTGTGGGATGGGCAGCCAAAGTTCATTTGTGTGTCAGGGATAAATACTATCGAAGGCCCCATAGATTACCTAAGCCTCCTCACTGACACCCACATTCAGGAGGACTGAATCAGTCCCATGCTGTCCACCCAGCCACCAGCCTGGGGTTCAAGAGCTCCCCCCTTGTTCAGGTCAACTGTTCCCTCTTTCTGTCACTGGATTCCAGGAGTTCAGTTCAGTGTTTAGCTGTGGGTATCTACCTCTGCTTCCATCAGTGACTGGATGAAGGTTCTGATTCCCAGACTTTCTGGCAGTAGGATTGTATGCTGGCACTCCCCTGATTCATGTCTAAAATCCATATATAAGTTGATTACATACCACATTTCTCTTTCAGTGACTGGGTTACCTCACTCAGGAAGGTTTCTTCTAGTGGCATCCATTTACCTGCAAATTTCAAGATTCCATTGTTTTTTTTCCACTGTGTAAATGTACCATATTTTCTCTGTCCACTCTTCAGCTGAGGGGCTAGGTGGCTTTGAGGTGCTGGCTATTGCAGACAATGCTGCTATGAACATAGTGGAACAGGCATCCTTGTTGTATGAATGTGCATCTTTTGGGCATATGCCTAAGAGTGGAGTTGCTGGGTCTTGTGGTAGACTGATTCTCATTTTCCTGAGGAATCGCCACACTGATTTCCAAAGTGGCTGTATGAGTCAGCACTCCCAAAAGCAGTGGAGGAGTGTTCCCCTTTCTCCACATACTCTCCAGCAAAAACTGTCATTGGTGTTTTTATTTTAGCCATTGTGACAGGAATTGGTATCTCACAGTTGTTTTGATTTGCATTTCTCAGATGGCTAGGGATGTTGAGCACTTTCTTAATTGTCTCTCAGCCATTTTAAACTTCTCTACTGAGAACTCTCTGTTTAGTTCTGTACCCCACTTTTTGATTGGGTCCTTTGGTGTTTTGGAGACTTGCTTCTTGAGTTCTTTGAAAATTTTGGAGATCAGCCCTCTTTCAGATGCGGGGTTAGTGAATATCTTTTCCCAATCGGTGGGTTGCCTTTTTGTCTTGCTGACTGTGTCCTTTGCCTTATAGAAGCTTCTCAGTGTCAGGAGGTCCTATTTATTAATCGTCGTTCTTAGTGTCTGTGTTACTAGAGTTATGGTCAGGAAGCCGTCTCCTGTACCAATTCATTCAAGGGTACCTCCCACGTTCTCTTCTAAGAGGATCAGTGTGGTTGGATTTATGTTGTGGTCTTTGATTCATTTGAACTTACATTTTGTGCATGGTGATAGAAATGAATCTATCTGCAGTCTTCTACATATCAGCCTGCAGTTATGCCAGCACCATTTGTTGAAGATGCTTTCTTTTTTCCATTATATAATTTTTGCTTCTTTGTCAAAGATCAGGTGTTCATACGTGTATGGGTTAGTGTTGGGGTATTCAATTCGACTCCATTGGTATATTTGTCTATTTTTGTGCCAATACCAAGCTGTTTTCAGCACTATAGCTCTGTAATGCAGATTGAAGTCAGGGATGGTGATGCCTCCGGATGTTGCCTTGTTGAATATGGTTGTTTTGGCTATCCTGGGTCTTTTGTTTTTCCATATAAAGTTAGAATTGTTCTTTCAAGGTCTGTGAAGAATTGTACTGGGATTTTAATGGGGATTGCATTAAATCTGTATATTGCTTTTGGCAAGATTGCCATTTTTACAATGTTGATCCTACCTATACAAGAGCATGGGAAATCTTTCCATTTTCTGGTGTCTCCTTTAATTTCTTTCTTTAAAGACTCAAAGTTCTTGTGATACAGGCCTTTCACTTGTTTGGTTAGGGTTATACCCAGGTATTTTATGTTGTTTGTGGCAATTGTAAAGGGTGATGTTTCTCTGATTTCTTTCTCAGCCCTTTTGTCTTCTGCATATAGCATGGCTACTGATTGTCTTGAGTTGATCTTGTATCCTGACACTTTGCTGAAGGTATTTATCAGCTGTAGGTGTTCCCTGGTAGAGTTTTTTTGGGGATCACTTATGTAAGCTATCATATCACCTGCAAATAGTGAAAGTTTAACCTCTTCCTTTTCAATATTTATTCCCTTGATCTCCTTTTGTTGTCTCACTCCTCTAGCCAGAACTTAAAGCACAATATTGAAGAAGTAGGAATAGAGTGGACAGCCTTGTCTTGTAACTGATTGTAGAGGAGTCGTGTTGAGTTTCTGCTCATTTAGTTTGATATTGGCTATTGGTTTTCTGTATATAGCTTTTATTATGTTTAGTTATGTCCCTGTTAGTCCTGATCGCTCCAGAACCTTTATCATGAAGGGGTGTTGGATTTGTCAAAAGCTTTTTCAACATCTAGTGAGATGATCATGTGATTTTTGTTTCTCAGCTTGTTTATATGGTGGATTACATTGATGGATTTTCATATGTTGAACCATCCCTGCATCCCTGGAATGAAGCCTACTTGATCATGGTAGATGAATTTTCTGATGTGTTCTTGGATCTGATTTGCCAGTATTTTGTTGAGTATTTTCACATCAATGTTCATAAGGGATATTGGTCTGAAGTTCTCTTTCTTAGCTGTGTCTTTGTGTGGTTTGTGTATCAAGGTTATTGATGCCTTGTAAAAAGAGTTTGGCAAAGACCCTTCTGCTTCTGTTGCTTAGAAAACTTTGAGGAGAATTGGTATAAGCTGTTCTTGAATTTCTGGTAGAATTCTACATTGAGGCCACTTGGACCTGGGCTTTTTTTGGTTGGGAGACTTTTGATGACTGCTTCTATTTCCTTAGGTGTTATAGGTCTTTTTAAATTGCTTTTCTGTTCTTGATTTAATTTTGGCAAGTATAAATATAGTATTATAAATATAATAAATCAGTAAACTATATTAAATGTTTTTAAATTATATAAAAATTAATAATAAATTTAACCTAACATGTATAGTCAAAATGGAGTTACCTAAACAGAGCAACAATATCCCCACTTAACACTGGAAGCTAACAAATAAGAATCCCAGTGCCATAGAAGGGGGTTATTTCTTTTGGAGTTGTTGACCTGTAAGGTTCCATATATCCCTGGGACATTAGAAAGAAAATGACCCCCAGAGGAAGTGTCACTATTAGGAGGTGTGGCCTTGTTGGAGGAAGTATGTCACTGTGAGAGCAGGCTTTGAGATCTCTTTTGTTCAAGATTCTCTTTCAGTCATCTTCCTGCTGCCTGAAATATATAGCACTCTCAGCTCCAGCACTATGTCTGCCTATACACTGCCATGCTCCCCATCATGATGTTAATGGACTGAACCTCTGGAACTATAAGAGAGTCAATTTAATTAAGTGTTTTCTTTATAAGATTTGCTGTGATCATGCTATCTCTTCACAGCAATAAAACCCTAACTATAACAACCCCCAAATATTTAGGCTATGGAAATTTCCCATGGTTAACTTTCAGAACTTGATGGTAAGACCCTATTGCTAAGATACCACACACTTTAGTCATAGAACATGAAGATATCAAGTTGTTATGGACCTGGAAGCTTCATCCCTACCTAGCTTTTATAGAGCTGAAATTACTAAGCAAGTGATCAGAGAAGAAAAGAAATCATCAGTCATTTCTAGTTATTAATGGTAGGAGTTGCCACATTGACTGTCCTGGCAAGATATGCCCACTGGAGCAATAGTAGCATGATACCATGAAAGTAAACAAATACTTCTTGTTGGATTTAAGACCCACTCAAGAAGATGAAATCCATATTTGGCACTATTATCAGTGTAAGAACCTATGCCTAGGGTAGAACCTACCAATGCTGTGATGCTAAGTGGACATGGTATTAAACCAACTCTTGGTGACATCACTATATTCATGAGCCAATACATCTGCCATAGTCCTCATTTGAGTAACATCTATTTGCAGTAGGTGGTGTTTAACACAGTGACTCACAACTAGGCAAGATGCAGAAAATAAGAAGGTATAGAATAGTCAGACATAAAGGAAACAGATAGAGTGCACCCCCTCCCAAGGCATAGGGATCTTTATGGAAGACAGGATGGAAAAACTATAAGAGCCAAAGATAATGGTGTCATCTTCACCCTCCCATGTAAACCCCCATTCCACTGGTGATGTCTATTCTATTTCCTCTTTACAGTGAGAATTCATGCATCCCCCTTGAGCTCTCCCTGTTACTTAGCTTCTCTGGATCTATGGACTGTAGCATGGTTATTCTTTACTTTACAGCTAATGACCACTTATAAGTGAATACATGTCATATTTGTCTTTCTTGGTCTGGGTTACCTTACCCAGGATGATCTTTACTAGATCTATCCATTTCCCTTCAAATTTCATGCCATCATTATTATTAACATCTGAGTAACACTCCATTGCATAAATTTACCACATTTTCTTCATCCATTCTTCAGTTTAGGGACATCTAAGTTGTTTTCAGTTGCTGGCTATTATGAATAAAGTTGAGCAAGTGTCCTTAACGTATGGTGGAGCATCTGTATAGCTGGAGCTTGAGGTAGATTAATTCCCAATTTTCTAAGAAACCAGCATATTGATTTCCAAAATGGCTGCACAAGTTTGCACTCCCACCAGCATTGGAGGAGTGATCCCCTTGACCCACATCCTCACCAGTGTGAGCTGTCACTTGTATTTTTGATCTTAGCCATTCTGAAATGTGTAAGATGCAATCTTGGCATCATTTTGATTTGCATTTCCCTGATGGCTAAGGGTGCTGAACATTTCTTTAAGTGATTCATGGCCATTTGATATTCCTTTGTTGAGAGTTATCTATTTATATCTGTGTTTCATTTCTTAGTTGGATTACTTGGCTTGTTGATATCTGGTTTTTTAAATTCTTTATATATTTTTGATATCAGCCCTCTGTCAGATGTGGGGTTGGTAAAGATCTTTTCCCATTCTGTAGAAATAATTCCTAATGATGTTCTGCTGTACTCACAGATTAGTGCCTAGCCCAATTTTCATCAGAGAGGCTTCACCCTGCAACTGATGGAAACAGATACAGAGACTCACAGGAAAATATTAGGCCAAGCTCAGAAAAGCCTGCAGAAGAGAAGAAGGAAGGATTGTAGGAGCCAGGGGAGCCAAGGATACCACAAGAAAACCCACAGAATCAACTAACCTGGATTCATAGGGGCTCACAGAGAATCAACAACCAGGAAGCTCACATGGGATATTGCAAAGTTGCAATAATAAAAATAGCATAGTAATGGCCAAAAAAGACGTGTGGACCATAATAATAGGATAGAAGAGCCAGAAGTAAACCCATACAGTTATAGCCACCTAAACCTGTCAGATAAATATGTCAAAAGCATGCAGTAAAGACACCCTCTTTAACAAATGGTCCTGGGAAAACTGAATTTCTATGCTTAGAAGAATAAAACTGGATCAATATTTTTCCCCTGCAAAAAAAAATCAAAGGGGATCAAATATCTCAATGTAAAACCTGAGACTTTGAAATTGCTGGAGGAAACACTTCAAGATATAGGCATGTACAGACTTTCTAAAAAAGGACTCTATTTTACACAATGGAATTTTATTTAGATATAAAGAAATATAGAATCATGACCTTTTCATAAACTGGAAGGGAGTCATTGTGTTAAGCAAAACAAGCCAGACCTGGAAAGAAAAAAACATCACATGCTTGTTCTCATATGCAGAACCTGGATTTAAAATTGCATCGGGAAGCAGAGGCAGGCAGATCTCTGCGAATTCGAGGCCAGCCTGATCTATAGAGCAAATGCCAGGATAGGCTCCAAAGCTACACAGAAACCCTGTCTCAAAAAAAATTGCATATGTGTGTGAACATATGTGTATGTATGTGTGTGTGTATTTGTGTGTTATATAAAAGTGTAATTAGAACATAAAAAAGAGAAAATATTGGTACAGAATCAGGAAGGAACTAAAATAAAGACATTTTATTAAAATCAATGGAATTTGGTATATTTTAAAAGATCTAATATAAGAATACAGTGCAAAATAATCATTGATATACAAGATGTAAATCTCATGATAAGCAGGCCCCTGACAGGCAGGTATACAGAAAGAGATTTATTTGTCTATATTATACAATAAATAATAAAACCTATGCAAGTTTCTTCTCTTCACTTGCTAGCTCTTGTTGTATTTAACCGTATGTATACACAATACTCATTTTTCTTCTTGGTTTATTTCAAGAGCAGATAATATCTCCATCTACTCGGCTGAGAAATCTCTGTTGTGTGTTTGCTGTTTCTCATGTGTGAAGGCTCTGCTGCTATGTGAGCCTAGCTCAGCATGGGTGTGCTTCTTGCTCCAGGAGCTCTTGTACCTGCTCCCCCTCACTCTATGTCAGCTCCCATTTCATCAGACATCAAGATCATCAGCCTCGATTTCTTCTGTGTACTATACACTTGGTTACTTCCATGATTTGCCTGTTTGCCTGAGACAGGGTCTCACTCTATAACCCAAGCTGGCTTCCACTGTCTCTGATTTCCAACTGCTGGCACTATCTATAGATATTTTTGAATTGATGTTCTTTGAATCTCCTGACCTTGCCTATGTATACTATAATTTATACTCCTCTGAGGCCAAATTTCCAAACTCTTTTCAATTTTACTTAGTTTTTTGTTTGTTTGGTTTTTGTTTTATTTTTTAACCTCAGAGGAGTGACTCTTCCTTCCAATAATACTCCACTGGCCAGAACTTAGCTGCATGTCCACATCTAGCACAAGACACTGAGCATCAGCATTCTACTCAAATCTCTTTTGGTAAAGAGAGCAAAGAAATGCTATTGGGGGCTTGCTGTATGTAAAGACTCCCCAGAGGGAAGACCGTTCCAGAAACTCCTGCCACTGTAAATCCATCCCTTGGTTCTGGATTTCTAGATGATCCTTTCTAACAGATCCAAAAAGTAAGTGCCTTGTGATCCCATAACCACACACTAACACACAAGTAGCCCCACCTCATTTTTTTTCTATATCCAATTTATTACACCAGAAGGAAAACAAGGCCATCAGAACAGAAGTGTCCATTTAGAGAGGGACACTGGTGCCAACAAGGAAATCACTGATCCGGAGCTGCTCTCAAATACTAATTCCTATACTGCCTGACCTGGATACAAAGTCCACGGGGACACCATTTGGTGGCATACAGTACCGGTCGCCTGGAAGGACTGCTCACCCAGCATCTATTACAGCCCATACATTTGTTCTCTGGTGTTCTCTTTTGCTTGCTGTGCTCTGCTCATGTCCCCATCCCATGGGGAATTGCAACAATGCTCTCACTAGAGCAGTGCAGATTTTTTATCCAACTCACTGCCTGGCCAGGACTCTGGTCAAAGGGTTTCTTGGGGAATTAGGTGGAAAACAAGCATAGCATTTGCTGGACAAGCTTGTGTTGCTTTGAAAATACAATTTCCTGAGATGTTTAACAGGCTTTTAACCCTACTTGTTTTCATGAGTTCCATATGCAAGGATCCACAGCCAAGAATCTTGCCTAGACTTAAAAACCGCACCCCAGGTCCTGTCTATCCCTCCTCCCAGCTTCAGGATGATTTGCTTGAGGTCATATATAACACAAACATGAGTAGGAATTCTAGAATCTTAGCCACTGAAGTGGCTTGAACTATGTGACCTGAAAGTCTTAAAAGGATGTGAATTTTTTAAATGTAAAATAACTTATCCAAATATATTTACTTCACTGGCTTCTCACTCTATACCATAGAAAATGTTATGTTATTCTTCTGAGGGCTTCTTCTAAAAGAGGACATTGCAAATTGTTTGCCATGCCAAAGTAGCAGAGCTTTGACATGCCTGAGAGTAGTTTTTCTATGCCTTCAGCGTTCTGTGTGAATTTGGCTAGATATAAAATTGAAGGACCAATGGGAGGTACTTTTTCTTTCCTTTAGGGCTTTAAAAGTATTACTCTTTTCTCTTCTAGCATGAAATAGTGTTGAGATGTTTTAAGTTCGCATTTCTCTTGTTCTTTCCTTTTAGGACTTACTAGAAGTTTCTCAGTATGGTTGTTTTTAAAATGTGGTTAGAATGTGGCTAATGAAATTTCTCTTGTTTTCCCTCTTTAAAATTTCTACATCTCAAAAGCCAGAAATCATCCATCTTATGCTTCCTGTCTTTTGTGTGAACTGTCAAACACAGGTATAATATGTATAACATAAAGGGTATAAGAGTTAGGCACACAGCTCAGTATCTTAACACAGAGAATACACTCATGTAATCACCACCCAGCTCAAGAAATTACCAACAACCCCGCTTGCTGTAAGATGTCTCCTGGTAATTTCAGAAGCTACACCCATAAAGCCTTACCCACATGACTGCAGAAACATGATGGGCAAAGTGGACAGGGAAAGACCACGAGGCAGCAAACCTACACAAAGAACTACATGCAACTAAGGAATGCCAAGATGGGAGAAATTGTCTCCTCCAGGGAAGAACACAACAATTGGTTATCCAATACCAAAAAGTGAGCCCTGAAAATGTACATACAAGTAACATTATACAGACTGCGCAGATTATAGTTAGGGATACATGAATGTACATATCTATGCATGTAACAACAATTACTTAAAAAGAGGTCATTTGAAAGAGAGCAAGGAGGAATGCATAAGAAGGTTCGGAGGGGAAAAAAGGAGGGTGAAATTATTAAATTACATTAATCTCAAAAAAGGAAATAATTTTTAAAAGATTCTCAAGATTCCAGAAAAGAAACAATTTTAACTTCTATCATCATTTATTAGTTTTGCATGTTATTTACATAAAAGCACAACACAGTGTGTACCCTCTTGGGTCTTTTTCACTTGACATCATAGTTTGTCTGTCAAACTCATTCATCTTGTGAGAGGAAAATAGTTTATTCTTTTCATTGCTGCTAAGCACTCCATCTCATGGCTATTCTCTCAATTTATTTTAGTTTCTCTTTTGATAGACATTTGAGAGGCTTCAGGTTGGGACTATTATAAATATCACAATAAGTCTTTTTTATGTCTACTAAATACACATATGTGTGCACTTAGATTGGATACAAACCCAGGAGTGAAATTTCTGAGTTACAATATATGCATAGGATTAGCTCTAGTGGGTATTGTCAAACAAACTACTAAAGTCCCTGAATTCATTTAGACTCTTGCCAACAATATGTAAGGATTAAATTGTAACAAGATGTTGAATTCTGTTAATTTTGCATGGCGGATACATAACATTTATTGAATTATTGTTCAATCCTTTATGTATGAAGGTTCCAAACATTTTAGCATAAGTAAAAATTTTGAAACTGAAGATAATTTCAAAAAGAATGTTCAATGAAATAAGGTGAGATTATCTGACTGTCATGCCCCTCCCCCTGCTGTGGCAGGATGCGTGTGAAGGGTAGGAAGTGAAAAGAGATACTGACTAATGAACTCAGCGTCCTTTGACACAAGAAAACATAGAAACTGTGTGAATAAGTTCAAGTTCTACTCAAGGCCCTCTAAATTTCGTTACAGTTTCTCAAAATTACCCCCTCAGCAGGAAGTCAAGAAGCATTTACCGGAATCTTTAGAGAAAAACCAAAGAGAACTCTGGGAGTAGTGGGAAAGCACAAGGGAGACAGGATGAAAAGGCTTCAAACCAAAGGGTGGTTCTTAATTCACTGCACAGTTGGTGCCTGGACAGGGCGAGGAATGGAATGAGGAGTCATGTGAATTAGATGGCTGTCTAGCTCCGTGCCTTGAACCATAAAAGGAATGTGGTTGTCACAGCTGAAGGAAAGCACCAGTTTGTGTACATTAGTCTCATAGTGAGTTTGTTTACAGTGGACTTTACATTCTGGTAAGAGCAGAGCCAATGGTTGTATTTGAATCAGCATTTCTGGGGTAAGCCCTGGGAATGTGTTCCTTGATGATGCTGGTAAGCAGCCAAGTCTGGAAACCACTAATATGTAATCTTTTGTATCAGTGACTTTTGGCCCCTATGCTTGAATAATTGAAAGTCACTAAACCATGGATTCTTCTGGCTCTTTCTTGGATGTCAAGAAAAGTTCGTTCAAGGGGTACGGGTTCATTTGGACCTGCAGACAAGAAGTGATTTTCCTGCATCTATGATGAGAGAGCTCTGTGGCATTCCGTTCCAGCTTGGTAACAATGAGCTGACCCAAGCCACTGTGCTCACGGAGAGGCAACACCGCTGACCCTTAAACTCCAGAACACGGTGTCTGCTTATTAGAAAGCTGCACATAGGCACTGTGCCTTTTCAACATTTAGGCATTTGGTTGGTCACTTTCTAGTGCTTTGCAGGAAAGCTGAAGAAGACCATTGAATTAAAAAATTGAGAGGGGGACAGCTGCTTTGTTAAATTAGGTGCACATTATTCAATGCACAGAGTGTTCAATCTAGCATTACAAACATTTCTGTCCCATTCCAAAGCAGAGCATCTTAATCCACATGTCCTGCTAGAAAAATCTCTCCAGGAAAAAAAAAATCACTTTTTCTCACATCAAACAATAATCACTCTTCACTATGTTCTTTTTTCCCTGTATTTTTCTGAAGACTTAGAAATCCTTTTGACTTCGTTGAATACATTTGGCAAAGATCCATATACAGTATTTACTGTGTGCTTCCCCCATGCTGCATAATGTTTTAGATATTGGATACTTTAACATATAGTAAAAGATTTAGTGTTGGCAAAACTCCAGTGTGGTAAAGGTCATGATCGACTTTAACAGCTTAGAAAATCAAGTGTCAGCGAGGTTATCCTGTCTGGCAAGTCATGTAGCTGGTATGAGAGCCTGTAGTTGTGTAAGACCCTGGAGCTGTGCTAGAGTCTTGCTCTACACAGGGTGTGGCATTCCAGCTCCTGCCACACACAGTATGAGTGATTTTTAAATTGTATTCTCTGGAGCGGTAGCATTGTTCCAGGAATCCACAAATGTTAAGATAAGGGGGTGTTTTTGTTTATTTTGTTTAACTATTATAAATCAATCAGATTTTATAAATCAAATTTTAATGAGGTAAATATTGCTATCTATTAACTTGTGCAGTTAGGTTCATGGGCTTTTGTGCCCTACAATAAAATAAAAGTTCATCTGTCAACTGTGTGTATGCTTTGTATAAATATGCTGATAACTGGATTTTTGTGCCCACTCCATTCAGACCTATAAAACCACCACCCTGTTTTAAGTAACCTGTCACCTGCACATTTTAGCATCCATGGGCAGTCCTCAGCCTCATTCACCACATAGAACAGCACAACTGGGCAAAGATGCCTGCTTCTCCCTTCTTCTTATATTTTTAATCTGTTTTTTAGATTTATTTCCTTTCTGTGTGCCTTAGTCAATGTTCTATTGATGTGAAGAGACATCACGATCAATAAAAGAAGGCATTTAAGTGAGGCTGGCTTACATTCAGAGTTTAGTCAATTATTGTGAAGGCAGGAAACATGAAGGCGTGCAAGCAGACATGGTCCTGGACTAAGAGTTCTACGTTTCAATCTTCAGGCAGCAGGAGGAGAGAGACACCAGGCCTAGCTTGAGCATTTGAAATCCTAAAGTCCACTCTTGACAACACAGTTCCTCCAACAAGGCCATGTCTACTCCAGCAAGGCCACACTCCCTATGGCGAAGCATTCAAATATTTGAGTCTATGGGGGCCATTCCTATTCAGACCACCACAACATGTATGAGTGTTTTGCTCACATGTATGTTTGTGTACCTTGGAGAGGTCATCTAGAGTTACACTCAGTTGTGAGTTGTCATGCTGGAGCTAGGAATTGAATCCAGGTCCTCTGCAAGAACAACACATGCTTTTGACCACTGAGACAACTCTCTAGCCCTGCCCTTCCTTTCTAGACACTTGTGGTTTCCAGCTGCTTGGCCCTTCTTAATTGTCATTGCTAATTCCTTCTCCCCTGTCATGTAGGACTGCTCCAAAGATTTCCGCATTATGTCCTTTTCTCTATAATCATTTGACACAGCCATGTCTTTAAATATCACATATAAACCATTAAGTTCCCAAATCTCATCTCCAATCCTGACACTCACAGGAACACCAGATTTAGACATCCAACTGCTTGTCTGAAATCTTCACTTGTTTGCTCACCAGGCATCTTGACTTCTCAACCAGCAAGCTTCTCCATCTACAATTCTCCATTTGCTCTGATAGCAACTTCTTCTTCTTCAGCTGCTTACAGTAAAAATTGTAACATTATCTTTGACTCGTCTGTTTCATATTCTACAATCCAATTCTCAGAAATTCCATAGGTTTTGTCTTGAAAATACATCCAAAACACATTCCACTCTTTCCCTTCCTGTATCACTCACTCCCTTTCCCAGATCACCAGAACCTGTATCCTCAATTACTGCAATAGACCACTGACCGGGTTCACCACTACCTGCCTCATGCCCCCTTCCTCTGACCCCGACAGACTACTCTCAGTAGGAGAGCCAGAGCAATTGTGTTAAAGGATCAGGCAACTCATGTCCCTCTGCTGTTGCACTCTACATGTCCTGTCCCATGGCACCTCTGACAACCTCAACACTCCCTTTACCCACTCTGCACTAGCCATACAGAACCCCTTGCTGGTCCTCCATTGACACTCATATTCTAGCATTAGGCCTTTATGCTGGAAGGTTCCAAGTGGGCAAAAAGAAAAAGGACTTTTCTCTTTCTGGAAATCAGCAAGTTCAAGTCTTTGTTCAATGTCAACTATCTATTAAGGTTTCCCCAAGCTACTCTATTGAAAACTGCAACCTACCCTTTCCTGCATTGCTTATCTAGTTCACCTAGAACAGACCATCTTAGAACTCACATGTGGATTATGTATTGCTTCTGTCCCTCATTAGATATATGCTCTGTGAGGGCAGGGAACATCACCTCATGGGCAGAGTCTGGTGTATCAAAAACCTACCAAGTGTCTGCCGCATGATAAAAAATCTTCTGCTAACCAATTACCTTTGTTTTACAATGCCAGGTAAAGTGTTTGCCAGCTTGATGTAGCTGTCAGTGCTCAGAAAATAGAACTTTTCCTTCTGATGGACGCCCTCTTCTGCTGTGTATTTCTAGTTGTGTGTATGAGAATCTAGATACTTATTAACAATCTTTCTATTCTAGAAGCTCCTTCCATCAACTTAAAGATGGGAGCTATTATTTTAAACATATTTCACTTAAATCAGGCATATTTTTCAATGTTATTCAGTACTTTTAAATTCATCCTTTATAAATTGTGATTTTTTAACCCAATAGCAACATAAATTTCAAGAGAAATATATAAAGTTTGAAGACAATCTGTGGTTGGTTTTACTAATTATTAGTTGTGTGAGAATCATTATGACATATTTAAATGATTCAGATATTATTAACAATTTAAAATCAGTGACAGCTGACCACAAAAACACTCAGAGGCCCACCAGACCACAGAAACATTATATAAACAATTCGACAATCAGTTTTGTCATTTTTAAAAGTTATGAAAGCTTAGGGCATGTTTTAATGAGTGGCACATTTTTCAAAATCGCTTATCATGATGATGTGTAAACATTCCGTACAACTCAATAGGACTTTTGATGCTGTACTGTAGGGTTCCACTGATCACAACTGATAAGCATTACACTGTGATGTTTAGCAGATTGGAAAGGTTTAAATGCTTTTGCCTAAAATGGTAGCTGGTGATTAGAGAGCAGTGACAACTGAACTGTATGTGCAGAGTATATGGAACTAAGGATAATAAACGGATGAGCATAACAGGAAGAGCATAGTCAGAACGTATCACTATTCCTACTAAACAGGGTGTTTTAATGCTCTGTCTTGTTTTCTCCATCTATACGAACAAATGAGGGGACTGAGCACCTGGATTTCTCCATCTATACAAATGAGGGGACTGAGCTAAGAAGCTCACAGCCCTTGTTCCTTCTCAAGAACCCAAACAAAAAATGCCAAGCACAAAGATACGATAGGCATGAACCCAGTGACGTTAACGTGCTTTAGGTTCTGGTCCTCAGGTTTCATTCCGATGCAGGAACCCCCTCCGACTGGTACACTGAAGCAATTCAATGTAAAGAGAATTATTCATGTCAACTAAACCCTGAACAGCCATTCTTAATTGAGAATAAGTGATTTCAGATTAACAGGCTTTGCTCATCTATTTGGAGTGACCCTTCCTAGCCAATCCATTTGTCTCAGAAACTGAGTTAGAAGTTAGAAATTTGACTGGCGAGATAAGAATAGGCATTAAAGAAAAACCATCATCCATGAGGGACAGTGATGTGAGTTCAATTGCTTTCTCTTCATGTACGATAGTTTTGCCCTTTCAACTGGATGAAGGATCAACTGGCCTTTCGTAACTAAAAGGTTCAAAAGGTCCTGTACTAGATTGAACATGACTTACTTTCTCATAGAATGTTTTTGTAATCTCTGCATAGAATGCTGCCATTCCACTAATAATCACTTCTCATGCATTTAAATTTTGATGTAACATACAAATTACCTTGCTAGTATACCTTGGCAATAAATATACTTTGTCCACATGGGTTAACCTGATCATACCAAACCACAAGTTGTAAGTTGTCTTTGCAAGGAGACCTGCACATATATTTTAAATTATTTCTCTTATTTTTGAGATTACAATACAATCACATCATTTCCCCCTTTCCTCCTTCTAAAGTCTCCCATGTATCTCTTCCTTGTCCTCTTTCAAACTCATGACCTCTTTCTGTCATTAATTGTTGTTACATCGATAGTTACTGCATGAAGATTGAGAACACATGTCAAGATGGGGACCGACTTGGCTTCATTCATAAGCAGTTTCAGAAAAGCGAGCTAACTCAATTCACATTATAGTCATCACCTGGAACATAAGAATAATAACACATAATTGTAGGATTTGTTGAAAAGATAAATGAAATAATGCAAAGTTCAGTGGTTTGACCCATTGGGAGGGCTCAACAACAAGCAGACAAAGTACCTGAAGTGTCCAATTATTTTGCATTGCTTTTCCCCCAAGTTGGCCCCTATCAAGGGGCACATACACACCTCTGGATGACTGCCCTGAATCTCCCAGCACTGACTTTCTGTAAGTCGACTCACATGCAAAGGCAAGGCCAGGTGGTCTTTCAAGGGCACTGGACTCTCATGAGCTTGAGCCCCATGAGCTGTACACTCACGGGCTAATAACTAATTACGGCTCTTTGTTCTGCCTGTTCTGACGATGCATTTTGCTGTTCCCCGGCACTGCATGTTCCTCTCTTGAACCTATCAGTTCACGAAAACAGTTCAGTATCCCCTTGTCATATTTAATATGTCAACTGTACCGTGAAATCCTGTTTTTGTTTAAGCTCATGAGAGTTTCTAGTATGGACCTCGCAAACTTCAGCCTTTTAACTCCAGGACCATTTTTCGTTATATTTCTTTGTCAGAAGGATCTGTTGTGTATAATTAAATGTGGCTTTCTTAAACCTTTGCAGTTGGTAGCTTAATGTATTTTTGTTTTATTTCAAGTACAAAGGCTATATTATGCTTTTGTTGGCATTCACGCTAGTTCGTATGCCAGCTACATAATTTTGTTCCCTGCAATATGTCAGCATTTGAGTGCCTTGGGCTCAACAGGTGGTATAAGATAAGGCTCTGGCAAATCAAATGGGTAATGCGGTTATTTCTTTTGTCAAATTATAATTAAAAGCAGAGTGTGTGTAAAATGAGACTTACGTTTTGCCAGTTTAAAGAGAGCTCGGTATGCAGTGCAGATCATTTTCTGTAACAAAGGCCCATTAGTGTGGAAGCACATTGTCTGCATACACACACAACACCTTCTGAAGGGAAGTCTCACCACTCTCTGCAGAGTTTACCATGTGACCCTGGGGTGGAAGCCCTGTTATAGAAGGTTGCCACGTAGCTGTAATTCAGGAGTATGAACTTCAAGCTATGCCCAACATGTTAACAGGAAATTTAAAGATGCCTATCCCCTGCCTTGCAGAACTAAAGAATTCAGCAAAACTAAGAAACTCTGAATATTTTACCTAAATCATCTGCTTTCAATTTTTCTTGATGTAGGATCCTGGACTCTGATGATAAGACAAGAAATGGGAGCATACCTGTGACGAAGACGTTAGAAAGGTCCTTCCTCCTCTTGAACATGGCTTCATGTCAGATGCTGGCCCATGCCCCACAGTGTGAGATGGCAGTGAGGAGCATTTACACATGCCTGTTTCTCTGAGAGTCCTTCCAAGTGGAAGGCACTCCTGCAGACAGCTGAACGTTCTGTTTAGGCACTTGCTCTCATCTACTGAGATCGCTCTGAAAGTGACACACCAGGCAGCAGCCACATTCCTGCTCTGTTTGCAGGAAGAATCCAACACAGCATAATCATCCTCCAAGTCAGAGGAATTGAGATTCTGGCTTAAGGTCTACCAGGTTGAAATCAGGACATGTTAGAAAGAGGTCACCATGTCATTTTACTTTCGGAAGTATTGAATTCTGAAGCAATAACCCAAAATCTGTGCCTATAGATGAAGCTTATGTGAAGGGCAAATGGCGACACCAAACAAAATATTCATCTGTTCTTCTTGCCTGCTTGTCAGAATCATTTATGTTTGACACCAATAGATGCAACCCAAAGAATTTCACTACACGAAAACCATTTGGGAGGTGAAGCATGCTTCAATGAGAAACTATTTGAACCTTTAACCTGAATTTTCTTTTCTACCCCAAATAAGATAAACTTCAACCAAGTGCCTTTTTTATTTTTCTAAATATCTAGGTTTCCTAACGTCTACATACAAAAAGATACATGAAACCTTGTATGTAAATGCTTCTTATTTCTAAGGTAAGGACTTATTTCTAAGGCAGGAGAGATGGCTCAGTGGACAAGAGCACTTGTTGTGAAAACATGACTATTGCAGTCCCAATACCAGCACCACACAAAAAGCCTGGGAGTCTTGGAGCTGGAGAGATGGCTCACTGGTTAAGAGCACTGGGTTCAGTTCCCAGAACTCAGACAGTGATTCACACCCATCCCTAATCCCATGGGCAACAGGCAGGCACAAGGTACGCAGACATACATGCATAGAAAACACTCATACACATAGTAGATCTGGACTACACCAGAGATGTTCAAATAACTTAAAAATAGTATTTTTCTTTTTTCTAAGTAAAATTCCTACTATATAAACACAATCCACACAGGAAAATGGACAATGTCCCTAGCAGCTTGACTTCTCCCATTTGGACTCCCAGCTCCAGTTCTGGCCCTGGAAATAAAGCTAGAAAATATCCCAGCTTCCACTGTCTCTCCAACCAGCTCATCTCAAGGCACCAACCCAGGGTTACCACTCCAGGATACTAAGACTGTGTAGTAGGCATTTGTAAGGCACAAAGCCCACCGCCATACATACTATTCCTCACTACCCTATGAAGTAACAACAGTGTGATATTCTTCTTCCAGAGATGAGGACACTGAACCTGAGAGATGAGAGTGACCTTACCTCTGGTGAGTTAAGGACAAACCTCATACCAGAATATAGAAGCTCTCAGTCCTGTATCTTCCCACAATGCACTTTTCCTATACAGCAGATTCTAACCAGGCTTAGTGAGTTTAATTTCTGCAAGATCCAAACAAGCCTCAAGGGTTTCATCCTAAGCATGAAGACAGCACTTTAGTGAAGTTATTGGGGGAAATAACCAATCGCCAGATTCCATAGTTTAATGCTGACCCCTGGAAAAGTGAACCGCTGTCATTTACCATCACATCAAAGGCAGTTGCTAAGATTAGAAATGTTCATTATCCTCCAGAGCTTAAATCCAGATGTGGACTTCCAGCTACTTCATACTGGACATTAATCTGGCTCCACTAGAGAGTATTTGGGGCCGATGTACTCCTTCCATTTTCTAAGAACGAAAGATAAGACTGTCGTTGTAAACATGTCCATTCTCTCCAAATTTCTTTTTAAACAATACCATTCTGATTATAATTCTCCCAAAGTGTCTTTGAAAACCACAATTATTCCACGTTTGAGTTGGAAACTAATGTGCAAAAGTTCTTGCAAAACATTGGCAAAAGGAAAGAAAGAAATTTATTGTAGAGTGTCAAACATATTGTAAGCTGCACTAATTAAAACCTTTAAATACCCGATTGAAGCATAGACAGGCGAACAGAAGAGAAAACTTCAAAGTAAATGAAAACCAGCAGTTTTCACACTGTATGACCAGGACCCAGGGATCCTCCTAGAGAGATGCACAGCCACCCAAGACTGCTGCCCTGACCATGTGGAATTCACATGAGACCTGAAATTAGGACATCACAACAGTCGGGCTAGTGGCTCATGACTTCTATTGTAGCACTCACAAGGTAGAAGCAGGTGGATCTGTCATCTTCATAAAGTTATTTTTAAGATCATTTTCTTCTGCTTTTTCTGTGTTGGAATGTTCAGGTCTTTCCATTGTAGTACCACTAGGCTCTGGTGTTGCCATGTTGCTCTTTAGGTTGTTGAATGTATTCTTGTATTGGAGTCTACCCATTTCTCCATCCAGTTGGTGCAGGCAGAGTCCTTGCCTCTAGATCAAACCCTCTCAGTCCTCTCTCTCAGTCCTCTCTGTGCAGATGCCTGTGTTTCAGGGAGCCACTGATGTCTGGAGGGATGGGTGGGTTTGGGAGCAGAGTGGAACTTGTGGGTTACAGAGTGAGGAAGTGTTGGTATAGCCTGCCTGCAGGAGCATTTCTGCTGACCAAAGCAGGTGGATATATGTGAGTTTTTCACCCTGTCTAAAAAATAAACGAGGGACGAGGGGGGAGAAAATATATTTAGAAGCTACATTTCAGACAAGGGGATAATAGTAAAAGTTTACAAATAATTGCAGAAATTAAATACCAGGGGAATAAAACTGCCAATCACAAAATGGGAGGGAGAGAGAGAGAGAGAGAGAGAGAGAGAGAGAGAGAGATTGAGAGAGAGAGAGAGAGAGAGAGAGAGAGAGAGAGAGAGAGAGAGAGAGAGAGAGAGAGAGAGAGAGAGAGAACAGACTGGCTGAAGAGACAGACATGAGAAGCCAGCTGCCTCCTTCACAGAAACCAGTGAAACAGCACTTTACTCGCTGAAGCACGTTATTTGTGTTAATAGATAATTGATGTATCATGTTTAATAAGAGCTTCCTAAACTTCTGTCTCTAACAGAATGATGTGATCATTGTAAGAAGCAGAACTCTTCAGGATGCTAAAGACCAAGTGCTGAGTGCCAAAAGCACTTGCAGCCAAGAGGCTGGAGAACAACTTGCCTAGGCAACGTCACAAAGCTGCACACACATTAAGGGCAAGCTTTCTAGCCTGCACTAAAACACAGCAAGTTTGATGCCTGGAAGAGGAATCCGGGTGTTATGGAGAATGTGGCCCTGTATCCCAGTAGCACAACTTGGAAAAGAGATTTGCTTCCACTGGAGCTGCTCTCGCAGCTCATGGCAGAGTGGATGGCAGACACTGTTCAAATACTTGTCCCCATTATACATCTCTGTAGGAGAAAGCCTGTATGCTGCTATTAACATGTGACTTACTAGAGGCGCATACAGATGGGGTAATAAAAGAGCGGTTTACCACACCGCTAACCACACCCACTTTAGGCATGACTAAAGACGTATTCAGACGGACGTAAAGACGTATACGTACGTAGGCAGTGAACTACGTCACTAGCCAGGCCCACTTTTGGGCATGGCTAGGGGCATTACGGGGGGGGGGGGACGGCATAAAAGACTGCACAAAGGAAGTTCCCGGATTTTGGCTTCCGGTTCGGCAGCGGGAAAACTACTGGGCTCATCTGGGTTACCTGTTTGGTATCTTGTGAGTAATTTCTACAATAAATGCTTAGTTTTACTTTCAGTAAGTGTGCCGTTTATCGTTACAGCGTCATTTGGAGCTTCATTTATACGTCTTTAGTCATGCCTAAAGTGGGTGTGGTTAGCGGTGTGGTAAACCGCTCTTTCATTACCTCATCTGTATGCGCCTCTAGTAAGTCACATGGTTAATGGCGGCATACAGGCTTCCTCCTACACATCTCTGTTTCCACAAACGGGACATATGTCCTCCTACAGCCCAAGTGACTGCCAACTTGTAATGGGCACCACGACAGCACAGAAAATCCAGTGCTTTCAAAATGGACTTAATTTTTGACTCTGAATTTCTAAGCTCTAAGGGATGACAAGGTCACATACAACTTTTATCCCTAGAGTTATGACAACATGCTGCAGCATCAGCACCAAAGGTTGCTGCTGTCAAATGGGGCAAGAGGGTGACCAAAGCCATGTCAGACCAGTGCTTTTAAAGTATCCATCTCGTTTAACCTCACCAAGTGCCTAGGATCCATGGTGGAGGCCAGAAATCACTCACACTACACCCCCAAGTATCCAGCTACTGTCTCAGAATTTCAATCCCATGTTCTTTCTTTGTCTCCAAACAGCCCCACAGAAACTTCCGCATGATTCTTGCCAAAGGCCTTGTACTTTTGTGAGGCCAGATTTTGGCAACTGACTTCCTGTCATTTCTGAGACTGAGCCCAAAGGCGTCACTTCCCTCCATATTTGGTTTTCAGTGTCCTGCCTGATACATTACACTCTTAATGGCTTTGGTCACTATCTTATCGTCTAAACCCCCTTTCTCCATTTTGATGTCTTGAAACGTAAAAACAAACTTCAACATTCTACTCTTCAACATTTCAGCCCTGCTTTAGACACTGAGAAAGCATTCCCAGGCATTGCGCCAGGCATCTGTCTGTAAAGCAGAGAGACACTATTTGTTATTTCCAGTAGGTCCACAGATTCCCATTAGATGATGGAGTGACCCTCCTTTGTCTGTATATGAATCTGAATGGGATGGGATGCTGACTCAAGTTACTACAGGTGCTCCATGGTTTCCTCTCAATGTAGGTAATTATACTTTCAGTTCCTGACATTGAAACCTCCTCAAATAGCTATAGGTCATGAACTTTGCCAATCAGAAGCCTGACACATGGCAAGAAGAGATAACATTCTATACTTAAGGAAAGTCAGTGGGGTTCAAACAACTTTAGAGAATGTATGACATTAACTGGGGTGAATCACACAACTTAGCCTGGAAATAAGACCATATTATTATTGCTGATAGAATTCAATTCATTCCATTGTGGCTTAGTGCAAATTGGTAATAGATGGGGAGAGGAACCTCATGGTGAAAAACTAATATGGTTGAGTTCATTATATTGAAAGTTATTTATTTTAACTAGTCAGGTGGCTCATGCCTGTAATTCCAGCATTTGAGAAACTGAGGCAGGAGGCTCTCCATGAATTTGAAACCAGCTTGACTACAGAGTAAGTTCCAGGTCAACATGAGCAAGAGTGATACCCTCCTTCAAAAAACAAAGTTTTCATTAATACTCCATCCCTAAAAAATATCTTTTATTATTATTTCTTATTTTATAAGAAAGCATAAAATTAAATAGCTAACCCAAGATCATACAGAGAGCAAGTAATTGCCTATTGTTAGCTGAGTCATATGCCAAATCTCTATCTCTTAGGACATTGTCTATCTGTCTTAGTTAGGGTTTCTATTACTATGAAAAGACACCATAACCACAGCAACTCTTATAAAGGAAAACATTTAATTGGGTGGCCCACTTACAGTTTCAGAAGTGTAGTTCATTATCATCATGGTGAGAGATGGTAGCATGTAGGCAGACATGGAGGTGCTGGAGGAGCTGAGAGTTCTACATCTTGTCCTTCAGGCAACAGGAAGTAGTGTCTGAGACACTGAACATATCTTTAGCAAAGGGGACCTCAAAACCCACCCCCACAGTGATACAATTTCTCCAATAAGGCCATACTACTCCCACAAAGCCACACCTCCTAGTAGTGTAGTGCCACTTCCTATGAGCTTATAGGGGCCAGGTACATTCACACTACCACACGATGGTTTAGGAGTGTGGAGATATTTCTATATTAAACCATAACATTCCTGACAAACAGTTTCAGAGTCTGTGCTATTCAACCCATCCCAGTCTCTTTCAAACTATAATCATCACATAAATTTTCTGAGATTTTTTGTTAAAATGTAGATTATGATTCAGTAGGCTCAGGATGAAAGCAAAGAATAACTAGTTCTAAAATGCCCCCAACTTACGTTGGTATTGCTAGTCCAAGAATGTGCTCTGGGAAGGTAACACCTCAGGTCACTCCAGTGGGCTTTACAGGTAAGAAAACCAAGAGCCATTGTAAGAACCAATTAATTAGAGAAAGAGCAAACAAGGCCCAAAGTCCAATGCTCTTTGTACTTCCCTGTATTCTCTATATCACATAAAATAAAATGTTACCTATATCTATGCAACATAACAAGTCTAGCAATGAATTTAAACATTAGAAAAGAATGGATGTGCTGACACAGCTTTCTACTTTCTAGTTTTTCAAAAAGAGTCAAAAGCATTAGGAGTGATTTTTTTAAAACCATGATTACACATCTTTTCAAAAACATTTGAATTATATAGTGAATATGCAAATTCAGTTGCTGTCAAAAATAAAACTTACCATAGAGTCATAAGTGAATTGTAATGATTTATTTAACAAATGCTTTAACTCTTGAAGAGATATCATGGTGGTTAAGAAAACTTGTTGTTCGTGCACAGTACCCAAGTGCAGTTCACGGCACCTACATGGTGGTTCACAACCATCCAGTAGTTCCAGGAAATCTGATGCCTTCATCTGACCCCTCAGGCACAGGCATACATATGCTACACATACATATATATAGTCAAATAAGCATACACGTGAAATAAAAGACACATTTTAATTTATATTTAAATATTAGAGTGACATTTCCCCCCAGAGAACCTAGGTAACAAAGAGATATGCCTAGATCCACCTAGGAAGGGGAAAAAGACAAGATCTCCTGTATAGATTGGGAGTGGGGGGGGGAGGGAGAACATGGAATGAGAGAGGGAAGGAGGAAAGGGGAGTGGAAAAAAGTGAGTAGCTCAATAAAATAAATTTTTAAAAAGTTACATTTTTGGTTTTTCTTTTCACCTAAGAAGCCATTTTAGTTATAAAGGACTTCTTCAGAGGTTTAAGTTTTTCTTTCAACACAAAAATCTCATAGACTTAAAAAATAATTCTCCAAGTCTTAAGTCCCAGAGTAAGTAATGTAAGAAAATGTAAAACATTATAAATATGCACAAATAAACAAATACACAAATGCAATTGCTACCCAGATTTCATACACATTACATATTAGGTCATATTTTTTCATATTTTTCTTAACACTAGATGTAAATTTTCTTTCAAATTTATACATGCCAAACTATATATAGACACTCTTTAATATCCACAATAAGGAAAGGAAAGGAAAAAAATGAGACACCAACAACTAACAAGTTATGGGAATTATTTTACTATTTTATATCAAATTAATAAGTAAAAAACGTAGTCCTCATTGGAGCAGTCATCTCCTGGAAATATGATGTGGTTTTAAATGTTACGCAGCTCAGCTTGTCCTGAGATATAGCCAAGGCAAGAGGAAAAGCATAATTAACTGTGTAACCACAGGCTAAATAAAGTTACTGACTTTTATATCTTTTTTGTAAGCATTCATTAAAGTTGCCCTTAATGAGTGTCATAACAAGCATCTTAAGTCCCTTTAGGTTGCCAGTTACTATTTCAGCACATGGACTGTCCAAATCTGGCTGCAACCCTCTTACTCATTCTGAAATGCACTTCTGCTTAACCCATAGCTGCCCGAAAGGATGAGCAGAACTTGGGAGACAGCATGTTCCTATAACTGGACTTCATTGTTTCTTCTGTATTCATTTTGTATTTGCATTTAATAAAGACTGGCTGGAGAAGGCTCAGGAGTCACCCAGCTCTTGAGGAATCATCCCTGGATCTCCCTTAGAGTGGAAGGGAGAAGATAACGGTGGTAAAGCAGAATCTCCAGAACAGAATGGCTAAGCTTCGAATCCTAGCACTCCTATTAGATCTCTGTCCATGGGCAAATTATCCCAACTCTCTCTTCTGTCACAATGGAGAGATGACTTTTCCTGGGAAAGACTCAATGCACATGCAATTCTTCACTCATAACAGATGGGAAACTCACAACAAAGCTAAGTATGGGCAGGACACCACCAAGGTCCAACTTGGTGAAACAATGAGTTTTACTGGGGTTGCTTACAGGAGTACAAGTGACTCAAAGACAGCTGCATCAATGAAACTCACCCAAGAGTGCATGACAGTTCACAAGAACTGGAAACCTGTAGCACACAGCACAGCCTGCAGGTGCCTTAACAGGTTGGAGAGTGTCCTCTCCAAGTGACTCTGGTCTGAACCTCTTCCAGGAAGCTTGGCTGGTTTCATTTTGTTATTCTTTCTGCTTTTTCATGTCCTTAGCTCTCTCTCCACTATTTTGTTTTCATTTCTGGGTCTTCTCATCTGACAGCAAGAAGAGTTGACACCTGCTGCCATCTGAAATTGTTCTGCATTATCTGAACATACAAGACAGTGGTCCCCAAAATTCACAATTAATGTCTGGGAATTTCACCCCATTGGCCAATGTGATTCACATGCTGAACACCATGACTATGGGTAAGGAGGTAAAAACCAACACAGTAGGTTGGAGACATCTGCTTCCCTCAGAACCAGAGGTGAAGTGCCTGAGGCTCCTGGATTAAGGAGCAGGATGACACCTCCCCAGCAGAATGACCACCTCTCTGGCAAGACCACCTCCCCGGAAGAGCGACATCTCCTGGGCAGGATGACCTCTCCCCAGCAGGACGATCATCTCCCCAAATATCAAATCTTTGACCAAACGAAGTATAAACAGGTAACAGCACACACAAAAATAAGAAGAGTTCAGGTTTTATTTTCCTATCTCTAACCAGCAATCAGCCACATCATCAACTAAATACACAGATTTATATTTTGAAATCCAACATTTGCTCTGAATTTTAGTGTTTCAAGTCAATGGTCAAGAGAACAATCTTCAATTAAATTTGTCACATTTGCCTCAACCTTCAAGTGCCCAAATTTACACTTGATCTCTTCTCAAGACTGAAATGGTGTCCTATGCCCCCATCAGGTTTATTTTTATCATTTCTGTCTATAACTCAGAGAAATAAAGAAATTGCCCTAGATTCCATCCTCTCTCAGCTTGTACACAATATACCACAGATTCAACCCCCAAGAGAGCTTCCAACATGTCCTCTGGCCAGCACATCACTGGTGCTTCTGTTTCTAGTTCTAACTCTGTACACAGACTGGTGCAGAAGTCTCTGAGGCTCTGTGTCACCAGTTTTACTCCCATTCCCTCATCCTCTGTAGGAGAAGCTGCTGACCAGCCTACCCAAGCCGCAGTTGCCCCGCCCAGGTGCCCAGTCCAGCCCTGCATGCGAGCATACGCAACAGGTACTTCCTGAGCCAAGCCTGCCTCTATGCCCAGGGACAGTTTATGAAGAGACACCGGACCGGAGTAATCAATGTGAAAAGGACAAGGAGCAGAGTCAGCCACCTGAGCCAATGGGACCTTTGGAGGGGTTCTAAAGTCAGGCCTAAGAGTCTGCAGCATGATCTGCACCTCACTGACTCCCAGTTCCTGGGTCGTTGGTACTGCGTCTTCTCACCCCCTACCGCAACGGGTGTCCTAGCAGGGTAACCCGCAACAATTCTCCATACTGGCAAATGATGATTCTATCTGCCCTGGGTTTGTGAATCCTGAAAGCTCCACAATGACTTTCCTTAGCTTCCAAATAAGACACAAAACTTCCCAAGAGGCTCAAGTCTGTGTGCTCTGCCCCTTCCCAGGGGTTTTTTTTTTGTTTTGTTTTTTGGTTTTTTATGAGACAGGGTTTCTCTGTATTGTTTCGGAGGCTATCGGTCCAGCCCGGACTCGAACTCACAGAGATCCGCCTGCCTCTGCCTCCCGAGTGCTGGGATTAAAGGCGTGCGCCACCACCGCCCGGCTCCTTCCCAAGTTTTTATGAAGCCCCTCAGGACCCCTTACCTCTGTCAATAGAAGTGAACAAATGTGTGTTTTATACCACATTGTTCTTTTCAACCCCTGACTGAATCTCCCAAAATGTAACTTGATCATTATTACATCTCCAGAAATCATTCCTTGAAGTCACCGCCATACATCCCTCCCAGCCTGCTCAGAGTGGCTGTCATGTCCATCAGCAATTTTATCTATCTATCGTTGTTGCCTCTTCCACTGTCAAACAATCCAGGAAAAGGATAAGGACCCATCTTTATCTGATAATGTAGCCCAGCACCTAGCTAAACAGGGTGCTCAACTGAGGTCTGTAAGTAGACGGTTAAGTGGGAAATCTGGTCCTGCTGCTCTGTGAGACTTGTTGTGTACTGTCAGAGAACCTCACAACAAGCCATGTGAAACCCACAAAGCTAGAGGGGGAGCCAGTATTCAAGAGCTGATCCTCTTCAGTTGTCATACACACTCTAATTTCTTCGACCTAGCATTGTTAGCCACTAACCAGTCAGCAAGCTTTCATATATGCATTTAAATGCTTATGACTGAGTCAATAGAATGCATATTTAATGTGCATGTATGTGTACATGTACATAGAAATATGTTAACAAGTATTTGTGGTCAGGTTACGCTATTATGCAGCATGTATGTATTTCCTAACTCCTCGCTCACTGTATCCTTCCCTGCTCCGTGGATGCATGTGGTTCTTTTACATAGATGACATTCTGTTTTTACTGCAGTCCTACTTGTGTTTAACTTATCCATGCCACCTCTCTGAAGCTGTACAAGGAGTTTCTTGAAATATAAATTACAGTTTCAACACAGATTCTGTCTCCTATCTAGACCCTAAATATCTGGGGACCTCACCATCTCTCATGGCTTAGCCAAAAAAATACACATTAACATTTCACGGGATTCAGTCATTTAAGCTTAGTCCTTTTCCCAAGGAGGAATTACTGACAAATGAGCCACCTCCTTTATTTAATGTGTCATATTTTCAGGAATGTTTGAATTGCCCTTAAATTTTAATTCTAAAAGTATAAGGGTTTTTCCCCAGAAAGCACAAAGTGTAGCTTTATTAATAACATCCAGAAGAAACGTTATCATGTGAACTGAGTAATCTCAGGCACCATCCCTCACCTGCCCCTTCCCATTGCCTCTTCCTCAAACAAACACAATGACTA
This sequence comes from Mesocricetus auratus, assembly GCF_017639785.1. NCBI lineage: Eukaryota > Metazoa > Chordata > Mammalia > Rodentia > Cricetidae > Mesocricetus > Mesocricetus auratus. Next base: position 52,375,004 of record NW_024429266.1, read on the forward strand.
CAGGTGGGGGGGGGGGATGGGCTCTGTTCCACTGACTTTCTTACCCCTCACCTTCTCCTTCAATGTCAGTCCATCTCCGGAATCAGGAAACAGTAGATCAGAGTAAGCTCTTGAGCACATAGAGTGTTTACGTCTTGAACACATCATTTCCCAGATTCTCAGCTGAGGATACTCTAAGGCCTCCCTAGTTTTGAGAGGCCTGCGATGTGCAGTCCACAAGGCAATCCCATGTAGACTGGCTTGGTTTGTTCTCCAGCTGCAAACGTTCAGTTGATGGATTTAGCTGTGGACAGAATGACAGTTGACAATCTGTCAGTTCAGAATACGAAGACTAAGAGAAGCAAGAAACAGGACTCATGTGGTGCTTTCCAGTTGATACAAATTAATAGAGCCAGTGAAGGTGATGGGGGAAACTGTGTCAATTTACTGCCAAATTCCTCATGGAAATCTTTTGCAAATAAACTTTAATTGGGCTCTCACACATTTAAGCAGCTCCATTTGAAATATCTTTTGAAGTTAAGAAGCTCACTCACTCATATTTCTCAAAAAAAAGTGACTGAAGAGCAACCTTTTAAAAAATAGCTCATGAATACAAATGGATTTTAATAGGGGTCTATTATCGCCTCAATGCTTGTATGCAACTCCATTAATATTAATGAGAGTTAGACATATGCATTTATGGGAGATGAATAGACTCTTATTGTGTTTACTGCAGGATTGTTTTGCTTGCCCACAAAACCTGTAGTGTTGAACTTAGCCAGAGTTCCTAGCAACAAAGAAATGTGGTTTTTGTTGTTTGTTTGTTTCATATTAAAAAAAAGAAGAAATCTTCTCCAATCTGTATTTCTTTTTTCTCCCACTCTCTTGCGGATATACTGTTTCTTATGAAGCAGGAATTAAAAATAATATGCATTTCTTGGTTTGTAAAATTTTGCTTCATATTGTATAAATAATTAATTTGATAGAAAGGAATATGCAGCAGCCTGTTCTCATCTCTCTGCTAAATTAAGTTCCATCTCCGTAAGTTGGTTTGCCCCATCTCAGCTCTGTGCATCTTTACCTCTGAGCATGTTCTTTGACTCTTCCAGAGTGTTCTGAGGTCATCAGAAACTTGCTAGTGATTGACCTGTTTGGACTGCATATGAGTGGCATGTGTTAAAAGACAATGTAGTCTTGCTGTTCACCATTAAGCCCCAGACACTGTATTAGCTTGTGGCTAAGCGGGTACAGAGGCTCCTGAGACATCACTTTCCTTTACACAACTTCAGCTTCTTCTTACCGGAATCTCCATTAGAAACGAAGCACTTTGACTGAGAACAAAGATGTGTGCTTCATACTGCTTGTCAGCCCCATGCATGCAGTCATTGGTTATCCACTCATTAGGGTCTCATTTTCACTCACCCTTTCTCTCCTCTGACAGGCTCCCCATCTCGAGAATAACAACCCTGAACATCAACAACGTTGTTCCTCTCAAGAGAGAGAGGATCAATATGACAGGAAAGTCTGACAAGTTAACCTCTTCCACTTATTTGACTCAGCCTGCTACCACTGACACAGTCTTTCTAGACTGAGACTATGGAGAGGTCTTGTGGTTTCCTTCCAAACACCCAGAGGCTCTTTGTTTGCTAGGAAATGCTCATGTCAGGGAAAATCCTGCTTTTTCCTCATCACGTTAACGTATGTCAATTTGAATTGAACTGAAAATCTCATAGAGAAGACAAAGATCACTGAAGAAAGGCATCTGCTACCTCTGCCACAGACAGCAAAGTAGAAATGTTGCCAATCTGTGCATCTGAGCACATCAATGCTAACAAAATGTTACTCAGGACAGCAACGACGAAGAGACTAATGAATGCTACTTGTGAAGGGGGTTACTTTTTCAAAAGGCTGAACAATTCAGTTCTCGTGCCCTTCGATCAATAAGCACATTTAGACAGTCTGACTAAAAACTGCCTGAAAACAGAATCAACTATGGTTAGCAAAAAGATGTATGACGAAGTGTCTTTTATACATCAACTGAGTGTCAGAGTAACACAAAGCCAAGGCTGAATGTGTTGTATTCAGATAAGAAGTCCCAAGGTGATAGTTTTTGAAAAGAGAAGAAAGAAAAACAAATGGCTGTGGGCATGTCTTAGCAGCAGAGGATTTGTCTTACTCAGGTACTCGACTCTGGGTTTAATCCCAGCATGATGATTTTAACTAGTTAATGAATGAGTGAGTTGGGTCTCTATGGAACAGATGGCTGTGACCGGTGAGTGCAACGTGAGTTAATAGCACTTCAGTAAAAATAAAGTAGATCACATATTAGTCTTTCAGAAATTGATATGTTCTTTAGTTTGTGCTGTATACCTTTCCCCCACTGAGCTCCCTCTCCAGCCATATATTATTAATTTTCAGAAAACACTTTAGGGCTAGGGAAATAGCTTAGTCAGGAAAGTGCTTGCCTTGCAAGTATGAGGACTTGGATTTGGACCCCAGAACCCACATGAACAGGCAATGGTTCAGATGCTTGTGATCCCAGCACTGAGGAGTTGGGGGCCAGAGAATAGCAGATCCCTGGCACTCCCTGACCAGCCAGTCTAGCCTCCCAGGTGATGTCTATATGAAAGACCTTATCTCAAAATAAAACAAGGTGACTGCATCTGAGGAACATCAGGTCATCGTATGGTGTCTCCATGCATGAGCATGTGCATAAACTGAGCACCTACACACAAGCATGTATGCATGCACACACAACAAGACAGGAAAAAACACTTTCTATTTTATAGAAGTATATCAGGGAATTCTGAATCATGAAGTTTGGAAGCACTGATCATTTTGAATGAAACTGTTACATTTGGATTTTTTCATAATATTGTCCATATATTGAAATATAAGAAATATATTGAAGATATGAGAGTATCTACAGGAAGCCTGGGGTCCAGATTACAAAGCCCAAGGGTGACACAGAAGTGTGATTGTCTTTGCACTGGCAGTGTTAATGTAAGTACTCTGGAGGCAGGCTATAGCAACCAGAAATGTCTGTTCAATGTATCCAGTGCACTGGGCGGTACCACTGTGGTCCGGGATGGAGGTGTGGGCTCACCTGCTTTGAAGCAGGATCCCAGGAAACATGTGAGATATCTGGGGTAAGGTATAAGGGTCTGAAATGATTTTATTCATGTTCCAAGAAAATGTAAAGCCAACGGGGAAACTGGCTACAGTCAGGACACTGGGGCAAGAACTAAACTCGTGAGACACACACACACTCAGTAGGCTTACTAGTGAGGAGCAATGTAGTTTGGTGTATATGTAAGTTCAAATCAGATAAGTGACCTTGGGAGAAACCAGTTATGGTCAATACAGGATTCTTAGCATTCTTTTGGTCAACATCACCTCAGGCTCAGAACCAGTTATGGTCAATACAGGATTCTTAGCATTCTTTTGGTCAACATCACCTCAGGCTCAGAGTAGATTTGTTAAGCGGCTGGATTGTCTTTCTTTTTTGACACCACATGAGATACGCATCCGTGCATTTAGGAGAGGTAATGAGATGGAGCTCTGCTCAGTGATGCGGATAATGAATGGAAGTGATGGACCTAGGCTGTTAGTCCTGGCTTGTGAGATCCTTCTGCCTCTCTGCTGCTGGCTGAAGGGAGAGGTTCCACAGTCCCTAAAGCAAGGTGGAGTTATAGGGCAGAGCCAGAAACCACACCTGCGTGGTCCCTAGTGCTGACTGGACTGTACACACATGAAAAGTTAGTCTCTCTTGTATTGCCTTTGCTACAGCAATCTTCCTACTTTAACCTGGACGTTCCATAGCAACCACTGGACAGAAATGAAGATACAAGTGAAAAATAGCACTCCAAATTCAATAAATCTGTGGGATTATTCCAGTTCAAACTAGTGTCATGTAAATGTGACTTTGAGTAGATTAATATGAATACACTTACTATATTAAAAGTCAACAAAATAGAGAAAAACAGTGAGACTCCATGAGACTATTTGATAAAATGAGTAAAACTGATGAAACTTCAATACTATTGATTAGAAAGAAAGAGAAGGGGCTGAGTATGCAGGTCAGTCTGGTGAGTTCTTGTATTCTAGTAGTTACTTAGAATACAAGAATCGATGGATTCAGTCCTCATCATTGTATTAACTAGATTGGGGGGCATATGAAGTGTTGCTTGCTTTCTCTTCAAATGCAGCTTATATGTCTAGTCAGGAAGATCAGGAGGATAAGCAGGCATACAGGACTGAACCCCAGAAAACCACAGCCATGAGGAGAAAACATGAGACCTGCTGACCCCATCCACGTAACACAGCATGATGCTTTGCCTTCAGTGTGGGTTTCATGATGGTGGCCAAGATCCTAATATAGCAGTGTTCAGTCCTAGTCCTCTGTGTGAGGTATTGTAATCTGCCCAAAGAAAACTCCAGCTGAGGAAACTTTGACTCCATGACTCTATGTAATATGGAACAGAGAAACAAAGCCATTGCAACTTAATCTCAACTCAGGCCACTTGTGACTGGCAACAATGCAAAGAGGGTTGGATACCCTTCAGTCTTCCCTTTCTCCAAGGTGCATATATCCAAGAAAACACAGGAAAGATGGCAGCATGACCACCCAAAGGACATGGGGAGACTGTTTAGTTTTTAGTTATTTGCGTGTGTGTGTGTGTCTGTGTGTCTGTGTGTCTGTGTGTCTATTTGTGTTTCCCCCATCCACTTCTCTTCTTCCTAATAGCTAACTTCATTTGTTCACTCCGCATTTACCTGCTTTTTAAACTACTATCCTCAATTACCATCTTTCTCTTGTCTTCTCCCTTTTCACTTTTTGAGTGCTCGTGTTCTCTTTTGCTTCTCATTTTCCATTTTCTTATCATAGTTGCTTTTTTTTCTTTCTTATGGTCTCTAAAACCTCTCTAGTTTACCCACCATTACTGTTATTACTGTTAGAGTCGAGGATGCAATAGTCAGTATTTAGTTTTCGCATTATTTATGTTCCTGCTTCATTGCTATTTGTAGCTGTGCTGAAATTTATTTGTCCTTTCCACACAGCACTGGGGATTGAGGATGGCATTCTGGGTGTATTGTGCATGTAGACACTGTGCCATTGAGCAGTTCCAGTAGAGCTTAAAGCCAGCCACCCCCACTAAACTTGAGGCATTACTGTAACCCAAAGAATGTAGCAGAGATAATCTCAAAAGTGGTCACAAGCCTGCAAGGAGGGTATGACTCAGATGTAGAGCTGAGAAGGACATCCTGTGGACAAGACTAGAAGAGTACTTTCTGTGGTGATGTATATATAGTCCACTCTCCATAGCACATGTAACTGATGCACTAGAAATGCTCCAATCCTTTTATTCATAATGAGAAAGCAGTAGGCCCAAGCTATGATATATGTCCACTATGTCAAAGTGTGGTAGTTACCACCAAGGAATTAAAAAGAAAACTGTAGAATCCAATAGAAGAACTTAACACTTCTCCCTAGCACAATATCTCAGGACACATCCTCAAAATATGACCACCTTGCAAAAATGTCTTGCATAAAATTAGAAGAGCTAGCCATCCCAACAGACATACCAAGCTCAACATAAAAATTCAAGAAACATGAAAAAAGTATAGTAGTCAAAAAGTTCATAATTCCCTAACTACTCATTCCAAAGATACTAAAGTGGATGAAATGCCAGATGAAGAATTGTTTTTAAATTACTTTTAAAAGGCAAAGATTAACAGGGGACTGAAGAGATGGCCTAGTGGACAAGAACATTTATTGGTCTTTCAGAGAACCAAGTTGGGTTCCACTACTCACATCTGGTGGCATACAACCACCTATAACTCCATCTCCAGTTCTGACCTAGTCTTCTTGCCTCTCGGTGGACACACAGACACAACTGTTCAAAAAAAACTTTTGAAAAGATAAATGAAGTCCAAGAAAATACTTTAAAATAGTTGAATGAATTAAAGAAGACAATCCAGATAATAAGTGACAAGTTTAATAAAAAAAAGCAAGGTATTGAAAAGGGGGGGTCTTTAAAGTGAATAACTAAGTCAAGTACAAAACCCTGCAGAAATCTTCCCCAATTAATCTAGGTCTAGTAGGAGAGAAAAGTGCACAGTTCAAGACTTAGGCTCTTCTGTATAATAGTTTCCTCTAAAATTGAAACATTCCACCCTGGAAGCTTGATAAAACTCTCAAATGAAATTTATAGGCCAGGAACTAAACAGCCCACAAGTTTCAGGAAGTTCCTAAAACATACAAAAGTCATAAGGTTTTTGCCTAAGATTTTACAAGCAGTAAGAACTACTAAGAGATTATCTGACAAGCAGAGCTGCCTGCAAATCCTACAAGCGAACTCCAAGGATGCAGGCTTACACAGAGTGGATAGGCTGGTGTACAGGATGTGCATCTTGACCCAAGCCTGGAGGTTGTGAACAGAGGCAGATGGAGTTCTCAAGACTGGCCAGGACATGGTATGTTCAAACTGGATTAGCTTTAGGGATTAGAAAGAGTAAGAATAGGCTAGAATCAAGCAGGTTCACCAGGCTAGGCCAAAGCACAAGATGTGCACACCAGGCTAGGCCAATAACATTATATATGGTAAGGGCAGAATAAGGTCAGGTTGACCCAAAGGACACACAGGGTGGGGATTGTTGCAGAGGTTAAGGGGTAAATATGATCTGAATACATTATACACATGCCTGAAAACTTTACAACCAAACATCCAGCTTAATTCCACAAATATGAAAACTAATGTCCAAAGACTTGTGCACAAATATTCATAGCTGCACAAAGATGAAATGAACTATTGGTCTACACTGATCTTGTATCAATCTCAAAACAATCACAGGATGTGAAATAAGACACACATGTGGGGATTGGGTGGGGGGCTGGGGGGCTGGTGGAGGGACTAGGGAGGAGGGGTGGGAGAGGGAGCTGGGATTGACATGTGAAGCATTCATGTTTCTAATTTAAATTTTAAAAATTTAAAAAAAGACACACATGAACCAGTGCACAGCCTCTTATGTAAAATACCAGCCCCCATAAGCAACAGAAGAAGTGTGTTAGTTGTTGCCTGCGGAGGGGCAATGTGTGCAGCTAGGTGGATTACAGGAAGCACCAAGACAGCTGTAGGGGTGCTGGGTGTATGCATTAACTGCCATGACAGTTTCACAGGTGCACATGCATGTCAAAACTCCTTAATTCCATGCTCCAAATATGGACAGTTTATTTGTGGTAATTACTCTTCAATAAAGCTGTTGAGAAGAGATTAACTAAAAATCCAGTTTTGATCGCATCTAGATGTCAGAATACTGACGTTTTAAAAAAAATTGCATTGCAGAGCTTGTAGGGCAATTATAGAATGCTCCTATTTTTAAGTGCCTTCACTCATAATCAGGCTATTCTTTGCACCTGAGTTGGGGAACAGGTGACATAGCAGAAGGAAGCAATCAAAAGAGTTTCAAGGGATGCTGATGTCGCCCAACTGTTCTCAAGCTTCTTGCGTGAGAGGCAATGTCATAGGCATATTAAATTCCCTCTTAAGTCTAACAGCAAACTGAGAAATGCATTAGCCTAGATTTATTTCTGTGAAAACCGAGACACACAATCTCTCACTCATCTTGCTCAAGGTCAGATGTCTACTATCAGACACATAGTCTATATGAACCATCAAAAGGCAAACATGGGAAAGTGAAAGTAAAAATGTCAAATACAGATTTCTGAATTCCCAATCAAGTGTCCACTATATACTCAGAGAAACAGATCTCTTAACGACCAGCTGTTGCTTACTAAGTGGCAAGCTTATAAGAAACTTTTCATACTTTCAAAACGTTGTCTTGTGTAGTTTTAGAACAACACATTCTACAGATGAAAGCAGTTAGACTTAGAATGAGTGGGTGGGGGGAACCTGTCCACAATACATGTTGTTTAAGTACTATAGTCTAAATATAAATCCAGCGAGGGTGGTTAGAACATGAAAAATAAACAACCCAGAGACAGATACTGGGGTTCAAGCTGAAGATGGGGGAAGCAAAGCATCCAGCCACTAGCTTCTGTCTCAAGATGAATGGGCTGATCCTGTCTCCACAAACTGTCACCAAGAGTCAGACTGGAACCTCTCCTCAGCATAGCTGGAGAATGAGTGTCTCTACTGACTCTTAATCCTGTCTTATATACCCCTCCAGTGCTGGGAGTAAAGGCTTGTGATCTGTTACTGTTTTAGAATGATTCAACCTCATGTATCCCTGGGTGGCCATGAACTCATAGAGATCCCGCTACCACTTAATCCTGAATCCTAGCATAAAAGATGCTTACCATCAGGTGGTCACAGTGTTCCAACACTCTCCATGTCTATTGACTATTACAATTGTATCATAACTTTAAACTTAGCAAACACTAGTAAGTCTTTTGTGCTTAGAAGAAGAAAAAGCCTAACTCACTGAGCCCTCTCTGATACACCTAAGATTCAGCAGTATCACACCACCATTAACTACTCTGCAGCAGGGAAAGTCACCAAGAAGTCTGGTGCAATTTAAAACTCCTTTCTCCCAGCACACATGGGCAATCTATTCTCACTGTCACGTCTGGGTGTATGTGATGAAAGGTATTCATACTATTTGGCATGGGTGATATTACAAGGGTTTGGGGTGAGAGATGGTTGTCTAGGTTACCTCTGCGATAATCCCATAGGACAAAAAATAGATCATCCTGGAAAGAAGACCCCCTCGGACAGAAAAGAGAAGTGGCAGTTGGGGAGGGAAGAGCCACTAACAGTTAGATATCTGGGGACAGGACTAGAAAGCAAGCAGAAGCCAGACAAAAAACTGCAGCAGAGATCTTGGGGTCCCCGACCGAAGTATCTAAAGCAGTTACCACCATCCTACAACAGCCACCTCTGCCCTGAAGTGAAAATCTGAGGGTCCTGGACATGAAGTGACTATTATAGATCCCTAGAGCTTCTGACAGAGAAGCATCAGCTGCAAGAGAAAACTAAAATGACAAATTGTAGTAGAACAGACAGCTTCCATCAGTGGAATGGGAGAGTCCCAGAAGTGGGAGTCAGCACGGAGGCTCTAGGTCAGACTTTTTATAGGCTCCTGGGGCTCTCCAAGCTCTGGACTCCTATTGTCCCTGACTGGTCCTTCCCAAAGACCCCTGGTTAAGAAGCCTGGCATTTTGTAGCAGTTGCAAAGCAGGTAATAGTGGAGGCATCCCAGTAAGAAACAGCCTTGCATAAATGGGCCTATCCCTGTTTCATGGGTCACCCTCCTTCAATGGTGGGTGCACGGGCTTTCTGTTTATTATCCAGATCTTTTCCTCAGTCTGTCCTGTGACCAGACATCCTGCTGTCTCTGTTCTTCCATTTGCAGTTGGCAACCCATCCCCGCTTTACTTGGGCACATTTCAGTGAAGTACCTTAGCTGGCTTGCCTTTTACTCGGCCACTGCTGCTCATCCCACTTGAAATCCAAATGTAGCTTCCATTTGTTCTGCTCACACCCTAGGCTGTACACACCCAAAATCGTCTCTGGAAAACCATCAGTCTCCACATGGTGGTTCACCACAACACTCAACATTCTGCCAAGCTGTCATCCAGAAGCACTGGTGTGCTCTACACACTGAAGTCTAAAATGCTTTGAGAACAGCACAGCACTGTGCTTACCCCCACATGACCATGCCGCTGTCTCCACGCCAAACTGTGATTCTTAACTAGTGTAGCTAATTATTATCTAAGGTTAATTTTTGACAAACCCTGCTGTTACAAAATTTAACGTTAGCTTTGACAAAAGTCGTCAGTAAGTTTCAAAGTCCTCATATACATCATCGGTTGTTCAAAACAGTGTGAGTGAAGTTTTCATTAAATGTCATTAATAACAACATAAATACATTATTTGATTATTAGGTTATCATATTTGAAGGAGACCTACAATGGAACACAGTGGGGCTTTCCTCCTGGACCCCAGACTAGGCACGAACCACACAAAAAGACCATTTTTCACAGAGATCCTTTATTGAGTGGGGAAGAAAAGTTAAAGTGACTACTTTCTGACTCAGGCAGAGAAACAGCAGCAAATGACCTTGTAGGTATAATGTTTAAGAGGATGAAAGGGAAGGTTTGTTAGAATGGGCTAGGATGTGGTGGTGAAGGAGTTAGGGGATGAGAGAGAAGGAAAAGGGAACAAGGGAAAGGAAGCAGACATATTTGTCCTGGAGGGACAAAGGACTGCCTCTGGGTAGAGAGGAGACAGACATAGCATATAGGCAAATGGCGATTTATAAAGGTAAAGGGGGAAACCCTGTGTTAGGATGGGGTGTTCAATTTTAATTGGGCATGTTAATTAAGGTAACCAAAAGGGACTTTTGATTGCTGGACTTCAATGCTTTGATATCTGGATCTGGAAAGTCAGACTCAGGTGGAGGAAATGTCCAAATAAGGGCATAGGAATTGAGGGCTACCTTCAGGAATATAATCTAATGACTTTAGTGAGGCAGAGGGGATGGGCAAGGCTTGCCAGAGCCACATGTGCAAATGGGCTAGTGCCCCTTCAATTTTATTCCACTAAAATCTATGTAGGTAGTTATCTCATTATCAATGGCATTTGAGAATGAGAAGACATAGCCGATCTTAATTTCTAATTTTCTAAGTGTTGATGAAAACACTTCTAATTCTCTCATCAGACTGAAGGAAAATCAGGAAACAGCAATTTTAATGAATGTGAATGCAAATTAACTTTTCCTGTAATTGCTTCCACTTTGCCTTCAATATTTAACACTCTTGTGACTCTGAGTTCATCCTTATACTATGCAGTGATGTGACCTCACCTCCATGTAGCAGCAAGAGAGTTGTAACACAAACAGTAACATGGGACTAGTTGACAGAAAAGTCCCAAATTAACCACATAGGTCCTCTATAATACATGGTAAATAAAAAGAAAACCTAAATTTAAAAGCTGTTGCCAAAAGCTCATAGATCTCATAAAACACTAAATATCACACTTAAAGTTTAATAATAAAAACCCCTTGTTGTGGAATACTACTTTAACTATGTAAACATATGTTACATTTTTTATGCTGCATTTGTTTAACTATGTAAAGATGTGTTGGTGTTTTACCTTGCTGACCTAAGGCACCTGATTGGTCTAAAAAAAACAGCTGAATGACAGTAGCAGGTTAGGCAGGGCTGGCAGGAAGAGAGAATAAATAGGAGGAGGAATCTGGAGTCAGGAGAAGGGAATGAGAGAGAAGAGAATGAGAGAAAAAGAGGGTGATATCTGGTGCCCACCAGTCATGCAGCCACCAGTCAGCCAGACATGGAGTTAGCAGGGGAGTAGGACATAAAGAATGAATGAAAGGTAAAAATATAAATAAATAAATAACCCGAGGCAAAATGTAGATAAAAAGAAACAGATTAAAACAAGAGCTAAGATAAGATCAAGCTTTCATAACTAATAACAAGTCTCTGTGTCATGATTTGGTAGCTGCTTGGTGGACCAAAAGAAAGCCTGCTACACACCCTCCAAGGAGACATGGATGCCATGTTATCTTCCTTTTGAAGAAAAGCAGAAAATCAAAAAAACTGTCTGGCATAGTAAGTAGCAGTGTTATCAATGAGCAAAACCATTCATATGCCAAATATCATGCTTTATCTGACCAAAATTCTAAGCAATTGCCAAGCTATTCTAACTAACATAGATATACATAGTATTACTAAATGGCAAATATGTTTGAGAATCTGAAAGAAAATAACTATATTTACTGTCTAGAGCTAGTCTATTTTATTTTCAACATTATTTCTCCAAATAACCAATGACTAAAGATACCATGCTAGAACTTGTATCAACACAGATTCAAAGAGTGTTGTCTGTAACTTTATAAGACATCAGTCAGCAAGATGGCTTCCTAAGTATGACACTACCACATTCCCAGCCCTGTAAGTTTGAGTCAAAGCTACATCCTAGATAAAACTAAGTTTTGAAAGCCTTAGCCTTTCCTAAAAGAAACAGAATACCTTCAAAAGTAGAAGCACTATCATTAACTAGTACATATCCTCTTTCTTGCTGAACAGTTAGTCACAGTTTAATGCAAGCTCCAGTTATTTGTATTTTATTTATTTGTTTATATTCATCAAATTTACATAATATTTTGTTTTTTGAGAATTTCACAGATGCATATAATGTGTTTTGATCATGTTCATCCTCTACTGCGGTGATCTTTTGTTTGTGCTTTAACAAATAAAGCTGGCCTGAAGATCATACATAGTTCAGAGCTAGCCACTAGTTAGCTATAGAGACCAGGCAGTGGTTGTACACACCTTTAATCCCAGCATTCGGGATACAGAGATAGACAGATCTCTGTGAGTTCAAGGCCACCCTAGGCTACACAAGATTGGTCCAGTCTAAAAGAGAAGCAGAGCCAGAGAGTGGTGGCTCACATCTTTAATCCCAGTACTTGGGAGTCACACAGCCAGCACTAGGGAGGTCGAGACAGCAGTGATATGGCTGGACAGAGAGAGGAATATAAGGCAGGAGGAGACAGGAGCTCATTACATTCAGTCTGAGGTTCCATAGAGACCATGCAGTCTGAAGATTCCCAGAGGCGGGATCACACATTCAGTCTGAGGATTCATAGGGACAGGATTGCCTCTTTGGTCTGGGATTCAGTAAAGGTAAGAACTAGTGACTGGATGTTACGCTTCTCTGATCTTTCAGCATTAACCCCTATATCTGACTGCAGGTTTTTATTATTAAAACCAATTCGAATTCATGCTATACTCTGCTACTCCCAAATCCACTCTCTACCCTTCAACCCCTCCCAACACTGTGTCCTTTGGTTCACCAAGTCTAATTTGTGCTGTCCATATACTGCTGGATGTGGGGCCATCCTCAGGAATGTGATCCACCTACCAGAGGACATACCCTTAAAAATTGACTCTTCCTCACCTAAAACCCATCTGCTATCAATGACTGTCAGCCTGGCGTGGAATTTCACCCCAAGCTAGAATGTTGACTGGCTTGATCTTTTACTGATCTTTTTCAGTCAACCATTTCTGCTGGGAGTTCATTTGTGCAGTGGTCCTGTCATGCATGATTCACATGTCCTCCCCAACCTCTTGTTCTTACAATTTTTCTGTTCTTTCTTCTGCAAGGGTCGCTAGACTTTAGGAAGATGGAGACAGTTTGAATGTTATATTTGTGACTGAGCACTCCACAGACATTTATTCTCTGAACTTTGAACAGTTATGAATTTCTGTGCTAACCACCATCTACAGAAAAAAGACATTCTTCTGATGAGGCCTCAGAACTACCCTAATGGACAGAGACACATGAATTCAGAGCACCAAGTGTCAATTTTTACAGTATGACTAAAATATTGAAATAATATTACAATATTGTGTGGGGACACCAGACCTTGAGCAGAAACCCACTTCCCCTTCGGCCTGGGAGCAGGCAGCTGTGTAATGTTTACTGAAAACAATTCAGTGCTATAAAGCTCTTGATAGGGCTCAGATAAGGGCTCGCTCACTGAAAAACCATGACTTTGACACCCCCTATGGCTAGATGCCTCTTCCTGTTCCCCTGCTGTGTCTCCCCAATTCTGGGGCCGGAGATTAAACCACCAGCCAGGAGGGTGAGAAGTCTGGAAAGAATTGTATGTAGATGGATGGCAGAAGTCCTTAAAAAGGGGAAGCGTTTTTTCTTGGAGAGACTTCTCTCCTAAGCAGACTTCCTTCTCCTAAGCGGACTTGGGGTCTCCTCCTGAGCTGACTTAGGAAGCATAAAGTTTTCTTAAAGCAACCAACTGGTCTCTGTGTCATCTATCCAGACCACCTCGCTACATTCTCGGATGCAGGCCGCACAGCTGGTGCGACAATTGGAGGTCCCACCGAGATTGTGAAAGCGAGGTAAGTGAGTGGGTTCGTCTCTTTTTCTGGCCAAGGCCCAGATCGGGGGATGGACAGGTGACAGAGAGGCGCTATGTCAGTGGGGGTCCTAGGAATGGTAACAGTGGCAGTAGGCATTCTGACTTCATGCTGAGTTCAAAGTGCCTTAGCCCATGGCAATCCCGATAGCCATAAAGCCTTATTACAAATGATTTTAAGGTTGGGGCACTCTTTTGACGGGCAACCTGTGGGGAAGACCCCTCCCACCTAAGACAGGGGTTCAAGGTCCCCCAAAGACGGGCCAGGGAGGGTGACCCTACTTGACCTAAGCCAGGAGTGCCTCGTTTAAAAATAGAGTCTCCTCCTAAGCTGACTTGGGAAACATAAAGTTTTTCTTAAAGCAACCGACCGGTCTCTGTGTCATCTATCCCGACCACCTCGCTACATTTTCGGATGCAGGCCGCACAGCAGGTGCGACAATATTGTTAATAAGATTTTCCTTAAATGGTCAAAGGTGAACTTAGCAACAGATTATTAAGCATATATATATATATATGTGTGTGTGTGTGTGTGTGTGTGTGTGTATATTCAGTATTTCTACACAGAAAATTATCTTTCAGATAATTTGCTCAGAATTTCAAGATGAATAAATGAAGTTCAAGCTCAAAGCATAGAAAAGAATAACAACAAGAAAGTTCAAGGGCTGGAGAGATGGCTCATCAGTAAAAACACTTGTTCTTGAAAAGAAGCTGGGTTCAATTCCCAACACACACATGGCAGTTCACAGCTTTCTATAACTCCAGTTCCAGGGAATTCAACACCCTATTCCAGCTTTGGCCAACACTATCCAGAAACATACATTCAGACAAAACAATCAGACAAAAACACAAAAAAAACTTCTAATAAATTAAAAGAACCAAAATATCATATTTTAAAAAGAAATTTCATAAACATTATGCTCTCACATAGTAAAAATGCTTGATTTATTGTTTCTTGATCACAATAATAGCAATGCATAGACTCAAACTATATCTATGTCTCAAAGATAGATAGATAGATAGATAGAACTATACATTTACAAGAAGTATATCTTTACACAGATACCCGATAGCCTTCAATAAGAAAAAATGTTTTCTTTGTATCCTTCTCCATTCTTATTTTCTGACTTTTAAATCTAGCCATCTAGGTGGTTCATTTGTATTTTCTTTCCCTTCTCTCGTGACCGATAATGATGAGTATCTTTTCACATATCTATGGGTTGTTTCTGCATCTCTGGAATATCTCTGGTAAGTTTAGATCCCTTTACCACTTTTGTTCATTTATTTCTGTTTTTACTACAGTGTGATGGGAAGTCTTTACGCCATCTAGATACAAGATCTTTATGATATATATGATTCAAAATCATTCCTCCTTTCTGTGGACTATTTGATTGATGGCATATAGTTAAACATAAAAGTTCTTGGTTATGTAAAGCCTAGGGCACCTTTCTTCTGTTGTTTGTTGCCAGTGTTTTCAGTGTCATATTGGAGACAATTTTGTCAACTCAAATGTAATAAAGATTTATCACAATGTTTTCATTGAGGGTTTTTATGTTTACATTGCCTTGGTTAGAGTTTTTTGGAAAATAAGCACAAGACATCTATTTTATCTTTCTAATTTCATTTTGTGTTTCTCCACAAATGCATTCGGCCTATAATTCCTACATTACACTTCCTGGAATGAACCTCACTTTGAATCTCATCAACAAAATGAAATCCTTTTAAATCAGTAAATGCTGTAGTTGGTGCCCATGTTCTGTACAAAAGATAACTAAATGCTAAATATGAATTTCCACAAAATCTGTTCTTTTCACTGAATAGAGGAAATGGAGGTGTTTGAAAATTACTAGATAATGAAGGTTAAGACCATTGGCAAACTTGTGTTTTGGTTCATCTTGTTTTCCAACAAAGCACATAATAAGTGGAGTGGATCCACTGAAAGAAAAAAAACAGACATAGGAGAAATAATGGAGGACTAACCAGAGAGGGACTCTGATGTGGACACTACTGGCCAGTCTGGTGAGCAGAAATTGAAAAGAAGGGTTCATATTTATTCCCTGACTACTGTTTTTTCTACCTGAATGGATTTATTTAGAAAAAGATAGACAAATATTTCACAGAGAGACTGATAATCTCTGGGTGTCAAATACCCTTCAAAGATCCATGTGTGGGCTGGAGACGAGGCTTACATACATGGCTCTTATGGAGGAGCAGGGTTCAGTTATCTGCACAGCACCTTGGACAGCTCATAACCACCTGTAACTGCAGCTCTAGGGGATCCAATGCCCTCTACCTACACTCATACTCACATAAATATACACATAGTTCAAAACACAAATAAATATTCCAAAGGGTCGTGTGTTAAAGGTTCAGTCCTGCCCACAGCACTCCTGGGAGATGGCAGAGCCTTTAAGGTGAGGGTCCTAGTGAGATGTCCTTTGGTCACTGCTAACATGCCCTAGAAAGAGGACTGTGGTACTGTGCACTCTTCTTCATTTGTCTTTATTTCCTACTCATGGAGAAAGGGACTTTGTTCTACCATAAACCCTACCATGAGTACTGCCTCAAGTCCAAAGGACTGGTCAACACAGAAACCTCTGTAACTGTAAGACAGCATAACCCTCCCTCTTTATAGATGGATTCCTGTCTATTCGCTACAGTAAGAGAAAGCCAGATAATACAGACCTATTTCAGTACAAAGGAAATTCTTTCTACATGACAGGTGAAATGTTTTGTCACATGTATAAGATATGATGCTTAATTCCATAATTCAAACCTCAAATATTCATAAAGGGAATGTTTTGATATTTTTCAACCTATTTCCATTCATGCATTATCCTGCTTCAATTCCTCTGTTTGGGAGAATATATATAAAGAACTGAATTTCCATATAATAATATTTGAAATATGTGTCACACTGTTTAAAATAGTTATGAATACCAAATCTTCTTTCTTTAAAAGTATGTTTGCTATTTGGAAATAGTCAGAAGTAATTCTGAGCCAAATGTACTTAGTAAAGTGGGCAATTAAGCTACATAGTGTTTGGTAAAAAGAAAATAATGAATGTGCTCATGTGTTTCTCCATCCACTTATTTAACAAACATTTCTCCTCTGCCTGCTACGTGCCTGGCTCCACTGGAGGCTCTGGGGATGCAGATCAAGGCAGAACAAAGGTCGGTGTTCTCAGAATTCACACTCAAAATTAGTAAGCATAATAAAACATCCGTTCAGTGGAGAAAAAGAAAGCAATGAGCAAAGGGTAGTAGGACAAATGCTGGACAAAAAAGAATGCTCTCATCAGTCTTCACCATGAAGTCTCAGCAGGGAAAAATAATCATGTTTCTGCTTACCAATTACCATATCCAGCCATCCAATACACTGTTCACCAGTTTCTCGGTAAGTAAACCCTCACTATTGCAACCTCTCTTGATAAGTCATATTTAGAAACACTGCTGTGTCTACATGGAGAGCATTTTGATATTCAGATATATCTACTAGGTATAAATGCCAAGCAGCAATAGTCTGGACATACTTTACCTCTTCCACAGAGCCTGAGAAATAGTCTCAGGTTGGGTCTAATTTACATTAAGAGATGATTATTTTAAATTGTATAGTTTTCTCAAAGGGTCACAAGAGAAAATGAAAATACAGTCTAATTTCTAAAGCTGTCTCATTTATTTCCTCATTCTTCTCAACCCAGCTGAAGGATTTTTTGTCGAGTGCTTCAGGTTAGCTATTTATTTAATTCCCTGGAAGAGAGAGACTCCCGCCTTCTGCTAATCCATTGGCTTTGTCACAAGTAAGCACAGACATAACTAGCAACAGATACTTGAATCAAATGACACCATTATTTGAGTTTTCTAAAACATACATTTTGCATACACTATCCAAACAACTACTTGAGAATAACTCTGTTCTGTATCTCTCCCTTGTTCAAAGTCTAAGAACCCACTGATTTTACTAGAGACACAAGTGTTACCAGGAAGCTTTCACCTATTGCAAATTGTATTCTGCATAAATTTGACCCTTGAGTTTTTAGAGCACATGCAAGCTTCAAAAGACTTCTTAAGAAGATGTGTGAACTATTCCCTGATGTGTATCCATAGGCATTTATATATGCTGGTGTATCTCAAAGCAAGAGTAAGTTTCTTTACCATCAGTCTTGAAATTCCCCTAATGTGGTATTTTGAGACTATTTGTAATTTGAGTGATTAGAAAAAAAATGATCTAAAAATGTATTCATTGTGACATTTTAGAAACAAAACAAAACAAAACAAAATCTCCCCTTCAGTTCATGATTCCCTTTTCTGTCTGTCTATCTACAGTCCTGGTTCTAATGGCTGGTTGTTTTAAGGAGTTACTTCTTGACACCAAGGCAGTCTCTTGGTTTTTGTTTCTTAATTTACTGCCATCCATGCTGCAGCCATTAGTGTCCCACTCACACAGGGGAAGGAGCAATGAGATCTGACCAAGAGGAGCAAGAAGAAAGTCCAGATGTGTTCCACAGACGCATAATGTCAAAAGGTAATGCACAGTCCAAGGTTTTTATTGTTATTGCAAGTAAAGTAGGCTCTTTTCTTCAAACTGTCATCAAAGCAGCTCTACTCCTGAGGAACAGCTCTACAGCAGCAGTTCTCAACCTGTGGGTCTCAGTCCCACCCCCCAGGGTCACATGTCAGATACCCTGCATATCAGATATGTATAGTACAATTCATAACAGTAGCAAAATTACAGTTTGAAGTAGCAGCAAAGTAAGTTTGAAGTTGGGAACCAACACAACATGAGGGACTGAATTAAAGGGCCACAGCATTAGGAAGGTAGAAAAACTCTGCTCTAAAGAATTCACTTAGAAACTTTTTTGGCTATTGTTTTTGTTTGTTTGACTTTGTTTGCATTCTTCTTTTTCATAAAACGAACACACAGAAAGTATTAGTTGCATGGATTACGCTGATTGCAATATTTTTGTCTCCCAAACAAAAATGAATCTATTTCCTATCCAATTCTCTTCTCCACCAAAGATACAAACTTCTTGGGAAAAAAAAAAGAATTGCTTTCTGAGTCTGGGAGGAAATGCTGTCAGCAAACTACTTTCAGCGCAAGAATGAGGAGGTGAGAGTGGCTCCCCGGCGTCCATGTAAAAGATGGTATAGTGTGCAATCTGGGAATTTGGTGTGGGGTAGAGGCAGGCAGATCTTGAGGTCCATTGGCTAGCCAGGTTCAGAGGATTAATGAGCTCTGGGTTCAGTGACAGAACTTGTCACAAAAATAAAATGAAAATGTAGACCTTGAAGTTGTATCCCTATTGGCTCAATTTCATAGTGCTATACCAGCTACCTGGGGAGAACTCTGTGAGCTTCAATAACTGGCCTGGCAAGACAGGCCCACTAGTGCAATTGTGCTAAGAGCATCATGGTATTATTCAATTACTTTGTGATTCGATTTAAGTCCTGTTCCACAAAATGCACCATATCTGGCACAGGACAAGAACCTGTGAATACACAGGTCATAAGCCTTAGGAAATAACCTACTGCTATTATTTTCCTAAATGATCACAGTATTAAACTGGCTCCTAATGATGTTTACCCCCATAGATAAATGTATCTATCAACCCTCATCTGAAAGCATCTATTTTCCATAGATGGTAATTGACACGGAGAATCATACTGGACAAAGTACAGAGAATGAATGACCGAAGAGTGCTCAACCCTAAAGAGAGAATACATACATCTCCCACCTCCACCAAGGTGCAGGGATCATTTTGGAAAAGAGAGCAGAAACAGCTAAGAGCTAGAGGCAGTATAAGAAAACACCTGGGCACAGCAGGACGTCTGCACACATGAACTCACAGCAATTGTGACAGCATGTACAAAACCTATGCCAGTCTAAGCCAGACCAAATTCCAGCATGTCTGAGCACATAATCCCACTAACATGGAGCAACTGACAACTGTTAACTGCTAGGAAGGAAAGGGTTGATTTTCTCTAAGAGTATAGGTTCTGGTAAGTCAACTACATTCACGTGGAAGACCACACATCCAAGATTATTTTAGGCCTTAATGGTGATTGGGGGTCACGCAAAGATGGGTGGGTAGGAAGAGGAATGGATCTAGGATGAGTTTAGGGGTGGATATGATTACATTGTACAAAACTTAAAACTCTCGACAAATAAAATATGAGAAACAAAGATGGAGACTGATAGAGACACCTGATGTCAACCTCTGTCTGCCACTTGTATATGTGCACCTGCATGCACATGTGTACACACCGCACAAATACACACACACACACACACACACACACACACCACACACACACTTTTCCATGAGAAAACCTGTAAAGGAAAATATAATTCTCGAGGGAAGCTAAGCAAAAGAAGCACTAAGGAAACAAAGCAGAAGGAACAGCTAATTGTTTGCATGAGCACTTCAATTCATGCCACTCTGCAAAGCTGTGAGCGGCTTTGCATCTCACTTGGCATCCCAGGACAGGTGTATCTGGTGCATTTGCTCCCATCACCATCTAACAAGCAACTGATGCCATTTGAGGATGAGGCTGGCCTTCCCCACTAACAAGGCAGGAGGAATGCATCTATACCAAGCTGGTGCCCACCATTAAGTATCATCTGACATATGTCAGCATTTCATGTTCACAAATCAGATTGTCTTCTTCCTGAAAACCCAGGAATTACCAATATCCTCCAATGATCCTTTTATTCACTCTTCCCTCCACTATTTACCATCTATCTCTGTACCTCAAGTGAACACAGAAGACAGACAAATGAATCTCCTCCATTGTGTAACTAACTGAAGTAGAACTTGTCAGAGCAGGAGGAGGAAGGGCCCAACAGGAGATCAGTTGCTCAAGTTATGAGGCTTTGTTTGTTTGTTTTTAGAGACAGGGTTTCTCTGTATTGTTTTGAAGGCTATCCTGGAACTCATTCTGTAGACCAGGCTGGCCTCGAACTCATAGAGATCTGCCTGCCTCTGCCTCCTGAGTGCTGGGATTAAAAGATGTGCAACCATGCCATTTTAAAATGTTGTTTATGTTTTTGTTTAAGTATTTTATGTGCATTGGTGTTTTGCCATGAGTGTCAGGTCTGCTGGAACTGGAGTTACAGACAGTTCTGACCTGCCATGTGGGTGCTAGGAATCAAACCCAGTCCTCTGGTAGAGCAGTCACTGCTCTTAACTGATGAGCCTCCTCTCCAGCCCTCTGACAATGCTTTTTTGTTTGTTTGTTTTTCGGGACAGAGTTTATCTGTGTAGCCTTGGCCGTTCTAGAACTCCCTCTGTAGACCAGGCTGGCCTCACTCTCAGAGATCTGCCTGTCTCTGCCTCCTCAGTGCTGAGATTAAAGGCATGCCCCACCACCATGCTTTTGACCATGCTTTTTAACCATGAGATTATATGACTTAGCAAGAAACTCCATCACTTAGCATTCACTACTCTTTGTACACGTCTTAGCAGGCATATGCAGCTACTCAGTTTGGTTCAGTAGTGTGAAGGCCCACAATGCAACATTAAGTTCTACACCCTGTTCCCTACGCAGTGTTTAGATCTGTAAGAGATGGATGCGTTGCACTGATGACAGTACAGCTTTTAACCTTTCCTCTCTTCTACCGTGCTAGGGAGAATTACTATAAATGACGGGCACCTTGTCTACAGTGTGGACAATCGATTTGAGCTGACTGCCTCCAAAGCTCTAATGGACTTTGTGGCCAAGTCCCCTGGGACACAGAATATGTCAAAGTAAATTGGGGCAGGTTAAAGAACGGACCTGCTTTTCATTGGTGACTCTGAGGATAACCCATCTCCGAGTTGTTCAGAGCAAATGATTAAAAATAATCAATACCCAATCATTTTTAGAGTTTTTCCTTCAGTAAGTCTGTTTGTTTTTCTTTCTTCTGCCAAGCCTGGTTTTACAAACCTTGCAAAATTCCCTAAAACCCAGAATTACACATACGCGGCTCTCTTCAGCTTACTCCCTTTTAATTTATCCTCAGCCATTCAGTATATTGATGACTTGGGCTGAATAATTTTTTCTTTGGATTTAGATAGTGAATTTCCAATTCTTTGAGTTTACACTGAAGTTTCTATTTGCAGTGAAAAAGAAAGCTATCACATAGGAAAGGAATACCCACAGGAAATAGTTCAAACAAAATAGAAAATAATGAAGAAAAGCATGCCCAGATTTATTTTTTAATTAAAAGTTTTTTTAGGCTGAAAATGTATTTTCCCAAATAAAGTGAAAAATAGATCAGGAGGAAAACTCTTAGAACATACAGTGCTCAGTTAATTCAATCTGTAAGAAGAGAAAATAACGGAAGTCAGAATTTGTCACCTTTTCTTAGATATCAGAAGTAGCTATGTACACCCCAAGAAAAGATTCATGTAGAGAGGGAAAGAAAAAGGCTGGGTGTGCTGAAACACACCTTTAATGCCAATACTAGAGAAGCAGAGGCAGGTGGATCTATTGCAGGTCTACATAGCAAGTTCCAGGCCAGTCAGGGTTGCATAGATAGATAGATAGATAGATAGATAGATAGATAGATAGATAGATAGATAGATAGATAGATAGATAGAAGATGGATGAACAATTTAGTCAGTTCTCTCCTTCCACTTTGATGTGGGCTGTGGAGATGAAATTCAGATCTTCAGGTGGCATGTCTTTTGCCAGCTGAGTTATCACAGCCACTAGGTCATACTGTTTTGATTGTAGCACCCACAAGATGAAGACTTTTTAGTGAAGGAAGTTCCCCAAAGTGCTACATTGAAGACCACGTAGAAGGTGAGATTTGTGTCAAAACCTCCTAAGAGTCAAGCTTTGTCACAATGTGTAACCGAGTCATTGGTGTTCATTCAACAAATGCCAAGTGACCTTGCATAGAAAACACTGCGAACTGAGAGAAGAGAAAAATGAGGCCAGAGGCCAGAGACATCTGATTCCCCCAGCCCCGAGCCAGGGAGCTAAGGATCCAGCTAGGAAACAAAGTAAGCTCAGCAAGCAGGAGCCCAAGGCATACATAGCACAGAGAGTCCATAAATGCACTGGATTTAGGCGTAAGTGAGAAATGCTGTTCATTTGGCAGAGTAAAGAATTATCACAAAACCAGTTGAGCCAGGCACAAAGGCAATTTGCAACAAAAACAAGTTTAAAGCTTCAAACATTTTCAGAAGCTAGGTTTTTTTTTTTTAAATGGGAATCGATTTTCACAGGTCTACTTCTCTGTAATGAAGTTACGCTGTTTTTCTGTGAGCTAACAGGTCAGGCATAGTGTTCCATGAAGAGTCAGGTAGCAAATATTTCAGGCATGGTGGCCCATACATGCTTTCCAATTTGGCCACAGACAGCATACAAACAACTGAACATGCCTGTGTTCAGTAAAGTCTTACTACAGACAATAGAATTTTAATCTCATGCATTTTCACATGCAACAAAATAATTTTTCAATTATTTAAAAATGTTAAAGCCATTCTTATTTCACATCTGAAAGAATATATACCAGTGGACTGGATTCAGCCTACAGGACATAGGTAAAGTAGCAATTAGTAGTACCTCATCCTAGCCAAATAGGTCTTTGGAATTATCACTCTATTGCAACTTCCTCAGATTTTATTTTTTTTAAATAAGGTATGTGTGTATGTGTGTGATGTAGTATGTATGTTGCAGTGTGTGTGTGTGTGTGTGTGTGTGTGTGTGTGTAATATAGTGTGTGGGTGTGGTATAGTGTGTGTGTGTGTAGTATAGTGTATGAGTGTATGGTGTAGCATGTGTGTGTGCGCAGTGTAGTGTATGAGTATGTGGTGTAATGTGTGTGTGTGTGTGTGTGTGTGTTATAGTATAGAGATGCACACACCCAAGGGGGTACATGCAGAGATAAGAAGTTAAGCCAGGAGGTAGTGGCACATACCTTTAATCCCAGCACTTGGGAGGCAGAGGCAGGAGGACCTCTGTGAGTTTGAGACCAGCCTGGTCTACAGAACGAGTTCCAAGATAGGCTCCAAGGCTATAGAGAAACCCTGTCTTGAAAAACCACAAAAAAGAAGTTAATATCGGAATGTCTTCCTCTGTTGCTCTCCTAGGTTTTGTGGCAGAGTCTCTCTCTGTGCCTGGGTCTGTTTTGGCTGGTCTGGCTGGCCAAGAAGTGAGTTCCTGGTATTCACCTGTCTCTACCTTCTCTCTAGCAGTGAGGTTACAGACCTGTGGGGCTACACCTGGCCTTTATATAGGTGTTAGGTCCTTCTGCATATACAATAAATGCTTTACCCACTAAGTCATCTCCCCAGTACCCCAAAAGCATCTATACATGCATCACGTGAACACACAAACTACCTCCCTCCCCACACATTTGTTGTTATGCCTCTTCGAAAAAAATTACAACTTGGCTGATTTTTCTGGAAAGCATCAAGAAGTGTGTACATACCACGTGTTATACCATATTCAATTTTCCTAAAAGAACAAAGATACCACTTTTTCTTGAGATTTGCAGTTCAGTGCTCTTCCAATTAACAACATTTTATATATGTCTTTAGCAATAACATCTGAGTGGAAGACGATGTGTGTTTGTCATGCTGATGAGTTCACTCGAAGCGCAGGATCACCTGAAGCACTAAGAACTCATCTGACCTTAGGGGGGACCTGGAAGTGTTTTCTAAAGTCAACATTCATCCTACAAGCATATTACGACCTTCAAGAAATAACAACCGCAGGATACGTTCCAGGAATCTTAGTTCTGTGATCACACTTGATTTCATTCCATTTCCACTTTTAACCCTGTGAGGCATGGAATAGATTATTTCTATTGCTTAAAGTATTAGGAGATTCAGTGACTCATCTACATTAAAATAGGAAAGGGTAAGAACAAGTATAAACCCCACTCTTCCAGTCCCAAACTGCACTCTCCTGTGTGTCATCTGCAGTCACTTTGCTTAGTGTATTTTTATGGCATTAGATATTAAAACATCAACCGAGCAGAGCAAATGCATATTTAAACACAAATTCAATTATACGTAAGAGGAAAGTGGTGGATATGATCAAAATACATTGTATGAAATTCTCCAAAAGCTACTATAAATATTATTTTTGAACAAAAAAGACTTGCTTCTATTACTTCCTACTTTTTGAAATCATGGTAACTTAACCTCTTAAGCCTCAATAGTAACAAAAAACATAGGCAAAATAGTATCAACCTCTATAGGGGTATCAAACATTAAATTAAGATTGGATATAAAGTAGAATATAAGTAGATGATAAATGGTGACTTTCATTGCTATATCAGAGGTGACTAGTATGGGATGATGTAGGCAGTTTGAGTTCCTGCCCTGACATTTGAGTAACTCATCTTATATAAATTGCATTAACCGTTATGTATGCACAACCTGAGTTCCTCAATAATTTTAAATATATCAAGACAATCTTTAACCTCAGAGAAGTAATTTTCTATTATCTAGTTCACAATATACTTAAGATTTCAGTGTATGGATCTTCTCAAATGAAACTGTCTTCACTGGTGTTTCTCAAAATCCTCCCTCTAAGTCTCATCCCAGACACCATCCCCCTGATATCTTTATGTAAGCTCCTGATTCTCACAACCTCCCAGACCTGAGGCCTGCCTGAAGCCTAGGGTATCTGTCTTGAGTAAGAGATGCTTGTGGTTACATTGTACCTGCCAAAGGAGGTCTCTTTAAGCACAGAAATATCCTATTCCTAGCAGGTAATCCAACATTATTGTCCATATGCAATAATAATCAGGAGATAGATATGCAACTATCATACTATAATGTCATTGTAGTAATAGTAATAATAATATAGCAATAACAATATTATCAAATAAGTATATGTGAGTTTAAAGGCCACACTATTTAATTTTTATATCAACCTCTCAAAATAAAAGGAATGTAATTATTTTCATTTTACAATCAGCAAATACTTGACTGCCACTTAAGATAACATGGCAAGATGCTAAATGCTTTGTACAATATTAACTCAATACTGCTCAGTGATGTAATTAATTTTTGCAGTTCCTATTTTCCAAATAAGGAAACTAAGACAAATTGATTGAGTTAATAGGTCACTCAGGTCATAAAACATGTTGGCAAGCATCTTCCTAACACGGACTACCATGCTTCCTGAGTTCAGGCTTCAGAGCACTGGCTTCTCATCCAGAGGATGCAAATTCTGTTTCCACTACCCACATAGGTGCTAATAACAATCCTTCGGAGGATCTGACACCTCTTCTGCCCTCCATGGACACTGCACACAAGTGTGCACAGACATTCAAGCAGTCAAAACACCTATGTACATAAAATAAAAGTAAACAAAACGTCAAGGGCCTGGAGAGATGGCTCAGAGGTTAAGAGCACTGGCTGCTCTTCCAGAGGTCTCGAGTTCAATTCCCAGCAACCATATGGTGGCTTGTAACCATTTATGAGATCTGGTGCCCTCTTCTGGTGGTGCAGGCATACATGCAGGCAGAACATGGTAAACTAAATTAGTAATTTTTTAATCTCAAAAGAAATTAATTATGTCTTAAAGAAAATAACTTTGAATTATAAAAAAAGTCTTTAACGAACAACTTTGTTTTCAAAAATCAAAGACCTTAGACTCTAGGAAGAACAGTTTGCTTTCATTATCAGTAATGACAGTTTCTTAATACTGTGATGCTTAGGAATTGTGAGTGTGGCTCAGTGCTAACATGTTTACCTAGCATGCACAGTGCACTGTGTTTGACTCCCCAGTACCATGCGGGGAGGGCGAGCTTTTCGACTACCATAACCTCTGCTCATGACCTATCACACATGCTTATTAAGATATTTGCATGAACTGTCTTAGCATCTTAAGATGCTAAATTACTAGGATGTCAGTTCAAATAATTTACCAATTCATTTTCTCTCAGAAGGAATCTTTTTCCTTAATTTTTGCACTTGTGGTCTTAATTGCAATAATATTTGCATGCCACTTCATGTTTCTTGGCAAGGTGTGGATGATACATTGTTACGTTTTGTGCAGGCATCATAGTCTCACTAAATCCTTTACAGAAAGTATTTCAAACATTTTTTTCACTTTGCTTAAATGGATATTGCCCTAAATTGTTCTTATATATCTTAAGAGGAAAACAAAAATTCCCATTAGGTAAAATAAAATTTAAAAATCTAGAAACTTTTAAATGTTTAGGAAGGATACTTTAGAATTATTACATAATTCCATTTGTTTTGTCCTCTCAGTGTGATGAACCCATTCTTCACAAGACATATCTGCTCTGGTGTGTGGACTGTATTACACACTGACTTCTCTGGACCTTGTGGGTACTGCTGGCCTCTCATCCCTTTAAAGGCCAAAGTTGAGCACTACGTTATCTGAATAGACAACACCTTATTCTCATTCCCCAACGATTCTAAACTTCCACAGCCCCCTCAGTGTCTTTATGAACACAGATGTCATTTTAATAGGGGGAGAGCTGATGTGACAAGAAAGTGACCTGTGGGTGAACCCAAGATCAGGTGAGGGCTGTCAGTTTTTAATTTGAAACTGGTGTCAGGACTGAGAAATGGCTGTTATAATCATGCTTGTAGCTGAACTCCTATAAACTCTGCAAGCAGTCACAAGATGGCTGTTGTGGGCAATATGAAAATAACAATTCCCACGCAGGTCTCAGGGCACCTGGCTAAATCAACTTTATCTTTGAAAAGTGTATAAACAACTCTTGTTCGTGTGATGAGACGTCAGCCCTGAAACCCACTGACAGTGCTCTGAAAAGATTTGCTGTTGGTTTCAAATTACGAAGAAAGAACATTTTTAGAGGAAGCTCTATTTCAAAGAATACATTTATTTTTCTTAGTTCTTTGAAATTTGTGTACAATGTATTTTGGTCATATTTGCCACCGTCCCTTTCCTATGTGCCCAACTTTGTGTTCTTTGTTTTTAAAACACATAAAGTCCAGTTAGACTTGATCATATATACCCTTGGAGGTGTGGCCATTCACTGAAGCATGGTCAATCTACCAAGGGACACACCCTCAAAGAAACCTGACAATCTCTGTCTCCAAGCAACCATCAGTTGCCAATAGCTCCTCAGCTAGGGGTGAGCCTTCATCCCACCTCTCCAAGGAATCAATTTAACTTATGATATAGTCCAAGAAGAAAAGGCATATCATTAAAGACAGGTAGGATGCCTCATTCCTGCAACCTCAGCACTCAGGAGGCAATCTCCTGAGTTACGCAGTGAGTTCCAAGTCAGCTTGGGTTATGGAGTGAGACCTTCTATCTCTCAGAGAGAGAGACAGAGACAGAGAGACAGAGAGACAGACAGAGACAGAGACAGAGAGACAGAGACAAAGAGACAGAAAGACAGAGGCAGATCTTTAGGAGCTACATTACAAACAAGTGGCTAATATTTCAAATTTATAGAGGATTACAGAAATTAAATACCAAGGAAATAAAACTGCCAATCACCAAACGGGCAAATGAACTGAACAGATTTTTTTAAGCAGCCAGGTTGTGGTGGTGAATATCTTTAGTTGCAGCACTGCAGAGGCAGGCAGATCTCTGAGCTCAAGGTCAGCCTGATGTATAAAGGAATTTCGAGGGCAGGCTATACAAAGAAACACTGTCTCAAAAAACCAAAAATAAAATAATCTAAATAAGTACAAATGACCAATAACCATTTTTTAAATACTTTATATATTTAGCCATCAGGGAAATGCAAATTAAAACTACTTTGAGGTAACACTTTATCCCAGTCATAATGGTTATCATCAACAAATCTGACAACTTTAAAACTATAACACCTGTGACCAGCTATTGCACTCCTGGGCTGGTTCTAAGGACTCTACACCCTACCACAGATATGACTGCACCCCCACGCTCATTATTGCTTTAGTCACTATGGCAAAGGATTAGAATCAACTTAGTTGTCCAACAACAGATGAATGAACAACAAAAATTATATGTGTACATATGGATACTACTCACCTCAAAAGAAAAATAAAGTTAAAATTTATAGGAAAATGAATGGACTCAGAATGTATAATATTAAGCAAGGTCTCACATTCTCAGAAAGAAATAAAATACATATTCTCTCTCATATGTGGAATCTAGACAAAATGTATGCATATATGTAAATGAATAGGTATGTGGGTATAGTATAATATGAAGGAAAAAAACAAGACTAAAGTAAGGGGACAAGGGAGGACTGAATGCAGATAGTAGACAAGAATTATGGAAGACAGAGGAAACAAAGGTCACTCTTTCTCTAGCTCTGATGTTGTAAGAAGTATTTGGCTTCATAGGTGGATAAGTGCATAAGATATATTCGATATTAAAGTGTAAATTTAATGTGAAGTTCCATTCTATTCTAACTGTGTAGAAGTTCAGTGAGTTGTATAGGCTTTGTCTCTGGTGAACTTGGTGTGTGGTGTTATTGTTTTCATAAGCTTTTTACAATAAGGTTTTCCATAGTGGCTGTACAAGTTTATATTCCCACCAGCAGTAGATGAGTGTCTGCCAACTAATGAATGGATAATGAAATAGAAAAACAAATAATACATTTCTTTCAACTTTTAAAATTCACCCATCTGGGGCTGGAGAGATGTCTCAGAGGTTAAGAGCACTGACTGCTCTTCCAGGGGTCCTAAGTTCAATTCCCAGCAACCACATGGTGGCTCACAACCATCTACAATTCAATCTGGTGTCCTCTTCTGGCATACAGGCAGAACTCTATATATGTAATAAATAAATAAATCTTTAAAAAATCAAATAAAATAAAATTCACCCGTCTGTTACCTCTACCAAAATGCACATCCTCTCAGTGATTATTCACTTTGTCCAGAAACCTACATTTCACTAATTCTATACTTACAACAAAGTTGTGGAGATTCGTTTTTAGTTTGTATTGGAGACAGCTATGAACTAGGAAACATGGAGGTGCTGCCCGGGATTAAAAACAGTCAGAGATCACAGAGATCCAAATGCACATTGGTCTTACTCCTAACCTGGGACTTGGTTGGGTTCCTAATGCCGCCTCAGCGGTGCTCTTTCCACACCCAGTTGTTCACCTCCCAAACTGTGCACGGCTAATCAAATGGATTGGATGGGGCATAGCAACACCTCCTTTCTTGGCTACCATTATAGTCATTTCACCATTTACTTCTTACTTTCCCCATCCCTACATAATCTATCTCCTTGACCTCTCTGTCCTCTCTATCTCTCAAGTCAAAAAAGTGACTTAAGTTTTAAGGTAATATCAATGCAAAAAAAGAGGCCATGAATTTGAAAGGGGACAAGGAGGGCTACAGGGTTTGGAGGGAGGAAATGGAAGGTGGGAACTCATGTAATTATCATAAAATAAAAGAAATAATGAAAAAGTAAATAAATAAATAGTTGTGAAAACATTCAAAGAAACAGTGGTTGACATGAAACAAGTGAAGATCAAAGCTATGAATCACTGTAGACCGTAAAGAAGGGGGAAGGGAAGAGAGGGGGGATGAAGGAAACAGAAAGGGGGTGCAGTTTTTAATAAACTATAACCAAAGAAAACATGACAGAAACAAAAGAAACTGAATTTACATATGGGAAGATGCACTGGGTGTCTGGGAGTAGTCTCAGAACAATGGACTCCATGGCATACAACAGTAAAAGCATTCAAATTTTAAAGGTGAAATGAAAACCCTTTGGTCCTCATACAAAAAGGAAATCTATTTAATGACTATGAAAGCAATAGCATTTTCAAAAACCACAACTAAAAAGTAATGTTCTTAGAATCCTAGGGACATCGAAAGGTGAAGAGTTTATATCGATCAAAGTGTGCCTCAAGTGTGAATGGTATCTGGACACCTTAAAAATTAGACGAATTCCTGAAAGAATGAACATGCATTTCTCTCCTGGGTGGCATCGGAAAGGATAATGGCATTAAATCGAACATGCCTGAGGTATCAGTGACAGAAGGACTGATGTCCACAGCTGGGATATTTATCTCTGCAGAGCTAAGTCTGTAAGGATGAGCCTTTGAACACAGTGCAGTAAAGTATGTGGGTGGGACTTTTCAATAAAACAGGACAGAGCTAAAAACTCATGGCTTTCTGACTTATGTAGCTCAGAAAATAACATTTAAAGATGGCAGGCCACATAATAACAAAATTTAAAGATGGCAGGTCACATAATAACAAAAAGGGAGGTCTGGGATTAACCACTGGTGCTAGAGCACTAAATCCTAATTACCTGGGGAAATTTCAACTGATATGAAGATGTAAAAATGACAGCATGACCAGATTGAGCGTAATATAAATGGTAACTATATCACAACAAAATGGAAGCCTAATATGTCCATTGCAATATCAAATGTAAAAGTAATTCACTGAATAAGAAAAATGTTTCGAAAGCACTTCATAAAATAAAATCCAACTCAATGGTGCAATTCAACTGTGCTTCAAATGACTTCTATAATCATACTTGAACAAAACAAACTTCAAGAAACTCTGACTACTGTATATTCAGAAAGTTGGGTGGGGATACTGATCCAAATAGATCTAAGTCTGACAGGTATGTGTTGACATGGTTGTAATATTCTGAAACTATTTGACATGGTTGTAGTAATTGTGACAGCTCACAGTCACCTGTAACTCCAGTTCCAGGGGGATCCAACACCCTCTTCTAACCCCCTCAAAACCAGGCATTCTCAGAGTGTATTTACATACAATCAGGCACAACACTCATACATGTAGAATAAAACTTAACAAATCTCTCTTTTAAAAAAAGTAATTTTGACAGGGGCTGGAGAGATGGCTCAGTGGTTAAGAGCTCTGGCTGCTCTTCCAGAGAACCCAGGTTCAGTTCTCAGCACTGGCATGGTGGCTCACACCTGTCGGTAACTCCGGCCCAGTGCCTTCTTCTGACCTCCATGGGCGATGCATGTACACCATACACAGACACACGTGCAGGCAAATATCCATGCCTGTTAAGAGAAGTCTCTAATCCCTCCTATCTTGGTTCCCTATAGGCTCAACAGTATTTTATTGACATAAGACTTCCCCAACATCTCCTCTTTTCTGTTTAAACAAAAAGAAAGGTCTTAACTTTAACATAGTCAAATTGTATATGACAGAACAGTTATCAAGTAAGAACACAGTTACAACATTTTGTCTATTAACATTTAGCAAGATCTAAAGAAAATATCATCCATCCCATCCTTGTGAGTCCAAAGTCCTATATGTAGCTTATCTTTTATCATAACTAAGGAAAACTATAATTATAACTATCTGTCTTCAACTCCATCAAAGACCACAGAAGGATAATATATAAACACTAGGATTGACAGAGGTATCTTACTGCCTGGACAGTCACCCGAAGTTCCTCTGTAACGTTGGGGCATCCATCTTCAGCCCATAGGCCACAATGTGTCTGGAACACTTCTCAGCAAAGCAGGAAATTTCAAACTGTCCATCTGCGCTGGCAGTCTGTCAGTCATTTTTCTTTGTCCTGTAGAAAGTCTCTTAGACTCTTTCATGAAGCAGGAACCCTATAAGACTGAGGTCAGCAGTCACTTTTCTGTGGGTCCTGCATGTCCAGTTTATACACCAACAGTCAGTCTAGGCAAGAGCAGTTTCTTGCCCAAATGGCTAATCTTGCCATGTTGAAAGCAAACTCCATAACGAGTTTCTCCGATGCCCATCTTCCTCTCAGACGTAATTGGTGCTGCCAGGAGCAGACATTTCTCATTGTCAAGAAAAACCCTAAACTATTTTAAATGCCATTTTCTGAAGGTCTTTGAGAGGTTTGAAGATTGTTTATCTATCTCAAATATATTTCTGTATATCTAGAAAACCTAACTTACCTAACTATAAATTCTACCTATTATAAGTAACTATCTATAATCTGCATTCAATTATGCATTACGTTGTAAAAGATCAGTATAAGCACAATACTTAATCAAGAGGAGAAATATACACATCACAAAATTGACCTTGAATTTGTATCAATAAATGAAAAACAATACCCATACCATAATTCCCTTTTTTACCATTAAAAAATATTGGCTGTGATCATTAGCCAATTATAAACAATCCAATTTAAATGAAAACAAAGATTTATAAACAAGATGGGAATTGGGACGTCGTTCATTCCAAACTGCTTCCTGCTGGAAGGGGGCGCTGTTCACACCATGGGGATCATGACAAAACTCAGAAACCTGTATAAGTCCTTATTTTTGTGGTCTGTAAAACTCCATCATCTTAGCTGTCTCAATTGTTGAAACGCCTTGCCCACTGCTTCCGGGGGTCTTGGTTCATGAAGCCACAGAAGCCTGGAAGGAATCCTCAGCTTTTCATTTTCTGTGGAAACATAAACTAAAACTCCTTTTCCGAGTAACATATCCTTATACTTAAATTTTGAAGTCATGGCATTTTTAAAAGATAGAAGTTGGATTAATTCAGCAGCATTTATAATCAAGTGTACTTTAGTTGTTCCTTCCTTAGCAATGAAAAAACTGAAAAACATAATAGCGTACAGTATCCAGACTCTCTGCGTATTTTCCATCTTTACTTGGCTTATTTATTTATTTATTATTACTTTATTTCTTTTACTTTTATTTACTTTTCTTTGAGACAGGGTTTCTCTTTTGAAATCCGCCTGCCTCTGCCTCTGGAGTAAATCCTACCGGCCTGCGCCACCACAACGCCGGCTTTTGTATTTATTTACCACTTTGCCGTTTCATTTTCTCTCTCAATCTCACGTATATTTTTAAACACACTGTAAACCTTTAGAGATTTTCTTCATACAAGTCTGACTTTACTGTAAATCTTTACGTTTTTCTGGCCACGTGTCTTATCTGTAAAACCCGCGGCTGTTTTAAACAGCCGGTTTTTTTTTTCAAGATGGCGGGCGTAAGCGTGACTACAGCTTACCGCCTCAGTCCATGCTGACCTCCAGCAAAAGCTGCCACTTCCAGCTGTACGTACACACCTTTTAATCGTTAGCAGAGTCTCTTAAAACAACCATGCTGGTTTTTTTTTTTTTTTTTATGCCGAGTCAGGAAGACTCCGGTAAGCGAGCCATGTGAATCTCGGCTCATTGCTAGCAAAACAGAGCACACCTGAGAAAAATGCTGCTACCAAAAATCTGTGCTTCTCTCCGTTCTTCTGTTTCTAAAATTCCTTTAAAGCTTTTGTCATTCTGCGTGGAAATTCATGATCCCACTTCTGACACCATTCTGTTAAGAGAAGTCTTTTCCTTGAGAGAAGCTTTTCCGCCAGCCTGGTTCTAGAGCTGCTTTCCCGCCAGCCTGGTTCTAGTGCTGCATCAATCCCAAATAAACACACAGGAGGCTATATTAATTATGAAGCTGTTGGCCTTGCTTGTTTCTTACTAGCTAGCTCTGACTTAAGTAATTACCCCATAATTGTTAATCTAAGTATGTTTCTTACCGGAGAGGTTTCCGGGCTTCCTACCCCAATGGCGTTACATCTCGAACTCCCTCGTGTTTCTCCTTCCCAGAGTTCTCCTGGACTCCTAATCCCTCCTATCTTGGTTCCCTATAGGCTCAACAGTACTTTATTGACATAAGACTTCCCCAACACATGCCATACACATAAAGTAAAAATAAACCATGCATTTTATTTTAAATTTAACTTTGAAAAGCATGGCCATATGAAAATAAACTGCTATACCACATTGTCCAATCTGTTTTGTCTTAAAAATCAGATTTTAACTGTGCACATGAAATATATATGTATATATATAATTTTAGCATTACATTTCTAAAACTGTTCAGATTCTAATAGAAGCACTTGTTTCTAAAATAATTTGTTCCTAAATTTTTCTGTGGACGCCTATGCAAGCATGTGTTTACATGAGTGCACACACACACACACACACACTTGCATGAAATTTGAAAAATAAGTCCTGTTTTAAGACACAGTCTCATGATAGATCCCCACTTAAATAAAGAAAATCTCTAAAAAAATTCTTCCTGGCATGATCAATTATTTTTCATGTCTTTAATAATAATAGATAAAGTTTTCCAGTAATCAAAAAACCCAAATAATTTGAGATCTATTCCAATTTTTATCCATACTTGAGTCTAATAACAGTACAATTTCAACATGGTTACCACAATCATGTCATAATAGTAGATTCAACCTTCTATACCATGTCTGTAAAACATGGAGCTAAAGCAAAATGAATTAATAAAAAACACAATTCAAAAATAGTAAGTGCTTAAATTCTCCTTGGTCACTACGATCTATGCTTTCCAATAAATCCATAACCAAAGGGTTGGGTTTTGTTTTTGTTTTTTGTTGTTGTTTTTTTTCCTATTCCAAGACACTGCATTTTTTCCCAGTCTCTACAAAGTGAATATTCTTCATTCATCAAGGATTCTGTCCCTACCAGTTTTCTTTATAGCGGCATAACTTCATACCTCAGATAATTTCTGCCCCGGCAATTTTCTGCATGCAGATAAAAGACTGCCTTTTGGAAGGGCAGGGAGGAGTTGGATGGAGGAGGAACCAGTCTAAACAGCACCACTGGCATTTATCCACTAGATGTCAGTCATGCAGTTAGCATCAATTTACATCCTTAATCCCTATGACACAACCGGAAAACACCGGAACTAATGCAGTCCCTGGGTTTGAATGTAGTGTACCACAAAGAGGACTAGAGTCTCACACAGTGTCACCTGCCCTGGTGACTGGAAACTCTGTCTTGCTCTAATAAGGGCTAAAGCCATCGGGGAAATGCAGGCTTTCCCCAAGTGTCAAGGTTAGTGAAGGACGACTGTGCTAGCGGAACTTGAGGTGACTCCTGTCTCTTTATAAGAAAGAATATGTTACCCTTTCAGAGAGCAAGGTTTTGAAGCACTAAATTTGGGGAAGCAGGAGTGGAGAACTGACCATTTCTTATATGTGTGGAATATTTCAGAGAATACACACTAAAAACAAGTGCTCGTTATATGAAAAATTAATTAGTCTTGGGGAAATTGATATTAGAAGACAAAGTATCTTGGTTGTTGTCACCAAAATCATGAGTAAATTCCGTTCTTCAAATGTCAAATGCCTGGTGTATGTTTCTCAGTAAAATTGTGTGTGTACCATTTATTAAGACTTTCTTAAGGATTCCCACTGTTGTGTAAGATGTGTGTCAGGTAGATTAGCAATGTCCGTTCACCCAATTATCAGCTGATTAGCTCTGTCTGTTCGCCCAAGTCCTTAGGTAGATTGGCAGTCTGGTTCAGTGTGTTCATTACTACCATGGCCTGTGTATAAACTCCTTGCCATGTGACCAGTCTTGCCATAATTCCATACAACTCCCAAATTAATATGGGGGTCAAAATAAGAGTAAGATCTATGAAGACTTCTGGGAAAGTTTTGATTTCATCCACAGCAAAACAAATAAACCACATTAAATGTTCTCAGATTTTTCTTCCACCTCCTTTAGTTTGCAATTTCATAATGTAACATAATATTCCTTTATAATAAAAAAATGTTATGCTGACTAACCAAAGCATGTTAGTTCTTGAAGGCTGTGAATGTGCATTCTGTATTGCTCACCAGTAACTCTTTTTCCGGCTTCCACACACAAATGGATGGTTATGGTTTTGTCCTCTGATGCCCGATCAAAGGCAAAGATTTCTTCCTTTTGTGTTGTCTCTGCTCCCATTCTTCAGCCTCAGCCCCCAACTCATGGTGTCGATCCCTAGACCCCACACTGCACAACAGCCTCTTTGAAAGAACAAGACTCCGGAGAATTACTGAGACACACCCCCTTAAATTCTACAGTAGATGAACTCACAGATGAGAGAAGGTTCCTATTTACCGTGTTCCCGGTTGTAGTGGGAGCCATGTTTTCCTTTAATGGGATCGATTTGCCATACTGATGAAGTCTCCAATACGGGATGCCTCAGCAAGCAATCTGCCCATCACACATATTGGGAGAACCAAGAAGTGAACTTGAAATTCTAAGGTACACAGATGCCCTCCTCCTGATGAGGACAAGCTTCTAGCCACATCGCTACCGAAGTAAATCACTCCGCTCAGCACATGACCGTCGGTCCACTTAGTGCCAACCCCTGCACTGAGCTTTAGAAATAAACTCCTGAGCAGGGCAGGCAGATGAAGCAGGTCTCAAATAACTGAGAAGTCTGCTAGAAAATAGGGATTAAACCAAAGCCCGCGAGACTCTAACGGGAAATAAAATGACTGGGAAGCCTGGTGTTGCATAAAACAATTCAGCAGACAGTATGACGACAGTAGGAACGAAAGCTAATGCTGGGCAGAGCGAGAGCGTGGATGCTCCAAGCAACATGTTCTAAAATGGGGAAGAATCCCATGTAAAAAACAGAGATAGCGTTCCCCAAAGTCCTGGATGCACGGACACCGAGTTTTGGAGAATCCTCAGACACTGCTTCAGAGTTCAGGGGCCCTGGCAGAGTTCAGGGGAGCACATTACATGGATAGTATCCTTGAACACACGGTTTTCCTTACTAGCTTTGGTTTTAGTTTCTCAGCAATCTTACCAAAGTGTGTTGCTAATTGAAAAATAAATAAATTCAAAGCAGGGTACCCAGAGAAAAGCAAGTCCCTCCACCTTGGTATCGTTGCTGCTGGTTCCCCAGGAAAAACCTTAAAGAGAAAACTCAGGGAGACACCAAAGCTGCAGCTGCTGGCACTTTGCACAACATATAAAGGACAGAGCAGTTAATAGACTGTCAGAGGGAGAAGTTTATTAAGCCAAGCAATTAGCTCTTTACTTTCAAGGCCTGTGGCGAGACTGAATGGCACAAAACACACAAGGCGACCGAAGCTTTTGGAAAAGAACAGCAAAGTGTTCGGGGATTTGGGAACAAGGTACAGGCTTAAGGAGCATTTGCCTGGCACTCTTTCTGGGAAGCTTTCCCTTGTATCTTAGCACCTGGCAATAGACAAGGCAGATATAGGGGCTCCCTGTGATAGTCAGCATCCACTCAGAAGTCATAGTGGGTGGAGCACTGTGACTTGTGGTGAGCAGCAGGCTTCTGGTTGGTCAGGTCAACCGGATGATACCACAGCGCTGCACCTGAGGCCATGAGGGAGGCCAGCATGAATGAGAAGAGCAACTTGGGAACCAGTGTGCCCTCTGGAGGAGTGTGGAATAGGAATAGGTAGGTCTCAAATGGGCCAAGTAAATTACCATGCTCCATAGTCCCAGCTGGATTGCACTCCAGACCACAGACCTCTGCAGAGTGCTCCTCCAGGATACCTGTTTCCTCTCAATATACTGTTGAAAGAGGAGAGGGTGGGGAGCCTGGAATAGCCAAGAAGATCTCCAGCATTGAGCAGATATTTCATTCAGTTCTCACTGCAACCCTTCGGGCCATTTGGAGGACTTCCGTTTCACAGAAAAAGAACCTGCAGCCTGGACAGGTAGCCCACAAGGTCCTCTGGCCACAGGAAGTTAGCAAACCTGGATGGAAAAGCATGTCAGTCTCACTCAAACATTCATGATTATTTTGAAACTACTCATATTTCTTCCCATTGTAATGTTTCTACTCTGTAGTACCGTGTCTACTGTTTTTGAGACTTACTATGAGTTAGAACCATGTTGTCTAGATCTTGAGATATATGAGGTTGCTTCCTTCCTGGTTATCTAAAAGGACATGGGGGAAAATATTACAATATGTAATTCAAAAAGCAGAAGTATACAAGGACATACACATTAAATGAACAGAATTCTTTAAAAAGGATTGAGTAACTAAGTGAAAGACTAAGCAACTGGATAGTCAAACTTTGAATCACCTAAAGATAAGCTCACGTTTTTTAAAAAACATATTAAATACCTGGGTAGCGAGTTGACCCCATTCCTCGATTGATTTGATTAATATTCTAAGGAAATATGGAGTCGTATTGACAATATTAGAAAATTTTGTATGCATGATAAAATACGCATAAGGAAAATGTCACAGCATAGGGGCTACTATAGAAAAGGGATAGGATATTTCTTAAAACAAATCACATTTTCAGTCAAAATGAAAAGCTGTTAATTCTCTCTAACAGACTGTCAATTTCCCTTGGAAAATAAAGTGAATTTTTTTTTCTACTGCTTATGCCATTTTGACTTCCCTTGTGTTCAAGTGAACTCCCCGGAGATTGGCCTGTGTCTTGGCATGAAACGTAATTAGTGTTCACAGATAAAGGAGATTATGACCCACGCCCTTTCACACTCCAAACTCTCCAACCCAAAGCAACCTAAAGGTTGTTCCCCATCCAGAAAACTGTTCTATCTATGAAAACATCACTAGCCCCTCCCATTTCCTCAATATTCTGACCTTCCCCCAGCTGGTCAGCCAGCCCCACAATCCATTAGACTCCACAGCAAAAATCAAATGCATCCACGCTGGAGCTGTAATTCAATTCATCTTCTCCTTGGGTTTCCTCTGCTCTGTGCCAGGGTCATTTGTAAGGCCATCACTCACTCCTAACTGTTGCACCTGTGCTTCCCTTCAAACACCCCTTCCTCCCGCCAGCCCTCCCGCGCCCCCATCCTCCCAGGCACCCGGTGCCCTAATCACCTTTTTCCCATGCACAAAAGCCTTCCTCTGCGAGGGAGGAATGCTAGAATTCCCCCAAGCATTGGCAAGGAAATATTTAAATGTAATCAGATGTTCTTCCTTTGTTTTATTTTTTCCTAGGGAAATTAATCTCTCTGAGGTATTCCATGGATTCTTTGGCTCTTCCGAGAGGCAACACCATCCCGCGGTGTGTCGGGGCTCACAGCTTGCAAAAGCTAAATATTTCCTTCTCCTCGGCTGCCGACACAGATGATACGTGCCCGATTTCCTCAACCATCTCTAATTGAATACTCTGCTTCATTTAAATTGTTTTAAACTTGGCTGTGAGAAATGTGGGGCTGGCCACACTACCCTCCCCCACTGGCAGAATGACTGGCAGCTGAGGCTTTCCAACAGTTAACAAGCTTGAGAAACACAGCAGTTCCCCTGATCACTGCCAGTCTGCTGCTCCTGGACTATCTCCTATGGCACTGACCAGAAAACCTAGACGGTATTACCTCCCTTGTCTGTAAGGACTTTCAAAGTCAAGCTGGTCTTCAACTCTGCACTGCATGAGTTTAAGACCCATTTCTTGGTTTCTCCAAATTTCTCTCCTTCATTATTTATAACATGTGATAATGTCATCACATAGGACACATACTTGTGTTCTTTTTTTTTCTTCATGTTTTTAGCATCTTTAAAAGTTGCTGATGAGAGAGAAGCTGTACCTCCTCGAGCTAACCATCTTTTAGAGCTAACTAAAGGCTAGGGCACATCAGCCAAGCACAACACCATGGCCTCAGCCACCTCCTATCTAACACACTGCGCCTGTATTTCTCCTGCTTCAAGTCATTCTAGGTCTCTGGGACCAAGAACTCCGGAGTCCAGAGGAAATGTTCATGCTTAGCCCCCCCCTCTCCTGCCTCATTGTTCCCAGAGAAACCCCATTAAAGACACTGGCTTTTCTAGCTCTGTCCCTGCCTACTGACCTGCCCTGGTGCTGCCCCCCCCCCATTCCTGGGGTTACTGTGGCAGTAGCAAGCTTTCCTGTCACTACTGCTGACCTCTGTGTGTGTGCCCACTCAGTCACAACTCAATAGATTAAATGAGGACAATATCTAATTAATGTAAATGTCTCTCCTTCCCACATTGTCATTTAAGTTAGTGAATGTCCACAAATCATAATTAGATACAGTGGGCAAAGACACAGGCGGGTCTGCGACTATCAGAACAAAGAGGATGGTGGGGATCTGGGGTGGACGAGGCTGCTGTGCATGGGCTGAAACCAGCACCTCCTCTGTTGCTGGGTCCAGGGTGCTGAGGCCCTTGGGAGTGTGAGTTCGCGATAGGTTCTCCGATGCTGCTGACACTGGCTCCCTGGATAATATTTTGAGAACTGCAGCTTGGGAGCATGGGAAAATGAACAGTTGGGGTAAATGACCGTCCCATTAGGATAAATAAATCTCTCAAGCTGGATAAAAAACAAAGTTTGGGAGTTCAGGGAAAGAACGAACAAAGGCAAACTGCTTTTTGTTGGCTTAAACCTTGATGTCTAAAGTAAGAACACCCTCCTGGCCTCTGAAGAAAGATGGTCCAGGATCCTCTAGGGCATTGGTGTCTGTCTGTCTGTCCTATCTGTCTGTCTGTCTGTCTGTGTTAGATAAGGGTTACTTGTCCCTCTTCTCCATATGTTTTTGGCTGACGTGACATGGCCAGCATTAGCACTGACAGCATATTCACTGCAGTAGCCTCTATACCCTGCTTGGAAATAAGCAGGTGATAGTGACGTCTGACAATCAGGTTTCACATTCAGGACAGCAGAGGCAAACTCACCAGGCTCTGGGCCTGGCCGAGCCTGGCAGCAAGGTACCACAGTGGCTACGTGGCTCCGGGCCATCTGCCCTGAGGTAAGTCCTCAGTGGGCTTCTCTACGGTGATGAGCAAAGGCTCTGGCCCATTTCCTCCAGTTTCTAAGGCTTGCAGCCTGGATTCCTTAGGTCAAACACCTAAACGACTTCTACTCTGCCCCTTCCATTCTGTCCTCTATAAAACAACAAAGACTCAAGCACCATCTTGAGTTCTCTCAGGTTTCCTTGTGGAAATGTAGAATGAATTTTTCCTTCCCCTTCCCCTTCTTCTTCCTCTGCTTCTCCTTCTCCTTCTTTTAGTAGTCACATTCACAGTGCCACTCACAGGCCGAAGAGATGACCCTGCAGTTACAAGTCTGAACTGCTCTGTCAGAGTACGGGAGTTCAGTTCCTATGTCAGGTGGCTCACAGCCATCTGTGACTTCAGGGCCCTCTAGGCTCTGTATACACATGCACACACACACACACACACACACACACACACACACGAATTAAAAGAGTAAAATTTTAACAAAAATAGTGCCGCTCTTATCACATGTCAACTCAGCATAGTTCAGAAAATCAGATTTTTCCCACGTCAGACTGTACGAAGCCTGGCATCAGCCTGGCAGGTCGGTTATTTCCACATGTTGCTGAGCGTGAACAGCAGGACCAGTACATCCATGTGAGTGGACCAAGACTCAGGGAGCAAGGCAGACTCCGAACAGAGTTAACAGAGCCAACACAAGACAAGATCACAGCTGACTGTGAATTTCAGATAAATCATGAATAAGTTCTTCATATCCATTTACCCCAAAGCTTGGGATACAATTACAATGAAAATGTAAAATCAAATACAATTCCCCATTTAGCTGAGATCCCAATAGCAAAGAATTGCTGTCCCTACTCTCCAGGGTTCCCTCGAAGCTGATCCACAGGCTCTGTGCTATGGGGGCAGGGGGAGGGGTGAAATGGCGCAGAAGCTTAGAAACTGAATTCCGCATGAGACAGAAACAGACAAGCTTGGAAAGCCCCTTCCCTCTGCGGTGAGCAGCCCCTGAGGTTCCACACTGCGGTCAGGAAGCTTGTTAACTACAGCCCAACACCACTTTATAAATCATTACCTACTTCCTGGGCATTAACATTACCAAACAGCAAGGGACAGCTTGGGAGCTATTATCCTGCAGCCCAGCTCGCATCAGAAACATTAGCTCACAGTGCATTTGTGCATTTCAATATGGGGCGGCTCCTTCTGAGGGCAACTTCTAAACCTCTTCACGATGGCCCCCTTTTAAAATGATCCCTCCCTACCTGTCCGGATTTAGCTTTCTTTTTGATTACATCACTGTTATATAATCCATGTCCAGGTTTTCACCATTTTCCCTCAACAAATCAGAGATATTAATAAATATTGTTAAGTGCTGTGGGTAAAAAGAATGAGACACCTGTTTATGAACCAAATACTTCAAATATTTGGGAATGGGACTGCCAAGATGACAGAAGGAACAAGAGCACTTGCTGCTCTTACAGAGGACCTGGGTTCAGTTCTCAGCACCCACCTGGCAGCTCAAAACCATCTGTAATAGTTCAGGGGTCTCTGACACCCTCTTCTGGACTCTGTGGGCACTTCATGCATGTGATACAATTTAAATACATGCATTCAAAAATAGACACACATAAAATAAAAATAATCTTTAAAATAAAACGTGAAGTTTAGCGTTTTACTTCAGGTTACTATTGCTATGATAAACACCATGACCAAGTTGGGGAGGAAAGGGTTTGTTCAGCTTACACTTCCAGATCACTGTTCATCACCGAAGAAAGTCAGAACAGGAACTCAACAAGGCAGAAGCCTGGAAGCCTGAGTTGATGTAGAGACCGTGGAGGGTGCTGCCTACTGGCTTGCTTCCCCTGGCTTGCTCAACCCACCTTCTTATAGAACCCTGGACCACCTGCCCAGGGATGACCCTACCCACAGTGGGCTGGGCTCTCCTCCATTAAGCACTAACTAAGAAAATGGCCCAAAGTCAGATCTCATGGAGACATTTTCTCAATTGAGATGCCCTCCTTTCAGATAACTCCAGCTTGTGTCAGGTTGACATAAGACTCTCCAGTGCATTTAGGTAATTTGGAAGGCATTTGTCAGTCTAGAGCTAGAGCCGTGCTGCCTAGTAAATGCACAATAATGCTTTCCTTGACGTGACTCCCTCCTCCAAGGAAAATAGAACCT
Organism: Mesocricetus auratus; assembly: GCF_017639785.1. NCBI lineage: Eukaryota > Metazoa > Chordata > Mammalia > Rodentia > Cricetidae > Mesocricetus > Mesocricetus auratus. The sequence continues at coordinate 52,418,495 of NW_024429266.1, forward strand.
GTCTAACAGCAACTTGTACAGGTTGTTTTTGTCCTTGATACCCTGGCCCAAAAATAGGAAACTAGGACACATACCTGGGTGTGGTTAGAATTCTGCTGGTTCTGTGCTAGAAGGGAAGACACAGAAAGGGGTCACAGAGAAGAAAGGGAAAAGCAGACAGATGAATCAGCAGCTTAACTCCTCCATCCCCTCATGATGCAGGACTGAAGAGCCTGCCACGTGTGTCTCAAATACATGTCGACATCAGAACCAGAGGAATGAATACAGAAACCCTTGCCTGAGGTGAACAGTAAATACAATATGTATGAAAGCCAACAGGCAACTATGACATTTCACCTAAATGCCAAAAATAAATGGAAAGAAAAGAGAGACAAAGGAAAGGTGTGAAACCATTTTGGATGAGATGCTCAAGAAGATGTCACTGAGAATAAGACATTCAGATGAGCGCTGATACAGGAGCACAGTGAAGCTCTTGAGAGGGAGATACGAAGGGGGTGGCTTGGTGAGCATCCTGACAGGGGGTATTTTAGTACTTTGGAGAACCGCTAGACTCAACTGATAGAGTTACTTTGGGCACATAGGTGGTACTGATGGAATGCTCACCATCATTGCCTTTGGCAAGTGGCCATCGATAGCCCATTGCTTGTCTACTGTGGTGATCAACTGTGACAAGAAGGGTTTATTTGGTTGTGGTAGCATATGCCTATAATCCCAACATTCAGGAAGCTGAGGCAGGAGGATCTCAAAGGGGTTACCCTGGGCCAGAGGAAAAAGAATGTCAACTGACAGGGAAAGGATTTGATGTCTGCAGCACAGTGGGTTTGGGCATAGATCTCATACTCATCACAAAGAACATTTAAATTTACTTCCGTGTCCAAGTCCAGATCAGTGCAGAACATGAGAAAAACATGCCACCACTACTCAGGCTTGGAATTCGGCCAGAAAGAAGGCACTCTGGGAGAAAGGTCCATCAGTTAACATATGGCAGTGGTGATTTAGGTATTTGCCCAAAGAGACTACCATGTGAAAAGGCATCGTTGTCTGTTGCTGATGATGGCTCATGCATGAATTATATTTTACCTAGATAAAATGTATTTAGAGAAGGGCTGTTGGCACAGATCTGGAATCAGACTACATGTGAACCTCATCATATAGATAAAATGATGTCACAATAATTTATAGAAGTGCCAACTGAATTTCCACTGGATGAGAAAATAAAACACAACCTTGACTTTTGAGAAACAGGGCTCTTGCTCATACACTAAAATTGGAAGAATACAGAGAAGATTAGCATGGCCCCCACACAAAGGTGACACACAAATTCATGAAGTGTCCCATAGTTTTACAAAAGAAAGAAATGGAGAATAAGTATTTTAGAGGAAAGCAGATCATAAGAAAAACAATGAATCATTTATACCAGTGGTTCTCAGTTTTCCTGTGACCCTTTAATACAGTTCCTCACGCTGTGGTGACCCCCAACCATAAAATTATTTTCATTGCTACCTTTTAACCATAATTTTGATACTGTTTTGAATCTTAATATAAATATCTGATATGCAGGATATCTGATACAGACCCCTGTGAAAGAAGTGTTTGATACCTCCCCACCAGGAGTTGTGACACGGGTTAAGTACTGAGATAAAGACAGAGGAGCGATTGAAGGGCCCCTAAAACAGAGGCACTAGAGCAAAGGCCAGCATCTGGGTGGCCAGATAGTGCCCAGGCTATGCTGAAGACTGTAAGAGGTCTTTTCGTACTGGGTGCCTGCCAACTCTTAGGCAGTACCCCAAACAAGTGGTGTGTCTGGATCGTAGCAAAGTGTGCTAGGTCTGTTGGATGCTTCAGGCTTCACTGTGTTACAGGTTAACATGCACCATGTTATGCTGTGTTTGAGGGAAGCTGCACTATTGGGGTTCGCTGGCTGTTGTTTTTGAGGTGCCAGGATCACCCCCTGGGGCCTCAGGCATGCAAGTCCATTGCTGCTAAGCTATATCCCTGGTATTCTGTATGTTCCTTTCTGAGAATTAACTCATAGAAATCTTATTCTCTGTGCTTCTTTTAAAAGTATCGTTTAGCAAGGGTCAGAAGATCTCTCCTTGACCAGGCCATCAAAGAATACGCTTTGGGTCCCACTATCATTGTGTTGATCACAAGGTCAATATGAACCACTGATAAAGCTCTCTCACATTATGATTTGGCTTCAAATCATCTCAAGGTTAGAACTGTGTGTCTGTGGGGAGTTACCATAAACAAGAAAAACAGACATTCCAGCCGAGGAAACTCACACTGAGGATTGTAGACCGCAGAATTTGGGAGAAGGCACAGGCATTGACCACGATCCCACCATCAAAGCTCAGCACTAACTCTAGCCTGGCATCTTCCAATGCAGTTGTCCTAGTTCACGCTCCACACACCCCAGGCTCTAACAGAGTGATCAGCCTGCAGATACCTCCCTCCGGATTTCAAAGTATTCCCAGCTCTGGCTGGCCTTCATGCCCTTCTCCCCTTAAGTGTTCCCTTCCACTGTAAACCCACAAATGATACCTCTTGGGACATGGCTCAGTAGATTCTCATCTAGAAATGTTAATATAGTATTTGCAATACAAATATATGTAACCCATGCCTGTTGCAACACTGTTTGCTGGTTGCAAATTAAAATTCCATAAGTGCCCCATCAATAGTAGATTTGTTTCTCAAATAAGGATCTCATCCATACTCTAGAATACAATGTTATGAGAAGTATCAGTGTAAATATATATCACTACATGACAAGATGACCTGTATTAAGTGAAATAACAAGTATATTATTAACCACACATTCTTTTAATTATACATGTGTATGTGTCTGAGTGGGAAGGAAATATATTTATTTTTGTATACATTGAAATGTTGTACACAAAATGCTTAGAAGGTGATATTCTAGAGGCAATACAATAGGAACAGTCTCTTAAAGCATTTTAGTAACTTTTAATTTTATTTTAAATTTGAAACTGCAGTGATTTTAAGTCAGATAATACAAGTATACGAATGTCATCCTGACAATGTGGGAGTGTATATGTTAATCAAATGGATCAGCACACACATGTGTAACCAGAATCCTTTAGTGAGAAGAGAGAATAGTGAAGCAGGGAAAAAAATGTTCTGAGAAAATGATAACTAAGAATTTTCTTCAGTTATTGGGAGCTATTAAGACACAGATACAGGGTTAGAGAGATAGCTTAGTGGTTAAGAGTTCTGGCTGCTCTTCCAGAGGCCCCGGATTCAATTCCTAGCACCCACATGGCAGCAACTCATAACTGCCTGTAACTCCAGTTCCAGGGAATTAGACACCTTCACACAGACATACACACCAGCAAAGTATGAATGAACAGACGCAGATTTACAAAGCAAAACATGGAGTAACTACAAGGCACTGTCCACTCCACAGAGCACGCTCAAGAGCTGAAAACCAAGAGGAAGGAACTGTCGTGAGAGCTGCTGGAGAGGCAGGATGTGCATTCAAAATATGCAAAGATTGTATTAGATGGACAGGGAAGTAAAGAGAATCACTGCACATATCTCAGAAATAGTGCAAACCAGAGGCAAGTCGTGTTTTTAAAGTGCTTGGATAAAACCCTGTGATAAAACCTGAATTCTCTGCATAGCCAAAATATAATTCCAGGAATCCAGTAGAAACATAAACTGTCTTGTTAATGTAAGGGTGCACACCTGTAATCCTAGTACTTGGGAGGCTGAGCCAGAACAGTTGTTGACGTAATTCAAGGCCAGGCTTGGATACACAGTCAGACATCATCCCAAAAGAAGAAGCAAAATAAGTAGCTTAAAAAAACACTTTCTCAAAGAAGTGAAAACTGAGTTTATTATCAAGGACACACATTGTAAGGAAAGCACCAGAAACTCCTGCAGGTGAAAGGAACACAGCACCAGATAGACAAGCAAGGAGTACTAGATACAGTATAAAGATAAATAAAGCATTTTATTTTTAATTTCTTAAAAGACAACTACCTATAAAAACTAAAGTGTAACCATATTCTGTGACTAAAAAAATACATTCATAAAATGCATAGGCATGACACAAAGGAGGTGAGAGAGGGATTTGCAAGGCACATCGTGCCTTCCTTACACTGTCCGTCAAGCAATGTGTTCTTATGTGAAGATAGGCTTAGGCGACTCAAGTTGCATATATTGAGACAGCAAGTTGGCTCAGTGTGTAAGAGCACCTGCTGCTAAGCCTGATGACCTGAATCCCATGCCAGAATCCATAAGGTAGGAAAGCTGACTTCTGCAAATTGTCCTCTGACCTCCATAGACACTGGTGCACAGACACCATGCACACATTTAAATAAATAAATAAATGATGAAATGAAAGATTCTTCAAAGAAATGAAGCTTTTTTTGTATCACAAAAAAGGGAAGGAAGGAAGGAAGGGAGGGAAGGAGGGAGAGAGGGAGGGATGGAAGAAGGAAGGAAAGAAGGAAGGAAGGGTTCTGCAAATACACTGACAGCCCAGACAGACCTACTCTCCTGTACTTGCACGGCTTCAGGAATTTGCACTAATCTACTCTGTGCCTTGGCTCTTTAATCTGCCTTCCTGGAAGGAAGCAGTAGTATTATCACAGAGTTCTTCTGATTATTTGATACTCAGAACAACCCTGCTTGGAGCTATATTACATGTTAGCTACTGTGGTCAACAATTCTTATTTCAAAATAATACTTAATTTCATGAGAATTTATCACATATACAATTTTAACTGAAGTCTTCATAAATGCAATTATTCAAGCACTGCTCATAGGACACATATTACCATATAGACCCATGTTTTACAAAAGCAAATACATATAATCTTGAACACTTGAGCCTGTAAGTGGTAGTGATTTCACATTTGTTTCTCTCTGGATTTTCTGATCCTATTTTATTTTTGAAATATCTATGTTCTAATGAGCACACAAATGAAAACATCACATAGGTAGATCAAGGTAACCACTCAAATACGTACTTTCCCAGTCCCAAACTCTATTCACACCAGTGAACTTCCACATAGCTAGAATGGCCATTTCACTTGAGGAAATGGAATTTCACTTAAGGTTTTCACTCTAGCTGTCAATTACATGTTTACGCATGTCTGCCATGAAAAGGAAAAACAAAAGATGACACATTTGAAACTAGAAAACCAATTAGCTTTATATTCTCTTTCATGATCATGTGCCCCTTACCTGAATTCCACCCCCTTCTCACCTCATATTATCTTCTTTTGTCTCCTTTCTAGATGCTCTACTATACCAGTGCTGAAGGGATGCTCTACTATACCAGTGCTGAAGGGGTGCTCTACTATGCCGATGCTGAAGGTTCTTTACATACACTCAAGTATGTACTATAGGTCAGCACCACATATAAGGGAGTGTGTTTCTTTTTCTTTCTGTGTTTTTGAGTGACCTCATTTAATATCATACATTCTGACTCAATCTATTATCCTACAAATTGGATGATTTCATTTTTCTCTAGAGCTGAATAATCCATTTTATATGTATAGTATATTTCCAGTATCTGTTCATCTGTTTACAGACATCTAGGTTGGTTCCTAGATAATTTTATGAGACTGATGCACTACCTACTGCGCTAATGAGGCTCCTTCCTAGATAATTTTAAAGTAAGCATTTGTTCATTAAAGACCATTAGGTAGTACAAACAAATTCATATGACAAAAATAACCACCATAAACTAATATTGGAAAAATGAAAAAATAAGCATCTACTAATTATAAACATACTCAACAAATAAGGAGTAGAAGGGACTCCCCTGAGTTTGATAATGAAAAACCTACAAAGAATATATTAAAATATAAATCTAAATAAATATATGATAAATATTGATTAAATAAATCAAAGAGGGCCTAAATAAATGAACTATATTAGATACTGTTATAATGAAACAGTTTGAAGTTTAAAAATGTATCTATAGATCCATTGCAATTCCAATGAAAATTCTAGACTGGATAGACCCTGTTCTGTTTGTCTTTGCGGTTGGTTTTGGAGAGAGAATAACCATTTTTAAGCTAATTTTAAAACATATATCCAAAGATGAAGAAACTAAAATAGCCAAAACAATTTGGTAACAGAAATGCAAGATTCAGAATTCATAGTATGCAATGCCCAGTCTTACTATAAAGTGATGTCAGTGTAGACAATGAGACCTTGATAAAAAGAGGCACGCAGCAACCCACACAGAAGCTCAGAGACCGACGCATATGGCTGTCCTCTAGGAAGGATGGCCAGGACTGTTTCACAGAGAAATCCTGTCTCAAAAGACGAACAAAAAAAAAAACAAGGGAAGAAGGAAGGGAGGGAGGAAGGGAGGGAGGGAGGGAGGAAGGAAGGAAGGAAGGAAGGAAGGTTCAATTCCATGACGCTAGAAAAACTAAACATCCTTATACAAAAGCCACAAGCCTTGACCTATAATCTGTGTGCAATGTTTGTAGCATCTTTATTGACAGTCATCAAGAACTGTGCACCTGGTGACTGGATAAGCTATACTACCACTGAGCACAAGAGAAATGGACAAATTTAATTCATACAAAAATGTGGATATGCTTTCGATTCATTTTACCATGGCAAAACTAAAGTGTCTTAAACCAAAGTCAACAGTTGTCAGCACGGAATGTGGGATTGGACTGACAGCAAAGGGAAAGGAGGAAAGAGAGTGAGTGTGGAAATGTAAGTTACCATTCTCATGCAGGCACAGCAGATCGATGGATTTATCAGAAACTATGGAACTATATACCATACCATCATATGTAAGTTAAGGAAGTCAATGAGTTTGAGCAGGAAATGAGTTGAATCCAAATAGAGTCCCTAGAATAAATGAACACACCCATGGCCAGAATGTGATATACTTCCTGACAGAGGCAGGAAGAAGGGGGCAACTTCTCATTCTCACCAAGAATGCACAGCCTGGGGCTAGTCAAGGGAGAACATCAGGTAAACCTCCCGATGCTCTGTGTAATAACTCACCAGCCCTTTTCAAAAGGATTAAGGTCACTGTTAAAGGTCTACCTAAGATATCCTCCCAGCTCCCCTCTAAAGGCCTGGTCACAAATGGGCCCTATTATAAGGATAGAGTAGAAACATGAAGAGGGTCTAGTGTAGTGTTTTAAATCACTGGAAGCTGACCCCTATAGAGACTGCAGTCTATTCCTTTCTTCCCATCAGGCCATGCGGTAAGTCACTTCACCATCACAGCGCTGCCTTGACATGGTCCTAAAATCAATGGGCCAACCGATCAAAGTTCAAAACTGTGAAAAAATTAACCTTTTCTCTTCATACATTTATGATCTCTTGTATTTATTACAGCAATGAGACTCTGACTAACACAGTCATGAAGCATGAGGAAAGCCTACCACAAACTATGGTGACTAAGAAGATTGCTCACTATTGAACACTAGCAGTTTCACTGTGAGATAGCCCCTTGCTTGTGTCTTGGAACAGAAAAGGAAATAGAAAAGCTGGCAAGATATGAACAAAGACTACAGCTAATGGTACTATGCTCATGACAGTTTTACTAAATCAGTGTATGATGTTTAGAGACGTTAGTGTGGAAATACATAAGCATCTACAAGTGCAAGCTTTTGACAACATTTTTAACCAGAGTTATTATTTTATGTGCATGGGACTTTTGCCTGCATGCATGTCTGTGCACCACACGTGTGCACTGCCCACAGAGGACAGAAGATGGTGTTAGATCCCCTGGAACTGGAGTTACAGATGGTGGTGATTTTCAACACACGGCTGTTGAAAATCAAACTAGGTCCATTTAGAGCTCGTAGCTGAGCTGAGCCATCTCTCCAGCCAGCACCCAACACTACTTTTTGTAAGCATTCTACAACACTAATTTTTTTGACATGAAAATAAAAAGCATCCTCTCAGAATCTCTGCTCAGCTTGACTCCCATAGTTCCCAGGTTCCCATAATGGGGTTAGGCATCATGTGTGTTGGCCCCGGCGTGATGAAGAACCGTGTGCTTGCTCTGAGCAAAGCTCGTCTGATTAAGTGATTTCTGACATTTTCCCTTTTGAGAATAAAGGAAGTATTTCCATTTCAAATGAATTGGTAGAGCAGGCAAATTCAGAGATCAATATTGATCCTCCACCCCACCCCCAGAAACCACCTATATCTCAGAAGACTAGATAAGACCTTGGGGAATCTTCTAAGAGTTTCCTAAAATCTGACTTTTATGGCGTAAGTGCTTCAAGCATAACTTCTCTGTGTGTCTTCTCAAAGGGCTTTTTGTCTATTGCATTAAGGAATGGAGGGCACAGTTCCTTTGAGAGTCACACTGTACTATTACAGCACAGCTTTCAGCACTAGTGAAGGCTCACAGTTCTGAAAAATGCACAGAGTCCCTTTGAGACAATACAAGATAACGATTAGCATGTTATACTCTGCCTATCTGTACTTGCAGAATAACACACAAGTCCCGGGCTTCCACTTCCGGTAAGCATTCATGATAATTTAACAGTATGGCTAGAAATCGTTACAACTGTTAAAATTATTCCAATGAGTATTTCAGTGTAAAAATATTATAGGTGTCTTTTATTGTTGCAGAAACCTTAAAACTATAATTTTGTTGTTGCCCTTTTGAGACAGAATCCTATACAATCCTGGGCTGGTCTTAAACTCATGGATTCGAGTGGCCCTTTCTCATCAGTCACCCCAAGTGCTGGTGTGTACCCCATATTTGATGTTCAACATATTGATAAAGTCACTACGATAAACTTCTACCTCACCCCCATTACATTTGTTTTTGTAGGCACAGATGGGGTCTTACATTTATTTCATATTCAAAAGCTAAACTCTGATCAATCACATGGTGCTGAGGATTTTATTATAAACTCAATTGTATTCAACTCCAGATTCAATTCTGTTTCACTTCCCACCTTGTTGGTCTAACTTCTGCCTAAATCGGGGCCTGTGCTTCCTGAGTGGGATATGCTTGACAGTCTTTTGTCATAAAATGCTCAGGCAGCATCGTCAGTGCTTTTCATGAATGACCTGCCTTCAGCAAACACCCAACGCATGCTAAGAAGGTTTATAGACTCCCCAATGCTTAATCATTTATTTGAAATAAGCAAGCATTATTTGCTTAATAGAAAGCCTTTGAAGTCATTGATATATTTTCAGAAAAAAATGAAAGGTATTTCTAATACAGGAAATGGCTTTTCACCTGGGCCGCAGCTGTCTTGTAACTTCAACTCAGATACATCAGGCACTCCGTGCCTCCACATTTTCTAATCAGATCTGAAAGTGTTTCGCAGAGATATAGTGGACCAATCCACTATTTTGAGAGCAACACCATTCGGCAACATACAGTCCTACAATACACCTTAGACATGCACTTACTGTGTAGAAAACCTGACTACTGAGCCACAAGTTCCAGTGGGAGTTTTGAGATACAGCAATAATCCCTTGCTTTCAAACAGAATTTTATGTGAAGTTATTATTTAGGAAATAAAAGCAAACTAATGGAATTAGCCCAAATGTATAGAGACCTTTGAAACATGTGAGTGGAGGCCCATGGAGAGATGGTACTCGTATGCATGTCAACACTGCATTCCTGAAAGTTTTTAAAAACTATTATTGTCTTAGTTGAACTTGGTTTTTCTCCTCTGAATACAATAGCAAAGTCAGGCATCAGCAGGCCTGCGGCATAGACTTAGGGATCATGCTGGAAGGATATTTACAGCCGTGTCTCCCCTGGACTCCCCTTTATCTCTCCTGCTCCGGGCTTCCATCAGTCAGTCAGCTAAGGTCAGACTCACCTCAGTGGCTCAGCACACCAGTCTTGTTTCCATTACATTTGGAGGTAGAAAATCTGAATCTTCCCAGTGCTGACCTTATTGTTTTCCAAGCTATTGATTATGGCTATCAAGTCCCAACAGTTCACTGGGGTCAGGCTCTAGGAAAAGAAAAAGGCAGAAACCAGAGCTACATTCCTCTCCCTCTCCCGACTGCACTGACTTCCCCATTAGTTAGATTTGGGTGTAATTAGAATGAATCACTACAGGACACAGCTCCTGTCTATTCTAGACCGCCACTCTTGATTCACCTAGATTTTTGGCCATTCATCAGAGCTCACATCTGGTATGTAATGAGGAATGAACGGAGTGGAAAGGGAGGTCAGTGAGACACGAATGGGCCCTGGCTAGGAATGATTACGGAGTCACTGACACGCAAATAAATGGCATGTATCACAATCCCCAACTCTCAGGGAGTGTAAATCTCACACTTGACATACCCTTTGGCAAGAGATAGACTTTATGAATCTTTTCCCCATCAGTAGAGCAGTTCTGTACAAGGATACCCTGTCCTGGCATAATTCTCAACCTCACATGCTTTCTTATCTATCAGAAATATGTTTTTACTGTAATCTTAGACCTTCAATAGAGTAATCATTAAATCGTAATCTTTTTTGCATCACGGGTATTCTTTTTCTGCCCCTCGACTACTTTCTTTGCAGTCTGTGACTCCTTTCATAATGCATTTTATTATTCATTGTTGTTCATAGTGCTCTTATTATTATTCATTGTTGCTAGGCACTGTGTTGGGTAATTTACGAAGCAATCTCATCAACAACGTTGAGAGAGAACAGAGATGTTGCCTCTATTCCTAGAAGAGAAGGCTAAGACAAACTGAGAGGGAAGGATTTGCCCACTGCCAGGTGACAGACATTACACCTGAACCCAGAAACTAAGTCTCTGTGTGGGCAATGTGCTCAGTCACTGTACCAGCAAAAGAATGCATGGCCCACAACTACCCATAAGCCAGTGCTGCATCTGGAGGAGTCACTCATTCTTCCAGTCCTACAGTGTATTGGAGTAGCAACATGAACCCAAATAGTTTTAAGCAATGATATAACTATAATGAAATGCCTAATATTTATCACTCATCATGCCCCAGATGCTATTTGAAATACTCTGCCCCCCCTTACACAATACAAACCCCAGAACTCACCAGGAACTCATCACTCTTCCCACTATATAACTAAGAAAAACAAAACATGGGAAACTGCTGTTGCTTGGGCAGAGGCTTCCTGCTGTGACAGAACAAGTCAGAGATGCAAGTCAAGGTGGGAAATGCCACAGGCATGCAGAGGGAAAGCAGACCATACAGACACCTGTGTCCCTTCAGCTGAGAAAAATCAGGAGTGCTTCGTGGCATAGGTGGTACTTGGTCTAGGCGGTCAAGCCTAAGGAGCCAGTAGGATGAGCAAAGGTACTATTGAAGGAAAATGCAGCCAAATAGCAGAGAGTTGGAAGGCAACTGATGAGCCGCCCAATAATAAAGGCTATGCTGTGCAGACATCTGTGTGTATGTGGTGGCCTTGAGTTGTTGCATGTAAGCAGCATCATAGCCAATACACCAGAGTTTAACTTGTGATTCCCCTGTGACAACAGGGGCAAAGGCACTTCTAAATGCACTTCTAGTACATTTTCAATGCTAGACCCTGCCTCTGATATATATTGCAGGCTGGTGCCAACCCAGTATCTTCAGAACTTTGTCAGGCAGGTGAGGCTCAGTTGTTACCATGTGCTTGCTGTACCAGTGAGTCCCAGAAAGAAACAAATGGCATGGTCAGAAAGCTTCTTTTCCAGAAGCTACGACAGCATGTGAACTGTATGTAGGTAACCTCTAGAGGTAGTGCGGCCATTACAGACTGGCATCACTCGAGTTTTTTTTTCCCTCTTTGGCATAAAAGCATGAGGAAGGGGAGAGATAAAGAACCCCAGATGTGACACATCCTGAGGGAAAGTGGCCTTGGAGGCAGCACCGCTCTGCCTTCGGTTTGAGGAAACCTTGAAAGGAACCAAGGGAATAAGATTAATTCTCGTTTATCTCCCACCCTTTGGGTGGCTTGGGGAGGACTGTGCTTGGTGGGAGGCTGAGCATATGAGCACCAAGGTCATGCGAACCAGCCAGTAGAGAAGGTGACAGGACTCTTGTTGGTGAAAGGGAAGGCGACTAGGACACATGCATAAAGATGTTCATTGTACATATGTGGTCATTGCCAGTTTTTCAAGAAAATGGATAATTATCAAAATACACTTCTGTTTTATATTGACTATCGATTGTTGTATGAGATTGCTTGCATTTAGTAAAACCCTTAGCAAATTACTCTTACACTTTCAAAGTGAATCTATCTACCAGGTACTAGAATATTCAAGTGATTAGGATGGACTCCTGATTCAGACAAAAGAAACTCCGGGGGGGGCATTTAATATTTACTGTTAAATGTTTTCTGAGTAGATATAGTTTTGCATAATTTTTCTATGTATTACTTCACCCAGCCTTAACCAAACACTTGTCTTTTTAGTGAACTATGATTCACAGAGCTGTGGCTGCTCAAGGGGCTGCAAATTAGTGACAGGGGAGTGCTTGGCCCTAAACAGGACACTCGCATGACCCCTTCGAAAGCTAAAGAACCATCGGGTAGGAGGGGTCAAAAGAAGGTAGAGCTAAAAGCTATTGAGAAGGGTTACAAAATGCAGTCTTCCAAGCATGGCATGCGCAGTTTCCTGTACTGACTCATCATCAATCATGACTGGCAGGGCGAAACTCACAGGACTGTACTCACCTTGCTGAACTACTGGCTAGTGGATTCTGGGGAGACTCAGTCAGTGTCTTCACTAGTGTAGCCACAGGTGAGCCCAGCAGCTTCCAAGAGATGGTTCAAACCCCCATGCTATACAACCATGGTTATATGGATGGCCCTGGGTAAGCTCAGTGGGTGACAATGTAAAACACAGAGACATGAATGAGAGAGGGCGGCTTGTAAGGAGGAGGTCAGTTAACAGGTGTAGAATAGCCAAAGGAGAAAGATAATGAAAATTATTTTTAAGTCCCATTTATAAAATTGATTACACATGGAAACCACACAGAAAGCTTTGAAAAGTCCACCCAGAATGGCTGCTCAATCTGATTCAAATTGCAGTCTGGGCAGCAGAAGTTGTTCACACTCCCCTGAAGGTGACATACAATCAAAACTAATGGACACTGATTTACTCTACCACCATGACTTCTTTTCATCCGACCATGAAAGTATTATCTCACTATCCCAGTAGCTCAAACAGCCATTAGTCCTTGTCAAAATCCTGTAAACATAGTTGACTATATACCAATGTTGTCAAAACCTTGTAAAGATATACCAATGATGGTTAGCAATGATGGTGCAACTGAATCCTGGAATGATAGTCCACCATTCTTTAACAAAAGGTTACTGCAGATATTAAAAGTTAGTTCCATAATTTGGGTTCTTTTTTTTTTAGAAAACAGATCCTGGCAAATCTCATGAGTGATTTTATTGATGAGAGTGACAGTCCTCCTTCAGGGCACAGGATAGTCTTTCTGGTATACTTCATCTTTCCTGGAAAATGTTCCACACACAAGAAAAAGCAGCACAGAATTGGAGTTAGGAGTAGGACTGTGACATCAGACATTCTGAGTTTGAATTGGAGTACGCTCTTTTCGTAGCTATGCAATTGTCACCACCTTCCTGAGTGTATGGGGCTGAAATATTAATATGCAGCAGAGGCTAAGTAATAGGATTACCTGAGTTAGTGTGCCCAGAAGCGCTTCAGACAGTGCCTAGTCCATAGGAAGGGTTACTTGTGTTTGCTGATTTTATGAACCATGAAATGTAGGAAGAAGTGAATGCTATGGAAAAGTGCTTTTCTCTGACAGGACTTTTTTTCTCAATGATGCATCAGTTTACCAGCTAGGGTTTAGTTAATATGCAAAGGTCATTCATACAGTTAATTCTTGGCTTTAGAAAGTATATAAAGAAAATCAATAAATATGCAATTAAAAAGAAAAGGAATTAGAGTTTTCATATTTATGCTGCCATTTCTCTTTGGAGCCTTCTTCATACAGGCTCATTGGTACTGCAATCAATAAAAGACAGGATTTGAAGATCACTCCTCCCAAGAAATGGGCAGCGAGTAGGGGAAAGGTCATTTAAGTTTTCTACCACATAAAAGACAGTTAGAGTCTAATGAAATATTTAGTTTCATAAAGGTGATTCTAAAATTGCTTTAGTTATAACAAGCTGAAGGTTTTCTCTTTGGCATGGGACAACCTCCCATCCCATCTGCAGTCATGTGGCTTATATTGTCCTTACCTAATGGGATATAGAAAATCTCCTAAACATTGAAGCATCCGAGGTGTGCTTCACTCAGCATGAAGGTCTGAGACATCAAGGGTACCTTGAGCATTCTCGGATTCCAATGACTTGTCAGACAAATTAGCACCTTCTCAACCAAGGGTAAAATTGAGCTGCACATTTCTCCCTAGTGAGGGGAAAAGAATGGAGATGAAAATCACTCTAGTTAACACTTCCTTTGTTAAGACAAATATGGAAAGCCTTATCATCACTGCCTAGCTCTCCCTGACCTCCTAATTTTTAATTCATTGGTTTTAAATGATCCTTGACAGTCAAGATCTTTGGTCAACACATATGTGCTTACCTCAGAAGACAGACACTGTCTTTTATTATCTAAGCCTGTTTCTTCTAGTGAGTATTTGGTCAGCTAGTCTTAAAGAAAAATTCACAATAAAACGAAAATCAATAATGATCTATAAATCAAATAGTGTCTTATGTTATACAGGATAGAGTTTTAAAAGTCATTTCAACATTTTAAAAAATCAGTTGAATACAGGTTGCAAAGTGAGTTACCCATTTGAGAGATGAGAACCTGTGGCAGCTTTAAACTCCTCCAGAAAGACACTACCTGAGAATTCCATGGAAATCTTACCACATTCATAATGTATTCTGTTTTCCACCACATTGTTTCTGTAAGGTGAAATAAAATACACAAAAAGAAAAATGTTCTAAAAAGTAGTCCGTTACAGTCATTGTCTAGAATAGCAGATTTTGTCTTTTTATCCCTCTTAGTAGACTCCTTATTGATTCATCCTAGGAACCTAAATAAGTGCTGTTCAGAAAATAAAATATTAGAGACCACCTGGGCAATTGGTCTCACTATTCAGATACTATAAATGACTAATCATGGCACTCTTGAAAAGAAAGTTTAAACCTGGAGTAAAGATGGTAAATTTTGAACTTGTAATTCAGGTGAAGCCAACATTTTCTTCATTGTCACTTTATACTTGCACGTGTTCTGGGGCTGGAGAAGTGACTCATTGTTCAAGAGCATTGGCTGCTCTTGTGGAGAGCCATGGTTCGATTCCCAGAACCCATGTCTGGTAGCCCACAACCTCACATAACTGCAGCTCCAGGATATCTAACACTCCCTCTGGCCTCTGCAGGCACCTGCACCCATGTGCACACACAGGCAGAGAGACACATGCATAGACTCATACACATAAATAATAATAAAATAGAATAAAAAAATAATATTCCATTTCATCACATCCATTTATGAAATCAGTCTGACACTACTCAGAAGGAGAAACCAAATTTTGATCACATCAAAACTCATACATATAGTAAGTTATTGAACTGAGGTCCCATCACTGTCCCTCTGAGACCTTGTAACCAGCAGCCCAGATGTCCTCCATGGTGTCCTCCTCAGAAGCATGGAGAATAGTCAAGAGTTCACTCACTCGGAAGAAATACAGCCCTGAACCTAAATCCCAGTTTGAAAACCATTAATCACAAGACCATAAGTGAGAGACCTAACCTCAGGTGCCTGTGTCCTCCTCACAGAACAGTAAAAATAGCTGCCTGGAAGGACCAAGGACAGCACTCTACCTACCGGAGGACTCAGTGTATGCCAAACATGTGGAATTAAAAGGCAGCTGTACTTAAAGCATTGCCATTGGTCTGTGCCAAATAGGTATTTGTGAAAGAAATGAGAATGAAATGACCTGGCATATGCTAGGAGCTCAGCAAGTGACAACCGCTGTTATGGAAAGGATTGAATTTTCTGTGTCATGTCTTCAAAATTGCCATGTCCTTATAATGAATAACTTAGAGATTTTCAGCTGATGTTTTCTCTAGAAAAGCATCTTAAATAGGAGTAAATTCTCATTCTCAACACTGAAAAGTGGAAGTGGGATTGAAGACGTTGCCCAGTCTTGTAGCGAGGTGGTGACGACGGAGCAGTTTGGGAATCAGTTAGTCCAAATAGTGTTTGAAGTGCAGCTAACAAGAGAAGATTTGAAAAACAAACCAACACTGATTCCTGGATACTGGAAAAATAATTGGGAAAGAGTAGCTTAAGCCATCAGCCCTCTAAATCATTTATCAGAAAAATACAGGCTGATCATGACCAACAGGCTCATTATTCATTCATCAGCCTGACTTTCCCTGACCTTGTTACTGCCTGAGAATACGGTGGGAAGACGCAGTCCCCTTGCCCGGTTATCCAATCATCCAGCAGAGAGGCAAGAGTTCAGGGCACTGCAGCTGGCCTAATGGATGTGGATAGGTATCCTACAGTAAGCAGTGTCTATGCTGAATTGCTGAAGTAAGTAACTTCAAGGAAACATGCTAGAAGCTGGCTTGCTAGCAGACAAGCAGAATTTAGCCTGAGAAGTTAGAAATAGGGAAGTTAGGCTGTGCATGCAACCACATGAAAACCAAAAGCTGAAGACCGACACTGGAGGGTCTTCTACTGGACAGAGCTGAGCCTAACCAACGTAACAAAACACACACACACAGACAGACACACATGCAAACACACACAGATACACATGCACACAGATGCAGCACCCGCGCCACAAGCTGTATTAAGAGAATGCATGTGCTGCCTTTATTGCCAGGAGAGAGAGAGAGAGAGAGAGAGAGAGAGAGAGAGAGAGAGAGAGAGAGAGAGAGAGAGAGAGAGAGAGAGAGAGAGAGAGAGAGTCTTTATTGCAAGTGCTAAGAGGTCTCTCTCTCATAGAAGAGAGCAGCCTTATATATACAGGCTTACAGCACAGTGGAAAAACCCCAGGTGGAAGAGAGCATGTTTTCCTCATGCTAGATGTTGATGTCAGTGGGGGCAATGCGAGGGCAGTAATCCAGGACTAGAAAACAGGATGCACCTGTGGCTATCAGCTGACAAACAACTCAAGAGACCCTGTGGGGGCTAGGCCCCAACACATAGACATACATGTACACACACACAAATACATACATACATACAAACACACAGACATACATGTACACACATACAAAAGTACAGATACACATACAGAGGCACACAAAAAATACACACAGACCCACATGCACATAGAGACGTGCATGTACATGCACAGAGAGACATACATAGACACACACACACACAGAAATACATGTATATACAGAGAGAGATTCACAGAGCACACAAACACACACACATGCAAATGCACATGCTTCTCTCATAAGTTTGTTCTTTTAACATTCAGTGTCTCTTCCCATTGCACAAAAGTATAAAAATGTCAAACAGTAAAAGCATTAGAAAATAAAAGATTAACAAAAATATTTCCACTTGTATTGGGGAAGCCTTTGTTTTGAGAAATGTCAAACAAGAAGCCCAGTGTTCCCTTAGATGGCTAGTTCTACTACTCTAAGGCTGGATGGACACAGACTTCAACCGATGCTTACATATAAAGGATAATGATGGCATCTAGAAACTTCCTGAGGTGTTTGTTAGAACCTATGCAAATTTTAAGTCAATATAGGAACAAAAATCTTCAGTTTTAAGTTTCAAACCCTAACCCTAAAGTCTTAAGCATGGTTATCTGCTCAATACCAAAATTTACAACCAAAATGAACTAAATCTTATCTTGGGATAATACTGTCTTTTGACATGTGTTCTTTACATTGTGTCCAGGTCAGTAAATATATTTGTATTTTGAGGACTCTACACGAAGTACCTTCTATGAGACTGAGATTTCTCCTAGTTACTTTGAGCCCCACATCTAGTCTCTCTTCTGAAGTCTCCCTTTGTCATTTGGCAAAGAAGTCACAGATCAGCCAGACAAAAGCCTGAAGTCACCCTGTCTTGATCATTGTTCTATTGCTGTGAAGAGGCACCATAACCACAGCAACTCTTATAAAAGAATGTATTTAGTTAGGGTTTGCAGCTTCAGAAGTTTAGTCCATTATCATCATGGCAGGGATGCAGGTAGACATGATGCTGGAGAACTGAAAGAGCCAGGAAGACACTGAGCCAGGCTTCTGAAACCTCAAAGCCCACCCCCAGTGACACACTTCCTCCAACAAGGCCACAACTAGTCCCTCTCAAGTACTGATACTCCTTCATGACTAAGCCTCCAAATACATGAGCCTATGGGGCCATTCTTATTCAAATCGCCACATAGGTACTACTGGAGAATACAACAAAGTGCTCAGAGAGCTGGACAGGAAGATACAGAAGCCGACAGAGCTACCAATTGCACAGGACACTAGCTGGTTAACTCACAAACAGCCTCTCCAGTTCTAAGTAAGGAAAGGTAAGCAAGCAGGCGATCCTGAAACTTTGTAAAGATCTAATTAATTCATTTGTTGATTAAATACAAGTAAAATATTTTCTTAGCCTCAGGCCGAGACTCTCAGAACATGGTTAACCCTGCCTAATGACTTCATCTGCATGTGATTTTTTTCACACTATTTTGAGGTGGTTACATGACTAATTCACAATCATCATCTGTGACAGGCCTTAAACAGAGTTCCCACCTGTAATCCAGTCCCCTGCTGGGGTGGAAAGGGATTGGGGGAGACGGTCTGCTGACCCTATTGACCATTGGCACCTTTCTGTCTAAGGAATGTTGGTACACGTATAAATTTAAAGCTAAATTGAGTCTGTAGAGATGAAATAAGCTTACCTGGATACAGGTCATTTAGAAATGGCCAGCTGCCTTCTCTACCTAATCTGTTTTCTTGCTATACAGTCTGGGTTAACCCCAATTAGGAAATAGCATTTGTCCTTTCACATAGTTGATAATGAACAACTTATTTCAAATACAATGGGAAACTCACAGAAATCTGCTGTTTGGTAAGCAAGTGCCTTAGTCAATGAATAATCAGATAAGAATTGCAGATGGCAGAACAGACCTTTAGACATTAACCCAGCATTTGCCAACTCAGAGCAACTGGTGTGACTTTGAAAGGGATAAATTTCTTTACCAAGCATCTCATATGAAGAAAATTGGTCTTAGCAACCTCCTTCCCTCTGCCCTAAGCCAATCTTCCTTTCATTTTCCCTTGTTCCTGCTACCCTGCTGTCTTATGCACCTACTATCCAGCTCTGCCCCTGCATAATAGCCAATAGGGAGCAGGGAAGAGCACTTTGTAGGGTACCACAAAGCAAAACAACTGGGTGTGTTTGAAAGCACACTGTCCTCAGAAACAGATGGAAGCAGATGCAGAAACCCACAACTAACCATTGGGCCAAGCTCCTAGAGTACAATAGAAGTGAAGGAGGAGCAATAATATTAACAAAGGAGTCTAGACCATGATAGAGAAGCCCACAGAATCAGCTAACTCAGGTCTGACAAATGAGAACCTGCATAAGACCGAACTAGACCCTAGTTTGGAAGACTGTCCCATGACTCATCCTATCTACACACACAGAAAATATATATGTCTTTATCAATACCCCATTTCTGTGACTCCTATTACTGAGAGTATTTCTTTAAGTTAGGACTAAAGAGTCTAGTTTGAACTGACCTAATGTGAGGGGAGAGGGACTTACAGCTGGGTAAGAGTTTACAGCATGGGGTAGAACCAGGAAATGGTATGCTCTTTGCTTAGATAACTCCTCTAAAGCCATAACCAAGTCATTCAAACACCATAAAGTACAAGCACCATCCATTCACACATCTTACAATCGGAAAACAATGTAGCCCTCCCCCCAGAGGGTATGGGGACCATTCTCCTCACCAAGCTGTGAGTGGACTAAGCTGAGGAGTAGAGGTAAGCTCCTCTGAGCAGCTCTGGTCACAGTGTGAAAAGTAAGTAGATGCTAAATTAAAATACAACTGAGCGCCCTTGGTGATTCCCAAACTCAGAGAGATGCAAAGCTCTGGGGGATACTTGAGTATTCTCTGAGTCTGAAGGGAGACTGGAGCTCAGAGAACAAAATACAAAATGTCTAGAAAACACCAGAGACCTAAGGATTAATAAGCGCCTGGCTCAATCGACAACTGTGCTCTGGGAGCCAGGAAACACTCCAAACCTTGTCTCCCACTGCTGCTCTTCTCCTTCATACTCAGTGGCCCAGACGGCTGTTTTCTTTACACCTGTTAAAATGGCCAAAGATTGAAGCACCATTGCTTGCCTTAGGGGCCAACATGTTTGTGGAAGCAATCAGGGAGGGGCTGAGCTCCCATCTCCAGAGGAGCTGCTGACCTCCAGCTCCAAGACCCAGACACTGGCAAAGGGGTAAGATTTCTCAGGTATTTACACATATGTTTTCCCCAGCATTTCCTCTTTTCCTTCAAGCAGTTGAGGTTCTTCTGTGAAAGACAGCCTAGAAAAGGAAACCTGAGAAAGCCTACACCTTCTCAATATGTCTATCATTAGGAAAGCCTAAAAACTAGCATTTAGACAACTGGATTCCATTGAAAATAAATGAATAAAATTCAAAAATTAATTTCACATATCCCAAGGGCTCAGTAGTAACAAGTTACTACAGGTTGGCTATATGGGGTGACTCACTATATGACATTTCCGTGATCACACAAGCCACATTGGAAGGTCCTAGACTAGAACAGAGTCAAAATACTACTGATGAGCACAGGTGAGGCTAAGGCTTTCTCTGGGAAGCCACCAGCTTCTATCTTGAAGGTGATGGCAGGAAAAGGATACCCATGCCTCCTTCTTCCCTCGATGGTCTTAAAGTAACAAAAGCGAGGAACCGAAATGCAAATTCCATCACTACAGAAACTGTGGGATTCTGCATCTTCCCCAAAATTAGGAAAGTCATCAAGAACTAAGTAAGTAAGTGAAAAGATTCCAAGAAACACATCTGAGACTAAATCCAGGAAAACTCTACAAGGGCTTGTTCTCAAAGTACACCTTAAAGCTGAAGAGGGCATCCTTCAAGGTCTGGATTTTAATTCTGAGAGTCTGATGGAGCAAACAGCCCAGGATCACATTTAGCAATGTGGAGAACCAGAGAGTGTGAAGATGAATAAGAGTCAAAGAAAACACAGATATGCAGTCTTGGCTCAAGGACATCTCAGAACACACAGCCATGAGGGCAGTGACTGCTGATACAGAACCGTTTGTCACCGTATCTCTACTTCACTTCTAAAAACACAGTCATGAGAACTAACCTAGCCCTGTAAACTTCTGCCATAAGGACATTTTTTTTCAAGACAGGGTTCTCTATTTTGTTTTGGAGGCTGTCGGTCCAGCCTGGCCTCGAACTCACAGAGATCCGCCTGCCTCTGTCTCCTGAGTGCTGGGATTAAAGGCATGTGCCACCACTGCCCGGCCCATAAGGACATTTCTTAAAAGCCAACAAGTGTAGCACTAGCCTGGAACATCACCCTGGGACTGTTCCCTACAAAGCTGAGAAGAATTGGCCCAGAAAGAGCTCATCTTGTTTAAATAGCAATTAATAATAATAGACCATGCCCAAAGATGCTACAGAAAAACCAAGAATGGAAGACGTAAGTAAACAAACTTTACTAGAAGACAATTCACCAGGAACTTGTGGCCAATAGAACTGAAACATTGTACACTTCTATCCAAGTAAAACCGGGGGTGGGGGTGGGGGGGGTGGGGGAGTATGGTAGGCAGCTCAGCAGCTAACAGTGCTAAGTGCTTTCTTAACTGAGTTCAGTTCCTAGCACCCATACCAGGTGGCTCACAATCTCCTGTAACTCCAGCTCAGGGGATCCAATGCCTCCACAGGTATCTACCCACGTGTGGCATGTACTCACAGAGAGACCCAGGTGCGTTCACACACACCCACACCCAGCCACACACACAATTAAAAAATCTTTAACACAAAAAATAAATCCAAGGTAAAACAAAAGAATTTTTAATGATAAGAATAACAGTGGGGAACAAAGAAGACATAACAAGATGGTGAACATGGGAGTTGGAGCTGGGGGGAGGCAACGGGAGGAAAAATCAGATGAACAAAAGGCATAACTGAAACAAGTAAAGTGTGCACTGTATATATAACAAGCCACAAAGAGGACACAATCTTTTAAAAGATTTTTAATTTTTATTTTATGTGCATTAAGTGTTTTCCCTGCGTGTATGTACGTATACCATGTGTGTGCCCGGTACCTGTGTAGGTCAGAAAATGGCACAGATCCCTGAATCTGGAGTTTTAGACAGTTGTGAGCTGCCTACATCGTCTGCTTTCTAAAAAAGGATTCTATTTTTTAAACAGACAGAAATCTTGTGTGGTTTGTTGTGATGGCTAATCTTGATTGTCCACTTGGTTACACTTGAAATCAGCTAAAACCCAAGAAGCTGGGCCCACCTATGAGGGATTTTGTTGACTAGAAGCTGGGCCCACCTATGAGGGATTTTGTTGACTAGAACAGTTAAGGTGGGCCCACCTATGAGGGATTTTGTTGACTAGAAGCTGGGCACACCTATGAGGGATTTTGTTGACTAGAAGCTGGACCCACCTATGAGGGATTTTGTTGACTAGAAGCTGGGCCCACCTATGAGGGATTTTGTTGACTAGAACAGTTAAGGTGGGCACACCTATGAGGGATTTTGTTGACTAGAAGCTGGGCACACCTATGAGGGATTTTGTTGACTAGAACAGTTAAGGTGGGCACACCTCCCTTAAGTCTGAACCACACCTTCCATGGCAGCCCACTTTACGGACACAGGAGAAGAAAAGCTTGCTTTGTGCCTGCTTGCTTTCACCCTTGCTGGCAAGTTCATCCATCCTGCTGCTGAGGCATTCCTTCACTGGAATTCGAACCTGCTCTTGGGACTCCAACACGGTGTGAAGAGCAGCAGCTCTCCAGGACTTCCTTGAGGCTCCAGCACCAGAGTCTGCTGAGACATTGGTTTCATAGACTGAACATCTGCTGGATTCTTGGCCCTTTCATCAGAAGACAACCATTGCTGCACTACACAGACCACATACTGTAAGCTACCCTAACAAATCCCATGTGAGAGAGATATATCATCCTATCAGTTCTGCTCATGAGAGAACCCCTGACTAGTCAATGTATAGAATGATGTTCTGAAATTTGAACACATTGTGAGATGAGTCCATCATATGCTATAGTTCACATACTTGTTTTTTTGTGGTAAGAACACTTTAAAAAGCTCCCAACTTAATATTTTTAAGTAATATCACTCACTGTTAATGACAGCAGTCACCATATTACACTTTGTACATCTTGATACCAATAGAGCCACAATTACTTTGCTCCCTTGCTACATCTACCAGAGCCCTCAGTCCCTTGGGGACACTGTCCTCCCTGCCCTTTGAGAAATAAGCATGGTCACAGTCAGCTCAAAGCAAATGACACAAAGCTCCCATCTCTTTATAACCTTGCCAGATAGCTGGATCTTGTCCTATGGGGACCCTTTCCTTGCTTGATCCCTAAAGGAGCCCTTTCCCCCAACATTTAAAAGTTGACAGAAGAGCTAACAGTATGTTTTAAAACAGTAATTTCAAGTGGGTTGCAAATATTCATTCAAAGGATGAAACTGTGAAGCGTTTAAAATAAAATATAGATTTTTAAGTGGGAAAGTTAAAAAAACTAGAGCAGTGCTAAGGGAGGGTGGGTAAATGACACAGCTGGATGGAAAGCATCTGTTCTTTCAAAACTGTATTTTCAGAGTAAAAATATCTGATCCTCAAGTCTGAAAAGATGTTTACAAAAAAACAGCTCCAAAGTTTTGTATCCAGAATATTTAAATAAAAGTTTAAAATCTGGAAGAAAGGCCTCGGGAGACAGTTCAGTGGATAGAGCAGTTGCCCTGCGGTACAGAAAACTGACATCTGATTCCCCAGAATCCATACAAAAGCCAGACAGGTTGGCAGCCACCAGCCATCTCGACCATCTCAGGTCTCCAGAGCCAGACATGGGATGTCTAAGGCAAGCTGGCTAGCAAGACTAGCAGGCACTGGAGAGCACTCTAGCTGCTACAGAGACCACACCTCAGCAAATAAGGCAGAGTTATTAAGGAATATACTTGATGTCAACCTCAGGCCTCTACAAACATACTCACGTGCAAAACCCCCACACCCTCAAATGCCCATATACAAGTGGACACTCATATATATACACATGGACACCACCTATACACACAAATAAGTAAATAAAACTAAGTCATTAAGAAAATTATAGAAACTCTAATAGAAAAATAAATACAACAAAGAGAAACTTAGTCAGGCTCCTCTCTCCCTCCCCATCTCTCTCTCTGTATAGGTAGGTAGGTAGGTAAATCTCAGGTTTCAATTCACATGAAAACTTCACAACTGGCTAGGGAACTGGGGCCTAAACTCAAAATCAGATGCCAAAAATATAAGTCTAGCAAAATAGTTCAAATTTTTAAAAAGAAATATATAGGATTCTAGGCAAGGTTGACTTTCACACTTTGCTTGTGAGAGTCTACATGGGTGCAGATACTTTATGGACTGTTTTAGTTTGATTTACCTTATTACCAAATTCTATTTTTTTTTTTTTGTTTTTCGAGACAGGGTTTCTCTGTGGCTTTGGAGGCTGTCCTGGAACTAGCTCTTGTAGTCCAGGCTGGTCTCGAACTCACAGTGATCCGCCTGCCTCTGCCTCCCGAGTGCTGGGATTAAAGGCGTGCGCCACCAACGCCCGGCTCCAAATTCTATTCTTAAGACATGTCTAAAACAAGGGTCCACAAACTATGGTTCTTGGGCCAAGTGCCATGTACAGCTTATGTTTTGTCAGTAGTTGTACTGAAATGCATCCATGTCCATTGATTTAATTATTGTGTGAAGGCATTTTCTCATAGATTTGAAAAGTTATGGCAAAGACCTTATAACGTACAAAACCTAAAATATGAAACTATCTTCTGGGATTGACATAATTATCAAAGGCATGCTTTGTGTGTGAAGCAAAAAGCATCTTTCCTTGGGCTATCAACACAGAAGTACTCAAGTGCAGGTTATGGCAGTTTGAATGAGAATGGCACCTACAGGCTCACATGTTTGAATATGTGATCTCCAGTTGGTGAAACTATTTGGGAAGATTAGGAGGTGTGGCCTTGTTTGAAGACATGTGTCATAGGAGACAAACTCTGAGATTTCAAAACTTATGCCATTCACAATATGCCTTCTGCCTCCTGCTTTTGGTTTGAGATGTGATCTCTCAGTTGTCCTGTCTCCTGCCAACATACCTTTGCCCAGTCCTCAGGGACTCTAACCCACTGGAACTGTAAACCCAACTAAATGTTTTTTGTTTTTTTGTTTGTTTGTTTAGTAAGTTTCCTTGATCATGCTGTTTTATCACAGCAGTAGAAAAGTAAATAATACACAAGTTAAATGGAATTTATGTACATACTGTAGTCCCTACACCTACCTCCAACCCCCAGATATCATGCATATTCTACCAAGGGTAGAATAAAATTCAGATATGAAGTATTGAGACTAGGAACTTATTCTGTGTGGAACACTGTCAGTCTGTGACAAAAAAACATAATTGATTACAGGAACCCTGAGGGTATTTAGATAAGAAACATCAGACTTTCTCTTGAAACACACTATTAAAGCAGGGCACCCATTTGTAGGCAGTTGTGTATCTGGGGAGACACTGGAATTTCACTAATATGTGAAAGCTACAGTAAGCTTTAACACAATTTGGTCTACTGCCTGGCTTGGGAGATTCGCAGGAAAAGATCACAGCTCCCTATTAATTAGGACCACCTACAGGGCTGGAAACCTTTTTGGATGATCAAAGACAAGGAGCTCTTAACCCTGGAGATGTTGACAAGCTTTAGGCTTGTTAGTATCAAATAACTTTCCTGTGCTTCAGCAAGGTTGGGTTTAATAGTTTGTGAGGTGCCTTACCTTACATAAATAATAGAAGCGACATGGGATTGTGATGTGTGCTTGTGTAGTTTAGTAGGAAAACACTTCTGCAGTGGTTTTTTTTCTGTTACAGAGCTGTAAATGAAGATTCTAACAGTTACTCTGTGTTCTAATAGGCAGCAGAGTCTGTGTAGACATCACAGGAAGTCACCTTCCCTTGTCTGTGTCATAAACAACCCAAACCTCACTATTGAACTTCAAGGAACTGAGAAAAAGATGCTGTGAGGATAATGAAACCACTTATTGGTGACTTCTGGAATGAGGGGATGGGTCTAGATTATACAAACAAACTGTGGCACACAGGAAGAACAGGTCCTTCAGGTCAGACAAACCTGGGCTCAACTCCCCAGTACACCACTTAGTGTATTGTGTGCCTTGGGAATTATTGCTCCACCCCTCAGTGTGCAAAATAAACATCTGGACACAAACTTATAGGGCACAAAAAAAACTTTTGAATTATTGATCGGGGTTTTTCAAGAGACTCCCAAAACATTATAGGCTATTGCCATTACCTGTGTTACCCATGGATGCCTCCCAAAATGAAAGTAAGTTCCTATTTTGAAGACACCACATATTCCAGACATAGGACCTGGAGGATCCAATCTGGATCTTACCTGAAGGCTTCCTCTTTGAGAAGTAGCTTTCACAGTACCAGAAGGCCATGCCAGCTTTTAAGGGAGAGAAGCAACAAAAACCCTACCCAGTTAATGATGCTTATGAACTAAAACAACAACCAGCATATGATATCCCTTAAGGATGTTCTCGTGGCACACATACTTTGGTGGTAACCAACAGGTCTCTAATTGTGCTTAAGACACTCAACAAGGTAGAGAGCATACCTAGTACCAGAGACAGTTAACCACCTGGGGCCTAGTGAACTCATGTATCTTGGAACAGAACCTACAACTACCACTTTATAAAACCAGTACATTCTGAATATGCTCAAACCCACAAATAAGCATAGGGCTCACCCTCATCAAAGAAATGTCTGCTTGCAATAGACAGGAAGCATTACAGAAATCCACAACTGGACAAAATGCAGAGAACAAGTGACAGTATGATGGCCAGCTCTAGCTTACATATCTACAACACACGTCCTATGCCTGAGGCTCAGGGGGTCATAGAGAAAAGGGTGGAAAAGAGTCAAAGGAACATAGCAGATTGCTGTGAGATTTCATCTCATAGAAATGTCAGAGAAGCTATACCCATGAAGACTCATCAACATGGCTGTCTAAACAAGATCTGAATAATGATGACATTAATAGACATGCTACCATATAAGGGGAGATTCTCGTGGAGTCCCAACCCTAGACAAAGAACTACAAACAACTAAGGAATGCTGAGAGCCAGAGAAGACTTCCCACTTGGTTGTCCAATACCAAATGGTCAGCCCCAAAGTTATATACATACAAATAATATTATATGGGCTGAGCAGGGTGTGTGTGTGCATGCACATGTAAATAATTTTAAAAGGAGAGACCATGAGTTTTTGAAATAGAAAGGTGGGGTACATAAGAAAGGCTGGAGGAAGGAAAAGGAAGGGAAAATGATGTAATTATACTTTAATTTTTAAAAAATCAAAAACCTCCATGGACCACAGAGTGCTTTGCTGTTTGTTTATAGGGTCCTATTGTGTATCCCAGGCTGGCATTGAATTTGAAGTCCTCCTATCTCAGCCTCTACAGCCTTGGAAACACAGGTGTGCATCACCACACCCAGTATAGTACTGCAACTCTTAATGTTTCTTTAATATCCAACACAGTTTTCCATTACTCTTTCATTTATCATTAGTATACATTTAAATACCATTCTTATAGATAGTAAAACTTTAAGCTGAGTTTAAATCAAAACATTTATCATAATTTTAATTCTTCCAAAAGAAATGAGCAACAAAGTCTGTATTGCATGATGGCTTGGCATGTGCATACTAGAACTGTGATTTCTAATATAAAAGATGTGCAAATATTTGCTTCTTTTATTCCATAGTGAGTCTAATTTGCCAACGAAAACCGAAAGAGTTCAGATTTTCTCCATTAAATTGTAGGGTATCAACCCATATCACACTAGGTATCCTCATGGATAACACCATAATACATCTAGATACACATGTGAATCAGAAGTTTGCAAAGCTTCCTCTAAACTTACACAGTCTAGCACACAATTATGACTAGACCGTCCTCAAGTCGCACTTTAAAAACATACTCTTTTCAGAAGTTGTAAACTATTCATAAACACTGAAAAAAATCACTGAAATTTGCATTGATGGATGTTTTCTTCCCCTCCATCAGGAAACGATGTACTTGAAGCTCATTATAGATCTTCATAGGAGCTGGCCTGAGTGTGCCTTGGGCTTTGGGCTCATCAGCACATACCAAGTTTGCTGCATAATTCATATCTCCTGTGTCACATTTAATGTATAACATGTACTTCCTGTTAATTATGAAAATAAAAATACATCATGTATTCTAAGAGCATAATTACAAAATGCTGCAACACTTATAAGTTTGGAGTTGATTAGCCGATATCCCTTTAAAGCATGTAAAGCAGGCCCTATTGTCCCTGGCTTTCTCCCAACTGTTCTAACAATGCTTCCCCATTCCCTTCTACCTGGCGCTGCAGAATGATATAGAGGCTCTGTACTGTAGGAAACAGGAAATAATAGAGACAGAGGAGTTACCAGCTTTATCATCGCGAAGCATTTAGACAAATAAATAAAACTAACTGAGACCCTCCAGGACACAACTGAGACTGTTCGCTGGATATGAATACCAAAGGAATTCCTCATTAATGGTGATTTTTCTCTCTGAGAGATGTAATTTTTGAGATGTTCATACTTCATGGAAAAAAACAAAATTCCATGAAGTCCCTGATCTTCTTCGGCCCCCAGCAGACAGACTCTCTCAGATAACATTTCCCTTTATGAAGAGGAAATATATATCATGTGATTAAAGTTATCATAATCTGTAATCATAATTTGGCTACAGAAGACCTTATAAGTATCCTGGAAGACTCATAAATTTTGAACTGCAAGTGAAGCAACAAATCCTGTTGCCTTCTAAGCCTTCACACCTACAGAATGCAGCAGCTCCCGCTGTAGGGAGCCACCACCACTCTCTGATTACTAACTAGGCATGTTTAACATTAATTAGATCCATGATAAATATTGCATATTCGTCACAGAGCATCACTGTACGTATTTTCCCCTGGTTCAGGGAAGAAAAACTCAAGGACTCTAAACTTTTCACTGTTTCAGAATATGAGCTGGACTGTTAGATCAGCGGTGCCCAAATAACAACCTTTTCTGTCGATGATGAAGAGGTGGGGTTGAGTTTGTTACTGTAACTGTTTTGTCACCGAAAACTTCAGAAAATCATGTGCTTTGTTAGTATATACTAGCAATCACTAATTTATTCATTTATTGGTTCTCTAAAGTGCCATCTAAAACTTATAATTACAGTGATGGCTCAATGGGGAAGAATGCTTGCCATGCAAACATTGGGGAGCCGAGCCTGGATTCTTAGCACCTACATAAACAAGAAGATGGCATGGAGGGGGGCATGGGAGGGTGGGAGGGACAGGGAACTGGGATTGATATGTAAAGTAAGATTGTTTCTCATTCAAATAAAAATTTACAAAATAAAAAAAGAAGATGGCATGGTTGTGTGTACCTGAGACACCAGCACTGGAGAGCAGGTGGTCGGCCAGTCAGCCCCACCCTGTCTTTCAAAACAATAATGCAGAAAGAGATTGAGGAAGACTGAAGACAGTCCTCCACATGCACACCCACACTCTCATACACAAGACACACACATGCACACACACACATACATACACAAGACACACACACACACATACACAAGGCATACACATGCACCCCACACTCTCATACACAAGACACACACACACACTCATACACAAGATACACACACACACACACACTCCAAAGGAAAAACAAACAACATCATAAAAGTGAAAATAATGATTGATACCAATGTGCTGGTCTGGTAAATGGTTGCACCTGGCTGACAGCTTTCACTAGGCTAGAATTCAGCATCTACCCCACACACGAACTCAGCAAGAAGCATGGGGACAGAAGCTGTCAATATCATTGTGTAAGTTCCCATGAGTGACGAATGGGAACAGAACAGCAGTCTGCTTCGTAATGGAAACATTCTGAATATTCTAATAACGACTTTCAAACCCACTTATGGACTCAAGCTTTCCTAATTAATGCCATACTTAAATATATGTAAGATAAAGACACACCTAGTATGCTTCCATGTATCAAGTATAGCTGAAGGAAATAAAAGAAATGCTTAACATATTTTTAGATAAAATTAGTTTCCCAGTCTGAACAAATTGTTTTCAATCCCTTTAGTTCTGCTTCTTTCAACTGAAAACAAGGTTTCCCACTGGGATTTGGAGAAGGCAAAGTGAGGTGAGGTAGGTGTGTCCCACAAATGCTAATGCAATGGGAATGTGCTACTTTTAGAACAGATTGCTACAAAATTGTGTATGTGCTGTGTGCAAGACACCATGAGTGTGCTGAAGTTGTGCAGTTACATTCTCAAGTTTAAGTGTACCTGCACCAAGTGGTTGCTTGCTGTTTCTAAGAATTTATGCTAAGTGACATGGTAAATAAAAGATGGCTAAGTCAAGCAACACCAGGAAGAACCTGATACACACAGTGACGAAGGTTTTCGGGGCATAGAAAATATCAACATGTGCTAACACTGAAAAAAAATGAGTAGCAACCCTTTTAAATGATGCTTAAATTATGAAATTAATTAGTCGATGGGATTAGATAGTAGAATTTAAGCAGCTCACTGGGTTTGTTTTGAAATGCTTAATTATCTCTTTGGCTCAGACAGTTTGTATTTTCAGGTTATTTCTAACCCCCAGCTGAGACTGTAACTGGTCAAGGCACTTGCTCTCTTTACTTGAAGGAGAGGTGGGTTTGAGTTGGAATTTTCTAGTTTGTCATCAGAATGGAACGCTCTCTTTCCCTTTCTCTTTCCTGAAAAGACTTGTTTCCTACAAGAATAGCTTACGTGTTGCGGAACAATCTTTATGTCCACTATAAAGATGTGCTGCTCTCATTGGTTTAATAAGAAGATAAATGGCCAGTAGCTAGACAGGAAGAGGTTAGGAGGGACTTGTGAACATGTAGAGAGCTCTTTGGGGTGGAGGGTGGGGTCGCCAGCAAGACACAGAGGAAGCGGGACATGTACAAGATGAGTTAAGAAGCCATGAGCTACATGGAAGCAAGGAAATTAATTAAAATGGGTTAATTTGTGTTATAAGAACTAGTTAGAAACAAGCCTAAGCTGTTGGCTGAGCTTTAAATCTCTGTGTGGTTATTTGGGAGCTGGATGGCAGGACAGGAAAGTCTACACTTAAGGACTGTTTTTCCATGCACATTAAGGCCAAGCCATGGGATCAACTTCTGTAGAGGACACTGAAGAACTTAGTGAGGCAGCTGCTGTCATGGGGTTGAGGGAATTAATACCTCTTGTCACTCAGGTCTCACTTTTTCTGTTACCATTTGGGCTCTTTTTGTTGTTCTTGATGTTTTTTTTTTTTAATACCAGGGATTCTCCATAGAAAATTTTGGTGAGAAAAAAAAAAGAGAAAGTCATTATAAAAGAGAGGGATAAGGAATTCTTCCTAAGCACAAGATGATAGACGAGAGAAAGCTGCCTTGACCTGTCCAGGAGGAGATGGCAGGAAGGATTTCCTGAGGATGTGACACTGGGTCTGAGTCTTAAAAATGAAGTGTGTTTGTGCACGTGCGTGAGAGGGTAAGCAGAAGCGTGCAAGCACGGGGGCAGCTGTGTGCTAGAACTGAGGCAGAGTAAGCTCCCCACAAACGTGTGTGAGCAAAACATACAGAGAGACACGAGCCAGTGTGGAGATCTTGCTGTCTGGAGAATGAAAACCCCAGAAAATGTCCATCTATGAATAGTTCTGCATGGAATACTGAAAACATAATCCTGTTGCAACCAGATGGAAAAACGCAGATGCAGGCATTTAAACACCAGGCCCTTCCTAGAGGCTCAGAGACATTCACATCCAAAGCTCAGAGAGAGAGAGAGAGAGACAGACAGACAGACAGACAGAGACAGAGACAGGAAAAGACAGAGAGACAGACACACCACGTTTAGATTTTCTAAGTTTATTCCTTAGGTGATCTTGTCTAATTCTGTGGCTTTAAACATTGCTGCCTTCTCTCCAGTCTTATTTCACACCCTGAGCTCCTGTACAGCTTCCCCCTTACTGTCCCCAGTTAGGTTCTAATGCAGACCACAAACAAAAGCACAATGCAGAAATCCCCCTGTAACGTTCCTCTCTGGGGTCTGCCTCATTCAGTTATATCTATAACCTCCTCATTCCTCAGTATGAACCGTTGTCTTTGACATCTTACTGATATGCCAGGAAATCCGAGTCCTTCCCGAAAGCACAATCAGAAAGAGTGTCTCACTGCCGACGTTCCTGACCCGGGGGTGAGCACAACTACCATCTACCACCGGGGGATCACAGTCATTTCCCCATTGTGCTCCCTGAATGCAGGTTTGCCCTGCTAAGGACTCTCCACACATCTCCCAACAGCTCCCCATCGCACTGGGAGCTCTCTAACACCATCCCTGCCTTGTCTATCCTTGCTCTTCCTCAGGCTCCCCAGGCACACCAACACCTCAAGACATGCGCATAGCTACCTATAGCTGCACAGAAAATGCTTCCCAGAGTGTCTTGTCCTCGTTCCTGTCAAGTCTCTGAAATATTATCTCCAAGGTCTTCTTGATTATTTCATATAAAATAGCGATAAGCAGGGTGTGACAGTGGGCACCTGTAATTCCAGCACTTGAAAGCTAGAGGCAGGAGGATCAGATGCTATGCAGTCAGTTCGAAGATGACCTGGAATCTGTGATTCTGTTTCAAAAATAAACAGATAAACAAAGATCAGCTTGCCCTAGTTTCACTTTTGCTCAGGCAATGATACCCTAGTGAGAAGCAACTTACGGGAGAAGTTTAGCTGGCAGTTCCAAGGTTCCAGTGCTCTACCCAGAGAAGCAAAGGCACAGGACCCTCAAGAAGCTGGTCACGCCGGGCGTTGGTGGCGCACGCCTTTAATCCCAGCACTCGGGAGGCAGAGGCAGGTGGATCTCTGTGAGTTCGAGGCCAGCCTGGTCTACAAAGTGAGTTCCAGGACAGCCTCCAAAGCCACAGAGAAACCCTGTCTCGAAAAACCAAAAAAAAAAAAAAAAAAAAAAAAGAAGCTGGTCACATCACACCACAGTCAGGAGCAGAGAGAAACGAATGCCTGCTTGCCAGTGCTTAGCTGTCTTTCCCTACACTTACACAGTCCCGGGATTGGAGAGAGCACTGCCTCAGCAGGCTGGGTCCTCTCACATAGTTAATTCATAATCCAGACAATGCTGGTATATGCACATCCTCTCTTCCTGTGTAACTCTAACTGTATTAGATTGACAGTTTAAAGTAACCATCGTTAGCCATCATATGGGGGAGATCGATTCTTCCTTTGTGAATTACTCTACTTTACTCTGTATCTCTCATCACCATTTGTCCATACACTTATGTGTATGAATATCTATACCTGTATCCATAACATTTTTACCTATCACCTGCTCCTCACCGCTAGAGTACAAGCTCCGTATGGGCTGGCACCAGGTCTGTTCCATTTGCTTGCTGCGGTCTCCCTAGCTTTTCCTACAGTGTAGTACTAGATACATTTTTATTAGAGGAGTGAATATGCTGTTCTGCCCCTTGAGATAGTCCAGGTTTCTTCTGCTTCTGGCCCCTCACATCTGGAGTGACAAGCGTTCTGAGAGCCAATACCAAGTCCCCCTTATCTCATCATTCATTTTCTTCTCTGTGTCCCATATGCCCAGAGCAGTCTCTGGTACATCTGACCACTAAGAGAGACAGGAAAAAAAGTGGTTTCACTGATCCTTTTGCAATTTTGAAATATAGAATAAAACAGAAATAGCCAGGCTATTTACACACTGACCCTAATCACTATCTCTCTGGTTCACCTTCTGTTCCAGTGATAAGGATTAAGTGACCAAGACATTCGCACAAGAAAACTAATCTGAAGCCACCTGATCTGAGCTGCAGCCAGAGTCCACCCATCACCTTGCCGTGTGAGGGTGTGTC
Source organism: Mesocricetus auratus (assembly GCF_017639785.1). NCBI lineage: Eukaryota > Metazoa > Chordata > Mammalia > Rodentia > Cricetidae > Mesocricetus > Mesocricetus auratus. The sequence goes on from NW_024429266.1 coordinate 52,452,646, forward strand.
TCACGGACCAGAAGCAGAATTCCTGTGAACATGGGCATCTTCTGAGACCTGGGGCTTAGCTATCCATTAGGAATTTCTTATTTTTCCTTGCACACATCTGCACTAAGTCTTAACCTTAATATGGCAGAAAACATGGATGAAGGGGGATTTTCCTGCTGCAAATGAGAGAAGGCACATTCCTATCTGCTTTGGAAAGTACTCGAGCGTGCCACCTCCTTATCTCTGACCTCTTCAGTCACCGAGTACTCGCTTCTGCTGCAGTCCTGCTGTTTTCACGGAGGTGACCTTAACTTTTAAAAACTTGGGTTAGTTTTGTCTCTTTTCTTATCGTTATACATAAAACTCACTCTCATGTTTTGTTTTGTTTTGTTTTGTTTTGAGAAGTGCTCAGCAATCAATTCTTAAAGGTTTGCTTCACAAAATAAAACACTTGTAAGTCTTTGGCGAGGTTTCCTTGGGTCCTATTCCTCATTCACAAAGCCGTGGCAGGGCTCTTTCTAGTTTTCTTTCCCTCCTACATTTCTGTTTTCTAACGCCTCACTGAACAGCCGACTGCCCTCTGTGGGAGCCGTGATTTACTGACGAAGCTACCGTTTGTCAGCTTTATCGTTCTTTTGTGGACTGCCTCTCGCTCTTATGTTTCCTTTCAAGGCCTGACACAGCACTTGGCATTGGAGGTGCAAGATGAATAAATGAAATGTAAATCTAAGGGAAATTACCTTTGAATGGCATATGGCCTATGTTCCCACAAGGAGTCCAAAGCTGCCTGTTCATTCACAAATTCAGAGTCCCCAAACTGCATTATTCATAGACTCACCCACAACATAAAGTTCTTATAAATTTAACATTTATAGAGTGGGTTCTGGAACAACCTGGGGGGGGGGCTGTGCACTTTATCTAAAGTTAAGAAACCTGAGGGAATTTCCATTTCTTTAAAAGATTTTTTTAAAGAACTGTAGATCTTCATAGTAGAGAGCACCTGAATTTTCTAAGATCACCTAGACAACCTGAAGTCCACGAGTTTAACAGGAATGAACCAAACACCTTGAGTCTAAAATATAAAGATTTCTGTGTGTTTTAGAATTCTATACTCCTGAAGACATCTTTCTTGAGCCTGTGTATAAACAAGCCATTTCTATGGAACTTCAAGGGATGAAATGATTTCATCTCAGCAGCTTCTACATCAACATAAAGGAGCCCACACAGATACCCTTCTAGTTTTCCATGAGAAAACCTCTGCTCAGTACACACACAGTGCTTTGTTCATGAGTACTACCTTGCAAAGCTCCTTATTTCCTTGCCAACCCTTCTCCTCAGAATCTCCAAATTGCTGAGAAAAAGAAGAACATACAAACATGAAGGAATGTAAGAGCTACCTCTCTACAGATCCATGTACTTCAACTGACCCTCGTGCAAAGGCTTGCCTTGAGGTTGGCCAGAATGACACCGGTGTTACCAATGACGCAGGGACACAAAATTGAACACCGACACTGTGTTCAGAGGGATATGCCTTTGAGGGTTTGTTACTACTTATAGGTAGGGCAGAGGGAGATTCCAATTGTTATACAAGAATGTCATGAAGTCATCCCTAACCCTTTGTTAGACCTCAGGATGGAGAGATGACTTGGTGGCTTAAAGTAGTCACTACTCTTGCAAAGGACTCCAGAGTTCACAGTTTTGTTCCCAGCACACACATGTTAGCTCTCAACAGCATGTAACTCCAGGCCCAGGGACTCCAAGCCCCTCTTCTGAACTATGCTGGCTACTGCACACACATGCTACTACATATGCATACACTAAGGCACATAAACATTAAACAAACAAATAAAAGCATTTGCAAAAGGAATAGAGGCCAGGTTTTAAGTCCTCAGCATTTCACAGTAATGAACTAGCCAACTCAATGGCAAAGTTCTGCTTACTGACTGGCAATACTATTTTTACTTAAGGAAAATGAAGTTGATTTCACATTTATAATACTTGTCATAGTTTGAAGATGTGCCCAGTATCCATGTGTTGGAATCTTAATTTCTCCATATGGCAGTATTAGGAAGCAGGCCCTAGTGGGTGGCATTTGGGTCACAGATGGCATAATACCTCTGTCATAAAAATGAGTCCTTGTCCTCACAGGGCTGGATTTATTACCTCAAGAGCAGGTTGTTATAAAGAAGTGGTTCTCAAACCTGAGGGTAGTGACCCCGTTGGGGTCGTATATCAGGTCTTTACATTGCAATTCATAACAGTAGCAAAATTACAGTTGTGAAGTAGCAGTGAAAGTAATCTTATGGTTGGGGTCACCACAACATGAGGCACTGTATTAAAGGATCCCAGCATTGGGAAGGTTGAGAACCACTATTTTAAAGGGAGGCTTCCCCTCATGACTTGTCTCTCTCTTTCTTCCCTCAGTTGAAACAACACAAGGCTTTTGCCAACACCAACATTTAGGCTTTCCAGAATCCAAAATCCCAAACCAAACTAAACCTCTGTTCTTTGTACATTACCTAGTCTTTAACATGCCATTATACCAAGGGAAAAAGTAAGTAACAAGATTTATATAATAAGGCAAGCTTTGTTTTACACTGGAATTTGGTAAATCTACAAAATTAATTTAAGATAAACAATGTAATAAACAGACAAAAAAAAGCCTAAAGTTGCATGAGAATAGTTAGATAGCAATGTTGTATATTGGGTTTTGTCAAAATAATCTTTTCTCAGATTTAAAAAAGAGCCTTTGTGGTTTCTCAAATTTTCCTGCGAACTTGAAGCATTGCTTGCAGGTAGCAAATGATCTTTTTTTAAGAAAACAAAGGTGCCCTCCACATAACCATGAAAGAAAGGCTGTGGCTGTGGCTGTCAGTGTGGGAGGCGCAATGCAGGTAACCAGCCATCCAGGAGCAGTCATGAGAGAAGCCTCTGGTCCCTCAGAGTGAGATGCCTCCCACTGGGTGCCCAGGAGTAGGAGACAGTAGACTGTTGGAAAACAGCAATCCTAAGACACGCCCAGAAGGTGAGTGAAGACTTAAAGATAACATGGTGCCAATCATTTGATATAGGAGAGAATAGCACTGCCTACACAACAGCTTCGAATTCCCTCCCCACTGGTCCTGTCCAACTCCTTACCCTCAGCCACATCTGTATGCTCTAGCCCCTCAGTGGTCCACTCCGTGCTGGCCTTCATATACATGGACCAGGAAACACTTTTGGGTGGCCTTGAATACTAAACCCATTCTCCCGGGAATGCAAAGGTGACTGGTAACAACCCTTTGTTCCTCCTGTGTCCCTTGGTTCCTTCATCCTTCTCAGAGGCATCCAAACTACACAGCCCATCTCAACGCTGCCCCTACAAAATTATACAAAGCAGTCACAGACTTCACTTAAGAGGCCAAAATGATTGGATACAATTCCATGCAGGCTACTAGACCCTGGAAATGAGACAGAAACTGATGAGGTTTTGGAGAAGATGAAGCAGGTTTGCCCAAGGTCTGAAGTTTAGAGGCAAAGAACAGAACTTGTGGGACCAAGCACTAATGGGAAACAAACAAGAGCAGAATTTTAGCCATGTCAGAGGGTTTGTTGAGACCCCCTAGATATCATTTAGTCTTTTTCTTACCCGAGACTGTTTTTAGAATAAAATTTGACCACCTGGGGTTGTTTGAATGAGTTCTGTACTCCAACATATCCACACATACATACTGGATACTAATTGGAAGTGTTATTTGAGAACTCTTTAAAATTCCTTCCAAAGTTAATGAGCGCATATAGTACATAAATATACTCAGAGGGAGGCGAGAGACACGGGGAGACAACTAAGATCTCATACAACCACAGCTGGTAAACAAGTCCACGACATGCATAAAAATGGTGATGAGATTACAGTTGGGAGAACACCTCAGAGAGGCTTCAAAGCCTAGGGCAAAATTGCAGAATTTTGCCACATACCTTCAGTTTCTATTGTGAATAGTTTGAATAGTTTCTAATCTATATTAAACCAAGCCCTTGTGCTTCATTTTCTAATTATGCCTTGTGACAGCTGAATAATAACCTTGCCCTTCTTAAAAAGGGAAATGCATTTCTTTTCTCAGTCCGTCATTGAGGTTTTGAAAAATCTTCATGTCTGAAACATGCCTTCGCTGATGTGCAGCACCCCAACTACCTCAGGGTTGCCAATGGGCCTTCTGGATAGGATGCAGGAGGAGAGCAAGGAGACCTTGAACTCATTAAATGTTTTATGAGTGGTTCCCATTTCCAGAAAAAAAGTATAAATTTGTTTTCCAGACCCTCATTCTCCCTCTACACATGTCGGTGATGAAAGAGGATTACATTCTTTTATCTTACCCAGATCCATGTCTCATAGACGATAGAGAAAACAGAAAGACAATTTGTAACAACTCGGACAACTGCTTCCAATATCAAGTTACATTTTAAAGTAAACGTATGCTTTGATCAGAAACTGCCCCAAACAATTGCAACCTAAAAATTAATATTCCAGCTCCGCTGTAAACATGGGGTATTGTGAATGTGCAGCAAAGCAGCCTTTTCTGCTTCTAATGCTTGGTGCTTCATTGTTCATTGAAGATCTGAGAACCGCTTCTGTTGGTTTCAGCTACCTCTTAGCTACAGGCTTACCTCATTGCAACACATGGAAATGCCCCTATGCTAAGCACACAGCAGGGCACAATCCGGAGAACAGTCTAACAAAGCACCTAGAAAGTAGCGAGGTTATGGAGTCTAGCAGAGTCAGACAGCAATGACAGAAAGGACAGCTTCAAGATGTAACTTTGACTTTGGCCCCAAGCCATAAAACAGGAAAGAAAACCCATCTCCCGCAACTGAGAATACACAGTCCACTTTTAAAATGCACGGTCAAGTTCTTCGCCTGTCTTTAAGGATTTGCAGACACGGTGCTTTCGTGACTAATATATGGTTTGCATAATTAAAACTGCTTGTTGAAAGCCCTCTGAATCTCCGCGCACATGGAGACGTCCTTTGCAGAGGGCTGCATCAGAGCAATCAGGTAGAAGAAGGCTGCATCTGAGCACATCGATCATTTGTTTTACGATTTACTTAATTCATCGTAATATTTACACCACTACTTACTCCTAAACAATATTGATCAGCGCTTTCCCAGAGCAGGCTACCCAGGTCTGGATCGAACCTATCTCTGCCGGTAACAGTTTCTCTGGGAGACTGTTCTATTTAAACCGGTTCATAGGCCGTCTAGTTATTTGTTCATTGTTAGGCATGGTGGGAGAGGCTACAATAGACAAGCAGTCTCAGCTGGCTGCTGGAAGTAAGACTAGATCTGGTATTATTAAAAGGATGGCTTGTATATTCTATGCCCTATGGAAAATAGTTTGACAATACATCTTGACCCAGAACTTATTAAAAAATCCATTACCTTTTTAATTCAGGCTTATAATACCCTTTGGAATTTCAATTTAGGCATCTCTTACCAAAATAATAGGTAGCTGATTACTGAACATGGGAAATTCAGCCTCTCATATTGACAACTCTCTTACAGGAGGTTTTTAATTTATTATTGACAAATTCATGTTCTTGGAGGAAGGCAGGCAGGCAGGCAAGCAGGGGGGAGGAAGGGAGGAAAGATGGGAGGGAGGGAGGCATTTCTTTTCCTTCCAAACAAACCTTAGATCAACTCTGCCTTGCCTCTGTTCATCTTTCCATGATGCACAAACTCTATTTCCAGAGCCATTAATCTTTGCCTAGCAGCACCTAGCTCAACCAGGAAGACCACTCATAAAAGTTGCACCTGGAGGTCACTTACTCTGCAAACTGTATGTACACTCTCACTGAGACTCGAAGGCAGGCATCAGCCTAGCTCGGATGCTATCAGCAACAATGTAAAGGTCCTCATGCAGCCTGAGAGATGGAGTTGCAGCCCCTCCTCAAGCAGCCAGTGTGCAGGGTAGAAATCAGGCGTCTCCTCCCTACCCTTGAAGCGACACACGCAAGTGCCCGTTATTAATGGCAGTGCCCTACTTTGCCAGGGTTTCTTCCTGGACTTTCATGGGCATTTGCATTCAAGCGGGACTAGCTAGGGAGGATATCTGGGGTTGTTCTGCCACCGACCTCCTGGAAGAAAACTATCAAATAGGCCACTGCCTAGGCCTGTGAACATGGCCTCCTACAACCTTCTTCTCCCAGTGTTTTAGGTTCCTTCTGCTGAGGTACATTAATGCTAAGGACAGTTATCTCTGCTATGGTAAACAGGTTAGGCATCATAGCACGTTCACCCTCCATCACTGAGGAGGTGGAGAGTAAACACAGTTCTTATGAGGTCTTCCAGACCGATTCTCTTGCAGTCTTTGAAGACAATTAGCCAGCTGCTTTGGCTGCCCTGTGACTGTGCCGCGGCTCTACTGAGGAAGAGGGCCTGTGCCAGAAGCAAGCTGCAGAGATGCGGTGTGGTTTCAGGTGATGACTCCTAGTCAGTCTTTTGGACCACAGGTTCTTTAGATGCATCCATCTGGCCGACACATAGCATAGTTTTTGATTCAGCCTGAAACTCTTCAAAGAGTTTTTATCACAAATGTGTTCTTAGTTAAGAAAGCATAGACACATCTTTAATTCCAGTAGAGACAGAGGCAAGAGAATCTCCGAGTTCAAAGATAACCTGGTCTACAGAATGAGTTCCAGGACAGCCGGGGGTACACAGAGAAACTCTGTCTGGAAAAAAAAAGCAGTCCATCTCTATGGGAGTCTAGTGAGTACGCAAATCATCATTTAAATGTATATAGATAACGTAGAAGGAAGAAAAATCCTAGAAAAATCAGTTCTGTGCCTCATGGGTACATAGAACTCATTCATTTCTGGTTTTTTTGTGAATGGTCAAGCTTCCTAGCTTCAGGTTTAACTCCAGCTTTCCCAGGAGGGCTAAGACTGTCCATGTGATTTCCATTTAGCTCTAGTGCTCTAGGGGCAAGATCGATGTCTTTTGGGGAGGGGGAAGCACTTAGGCTACATTAGCCTATATTAACTGTTCATCATTAAAGCAGCTAACAAAAGGAAATGCCCTTTGCCTAGCAGCTTTCCCCTGTTGGTGTCCCTACCCTATGTTACTCTTTCTTGAAGAATGTGATTTTGGAACCTTCATCTTGGGTCTGCCTGGGCAAGCCTAAGGACTGACCCTCAGTCCCCAGGACCCACATAAAAGTGAATCTGGAGAATAGACTAAAAAAAGTTATCCTCTGTCACATTTAAAAAATATTTTTTGTTAAGTAGAATGAAGTTTTCCACACATAGCCTCTCCTGTTCTTCTTTACAGTATCCTTCGTTGTTATCAAAGGGCGCCTTGTACCCCTTTGGAAATGAATGACTCCTTGGACAGTTGCTGTTTCCAAAGCGTGAACTTGGAGAAAGCAGTCGTGAGAAGATGGGAAAGGGATGACGAACAACAGGGGTAAAACCGGCCAGATCTGAGAGAGACAGAGAGACATTCGCAGAGTGGACAATGGAAGAGGAGGAGAAGCTGGTGAGGACAGGGCCACCCAGAGCGGGCTGATGAAGATGCCTAAGCTAAGTAGTGAGAGCCCGGGGAAGGCTGGCCTTTATCGTTAAGTTAAATATGTGAATTGGTACAAAGGGTAGGAGTTCTGTGGACGTAAAATTTAATGTGGCTTTGTTTTAAGAGTCACAGAGCAGACAAAAGGTAAGTGAGCGACACTGGGCACATGTGGTGGTGCACACTGGTAAGCCCGGCATTCAGGAGTGAAGGCAGGAAGAGGCTAAGGGACTAATGATTTATTCCATCTTAACCTCCCACCCCAAATAACAAGCTAAAAAGAGAATTTTTATTCTTATTCTAAAGCAGTCATGGAGACTGATCAAACTGTTTGTATGATGAATGCTATGAAAGAAAGACAATACTCACACATATTGACAAGGTCTATCTGGACAAGAAAATAAAACCTTGAAGTCAGATTAGCACAGTTTCCCAAAGTCTTCCGCAGAGCAACATGGTCTCACTCCCCATAAAACTTTGCTGTCTCAAGAGAATTCATTTTAGTAGGGATGCTCCATGCAGGGTCTCCTGGAACTATGACTCAGAAATGCCAGCCCGGTTCCTGCAGAGCTGGAAGATCTAAAGACCAGAGCACAGGAAACAAATCCCATGCCAGGTGAGAGAGCAGTGGCAGCCAGCCTCATGTAGCATTCCTATCTCCAGGAACTTTGCCCAGCATCTCACGCATGACACATTATTCATCTGCCCGGCACAAGTGTCTTTTATCTCTGTTTCTCAGATAAGGAGAGGGGCCTCCAAAGACTGTGTCTGAAGCATCTCATTCATATTCAAGCAACTTGCAAGCAGCAGAGCTGGGGCTCAAACCCAAGCTTGCTGACTCCAGAGTTCATGATCTTACCAGCTGTACTTTTAAATTTGGGCATAATTCCTGAAGTTGGAGAATGATGAAGATAATTTGTCTTGGCCACATGCTATTTTTAATTGAAGTTAATATTTAACTGGCTTACTGCACTGAGAAATACTCATTAGTAAGCTTTAATGAAAAGTGATATTGCTATCTTTTTTCTCTATAATAAATCTTAGATAATGCTTAAAATATATGTAAGGTGAGTCAACCTAAACAACAAATATGCATGACGAGTTCAATTTGGTAACTTTTTTTATCCATGTCTTCGGACCAACATCCAGTTATGTGTGTATTTCCAAAACTATAGGGGATAATAGAAAATAAAAGAGAAGCAAGTTAACTCAAACAATGATGTTACTTTCAGCTTCCATCCAGTCACCTAAGGTTTTATCAAGTATTCACCACCCTATGTGACCAACGTATTTAATGGTTTTCCAAAACTGTTCTAATACACAGCTTGTGTGGCATCTAAGTCACAGTAAGGTCAGCATTGAAGCAAACTTTCCACGAAGGTAAATGGCTATAGGGAGTAAATAAAGTTGTTTCCATGCCCTGTCATGTTAACACTAGTAAAAATTGATGGTAGTGTACTCTGTATGTGTGAGTGTATATTGGTTTGTCAGGCATGTGAAAGTATGACTTCATAACAACTTTACCCGGCAGGTGCTTATGACCCATTTTTTGGATACAGATTTCATCCACAAACAAAATAACAAAAAGTGGCAGAAGGGGGTTTTAAAACAGGAACTGTGACTAGAAAATGCAAGGGACTCTGCCTCTAAAGCTAAGTGGCAGTACATGCAGTGAATTTGACACTGACTGTTCTGGGACCTGTCCCTCGACGTTCATCAGCAGAGCAAGGCCTCCACTTCCTAGCCTATAAGATGAAGACACTACAGTGGTGCAGCACTGATGTGAGGAACGGATTGAATGATGTAGGCAAAGCCTTTGATGCCTGGGGTATCCTCAGGGGCTCCTGGGAGAGGAGAAGGTGTCTACCACTCATTTGATGCTTGTTGTAGCCCTACACCATGCTAGGTATTTTACAAACATTATTTACTTAGCTTTCCAGTAACTCCCTAAAATCAATTTAATTGCTTTCATTTTAGAGAAAACAGATTCAAAGGATCTAGCAATCAAGCCACAGTGTAAAGGAGGAGAAGCTTGATCCTCACACTAAACTCCCAGACTGAAGTCCACTTTCTTCCCCAGTATGGCAGAGGCTAGTGCTGCCCTCATCATCTCTGATGGAAGTCAAGGCAGAGCTGTGATGTCACTCAGCTTAATAACCTGTCTGTCCACAAGAATATGTCAGTATAAACAAGTCAATTCCCTCTCCATCCACTAGCAGAGGCCTCTGGGATTTCTACACACAGTGAAGACAGAAGCGCTGTAGCCTGTACAAGAATGCCTGCAAGTGAACGCCTCCAGGACAAAAGGCAGAAAGAGAGCAATAGTGCGTCCCCAAAAGCAGATGACAGGGGTGCTTACTGCCCAGTATAAAATATGTGTTCCCTATATCTGAGGCCCCTCTCCCACATCACAGCTCATGGAGTGTGCAGAAATTATCTGACCCACTGTGCATTGCTGCATGGGAACTAGGGCCCAGAGAACGAGTCCAGGGAAAACAATAGGAGTTGGGGGTTTAGCCCAACAAGGCCCTGGGTTCAGTACTCAGTTCTGAAAAAAAAAAAGTAAGTCAACAACAGGTACTTACGACTGCACTGATATGAATACCAAACTAAACTGTGAGTCTCCCACGACATGTACCAGATCAGAGTCCTGAAAGCTCAGCAGACTAATCTATTATCTCGAAAGGATGTCGAATGGCAGGTGCTTTAGGGTTCTTAAAAGCCTTCCTCCTCCTGCTCTACCTCACACACCAGAAATGCACTGATAGGCATACAGATAAGGCTATGGGGAAAACAGAGCTATGCAAAGGGAAGCCAAGACCACAGTGGAGAGAGATCTCACAATGGCAGCTTGGACAATAGGGGGTGCCAAGTCAAAGAGCAGATGCTCGATTAATGTTTGTTAAATAGTAGAAGAAAATAAGGTATGTGCAGTTTCCTCAAAGCCACCAATGACCAGAAACTGGGCTGTTCCTATATCCCTCACTATACAATTACCTCAACTCTGTTTTGACTGCTCTCACACTTTTAAACTTCACCTCTAAATGACTATTTTTGATCATCTGCCTACAAATAATGTGAGTTCATGTGGAATTATCACACTAGAATCCATTTCTGAAAATGTGGACACCCCCAAGAAGCAATGTTTAGTATCACATGCATCCCACAGATCTAGGATACCACTCTGAGGACTGGTTTCACACACACCATCACTGTGAACCCTGTGCCTTCACAAGGAGTCAAGAAGCCTCTACTGCCTCATCACACACTTGCTGCCTGTGAGGGACTAACAAAACCCATTCTCCTCGCAGGTGGCTCTGATCAGGTCACATATGGTTCTTAAGAGCTGAGATCAAAGGGCCTTGTCTAGTGATGGCCTACTTGCTGGCTCAATGTTGTTCAAAGCATCATGGAGAAAGAGGCAGGAACATACATGTGCATGCATGTCACTTCTGGCCTCTCATTCTCTTCCAATAAGGCCACCAGGATTCAATCATGAGGCCTCATACCAATCACATTTCCAATCTAGTCACTTTCCCAAATCCTCACCACTAAAAACCATAGATGAATTAACTTTCTTCCATATTAGCACCTCACAACGGGCACTGAATTTCAACACGTGAACTTTGGGAGGCCCAAATGCTCTATTAGCTCTTGTCCTATTGGCCAAAGGAAATGCAGGACATGGTGAAGTAGATATGGAGTGTGAGACACGGAAACATAGATCAAATATTCCCAGAGCAACAAAGATGTGCTTCACTGTGAGAAATGTTGACCTCTCGATGAGTGCTCATGGATAATTCATGAGTTTGAGGACACGCGAGCTCAACTTTGCTCACTACATCGTAGTAGGAAAGGCTGGGAGAGAAAGAGAGGAGGCAAAGAAGACAGACCAAGACAGTGAAGGAGAAGGACCTCCACAACCACCCTGACTAGCAGTCGCGGGGAGCCATTGTTTAACCTCTCTTCTCTCAAAGCTACCAATGCGGGCAGATCCACCTCTAAATGCTTTAAAACTGACAGTCACGGTTCAGCAGAAGACCATCCAAAACAGGCAGTTTGCTCACTACGTTTCGTGGACTGTTCTCCAGCTGCCTCCAACACGGTTCCACATCAGCAAGCAGACACTGGGCTGGGCTGCAGGCAGATCTACTGCCCCTGCCTGCACCTTCCATGCAGGTCCTCTGCAGACGAATGTTTGTTTCTCTCTGGACCTGGTCCACAAACTGAAAAACAAATAAATAAGCTTACTTTAAAAGAATTTAACAGCTGGATATAGGTAAGTTTCATAGTTAAGTTTTTTTTTCTATTTTTAATCTACTTTTAGTAAAAGTCTACATGCTAGGATTCTCCCAAGAATGTCTTTCACAAACAACAAACCTGGAGAGGCTTCTCTTTCACAACAGATAAAACACATTTTTCATCACGTGTGGAAATCACTAGGTCTTGCTATTGTCTTTGGCAAAAGTCTAAGCCCAAGGAAGCTGAAGATTTTGCTCCTGCTTCTCGTCCTGCCTTGAGCTCCTGCTTGGTTCCCTTTGTGATAGACTGCAACTGTAAGCCAAAACAAACCCTCTCCTCCCCGAGTTACCTTTGGTCATGCTGTTTTAACACATACACAGAACCCTAGCTAAGACACAAGATAGAGCTAATTATTAGCTTGCTCTCTCTTCATGTAACAAAATGTATAGGCTAGTTTTAAGAAATTCTGTAGTTTCTATGACACCAACTACTTAAAGTGCTTAGAGACATCACACTGATGTATTAATAATACTCCATTTTAAACACTAAATTTGTTAGTCGATATTCCTGTTAAAAATATCTGAGGCTGAGTAACTTTATAAGGAAAAGAGATTTATTTTGGCTCATGGTTCTGGAGGTACAAGATCACAGACCTGCAACTGTTGATGGCCTTTTAAGTGTCCCAAGGTAGTATGAGACACCAGGTGGCAAGTGACAGGGTTTCTCTGTGTAGCTTTGGAGCCTGTCCTGGAATTAGCTCTTGTAGATCAGACTGGTCTTGAACTCACAGAGATCTGCCTGCCTCTGCCTCCCGTGTGCTGGGATTAAAGATGTGAGCCACTTTTAATTCCTTTAATAATGATTTCACCACAGCAATCTTTGGAGATACACTCAAACCACAGAATTTTGCTTCTGGCCAGAAAGCTGCATGTCCTTCTCTCAATAACAATACAGACATTCTTCCCCAGAGCCCCAAACTCATAACTCATTCCAACAGGAATCCAAACGCCCAGTGCTCTTTGACATCCAAGGTGAACTCTTTGAGCTATGAGTCTCCATAAAATCTGAAAACAAGTTACATCTTCCAAGATACAGTGGCAGGATTCGTGCAGCCTCACCTGTTTGGCATTGTTGGTTCCTGGCCATGTAGTTGCTCTCTTGGGCTGCTTGGAGTCTGCTCCTTTCTCCAGCCAGTGTGTGGCATCATGCTGACAGTTACAGCTTTCCGTGATCCCCACTGCAGCCTTCTCCCATTGCTGTAGGAGGAGTCACCCTACACAGACACTTTGTATGGCAAACCTCTGCCCTATCTGTCAGGCTTACGTTTGAAGTCTGGATGAAGGCCTCTGGAACACCCGAACTCTTGAGTGCTCCATGAACCACAGTCAGCTCCTCCAGGCCTTCTACCAGCACAGGAGGCGCCTGGACCTCCATGAACCCAGCTGCAGCCATGGCCAGCTTCTCCTGCCTAAGGAAATCCCAGGCTCTTGAGTACATGGGGGTTTAGGTCCATAAGAGACATGCTCTAGAAGTCCTCTAGAATGTAATGGGAGGGACAGACTTACAGATTTTTAAGATGCCCTGGAAGGTTTTTCCAACAGAGCTGCCCACAGCGCTCTTGCTAGTCTTTCATCAAGCTGTGGTTTCTCTCACCGTCTCCTCTGCCTTCTCCTTTCATGACTTCCCACTATTCTTGCACTGACCAGGCTTCACATTTTCCAAATCCTTTCATTCTGCTTCCTTTAGCCCATGACTCTTATTAGAAATCAGATGAAACATGACTAATAAAGTCTAATTCGCAATCTAAATGCTTTGTTGTTTTGAGATAACTCCCACCAAGCAAACTGTTCCATCCTTCTTAATTCCGGTCTTCCACAAAGCCTTAGGGCACAGTCACAACACAAACAAGGTACTTCACGACAAGGAGAGCCTTTTCTCCCACTCCCTCTGGATCCTTCCAGTGTCCCCCCTCCCCCATCCTTCATGTGCCCCTGGATCCTTCCCATGACTCCTGCATTCTTCTTTGGGGCAGATGGTATTTTCCTAGTTTCCGGTCTTCTGGAGTGGCTCTTATTTTTCATCATACATTTTTTGCAAGCCTTTTCTAGCCTATGGCCCCAATTCTTTCAGTCTCCACCTTTTCCTCAACTTTTGTGGGTTCAGTTATCGTGGTCCAAGTGTTTAAGACTAATTTTCTATATACATTTTCTATTGCTACAACAAATACCTAACTTTAAGAAGCAGTCCATTCATTTAGCTCAAACTCCAATTCCAGCATATCTGATACCTTCATGCCAATACATATAAAAATAAAGTTAAATAAATTATTTTAAAAAGAAGTTATGCTTAAAAAACAAAAGAAAGAAAAACAGCTGGCCCTTGCTGTAGGCTACATTGGGTGAGCTAGCGAGGCAGTGCTGGAGAGCTTGCCCGGGTAGTGATTGTGAGGGAAAGCTAGCTGACCAACCTACCTACCACCAGGCACAAAACCAGAGCTATGAATTGGCCCATCCCGATATCCACCGAATCTATGAACTGTTGGAGCATGTGAAGGGGATGAACCTACAGATCTAAAACAGCAAGATCTCCATGACACAGGATAAAAACAGGATACCCAAGAGGAGCCCCAGTGAGAGCCCATTATCAGTAGTATAGCAGAAGCGGAGCCACACCAATGACTCCTGGCAATGAACACTTGGAAGATAAACAGACAAAAGGGTAATTTCAGTGTCTCAACAGGGCCACACTGTAGCTACCATCACAGGATTTTTTGTCTTTCTGTTTTTATTTTTGTTTTGTTTGTATTTTGGTTTTTCTTTCAAATTTGGTTTTGGTTCGGGGGGAGGTTGCAAGGACAGAGGGTGGATGCTAGGGGACAGGAAGATAAGTGGGACAGGAATGCATGATATGAAAGCCACAAAGAATCAATATCAATACAAGGAGAGAAAGAAGGAAAGAGAGAAAGAAAGAAGGAAGAATGGAAGGAAAGAAAGAAAGAAAACAGTAAAGGGAAACGTTTGTTCTTAAGTTAAATGAATATACACAAGTGCAATTAATTTTGTAGTGATAATAAATATTTATGAAATTAATTATTCCCTTTAAATAGTTCCTGTTTTCCACAGTAGCTCTTTCTCCTGCATTTGTAATAACTTGTTTTATTTGCAGGATGTTTGGGAAAGTTCCAAAAGATTTCAAGCTGCTGCCTTCAAGAAGCCCGTCCCTCCAGGGTCTCTGGAGTTGGCTTCTTTCCCTTCCATAGTGTAATCTGTACATCTATGAGCCGCTCCCTCCTCCTCAGCCCTTTCTCAGTTCCCACAAGATACTATAAAAGGGTAAGGGAGTCCTCAAGCCCACTCCCTCCTGACCCCAGAGCCCCCATTTGCAGCCATGTGAACCTTAGTTATGCTCCTTAGCTGCTCAAATTTGCGGTTATCTCTTCCACAAAACAGGAAAGAATTCTTTTAAAAGCAGATGAGTTCTTCCTTTTCTCTTCTCCAAGAGACTGACTTTTAAGTGTGTTATAAAAGAGACATCAGCAAAGCCCGTAGGGTTCTGTCTGATATGCAGTCTTAGAATCGTTCAGGCACTCGCTGAATCACTGTGGTGTTGAGTCAGAAAGAGGAGAATTCATCTGCTGCTGCATTCAAGGCAGGGATGTCAGGAAAGCAGTCTCCAGGTATCCCTGTGTTTCATGCGCACACTCCTACCCAAACCAAATGCTATTTTTACAAAACTTTAATTTAGTCATCTCAGAATTTATTCTCCTCTATCATCTGTGATTACTACATTATACACACCTTCCCAGTGATTCCCATGGCAAAAAGAATTCCTTATTTATTATAGTTTTGTTGTTGAAATAGCTTGTTTGTGGGATGAAAAGTCATAATAAATTCCATCATCAAAGAAACATCTCAAATGTAAGGTTGACTAAATATAGACTTGATTTGAGCCACATAGGAAGGTTACCTCTCTCTTTTTTCTCTCAGAGCTATAGACACATATCTTGATTTTTTTTTAATTTACCTTATACATGGCTACTAGAATAAGTCAATCACACCCAGGAAGAGTTCAGCTTCCAGATACTTAGTAGAAACCATTCTCTGAATTCACTATCAAACACAGAATTTCCAGATCTGAGGGGAACAGAACAGGAGGTCAGGACACATTCAATCATTCTTTATGCTCTTTGAATGCTTAGTTTTGTGCCTGCTGAAGAGGTTGAGAGAGGGCTCCCTAGAGCTGGCACACTGATGTCACCATTCTGTCCACCACAGCATAAGGAAAGTTGCCTAGTATGTGGCTCTTCTAGACACTCCAGCTGAAGACCTTTAATCTGAAAACTCAAAATCTGAAACTCAGATTTTGTTGTATTTCAATTTCTGATTCATTTTATTAGGGATGTTCCACCAAAAACTCTATACCAACATTCCAGACTCTAAGGTTGGAAACACTTCTAAGCCAAGCATGGTAGCTCACACCTAAAATCTCAGCACTTAGGGGATGTGGTGATGCAAATGAGAATGGCCTCCATTGGCTCATATACTTGAATGCTTAGTCATCAGGGAGTGTCACTGCTTGAGAAGGATTAGGAGGTAGGGCCTTGTTGGAGGAAGTATGTCACTGGGGATGGGCTTTGAGGTTTAAAAAACCCAAGCCAAGCTCACTGTCTTTCTCTTCCTGCTGCTTGTGGATCCAGGTGTAGAACTCTCAGCTACTTCTCCTACACCATGTCTGAATGTCATGCCTCCATGCTCCCCACCATGATGACTGTGGCCTGAACCTCTGAAATTTTTTTTTTTTTTGGTTTTTCAAGACAGGGATTCTCTGTATTGTTTTGGAGGCTGTCCTGGAACTCACTTTGTAGACCAGGCTGGCCTCGAACTCACAGAGATCCACCTGCCTCTGCCTCCCAAGTGCTGGGATTAAAGACGTTCACCACCAACGCCCGGCTGAACCTCTGAAATTCTAACAAGCCCCAATTAAATGTTTTCCTTTATAAGACTTGCCTTTGTCATGGTGTCTCTACACAGCAATAGAAACCCTAAGACAGGATATCAAGTCATGACAGAAATTGTGGGCTCAAGGACATCCTAGACTACACAATGAGTTCCAGGCTAACTTGGAAAAGTATAATATTCCCTTCAAAAAAGGGAAATCTCAGTACTCCAACAGAGACAACAGATCTTTGTGTGTTTTAGGCCAGCCTGATCTATATAATGGGTTCCAAGCTA
The DNA here is from genome assembly GCF_017639785.1 of Mesocricetus auratus. NCBI lineage: Eukaryota > Metazoa > Chordata > Mammalia > Rodentia > Cricetidae > Mesocricetus > Mesocricetus auratus. The sequence continues at coordinate 52,469,638 of NW_024429266.1, forward strand.
GGACTACCTTGTAAGATCCTATCTCAACAACCAAATGGGGACAAAAGGATGGGGAAGGAAGGAAAGAAGAAACATTTAGGCTAAGGGATATGTCAACTGGTCAACTGTACTTCTTAATTGTAATAGTATAATGCGATCTAATTTAGTGCAACACGAAGCAATTATTCAGAAGATAGACATGGCATTTCACTGGCTGTCATTTTGTTTTAATATGGAGTCTTGTGTAGCCCAAGCTAGCCTTAAACATATTTCTGGAAGTAGAGATAAAAGGAAGTCCACTTGAGAAAGCAGGAGACATTACCCAGAATTTCATTTGCATTGAACATTCTCCTTTTAAAATACAAACTTTTGGAAGGGGTAACTTGGTCAGCCACATTTCTGCCATCTCTAGCTTGGTATGGAAAGTTCTGAAACTGACAGGCTTGCTCAGGGACTAGGAAGCTTGTGATAGTAGGAAGGATCATTCGGAACAGGATTCACTCATGGTGAAGGCTGACCGACCTGAAGGATGTGATACATGAGGTGTCTGAGAGCAGCCAAGGGCAGCAGGGATCTGGGGCAGAAGTAGTGGAAGCAGGCATCAAGCCAGGGAGGATGTGCCATCAAGTCGGCAGGATTTTATAGCATTACTGGCCAGGAGCCACAGAGGATCATTCCGCAAGACAACCCAGACTCCAGTGATGCTGACTCCGCCTCCAAAAGGACACCAGCTAAAGAAAGAGTCTGAAAGTGTGGTCTTGAGTTTCTCAGAATGAGAAGTCTACCCACTATGTTTGCTTGTTTGTTTGTTTGTTTTGTTGGTGGGTGGTGGGTAGAATTTTGGGTTTTTTGGGGGGGTTGTTGGATTTTTTTGTTTGTTTGTTTGTTTTGATTTTTTTTTTGTCTGCCTCCTCTCCATACCTCTTCAGGCCAAATAGTTAAGACCCTTTCTGTCACTCTTGCTGTCACTCCTGCTGTGGTGTGACTAAAAACAAGTGAGTAAATTTGTTATTGAACTAAATTCGGTGTCCAAATCTGTGCACCGAGAGAAATTTAAAATAATAAAAGAAAATCTCAGAACTGGCTGGTTCTGTTGTACCCTCCCTCATGGAGTAGCTATAGCTGCTTATGTGAAGAGGGGTTTCTGGTTTTCAATTGGCTTGGTCTGTCTGTTTGGGTTTTTTGTTTGCTTGTTTTTTGTGATGTGTTTTCCTGGGAAGGATTTTTGTTATTGTCATTTTGTTTTGACATAGAGTCTTGAGCAGCCCAGACTGGCCTTAAACATGGACATGTTATTAAGAAATAACCGTCTTATATCTATAAACTTCAAATTCTTAGAAAAGATGAAGTCCTCTATATAATAAAAACAAACAAACGTGATTTGAGCAGAAATCTGGTACTGTTTCTGAGAAGATTGGGATTATCGGGCAGCAGAAGAGAGTGAATGACTGTGGCAAGGGAACTCCTAAGGTGATATATATTGTTATAAAGTGATATTCTCATGGAATCTCTATAGCAACACAGAAAGAAACTGCTACAGTGTGCCCATCTTATAGGTTAGGAGTTGGATGCATAATGAAGGACTGATCAGGCACTATAACAGTGGGAAGGCAGACATAGACGATGCTAAATGAATCCGTGAGGCTATGTTAATAAAAATTTATTCACAAAATAAGGTAGGTGGCTAACTAGATTTGGCCCTGGCCTTGAGTGGTGCAGCCTTTTTAACTGTAAGGTATTTATCTGTACACACAATATCATAGTGAAAGCCTAAAAATTTACTGTAGTTTCTGTGTATTCAGGACAATTTCGTTCCCACTGACTTCCTTTTTGGTCTGTTAGGTAGCCCAAAATAATGAGACATTGAAAACATATGGCTCTCTTTGTAAACACTTCACCCTGTGCCAACTACCCCCGATGCAGAGCATCCACCTTGATTATTAGGGTCTTTGTTTCCAACAATCCAGCAACAAAGTAGCACACTGTGATGATTCCAGTCAGATGTGAGGACCCAGCCTAAACTGAAAATATTCCTGAGGAACTTAAACTAAGATCAGAGCCCTTCCACCAGCCAAGAGGCAAACTGGAGTTTGGAAAATGAACTGTCTTGTATGGTTTCAGCTTCCCGCTAAGCTGACACGTTACAGCTGTGCTGGGATGGGGTGGGTTTTACAAGTGTGGTTGACCTCATTGTCAAGGGAAGTAAAGTAGATTTGGTCCCACTCTCCATCCCTTAACTTGACAGAACAAACAGGCTTCTGCAAAAACGTTAGGAACCTGACCCCAGTGGGCTTCCTGTGCTGTGCTGCTTGTAGGTTTAGATCCCCATCCCTCATTAACTCTTCTTTGAAGATGAGCACATTCATTTTGTGTGAGGACAGCTCTGTGCCTCTAAATCTTAGAGAAAACCCAGTTTAAGGATGAAGCAATATTACTAGAAAAGACGTTCTTGACAAATTAGCCACAATGTGGGACAATCTCCTTTCCAAGTGGCCAGTCCCTAAATCATAACATTAGCAGTTACGTGTTACTGGTCTATAGTTATTTCCTCTGTCCCTGGTCTACCCCACCCACCCTCCCTCCTTCCCACTCTCCCTCCCTCTTTCTCTTATTCACTACCTAGTTCCTTGTTTCTATAGCTACTAATAGCAGAGCTACCCTCAAAACTATAATGGAGTTTGCCTCTTCTATTCTTATTTTAAAGAAAATAGAAAATTGAGTCCTTTAAAACTTGGTGAATTTCTGCTTTTTAATTGCTCTGCTTCTGATGGAAAACCCACTTTGCTGAACCTGATGGGATTGCCATCGTATACACATTTAGATTACGGGTCAGGTAAAGTTTTCTCTCTTGAGCTGAATCCTGGAAAATAAACAGCTGTCCTTGTCACCAAAAGAATAGGGTGGATAATGAAACCTACATGTATTTGCACAATTTTTTTCAGATTCTCTGAATTAAAAGAAAAAAGGTAATTCACTTTGCCAATTTCAAATTCCAATTAAATGGTCTCAGAAAGAAAAAATGTCACTGCATATATTACAAATAAAAATGAAAAATGCCTCTCCCTTTTTGCCTAGAAGGAATAAAACATTCTGTAGTAAGCATTTTCCCTGTGGATCAATCTCTAGGGAGGGATTAACTGCTCCTAAGGGAGTACGCTGAGGCAGGTGGCGTAAGTGACATGCACAGCAGATAGGAAGGATGCTCACAAGCAGACAGGGCAAGGGAACCCTTTAACATCACGTCCCAGTCATGCCAAGGTCCATTGACCCTGTATTCATTTCAGATAATTAATTTACAACACATTAAACCCTGATGTGGAGAAGCCTGTTCTGCATCAATTGTGTAAAAATAAAAAGTGCTATTGATTTAAGGTTTCAGTTGTATCATGTGCTGACAGAAAAAAAAAAAAAAACCAGTGGTGTTACATGGAGCAAATCATTGCCGAAGGGCAAAGGAACCAAACAAGTATGCTGTTGAGCGTGCTTAGCGGAAGTGACACTGTCCAAGAGATGAGCTGCGGGGTGAGCCAGGAAGCATAATTAGAACCCACCCAAGTGTCTGATAAATATTGATAAAGATGCACTCTAGAAATCAAATTTGGGGATGTGATAATGGTCTTCTTTACAGTAAAGGTCTAAAATAGCGCCTTGCCCTCTGCCAAATCCAGCCATTAATATTTATTAAATAAAATATGAGTGTACCATTAATTTTAAACAACTGACATGAATCGAAGCTTTCTCCCAAGTGAGGCACAGGAATTAGAAGGGTGAAGCCGTGTGAACTTGAAGTCATGATGTTTTGTAGATATGGAAAGAACCAGTCATCGATTTTAAAAATCAACTTGCTCATTAGCTAATATAACTTTCATATTGAGCAAAAGAACAGACAATGAGTAAAAATGTTCAGGCTCAAGTGCTCAGTGACCAAGGACAAGACACTTATCCTCTCTGAAGAACCAGCAGTCATGTTTCCAGAGAAGAAAAAAGAAATACTCTGACTTACTAGGTGAAGAAGAAGGAGGAGGAAGAGGAAGAGGAGGAGGGGGAAGAGGAGGAGGAAGAAGAAGATGAAGAAGATGATGATGATGACTAAGTGAGATATTACATGAATGCAATTGTAAATATCACTCAATCATATTCAGATATGACATAAATTGAATTATTTGAAAATGAATTCTTAAATGAATGCAAACACAAGATTTTCCATAGCTGAAACATTCTAAACATGCAGTTTTATTTTAAGTCTGTGGGTGTTTTGCATGAATGTGTGGTCCTGCACTATGGGTATACCTGGTGCCCACAGAGGCCAGAAGAGGGTACTGTCTTCCCTAGGATTGGAGTTGTAGACAATCATGAATTGCTGTGTGGGGGCTGGGAACTGAACCCAGGTCTTCTGGGAAAATAGCCAGTACTTTTAACCACTGAGCTATCTATCTCTCTAGCCCCTAAATATTTACTTTTTTGTTTGTTTGTTTTTTAACAGGGTCTCTCTCTGGTTGTCCTAGAACTCACTGTGTAGACCAGACTGGCCTTGAACTCACAGAGATTCTCTGCTTCCTGATGCTGGGATTAAAGTCATATGCCACCATGCCAATTTAAACATGCACGTTTAATGTCACAGATACTCTTCATTTTCTTAACTATTTTGTAATAACTGATGTTAGTTATATGTGGTGATATTTTGTTTGTGATTTAACAAATACAGCTTGCCTGAAGACCAGAGCACAGAGTTAGCTACACTAGCTAGCCATAGACACCATGCAATGGTGGCATATACCTTTAACCCCAGTAATCAGGAGGCAGATGCGGTTCATCTCTGTAAGTTCAAGGCCACCCTGGGATCCACGGGATTGATCCAGTCTAAAAGAGAAACAGAGCTCACACCTTTAATGCCAGCACTTGGGATCTTAGGCCTTTAATCCCAGCACTAAGGAGGTGGAAGCAGGTGTGATATGGCTGGACAGAGAGAGGAACTTAAGGCGGGAGGAGACAGGAGCTCAAGGCATTCACCCCTTTGATGTGAGTGTTAGTAGAGGTAAGGGGTCTCTCTCGTGCCTAGCTCTTTTATTTCTCTGACCTTTCAGCATTTACCCTGATATCTGACTCTGGGTTTTTTATTAAGACATATTAGAACTCATGCTACAGTTATAGTAGCTAATTAAAGTTGTAACAAAATTAGTATAGTAGTTGGCTATAGATTTAATAACTAAACATGAATCCACCGGGTGTGAATTACTTACATTCTTGCGCACCCACAATAACTCCATGGTGTAAAGCAAAAGGTCTGAGTCCTTTGTGTGATTCAAGGCCTTCCATAGATGTCAACAAGACTTCACCACATTCAATACCCAATACCATTTTCTTTGCTTTATACACTGCCTATGCAAGTACATTTCCCTCATGTAGCATTTAGTGAGTTACAATAGAAATTTAGTAGAACCATCAGCAATTAGTCATGTGGACAAGTTTTTCATTACAATTTAAAGACCTCCAAAGAGGACAATGTTGCCAATGGTGCCAATGTTATCTGAGAATCATGTCTTCTAACCATGGATGGAATCAAAACTACACTTTCCCAGAAAACAATCTGCTAAGAACTAAGTGTAACACGAGGTTTAAAAAAAAGACAATTAAATGCACTATGCAGAGACATTTCACAGATCCATAATGAGCTAGACAGATGCTTCAGTAGCGAAATTCATACAACAGAGTTTCAAGAAGAGACAGAAAGGGAAAGGGAGAGAAGGAGGGAAGATGGAAGGAAGGAAATAAATTTTGAAAGCAAAGACAAAATAAAAGAACAAAGTTTTTTTTCATTTATTTCTCACCAGACATCATGAGGATGTGGCTAGCTGATAGTGATGGCCGTGCATGGAGAAAGCTCTAGGCTCACTCCCCAGCAGCATGTAAAGCAGAATGATGGTGCATGCCTGTGATCCCAAAATGTGAGAGGTAGATCCAGAAAATCAGGAGTTCAAGGTCATCTTCAGATACATAGAGAGCTCAAGGCCAACCTGGGCTATACAGGTTGTCAAAAAGACAAAAGGAAAGAACTAGACCAAGCAATAGAACAGCTGAACAGCATGTTTAACGTAAAAGGAGAGAGAGAAAGGTGGGTATGGAGAATGCCTGGGATACTGTGTCCACAAGAAAATACTCTCAAACGTGAAGACTATTAGGAAACTCTACTTAGCAATATTAAAGGAGCCAATAATTTAAAAAGACACTAGATATTTTCCAAGAAATATATTTAGTCAGCCACTGAACTATGATAAAATGTTAATCATTAGGGAGATGCAAATTAAAACCATAATAAAGTGTCAGTTCACAGCTTCCAGGATGGCAGTAACCAAAGCGAAGACATGAAGGATGAGAAAGGTATGTGATAAGGAAAAGGAAGATGGAAACTAGGGCGAGGAGGAGGGGAAGAAAGAGAAAGAAAAGAAGACAAGATGAAAAGGGACTAAATGAACAAAAATGTTCTGAGGAAAATGTAGAGAAACTGGAACACTTATAAACTGCTAGCAGAAATGTGAAATAATGGGGTAGCTTATTTAAAAAAAATGTTAACAGAATCTCTGTATAGCCAAGATTTCCATCATATGTATCCAAGAGAGTTAAAGGTAAAATTCAAATGGCTATTTGTACATGATTACTCATAGCAGTACTATTCAGAAAGGCTTCAAAAGTTGGGCACAACCTGAGCATCAACACTATGTACACAGATGAAAACACAGCGATGCATACAGCTACAAAAGGAAACGGAATGTTGATCCGTGTTCCACAATGGACCTCAAAACATTCTGCACAGTGAAGTGAGTTAGGCACAAAACCCTGCATTACCCAATTACATGAGAAAGATGCAATCCATTGATTCATATAGACAAGACTAATGATATATTCAGATAAGCAGTTGACAGCTGAAGGACTTGGGTAACAGAAGATCTGCAATGTAAGAAAGACAAACGGGGTAGAAAATGGTTCATGGTAAAAACAGCCCTAAGAGAAAGGACAGAGAACAGCAGAAAGAAAATGTCAGGGTAAATGTTGAAGGCTTTCTCTCTTAGTTTTAATTTGCTGTAAAAATCACTAAATAGAATAACCTAAAAATATACAACATTTTTATTATGCCGCCTGCCTTGTGCATATTTATTTATTTATTTGTTTGTTCCTATCCGGTGAAGACTTTTCCGGGGACCCACAAATTGACTCTGTATGTCCCTTGTGCAAACAAAGTTCAAGCACTATGAACTCTTGGAACTTCCACTGTGTTCTAGAAAAGCCAGTTATGTATAAACACACAAGTGAAAATACAACTACACTATTGTGGGATATGCACAATAAAGCTAAGAGACTGAGAAATAATCCAAGAACTGACGTTGGCCTCCTACTACTCTCTGATCATCCCATCTTGATCCAGCAACATCGACCTACTCTGTCTCACTGACAGTCCAGCTGATTCCTCACTTGCTTGATTTTTCTCTGATGTCTGAAGTTCTTTGTGCACAAGATAATAATACCTCCATTTCTTCATTTGTTTAAATTTATTTTTTTTTACATTCCAAACCCAAACCTTTCTAACATCCCCCACTTCTCCCCCCACCACCTCCCATCTGCTCCTCGGTAAGGCCTCCCCTAGAAAGTCTACTAAGTCATTTCTTTGAGGCAGGACCAAGTCACCTCTCCACCCCACACCCCTGTGTCTAGGCTGAGCAAGGTGTCTTTCCATTTAGAATGGGTTTTACTTTCCTCTTGTTTAATGAAATTGTGTGTGTGTGTGTGTGTGTGTGTGTGTGTGTGTGTGTAGGTGTGGTGTGTGTGTGGTGTGTTTGTGTGTGATGTGTGTGTGTGGTGTGTTTGTGTATGTGTGTGTGTGTGTGTGTGGTGTGTGTGTGTGGTGTGTTTGTGTGGTGTGTGTATGTGTATGTGTGAGTGTGTGTGTGTGATGTGTGTGTATGTGTGAGTGTGTATATGTGGTGTGTGTGGTGTGTGTGTGAGTGTGTGTATGTGGTGTGTGTGTGGTGTGTGTGTATGTGTGAGTATGTGTGAGTGTGTGTGTGGTGTGTGTGGTGTGTGTGTGTGAGTGTGTGTGTGGTGTGTGTGAGTGTGTGTGGTATGTGTGTATGTGTAGTGTGTGTGGTGTGTGTGTGAGTGTGTGTGTGTGGTGTGTGTGTGAGTATGTGTGGTGCGTGTATATGTGTAGTGTGTGTGGTGTGTGTGTGAGTGTGTGGCATGTGTGTGTGATGTGTGTGTGAGTGTGTGTGGTATGTGTGTATGTGTAGTGTGTGGTGTGTGTGAGTGTGTGTGTGTGGTGTGTGTGAGTGTGTGTGGTGTGTGTGTATGTGTGGTGTGTTTGTGGTGTGTGTGTGTTAGAGCAGGAGTGATGTGGGTTGCATGTGGCAGTCAGAGGGCAATTTTGTGAGGTCAGCTTTCTCCTACTGCCTTCACATGGATTGTGGGGATCAAACATGGGTCTTCATGCTTGCACAAGTGACTTTTCCCACTGAGCCATCATCTCCCAGGCCCATATTTCTTCATTCTGCAATGCACTCCTCTCTCTTCTCAATTAGGTTTCCAACTTGTTACAGGCATTCTTAATATGATTCCTCAGAAGCAGAGCCCAAGATGGTACTCTCGTGCAAATGGTGGATTTATGAAGCACTGTCAGAAGAGGATCATGGGAGAAGCCTAAGGGGGGAGTATCTAAGTGAAAACATCATATTACTGGAAGCCAGCTTTAGCTGGTCCATAGGATGGCTGTCTGTGAATCATGCTACAGAGGACAGATATGGTGCCTTCCTGCATTCCCATCACAGAGGGTGGGACAGGGCAGAATCACACCCTCAAACAGCTGGCATTGCTAACAGAAACAATGGTTGAATTTCTCAAAATTCTACAAGCTAATTGTAAAACACAAGCCTTACAAAAAAGTAAATTTGCAATGAAAGTTTATTTAAAATGAATGTAATAGGTAATACATGATTTCCCAATGATTGTACCCTATTTTCTCCAGTCAAGTCCCCCATGTTAGTCTAAGTAGAAATGCCATATGGTGGTGACTAAGAAGACTCCCAGTTCAGATTCGGTGATATCACATTGATAGCTTCAAGTCAGCAATGATGGCCCTGGAAAAAATGGCTTGGGGTTAGTTGCACTTGCAGAGGACCTGGGTTCAGTTCACAGTGTCCACATGGCAGCTCACAGCCATCTGTAACTTCTGTTGTGGAGAATTCAGGGTCCTCTTCCAGTCTTTGTGAGCACCGGAAACACACACAGTGCCCATGCACACATACAGATAAAATATTCATACACATTAAGTAAATAGTTTCTAAAAACAACAAACCATATATAGGCCCATGGTTTATTGTTTAGTTAATATGTAGTGTTAAAAATGGAGAAAATGTTAATAAGCTAGTTATATTACACTGCAGGTAGCAAAAAAATTAAAGAAATATTTCATAGCATTTGAAAACTATTATTGTCCAATTCAGCAAAGAAGTCATTACTGACACTAATTAACATAAAATATTTATTTAAGAACTGCATTTCTTCATCAATTGAATACACAGTGTATCAGTTACTGTTCCATTGCTGTATTAAGATACCATGACCAAAAAACAAGCTGTCGAAAGAATTTATTTTGGCTTATGGCCCAAAATGATCGGGGAGGCATTGCAGTAAGTAATTGGAGCAGGAAGCTGAAAGATGATATCTCAACTGCAAACAGGACACAGATACAACAAATAGGAAGTAGGATGAGCTTATAAACTCTCAAAGCCTGCTCCCCACCCCTGCCGCCTCCCCCCGATGTGCATCCTCCAGCAAGACTCCACATAAAAGTTCTGTAACCTCCCAAGTTATCACTGACCAGGGACCTAGCATTAGAATCCATGACCCTATGAGGAGGATTTCTCATTGTAGCACATAAGTTGGTCATGAATATGGAAGTTTAGGGACGGAACAAGGAAAAACTCTAATGGCTACATGAAATTTAGAGAACAGAATGTTGTGGGCTAGTGAGCAGACTCAACAGGCAAAGGCATGAGCTGCTAAGCCTGACGACCCGCGTTATTTCCCCAAAACCCACATGGCAGAGGTAGAAGGAGAGGACTAAGTCCCACAAGCTATCCTAAGGCCTCCACACATGCACTGTGACACATGATCACTCTCTGTATCTGTCTCTGTCTCTGTCTCTCTCTCTCTCTCTACACACACACACACAGTGAGAACTTTTAAATATAACTTTAAATGTATTGTGTATTAATTCATTTTTTAAAGATTTATTTATTTATTGCATATACAGTGTTCTGTCTACACGCCAGAAGAGGGCACCAGATTGGATTGTAGATGGTTGTGAGCCACCATGTGGTTGCTGGGAATTGAACTCAGGACCTCTGGAAGAGCAGCCAGTGCTCTTAATCTCTGAGCCATCTCTCCAGCCCTTAATTCATTTTGTAGAATTAATTATTGATAAATTATGTCTTTCAGATCAGAATAAACTTGCAATAAAAGGATACATAGATAATTAATGATAGATTAGATAGATGGATAGGTAGAGAGATAGACAGACAGACAGACAGATAAATACCGACTTACCCGGAAACTAGTTATTTTAAATATTTGTCAACACATCACCACAGTTTGAGGTAGGGAATGCAACTTGTTCTATCCTATTCAGAGTGCAGAAAAGAGGATTGTGACGATCATGGACTTTACAGCTAACAAAACTGTTTCTATAAAAAAATGTGTTTTTATAGAAATTATGAGAATGGAATGAAATGAATGTTTTCATGCAACATGACTAGGAGGATAATATGATGCCATCTCATTGAGGCCCATGTGATAACATGCACCATTCAACAAAACTGTAGTTTTATTTTTAGAAATACTTTTAAACTGCAATACACAGTCAAGGTTCATGTATAATCACACTTTCCTGACATAAATTACAAAATCCAAAACTAAAACATCGAATGTCTAATTCCCAACCACTCTGAGAAAATCTAATGACTTTGCCAATGTTCTTTTGTTTGGAATTGATTATCACACTCAGCCAAAATAATAGAACATTATTGTTTTTTTTTAAAAAACAGTCTAATGTGCAACCTGATCTCAACTGAGTAAAAAGTGAAAACTAAGTCAATCAATGTAACAAAATGTTGCTTTCTTGATATACATGAGAGATTCTTTAATGGTTGTTTCTCTTTCTTCCACACCATGCTTTCTGTAGTCTTCCTTTTCGTTGTTCTTTCAACACACTAGCATATGCCATTTATTGCTTTAGCCACTGATGGTACAGCACTGAGAAAAATAAAACATAAGATCCTTACTTTGGGGGCTAGAGAGATAGTTCAAAGATTAAGAGTGCTTACTGCCTAGGATGCAGGTTTGGTTCCCAACACCTACCTCAGGGGGCCCACAATCCCCTGTAACTCTACTTCCAGGAGATCTGATACCCTCCAACCTGAGGTCACCTGCATACATGTGGTGTACATAAACTCGTACAGGTACATACATACATATAAACGAAAGTAAATTCACACAACTTTGAAAATGCCCCTACTTTAATGACTCCTCAACCTCACTAAGAAGATAAGCAAGAACTATGTAGCTCTCTGCTTGCTGCCTGCGGATCAGGGTGCAAGCCCTCAACCCTATACCTGCCTGCCTGCCTCCATGCTTCCTGTCATGATGGAAAAGGACTAACCCTCTGAAGCTTTGTGTAACGGTGTAAAATTGAAGTGCATGGAATAAACCAGACTTCACCTCCCACGGTCCTGCACTTGACAGGGTATGCTGATGAGGGCTTCAGAGTGCCGCTGAACACAAAGGGACTGGACACAACAGACAAGGGGGTTAGTGACAACAAATCACTGAGACGGGCATAGAGAACAACAACGAAATAAAAGCTGGGGATTCCAGACATCATCTCACAGAAAGCAAACGCCACCGGGTACAACTAACCAGTCAGTTCCAATGCTTACCATAGCTTTGTAAGAGAAGTTGTAAGGTACAATCTTCCACCATTCTGTTTTACTCTTTCTCAGTCAAGAGTAAGAGCCAAAGACTCTCACAAACAAAATCTTAATGGCCAAGTCTTGGGGATAGCTTAGTTTGTGGGACATCTCCAAAATAAATGTTAACTGGAGCGCACACACGCGCGCACACACACACACACATACACACACGCGCGCACACGTACATACACACACACGCACACACACACACACACACGCACACGCACACTGTAGTGTGAGCGAATGTGGCTAAAGCGAACAGCAGAAGATGATAAAAAGAGAACTGAGGGGTGCCGTGAGAAAGTGAAGGGGGCTTCTCAGTAGGTACTCATGGACCTCACTGGTTCGTTAATGTCTGAGAAGAGCCTTGAGTAGATGAGCACACCACACAGTCAGCTGTGCACGTGGTGTAGCCAGAGAGAACATCAGGCACAAAGGTCACGAGACGGCAGCGAACAGCTGTGCCACCCTGCTATTTCCTGGGTCTTAAATGTCCCCAAAGACACATCCAGGAAAGCCAGTGACCCTACTGGAAGATGCAGGACTTTGAGGAGGTGGGGTTTACTAAAAGGAAGTTAAGTCAGTGGGGACCCGCCCTTAAAGGAGATATCAGGACTCTGCCTCCATCATCTCTCTGGGTTTCCTTGCTGTCACATGTTTCTGCCATGATGTTCTTCTTTGCCACAGGCCTGTGAGCAGCAGAGCCCAGGGGCCATGTACTGAGACTTCTGACACTCTAAGCCTCAATAAACCGTTCCTTTTTTTTTTTTTTTTTTTTTTTTTTTTTGGTTTTTCGAGACAGGGTTTCTCTGTATTATTTTGGAGGCTGTCCTGGAACTCGCTCTGTAGATCAGGCTGGCCTCAAACTCACAGAGATCTGCCTGCCTCTGCCTCCCAAGTGCTGGGATTAAAGGCATGTGCCACCAATGCCTAGCAAAATGTTCCTCTTTTAAAGTGACAAGCTCAGATATTTTGCCACAGTGACAAAAAAAATGAGTAACACATATCTTGCCACAGAATTAGAGACAAACATTTTATACAAAGCTTGCCCAGCCTCATAAGACCTGCCAAGTGGTTGGGCACCAGTTGCAGCTTCAACTGTTACAAGGTCAGATAGGTATCCAAAGGCAAACGTATGTGTGTGTGTGTGTGTGTGTGAGAGAGAGAGAGAGAGAGAGAGAGACAGACAGACAGACAGACAGACAGACAGAGAGACAGATGATAGACAGACAGATGATCAATATCACAAGCAAAGCAAAAAAGGAATCTTGTATCCAGCAAAAGTGACCATACAGAAGCTGCCCTTAATTTTCTCCAATTGCTTCCTATTAATTCTTTCTAGAAACTTAGTTACTGTGAATTTCAAAAACAATGTGATAGCTTTGTTTTTTAAAACAAGCTTTTGTGAAAAATGAACAAATTTTATTTTTTTAAAAAAGTGAAATATAAACAACAAAAAATATGTGCCTTTTGACTTGAAATGGTTTTTAAAAGTCCTTTCCTTCAATTCCATTCACAATCTGAACCTGGAACTAGCTACACCAGAGCTGCCACTCTTCCTGGCCCTCCTGGTGTGTGGAAACTTGCAGAACAGATCTGCACAGGGCCACCAAGCCTGGAGGCTCCGACACACACCTACTCATGGATCTGTTTAGCACCATGGAGAAGGTTTTGCTGGGAGAAAAGCTAGGACATGGCCAGCCTGAAGACTAACCCACTCGTTTCTTGTTGGTCCTCTTGCGGGGAGGTCATTCGTGGGACACCGGAGGCGGCCAGTGCTTGGCTAGTTTTACAGGTCTGTCTGGAGATAAGAAGCCAACTGCAGCTTCAACTGGTGCAAGGCCAAAAGTGAAAACAAAACCGAAGGAAGCAGAATGCTGCAAACAACAGAAAACAAAGGAAAACAGCAAAAGAGGCATCTAAAAATCTAAAGGATCCCTGATGCATATCTGGGCCCAGGTGACGCTCGGCTCTGTGTGGTTTCTGTTCTGTCTGTTTAGGTTCCTCTCCAGTAAGTCCCCAAGGTATGTTTGTAAGTAAAGCAGGCAGGGAAGTTAGTTACACCTCTGCATTTATTACCATCCCCTTGAGTATTATTAACTTTTACACTCCCCATAAAACATAATTTATCACTAAAATAATTTGCTTTGTGTCAGGGTTCAGTGTGCTCCAGTGCTTTCTTGCTCATTACATGAGATATTTTTACTTAATGAGCCAAGATGGCCTTTGTACTTAACATTTGAATTGATTGCTAGTGCTTCGTTTTTGTGATAGCTTGTTGTATAATTCCAAAAACATAGGTGGGTTCTCACTTTACAATGTCGAAGAAAATCAATGCAGAAACTTGCTAATTTTGTGTGATGCTTTCAATGGCTAGAAATGGTTTTTCCTTAGCTAACCATTAAGATTGCATGAAAACTTATTTATCTATGCAACAATAAAATGTGCTTGTCTTTATATCCGCAGATTAGTGCATCTCTCAATCCTCATCGGAGAAGCTTTTTTTTGCCATAGATGATGGTTAATGTACTGACACTGATCAATGGGCAGAGAATAAGAGACTCTATGTGTGACATCTATATCACATCCCTCCCCGTCCAAGGCTTAGAGCCCATCATGGAAGATGAAGCGGGAAGACTAGAAGAGCAGGAGCAGTGACTCTGCTGCAAACAGTATCTGCCAGACAGCAGAGGACCCTGCATAGATGAACTCATGGCAGCTGTGACCACGTGTACAAGACTGCGTGAGACAAATACTTGTTTGCCCTAGGAAGTAAGTAAAGGAATTTGGGGGTGGATGCATCTATTGATTGCTCAAAAGTTAGTCTAAAGGAAAGTTATGATCTGATTTTAATAAAAAAAAGTCAAAGTTGCTGTGCTAACTGAGCAGCATGCACTGTGCCCAGCCTGATGGTCACGACTTCCTGATCTGGCTCTGAGAAAAGGAGGATTTTTTGAAGACGGAGAACAAAGTAGTCTAATGCTTGTTTTCATTTTGTAGAGTCTAGAAAATTTGAGAATCTAATTTCATACTGGGAATTGTTTTCTGTTCCAAGGTCCTCCTCTGTTCTTTCAGACTCATGAACAAGGTTGGAAAGAAAATGGCTCCCAAATGGAGTGGCACCATTAAGAGGTGTGGCCTTGTTGGAGGAGGTGTGTCACTGTGGAGGTGGGTTTTGAGGTCTCCTTTGCTCAAGCTTTGCTCAAAGTGGCATACAGTTCACTTCCGGCTGCCTTCTGATCAAGGCGTAGCTGGCACTAGCCTGCCTGACCACCAATCACTGCCATACTCCCCTGCCGTGACAATATTGGATTGACCCTCTGAACTGTCAGCAGCCACCTCAATTGAATGTTTTCCTTTATAAAAGCTGCCGTGGCCATGGTGTCTCTTCACAGCAATAGAAACCCTAGCAGTGGCCCATCAATCATATCCTCTATGAACTGAAAATAACTAGACATTCTAACCCTCAGGATGCTGGTACTGCAGATTCTATCTGCAAATATTTCCAGGGTGTTATAATTTAGGAAGCAATGCCCTCTGCAGTCCTCACTGATAGGCTCACAATTCATTTTAAAACTACAAGAAGAACTAGGGATATGGCTCAGGGGAAAATGTGCTTTCCTGAAATGAGAAAGCACACACACACACACACACACACACTCACTCATACTCACACATACACACATACTCACACACACACACACCATGATGCCATAGGATATTCTGCAGAGAACGAATGTTGATTCCACAGTTTCTCACACTTAGACTTCAGAAATTTTTGCATACCACTCTTACAAAGAGTTTCCTCAAACTTAATCTAAGAGATGGGTAGAAAGCCAGATTAAATAACCACTCAGTGGTTAAAGATATTTTGAAGAAAATATCCTTCCCAAGCCCACATTGCAGACTCAAATCAGCCACTGTTCACAACCCTAAGGACTGATACTATTCAGGGTGAGTCACTCTAGGGAGTTGTGTGACTCCAATCCCTATTTGTATTTTCCAAACTTTGAGGATTATAAGCATATAGACCATATCTTCCCTATATCTAAAGCCAATTAATTGATTTACATATTTCACTAGATACATGAATAAATTATTTATATGTTAATTGATAAATTGATTTGGATTATGAAATGTTTCAAATATATATATATATTGAGTATCTGTATCTCTGGAGTCCACACCCTGCAGGACTTAGATTTAATAAATAGAATAACAGGTATTTTAAAATTAATGTATAAATGAAATTCAGTTAATAGTACCATTATTCATTTGTTTTAAGATTTATTTTTAATTACATATAGAAGGGGTTGTATGTGGATGCAGGTACCTGAAGAGGCTGGTAGAGGGTGTCAAATCCTCTGGAACTAGAGTTACAGGAGGTTATAGGCCACCTGATGTAGATGCTGGAAACAGGTCTCAGGTCCTCTGTGAGAGGAGTGCATATTCTCAACTGCAGAGATTGCCTCTCTGTACCCACAGATAACTTTAGTCCTCACCCCTCATTGAGGAAACATCTCTTTTCCACAAACAGAAACCATAAAAGAAAACCACAGCTTGTCAAAATGTGGAGTTATAGAGCCCAGATCCAACTGATAAATCTACAACACAGTTCCTGCACCTATTACTCAAAGATGATTGTTAAAGAAGGGGTATAAAGACTGTACGAGCCAGAGCCAGAGAAACAGGAAGTTTGCTGTAAGATAGTGTCCCTTAGGAATGTCAGAAGCTACAGCCGTAAAGTCTCAGCAACATGACTACCTAATCATAGGCTGAACAAGAGCAGCACCAATATACACGTCAGCATGGATGAAGTGTTGAGAAGAGCTCTTGAGACCTCAACTCCACACAAAGAACTAGGAGCAGCTAAGGAATGCTGAGAGCAGGAGAAACAGTCTTCCTGTACCAAATCGTCAGGCCTGAAAGCATAAACATACAAGTATACACTTTATGTATCTGTGTATTTACAGACTGAGCAGGTTATATTTACGTGTTTAGGAGCCTGCATGTGTGTGCACACATAAATACATGTGTGACAACATTTAAAGAAGAAGAGGCCATAAATTTGAAAGACACCAAGAACAGGTAAATGGGAGGCTTTGAAGAGAGGGAAAGGAAGAGAGAAATGGTGTGATTATATCATAATCTTTAAAAATAATTAAATATTAAAACTGTCCTGATTCAATTGTTTTAAAGGATTAGCATGATCCAAAATAAGAAAAATTTGTCAAATCTTGAAAACTTGAGCCAAAACATAAGTAAAGGAAAACAAGGCACTTATAAATTACTTAAATCATTTTTCATCAAAACTGATTCCCGTGCCCTAGCTTGCTTTGATCATTGATGAATCACTTCTATAATATAAACAGAGGCCCTTTCAGTGGCATTCAGCAATGCCGGTCTAGAAAATGAAGATTGATTATTTGTAAAAGGAAAAACTTGTGGTTATGTAACATATTTCAGTCTCGGCCCTGTCAAGTTGCTATAGCAGTTTCTTCACTCTGTTACATATACAGTTGTGAAACGTATTTAGAGCCTAGTGTCTTGTCTGTAGAAATGACTGCAGAAGGTGTCATTAGGAACACCTTTGTGCAAGGATATGTCTACAAAGGTGGATTCGCCTCTCCTCCACCTTTAATCTCTTCATCCTCCACACAAATGAGCACAGCAAGCCTCTCGTGCATCCTTCTGCTCTAAACTGGTCAGGCATCCTATCTGTGGATCACAGGAATGTCTCAGGCAAACCTCTTTTATTATACTTCCCACATGCTATCATAATTACCTCTTTATTCGTTTGTCTGTGGGAGCTCAAAATGGCGGATAAATGAGTTATTAAACATATGGCCAAACTCTCAGAAGTAAAATTAACATGCCATTCCCTAGATTGGGTAAGATATAGGAACCTGGTTATGACAATTTTTTTAAAGAATGGAACAGCCTGTCAGAAAGAACATGGAAAATGTTGTGGGTTTTTTTCCTGAGGGAATGTTTCTTTCTCCAGTTTTTAAAAGTAGGTTTGTATTTTGGCCATATATTTTCCCAGAATGGTTTCTATTTAGTTGTAGTTGAAGTTGAATGCATGAGTTGGATAAAATTCTCCAGATTTCAGAAAAGATGCTTAGCAGTTGATAAATCACAGTTGGCTGGGAAGAATAGCATCTAACATTGAACTGCTCAGGAAAATTATTATGAGTAAAAGCAACTAACTGATTACTTCAAGAGAGCTAGTGGATAGGACTTTTAATATTTTGCACACAAAGAAATAATACATGTTTATGACAATGGATTTGAAAGTTACTCATTATATACAAATACTGGGTTTGTAACATTGATTTGTTTATTTTATTGGGAAGAGAGGGGTTTTGACTTTATTGTTTTATTTTAAGACAAGGTCTCACTGTGCAGCTCAGATTGGCTTCAAGTCATGATCTTCCTGTTCCAGCTTTGCAAATTCTGGAATAATTTGTGTATGCCACCACACCTGACTTTGTACACATGTATGGAAATATTAAAGTATAGCTCATCAATATATAAATCCCCATGTGATGATAATAAAAGCATGGGAGAAAAGAGAGCCTCTTCAACCAATGGTGTTAGAAAACTGGAGACCCATGTCTACAGGATTGCAACTAGATCTATACCTCTCACCCTGTACAACCAATTCAAAAAATGCATCAGAGATCTTAAATGAGACCTGAAACCACTTAGGGGAAACCCTTCAAGATATGGGAACACACAAGAACTTTCTGAGGACTTCGACAGCTCTGAAAACAATTCCAAGAATTGTCAAAAGTATAAAGTAAGAAAACTCTGCACGGTCAAGGAAACAACCCAGTAAGGAGGCAGCCTACAGAATGGGAGAACATCTTTTGCCAGCTACAAATCTGGCAGGTCATTAATATCTAGATCTGTAAATAACAGATGAGATCAGGAACAAGAGAGTCACAGCCAAACAATTGGGGGGCAGGTGCAGAGATCCACAGCCGGACACTCTGAAGAGAGTCTAAATTGGAGGTTTCCATCCTGTCCCCCGTCTTTGAGCTTGGGGAACCAGTGGAAGAGGTGGAAGGAAGAAAGATTGCAGGAGTCAGAGGGGCTGGAGGGCACCAAGGGAACATGGCTCACTGATGGACTAAGCGGGGCTCCCATGGGCTCACAGTGACTGAAGTGGCAAGCACTGGGCCTGTGGGGATCTGCACCTGGTCCTCTGTGTATATGTTATGGCTATTAGCTTGGTGTTTTTGTGCGACTCCTAAGAGTGGGAACGGGGGTGTCTCTGACTCTTTCACCTGCTTTTGGGAGTCTTTCCTCCTATTGGGTTACCTTGTCTCATTGTATCTTGTTTTGTCGAGTTTGGTCGCTGTCTCTTGGAGGCCTGCTCTTTTGTGAAGGGAAGCGGATGGATAGGGAGTGAATCTGGGGGAGAGGAGAGGTGGGGGCAACTGGGAGGAGAGGAGAGAGGAGAAACCGTGCTTGGAATGCATTGTATGAGAGAAAAGCATATTTATTTTCTATTTTAAAAATTAAATCATTAAGAAATTAAACACCAGGAAAGAGTCATCTAATCAGTAAATGAGCAAATGAAATGAACAGCTTTCAAGAGATGAAGTACAAATGGTCAATCGATGATGGAAGAAAATGCTCAGCATCCTTCACCAAAAGGGACATGGAAATGAAAACTACCCTGAGAATCTACCTTAGCCCTTTCAGAACAGCTATCATTGGAAAACAATGCTGGGAAGATAGGGGTTTGTAGGGGGGGAGGTTACACATTACTGATGAGACTGTAAGCCAGACTATACATTATGGAAATCAGTACACACATTCTTCAAAAAACTAAAAGGGAAACTATGAGAAGACCAGCTATACCACTCTTGAGCATGAACCCAGAAGAATCTAGTTCTGCATAGCACAGACACACTGGCTCATCCACGCACACTGCAAAGACATGGGTTCACGAGTGACAGATTGTAAACTCAGCTTCAAAAGATTAATGGACTTTTAAAGGTGATATGTAAACACAGAGAACCTTAAGTAAGAACAACAGCATGCCGTTTACAATACAAGGCTGAAAGTATTGAACATCACTTTGAGCAAAATAAGCCAGATCCAGAAAGACAAACACCATGATTTCTCATATATCAGAACCTAAGAGAAGGTAAACATTTGTGTACGTACACACAAGCAAGTGCACCCGTGCATGTGTGTTCTATGTGTGTGCGTGCGTGTGTGCGTGTGTGTGTGTGTGTGTGTGTGTGCATATGAAAATAGAAGGGAGACTATCTGAAAAGACAAAGGGGAAGATCAAAGAACAAGAAAGGGATAAGAGTAAAAATGGTCCAAGTATATGATGCACCTGCATAAAATGTCACTGTAAAACCCACCACTTTGTAAGACTAGTACAAAATTTTTAAAAAGTAAATAACTTTTTGTTTAACTTTTCCTACTTAAAGGCCTTCCTAGCAATTACCTCAATGGCCTCTCACCGTGTCAGAGACCTTTTCCATCACATTAACTTTCCCAGGAGGAAGAAACATAGGGATTGAGATGCTGATTTCTCTTCAAAATGACGACCCGTGAATATTCTTCACCAACTCCAGTTCCTCTCATCACAATCTTTGTGAAGAGACCCATTTACTCAGCATATTGGATAGAAAAAAAGAGAAGACAGTAATCTTGGCCTTTGGAGATTCCAGGAAACAGAGATACTGGCTCATCTTTCTTGGTGATGTAGTCTGCTTTCCCAGAGCACTGGCTCCCTTCTCAAAGCTTCCACTAAGGCATGCTGGGAATGGAGTCCCACTTTGTTACCTGGGCCATGAACTCTTTCCATGGGCTCTATTTCAGTGGATTTAGAAAAACAAAACTAACAACAGATGTTTAGCTATGTCACAGTCCTCCTTCTATTATAACTAGAACATTGTCAGTATCATTTCCTGGTGCCACATAAAATAAATCAAACAAACAAACAAATGAGCCCTGTAATGTTTTATTACTGACATTGTGCTTTGCAGTTTACCTAGCCTCCCACATGGGAAAGGACAAGAATAAAAGTATCTGTACGTGTCCAAGCAAAATTCCCTAAAATTATCAAGAGAAACAAGTCAGAGGCTTACCTGCCTCTTGCTTTCAGGTGAAGCTAAGTGGATGGAGTGGGTGACTGATCTTCTACCGCGTCACAACTTAAACTTTTGTGTTGTTGACTTTAGTGCAAAGATTTGAGGACAGAACACAGTCGTTTCAGGGAGAAGGGTGAGTGGCCCTGTAGAACCGTGGCATTTACATGGGAGGTGCAGAGACACCAAAGCAGAAAAGTTAGCCAGTATTGCCCCAGCAATCTGTTGCTGTTCACTCCTTCTTGGACATAAGATAAACAACAGGCAGTCCAAAAATTAAATATTCCAAGTCTGGAAGCACATTTTGGTGTTCATCTTCTGCACGGATAAAAGTGAGGTTCTAATGCTTGAAAATAAAGTCTGCAAGTCAAATTAAATCATTCCAAGAATCAGAATAGAGCTTGTGTTCCCCTAGAATAATTCTTTGTGTGATTTCATTAACAGCATTAGTAGGTGAGTTTAAATTGGATATTTTGTATCATTAAAACATCTACACACAAATTTGTTTTACATAACAGTTGCATAGCCCTGCAGGGAGAATGGAAACTGAAGATAATAGCCTCACCAGCATGATTAAAATTAATTAAACACGCATTAGTACGTTCATGCAGTTACACGCTATTGCTTTAAGTCTTTGGATTGGGAAATGCTATAATTCAAACACTCAATCATTTTCATACTTTATGTGAATTGCATATGCACCACGACTGTGCTCACTGATGCTGTAAACAAAGATACAGTTGAAAAACACATGCTGTAATAATTAAAATGGTATTATGCTGACACCATCTTTCTTCTAGGAGCTTGTAACATCTGTATTGACTGTGATAAGCATTGATTATCTGGAGTGATGTAAATATTTGGGGAGTTAATGACAATCAGGAACTCAGGGGATGCTAAGACAGCAGAGATAAATCACAGGAAATCCAGATCAAAGCAGGATTGTGAATTAGCTTGTTTTTATAGTTAATGACTCACTATAAAGTGCACAGACACGTCTTTCCTCCAATGAAGTGCACAAGGAAATGCCATAGAGCAACAGTCCGCCCTCGATAGCATTTTCTGTACATCTGTCGAATTTCCATATGTGGAGAGGAGGATGTCGACACAGAGCACTACAAAGACTGAATTGATCCAATCCATCAAGTACTTAGCGTGCACTTTCAAAATCATTACAAAGTTCTTTGAATTATTAAGACCTTTTTTCAAAAGAAAAAAAAAGCCCCCAACTTATAAATCTTGCATTTCCTGAACAGTTAATTTAAAGATGCTAAGGTCAGCAGTAGTCCAGTTCCAGTGAAGATTCTAACATTTCCCTTCAAATATAGCCTGATACTGAGTCACACAAAATTAAGTGTGTGTGTGTGTGTGTGTGTGTGTGTGTGTGTGTGTGTACATATATTCTCAGGGACCAGGGAAATGGGTAAAGGTGCTTGCTGCCAAGTCTGATGACCTTAGTTCAATCCCAAAGCCCACACAATGGAAGAAGAGAACCTACTACTACAAATTAAATTATCTCCTGACCTTCCCACACACAACATGGCCTGAGTACATCTACATACATGCTTGCACATGCATACGCACACACAATAAATAAGCTTAAATGTAATGAAAACATACTAGTCACTCAGCATCAACAACTTGACATAACATTCTCACAGCGAAACTTCCATGAGTGTGATCCTTCCACGAGTATGACCCTTCCATGAGTGTGAACCCTCCATGAGTGTCAACCCTTCATGAGTGTGAACCCTCCATGAGTGTGACCCTTCCAAGAGTGTGAACCTTCCATGAGTGTGAACCCTCCATGAGTGAACCTTTATGAGTAAGCACAGTCTAAGGTGCTCCACTGGGCTCTTCCCAACTTAACAGAATAAAGACAGAAATAACTACTGGTGACCTGTTCACCACATGGACACATACAGATGCATAAAAACACATTAAAGGAAAAGCCCTTAACAGAACCCGTCACAGTCCTCCTTTAACATCCTTTCCATCTTCACCACTTGCCACCAAAGAATCACTCAGTGTCTGCCACTCCTGGCCCTTGAAGGGATCATGTGACCCTGATGTACTTCCTCTTCCTGCCACTGCTCCTGAGGTCATTGCAACAGTACATTGTCTTCTTGTCTTCAAAGGTAGTTTCTGGTGCCTCCACCTTGGACCCGGACCATATTTAAGGTACTCTTACTGCATCTTGAATGTTTCTCCACCAGAATGTTTACTACATGGCATTGAAATAACCATTACTTGTCCATTTCTCTGAGATCCCTGACTTATCTTCACAACCCCATTGTACAGTATGTAGCACCCACTAAACACATGCTCAGTGAATGAAAAAATGAATCAATAGCATTTTCATCCTTGTCACATAATTGAGTGTGAGTGAGAAAGACCAGATAAGATGTGTCCCATATTCAGAATGGAGTAAGTACTTATGCTGATTCAGTTCATTCATAGAATCCAGGATGTTCTAAATCAACCCTAACACTTTAGAGAAAATCTACACCCTGTGAGCCAAGCCAAGAGGAACACTAAACTTAGTTTACATTTGTGACTAGGAACAAACATGAAAGCTATTAATTGTAAAGAGAAGTCTTTTCCTTGCCAGCCGCTTTGGTTTGTCCGCCGCCAGTCGCCTGGCTCTGCCGCATTGTAGTCCCCAAATAACACACAAGACGCTGTATTAATTATGAAGCTGTTGGCCTTGTTTGTTTCTTACTGGCTAGCTCTGACTTAAGTATTTACCCCATAATTGTTAATCTAAGTATTTCTCTTACCGGAGCAAAGTTCCGGACATCTTATTTCTCTGGCGGGCTACAACGTGACTCCCTGTGTTTCTCCTACCCAGCGTCCTCCTCGACTCCTAGTCCCACCTATTTTGCTTCCCTATTGGCCAACAGTGCTTTATTGATATATACACAGGACTTCCCCCATCAATTAATAATATAAACTAGTGAAGTGCATCCCAAGTCCAGTTGACTCCACTCCTATTTGCTTTAGAAAGGGGTGCTGGGAGGAGCCTATTGGGAGAAACTGGTAGGGGAGGGGAAGAAACATGTCCAAACTATGGCTGTTAGCCGTATGGACGTTCATAGCAGTCATACAGATATTCATAGCAGCATTATTTGTGATAGCCAGAAACTGGGTTCATCTCACAGTCCCCAACAGAAAAATGGCTAAACACTCTGTGACATCTTTACAGAAGTCAATCACATAAAGCATAGATGAACCAAATGGTCCATGAACAAAGCCTGCATAAGAGAGCGCACATGTGTGGATCTACAGCCACGAAGCTCTAGAATAGGCCATACAAATCTACAGTGGAAGGAAAATCACAGTAGTACTGACAGTTCTGGAGCAGAGCACGGGGAGGGCTCCTGGGGGGTAGTGATAATAATCTGTATCCTACATGTTATGTATTTGTCAAAATGGTACATTTAGAGGCAGAGGAGATGGCTCAGCTGACAGAAATCCCTGCTGCATAATGCTGAGGACCTGAGTTTGGAGCCCAGAAGCCATGTAAAAATCCAGGTGCAGCGGCGCATGCCTGCGACTCTGCTCTTTGACATCTTCATAATATCATAATGAGAGTAAACTCCATTCCGAGTCTCCTATTTCAGGGTTAGCAGAGGGCAGCCGAGTGGAGGGCAAGCCTCCAAAAGTTGTGTTGAACTGACTTTTGATACAGCTTGTGTGGGTATCTAGGTCATACGAGAACATGGCTCCATGTAATAAATTTTTAAGAATACACACCTTACTCCCAATGTTGTCTTTTTTCCCCAAATACCGTGAATTGATGTCTGAATTTTTGGCAAATCAGTAACTTATTTGAAATGGAAAAATAACAGAACAATGTTTGAGTGTTTTTTAACAGAGTCTTTGCCAGATCCAGAACAGAACCTCAGCAGGCAAAGCCTTCTTTCTCTAAGAGAAAGACAGCCTGTGGAGCATTACCCATCCTGCCGCTCTCAGCTGTGCTGAGAGGAACCAAGAGACTAAACAACAAAACATAGAGGCTCCTCAAAAGTTGTAAACAAGCTCTTCACCACTCTGGGTGTAAATAAGGTGGGAACTAACTATTGGCAGGGCTGAAAATACAGGCTACCTAGCCAAATTTGAACTTTGGACAAATAGGGAGTGTATTTTAGTGTAAGTATGTCCCTGCTATTGCCTGGTACAAACTGGTGACAATCCCTATCAAGCTTGTTGAAATGTCAGCAGACATCCTACATTGTTATTGTTTGCTTGCTTGTTTGCCTGGGTTGCTGAACCCGAATGGAGGTGCTATTCCATGGAGATGCAGACAAGAGAACTTTAGTTCAGACTCAACTGTTACCTTGATTAAAAGTTCCTGGTAACCTGGAAAACCACAGGGACTCTTTTTGAGAAGGATTTGTGTGAAAAGGACCATAATGCATGACAGGAATGGAATTTTCAAATTATGAGGCATTCAAATGAGGCAATCTTACCCTTTTTTTTAAGACCTATGTGTGTTTCACCCATGTCCTTATGGTTCACCACTGTGCCCAATTTAAAACCTGGGTACTTCTATAGTCTATATCAGCAGGTAAGGACAGAGGCTTCCTGAGATACAGAAGTGAAGGCTTTGCATGCGACTGATAAGGATGTCTTGGATCGATGCATCCATGCCATACAACAAAGACAAGAAGAGCTTTAGTTGAGCCCAGTTCCAAACCAAATGCTTCCACTCCATCTAACACAGGAGCAAAAGGATGCTTCCCACATTTGAGAACTACAGGCGAGCTGGAATCTGGAAGAGGTCACTGAGACTGAGAATTCCCGTGTTATATTTTGTAACTTTATGTGAAATGGCCACTGATTTAAAAATGAGGTTTTCATTAAAATGCTGACTATTTCTCAGAAAGAGAAGAAGGAAACGGAAACAGGGAAAATACCTCTGCTTGAGCCTTCAGCTTCTGGGCAGGGAAAGAAGCTATTTCCCATGTCAAACTTGAGAGATAATGTCAGATACTACAGGGGGTAGTAACCAGACCCAGAAAGGTCTTGGTTTTTGCTCATCCTCAAACACGAATCACCATAAAGGAAGTTTGAAGAGTTCAGAGTTGCAAGAAGTCACTACCAGATAAAAGCTGACCTTTAGAACACATGGCTGCACAATCTTCCTGGCTCCTACTGCATTGCCCCAATGGGCAGAGGGGGAGTCTAAGTCAGGGGTGTTTGCTATATTCTACTGACTTTTCAAATCCTACCTACTTGCAAGCTGAGGTCACACCTAAGGAAACAAAAGCATTCACCTAATGTCCCTACACACATCAACATACACCTTCCTCCACATTTTCTACAAACATGTTAAATTCATTTGCCCCCTTTCTTTACAACACAAGGTCTTGGGCTTTTTTTACTTTCTCAGCCATAGCTCATTCTATTCATTTAGGTTTGTGGGCTTTAAAAAAAAAGCCACTGCGTTTTAACTTCTCCTGCTATAACTGTACCCAGCTTTTTCTTTGATTGTTGTAACAGTTTGTACTAGGCAATGGCACCAGAATTAATTGTGTCTTCAGTCATTATCTTGTCCTTGTTGTTTTTTTTTTCCAGACTTGTGGCCTCTGAAATTTTTCATAACAGCTTGGGGACTAAAAAGACATCTTCTTCATAATAGCACAAACCAATGCTCTGTAGACCCAACAATGGATGTTTATTGCACCTTACAAAACTAATTACCTTCAGATTACAGGTTTTATTCAAATCGATTCACTCTTATCCAAAGCCGCCTGTGGACATGTACAGAGTCTTTACAATGCGGCACTCTACAGGGAGGGACTGTTGCATCTCCTCGTGTGTACAAAAAAGAAAAGGAGATGGATTCATACTAAATTAAAAATTAAACCTTTAGGTTTCAATGTAACAAGAAGGTTTAGTCACTGTATAGAATATGAGTTGAAAGCCTGCTACTAGAAGACTTAATTTAGTCTCAGTGAGTCCTGGCCTCTCTCCAGCACACGACTGACACGTATCAACCCACTATGCTGAGCTCTGGTTTACGGTGACCCGTTTGCTTAGACATACTAGGACGTATAAGTACTACTTTATGAAAAGATAAAACAGGCTTATCGCCACATTACTTGAGCGTATATGCCATACAAAAGGAAATTAAGTAATTTGTTTCAAACTTTCCTTTTACATATGACATCAGCCATCTAGAGAGTAAGCATTACTTAGTGTTAGATATTATACAAAGAACTTCATTTGTAATCTATTTTTGATCCTTATAGTATCTTTAAGAGATATTTCTATTAGACCCATTCTATAGATAGGCAAACTGAAGAACTTCAGTCATTTCTTTTTTTAGTTTCTAGAGCAAGTGGGCATAATCGAGAGTCAGACCCACAATTCAGAACTCACTAAGCAAGTGGCTCATTTTTTAAATTATAGATGTATTCAATAGTGTTACAAACCTAATGCATTTGATGTTACTTGATGTAATTTGATCACTGTTTTATCACTCCCCCTTTGGGGTTAAATAATCTTTTCACAGGGGTAGTCTAAGACTATCAGAAAACACAAATATTTACATTGTAATTCATAAACAAAATTTAGTTATGAAGTAGCAACAAAAATAATTTTATGATTGGGGGTCACCACAACATGAGAAACTGTACTAAATGGTCACAGCATTAGGAGGGTTGAGAACCACTGCTCTAGCAAAAAAGGTAATTTATGTGTAGTATACCTCACTCTAAAAAACATTCCCAGGACTAGAGAGGCAGCTCCCTCAGCTTGCTACACAAGCATGAGGCGCTGAGTTCAGATCCTGGAATCCATGGAAAGATCAGTGCATAGTGGAGCATGATGGCAATTGTAGCAACAGGTTGTGGGGGGCAGATCCCAAGGCTCATTGGCCAACCAGCCTAGCCTAAAGGGCATGCCCCAGGTCCCAGGAAAAGACACTGTCTCTGAAGACAAGACAGATGACTGTTCTGTGGAATGACACCCAAGGTTGACCTCTGACCTCCACACACACAGACACACACCAACATATACACAAAGAGACTAAACTAGATCTGATGATCTCTTCTGATCATCATTCAGTGTACTATGAGTCCAAATAAATTCTACTGTAGGCTTAGCAGTCTAGAGCACATGTTTGTCTTGAGGTAATCTCCATTTGGTACAGTATTATCATATGAACAATACAAAAAAATTGAGACCATGAGAAGGCACCTCTCAGAGGAAAATCACTATTAAAGACTGTCGTTTCACAAAGACTTTTCTAACCTTCCAATGAGATCCTGGTGTTATGGTTTGGACGTGAAATGTCTCCCACAGGCTCACATACTTAAACACTTGGTCCCCAGTTGGTGGAGACCAACTCTTTAGTGAGGTTGGGGAAACCTTGGGATTTTACTCCTGACTGGAAGTAGATCCCGGGATTCAGCTTCCAGACCCAGTCTCTGTGTACTGATTCAAAACGATGGGAGCATACAGCTTCCCACACCTGCTGCCACAGCTTGAAGCTGTTCTGGTCACCATGCCTCCCCCTCATGATGTATTGTTTCCTTAAACTGGTCCAAAATAATCCTTCCTCCCTTAGATTTCTCATGTCAGGTCTATTGTCATAGCAAAGAGGAAAGAAATGGTACAGAAGGAACCTCAAATATATTCATGCAAGATCTTAGCAGACATTAATTTCTAGATCTCTGGAGTCACACCTTTTGTTGTCCCTCCTTATGTTGTTTGGTCCACTGACCCTTCCTTCCCGTTGCTCAATTGTCATCCCAGATAACGACTGGACTCTAGCTCTATGCTAGTTTGTGATAAACACTTTCCAGCTTTCCTTAGGGGGAAATTATGCAGAGTCTGTCTGTGTCCCAGCCCTTCTTCAGCTCTCCAGTTAGAAGCTTCTGCAGGGTTTCCTCTTTCCTCAGCACTTCTTCCCATCCTGCTGCCCGGGGTGAAGTCACCCCAGCCACCTCATTGGTATAGATGATTGGCATAGTAAAGGAATTTGCAACTGTTCATCTTGGGCAATGCACATTGTGGGGGGGGGCTGGAATTTGGGAATTTGGATGTCACTAGCCAGTCTCTACCCACATTTTACGTTAGTCCTGTTGGGATTAATCTACTGATATGCAGGCTGAGTTTCTTTCCACCATCACCACCATTAAAATTATACAAGAGGAAAAAAGCCTTTGCCTTCAATATCTCAACTAAAACTCCAAACCAAGGGAATTTACACAAAGTGTAAGTATTCCTTAATCAGCCTTCATTCTAGAAGTAAGGAGCCTGCAAACAATAAAAGCACAGTTAATGAATCTCAGGGCAATGTTCTTCAATCCTCTTCAGCCCTCGAGCAGGTGTCAGGAAAACCAGACATCCCCCTATGTATAGTTTACATTCCTACCATGAACGTGTGAGGTCTGCATATAGGCTTCTAGGTGTTCCCAAGAGAGGGCATTTCTACTGAAAAGTGATTATTAAAAAATATTTCAAATGCAAGAGATAAAATATGGATTTAAGTGAGAAAAGAAATTAATTTAATCTTATTGCCATTTGATTCTTATGGACTTTTTTCATACAATATATTCTGATCATGCTTTTCCCTCACCCAACTCCTCCCAGATCCTCTCCACATCCCCACCCAACAAAAGCCATTCCCTTTCTTTCTCTGTCTGTCTTTTCTCTTTTGGTTTTTCAAGACAGGGTTTCTTTGTGTTGCCCTAGCTGTCTTGGAACTAGCTCACAGAGAACTGTCTTCCTTTGACTCCCAAGTGCTGGGATTAAAGGTATACACCACCACCACCCAGCTCTCCATGCTTTTAAAACTACAACAACAAAACAAGAAATACACACAAAAACAGAAAACAAAATATACAATCTGAAGACTAATAAGACAAAAAATGCCCAAAACAAATCTATATGAGACAAAAAAAATCTACAAAATACCACTCTGTTCGTTTTGTCTTGGCTATCTACTGCTGGCCATGGAACCTATCCTGAAGTGTGGTTTCTACTCCTAGTAAGACTCCATTGGAGAGAACTAACTTTTTTCTTTGCCAGTGATTATCAATTGGAGATAGTTTCTTGGTTACAGGTGGGAGCCTATATCTACTTCCCCTCTTAGCACTGGGACCTCATCTGGCTTGAACCCATGCAGGCCTGGAGCATACTGTCAGTCTCTGTGAGTTCACATGTAAATTAGTCCTGTTCTGTCTAGGAGATAGTGTTTCCTTGGAGTCATTTATCCCTTCTGGCTCTTACAATCCTTCTGCTTCCTTGCGTTCTCTTCCAAATATATTCCTGAGCCCTGAGAGGAAGGATTCAATGAAGACATCCCATGTAGGACTGAGTGCTCCAAAAGTCTCTCAGTCTACATATTGTCCAGTTTTGGGTCTCTGTGTTAGTTCCTATCTGCTGCAATAAGAAGCTTCTCTGATAGAATTGGACAATAAAGTAGAACATTGTATCGACTAATAAATTAAAATAGCAACTATCAGTTTCAGATGATTTGCAATAGGATGAATTCGTGTATATTGATACAAATGTAAAATTATTTTCCTATTGCTGTTTAAGATAATTTGTATATTATTAAAAATTCAAAATTATATTTGTCATACTGTATATATGTTTTTACTTCTGTTTAAAGTAAATTTTGTAAGATTATTTTGGTCATACTGTATATATGTTTCTACTTCTGTTTAAGATATTTTATATGGCACCCACAGATGCCACCCTACGCCATTGTACATGTACCTTTCCTCCAACCACCTGTGTATCCCATGTTTAAGAACTTCCCCATTAAATTTCATCCTGTGCCAGAAGCCTACATACCACCTCTGCCCAACTTGTGTATCAACTATGACTTAGGAAACATGCATGTACCCCTGGATGGTGGTGATCATGATGATGATGATGGTGATGATGATGATGATGGTAGAGGTAATGATGGTTATTGTGATGATGGTGATGATGATGGTGATGATTATGTTGCAGATGGTGGTGATGATAGTTATTATGATATATGTGATGATGATGGTGATGATAGTGATGGTAGTGGTGGTGGTGATGACTATAATGGAGATGGTGTTGATGATTTTGGTGATGATATTGATGGTGGTAATGGTGGTGTTGATGATGATTATTGTGATGATGATGATTGTGGTGGTGATGGTTATTGTGATGATGGTGATGGTGATGATTATGATGGAGATGATGATGGTGATGATGTGGTGGAGGTAATGATGATGGTGGTGATGGTTATTGTGTTGATGGTGATGATAATGATGGTGATGATGATGGTGGTGGTGGTTGTGGTGACATGAAGATGGTGATGACTATGATGGAGATGGTGATGTTGATAATGGCAACACAGGAGCTCTGTTCTGCATCTGTGAACTGTGCTGCAAGTCTGAATGACAGTGCCTTGGAAATATGGCTCACATGGTGCATGACAAGATCCTCCAAGGACCTAATTATTAGTGTATTTTGCTCCCTGCCCTACCATGGAGGCCCCAAAGTTGGCTGGTAACTACAAGCACTGTCCTTCCAGGCCTCATGAGCCTCTGAACTGGACAACCAGCTCTGGGTCTACCCAGTATGCCTATCACGAACTACACCAAGAGGTCAAGTGAGCCTGGCAGTTTCTGTGGCTGCTGAAAGAACAGGAGCTTCCCAGAACTTGGCCCTCAGGGAGGTAAAGTCAGGATCATGTCCTTCGAAATACAATCTGTCTGTGGCTATAAGGAAGGTTGCTACTGTCTGTCCCATCAAGGAGTTTTATCTTAGTGACCCTCCCAGAACCTGTGTGCCAGGAGGACATAATCCCCGAGGCAGTTGCCACCCTAACTTGTGAGACCCAGGCTTCTTCCTGTTCTGAGAATGCCTATCCATTCCCAGTGTATTTGCCTTAAGCCTGGAGAGAACCTTTTATTTGCACTTAGCAAAATATTTCAAAGTTAAAAGAGCATGATCTCATTTTGTACAAAAGATAAAAATGAAATAGATTGTTAAGTGTTTTTTTAAATATAGATTCCAAGTCTGTTTAAACTACTGTGTAGACTGCATCACATGTAACTTGAATTTCATGTAAATGTTTGTGAATGTTAAATAAAAGCTTATTCAGTCTAAAAAACAAGATATTTTATATGTTGATGCAAATTAAGGATATTTTGGTCATATTGCACTATACATTTCTACCTTTAATTAGGATATTTTTGCATATTGTCACAATTTCTAGGTCATTGTCCTTATACTGTGCATCTGTTTACAGATTGTTTATTTTTATAATGTGAAGCTTTAGTCTTTAAGCTATATAGGTATTAAGAATTACAGGTTAAGCTGGGTGGTGGTGGCACATGCCTTTAATCCAAGCACTTAGGAAGCAAAGGCAGGTGGATCTCTCTGAGTTTTGAGGCCAGCCTGCCTGGTTTACAAAGCTACACAGAGAAACCCTGTCTCAAAAACTCAAAAAAAAAAAGAATTACAGGTTAATAGTCACCCATGTTTGTTATATTTATAGTTATGTTAGATTCTTTAGATGAACAAAGATGCATTCTGTATAGATGGGTAATCTTCAAGCACTTCAAAGACCCACAGAATATGCTATTTAGATGTTTTAGTAACTTAGAATTCTGTTGCTGTGAGACACACCTGCTCCTGGCAGCACCTACCTACTCCCAAGAGAATGATGGGCACCGAAGACATTTCATATGGAGCTTGTTTCCTTCTTGGCAAAACTGGCCTATTGGGCAAAGAACTGCCCTTGCCTCAACTGCTGACAGTAAGCACGCTGTCCAACCTGAACAAGCAGGATACAAGGAAAAATGACTGCTGAAACCTTGCAAGGACAGGGTAGGACAGTCTTTCAAATGTTCCTGCTTCTGAAAATGGTCTGTCAGGTATGCTAGGCCTATAGCCAAAGTCGAATGCCCCAGTACTACAAAGAAATATAGGTGACTGTCTAGGCAGACATCTGTTTCTGTCATTTCTTGTGTCTTTCAGAAGTCATTTGCTTGCACTTTCTGTTTACTCAGGTAATATTATTTTCCTTCTCAGGTCTCTGATGGGGATGAAGATTAGATAATTACAGTAACAGTCCTCTCATTTCGTAGCTAGGGCATATTAGGTACAAGACTTAATCTTTCCATTATAGGAGAGCTATTGAAATAACCTCTGTGATTTGTCAATTACCTATGGCCTAGACATTTAGCATGTGTTTCTTGCTTGATGTTGTTTCATTTTTGTTTATGTTATTACCTTTTCTTTCTTCTGCACAATACTTGGTAGTTGTTCTTATTGTAAATAGTTTTATGTTAGGATTAAAACCTTATTTAGAAAAAAGGGGAAGTGTTGTGAGATTTTGATCCATCTAGCCAATGACTTTTGGGGCAGCAAACCCTTAGGGCATTGTCTTGTCCGCCTATGTGACGGTTTAAAACCTGAGGGAGAGGGTCAAGCACTCTCTTGGTCTCAAGCTCTCTTGGGGGGCCAGAGTGGAGCAGGGTGCAGAAAGGTGGATTTCTGTTGGTGCTCTTCACCCCTGGGCAGAAGGACTGGACAAAGGCAGCTGGATCAGCGTCATCATCTAATTGGTTCTGTATCAGTGAGTGTTTGTCCCTATCCTACACCTAAATAAAGTCTTCTGACCCTCTAACAGACTCTCATGGCTTCTCATAACAGATGTGGATGAGCAAGGCACTAATCTGATTCAAAACCTGCTGTGATCCATGGTATTGGAGGGGGCTCCCCAGTACAAAGGAATGGAGATGGGTTAGAAAGGAAGCCTGAGAGGGTTCAATGATGTTAAATTTTGAGTATAGAAAAAGAGCTTTGGGTGCTAGAGAAAGGGCTCAGCAGGGAAGAGCACTGACTGCTCTTCCAGAGGACCTAGGCTTGACTAACAGCATCCACGTGGCCAATGCCCTCTTCTGGACACCATGGGCATCAGAAATAAACATGATGCATAGCCACAAATGCAGGCAAAACACTCACACATAAAATCTTATACATACATACATATATACATACATACATACATATATACATACATACATATATACATACATACATACATACATACATACATACATACTTTATAAGAGTTTTCCCATGTGTTTCTAAATGGGAAGCAATGACTAGCAAAGTGCTCTAATAGTCTCACCCTACCAGACAAATTTAAAGGAACACAGCAGCAATTTCTTCTGACTTTAAAGTAATCAATTACCAGACCCACCCCTTCAACACTATATTTGAATATAGTGTTGGAGGGCTATGGCTGTTGGAGGGCAGACTGTGTTCAGAGCCCTGCAGCTGTCCCGTCACCCCTTGCCTTTGCTGCATTTGCAAAGATAGGCATACCTGCCACCTCTTCCGGGCCTTGCCCTGCTGCATTCCCCATAACGTATGAAATTTTGAGGTGGCAGAGGGCCAGTCAATATAGGTGCCCGATGGACCAATTAATCAAGACACGGCTTTGCCTCTCAGCTGTGTATCTGGGGTGCTTTCAAGGTGGCAAAGAGTGTGACAATGAACTCTGGCAGCTCCGTACTGCATCTAGGACAGAAGGAGCACATGTTAGGCTTACATTTCTGTGGCTGCATACTCAGCTCCTCAGAGGAAACACTTTCATATTTCCCCACCCACCTCGCATGTTCACAGCCCTTACTCTGGCCATATTTTTACTCTTCCCTCATGCATATTTAGCTGAAATGAACTCAACAAGATGTAATGTCTCCAAACGAGACAGCTGCTCTAAGAGCCCTCTTCAACTCACTCTTTGGGAGCACAGTGCTTCTCTTCCTTTAATGGCGATTTGTTTCCCTCAAACCTTGGCTCATCTAGCAAATGTAACATTTATTCACAGACATGCGAGCTAATTGGAGGAGCAAGCATCCATACCCATCTTCTGAAGAGATGCAACTGAAGTAAAGTTTTACTTTCTGTGTGTAATAATTATCAAAACTATCGGATTGTCAAAAATTAAGATGTGAGACATGATTGCATTTCTATTTTGGTCAAATTTGCAGCAATAATAGTTTCTTCCCTCCAATAGTTTCTTCCACCAGTTTTCTGAAGCATTGTCATTTTAACAAATGAAAGCAGATTATCCCAGTCTCCAACTACTGCAGGTGTTCCCTGGGAACCCACAAATCATTCCAGTCGTGGAAACTGGTATCTTAACTTCAGGGTTTCATCTCCCCCTTCTCTTCTCCAATTCAGTCCCCCAGTCTCATCCTCATCCCTTTAGCAGACATCTGCTATGGCTTCTCCCTCCTCTCTGCCCCATGTCCAGTGGACCACACAGCTCTTCACCCCCATTCATTCTGTTATTGGAGCTCCCAGGCATTCTCGGGCAGGCATTCTCCAGGAAGCCACCAGCCAAGTCTGCAGGAGAAGCAAGGACAGCAGAGCAGGCAGGCAAGTTTTGGATCTTCACGCTCCCTTTTCTCCTCCAAATCCCCAGTCTCGTCCCCAGCTCTGCAGTAGACTACCTGTTGTGGTCTCTCCTCACTCTCTGCCTCCATTCCCAGGGGAATAAGCAGATCATGATGGAACACCTTTCTTTCCTCCCACCCGTGAGCCCCTTAATATTCCCCCATCATAATTCATCCCATTCCTGTGTGTCAGTTCCCAATACCTAGAAACACATATTACCTGGAACCCTCCAGTGACCACACCTATCAGGGTCTCTGAAGAATTTCCCACCAGGAAACACACAACCACCACACTCTCCTGAGAACCCAGTGAGGGCAACAGAAACCAGAGAACAAACACCTACCCAACACAGATAAGACCAGATGCCAGCACCTAGAATTCCAGTCTTCTCAAACCCAGATGCCTAGACATCAGCATAAAAACACAATCAATAACAGCCAGGACACTATGCCTCCATTAGAGCCCAGCAGCCATAACCAACAGGCCCTGAATAGTCCAGCATAGCTGAAGCACAAGAAAAAGACCTTTAAAAGCCTTTATGAATACGACAGACGTCCTTAAAGAGGAAATGAATAAAATCCCTTAAAGAAATCTTTGTAAAAGCAAACACTGAAAACAAACTGATAAATTAGTTCAAGACCTGAGAGTGGAAATAGAATCAATAAGAAAACCTAAACCTAGGAAAACCTGGCAATGAAAAGTTTAGGAACTCAAACAGGAACCTCAGCCCCACTCAAACACAAGCCTCACCAACAGAAATATGAGACAGAAGAGAGAATCCCAGGCATTGAAGACATGAAATAAGAAATGGATAGACTGGTTTAAAAAAAAAACAAGTGTTGGAGCTTGAGAGATGCCTCGGAGGCTAAGAGCACTAACTGCTCTTCCAGAGGTCCTGAGTTCAATTCCCAGCAATACATGGTGGCTTACAATCACCTATAATGAGATCTGGTGCCCTCTC
This sequence comes from Mesocricetus auratus, assembly GCF_017639785.1. Lineage (NCBI taxonomy): Eukaryota > Metazoa > Chordata > Mammalia > Rodentia > Cricetidae > Mesocricetus > Mesocricetus auratus. The sequence goes on from NW_024429266.1 coordinate 52,506,129, forward strand.
CTGGTGTATAGACATTTATGAAGGCAGAACACTATATGGATACTAAATTTAATTTTTTTAAAGTGTTAAATCTAAAAAAATTCGTGGCACAAAAAACCCAGGATTTCTGTAAAACTAAAAAAAGACAAAAATCTAAGAGCAATAGGAATATAGGAAGGAGAAGAAATATAGATCACAGGCACAATAAAATCATAGAAGATAGTTTCCCTAACCCAAAGAAAGAAAAGCTTATCAAGGTATAAATAGCCTACAGAACACCAAATAGACTGGACCAGAAAAGAAAGCATCCTCAGTACATAAAAATGAAAACACTAAACACACAGAACAAAGAAAGAATATTTATTAAAAGCTACAAGGGAAGCCGGGCGTTGGTGGTGCACGCCTTTAATCCCAGCACTCGGGAGGCAGAGGCAGGTGGATCTCTGTGAGTTCGAGGCCAGCCTGGTCTACAGAGCAAGTTCCAGGACAGCCTCCAAAGCCACAGAGAAACCCTGTCTCGAAAAACAAAACAAAACAAAACAAAAAAGCTACAAGGGAAAAAAGACCAAGGAACTCATAAAGGCAGACCTATTAGAATAACAACTGACTTCTCGAGGGAGACTCTAAAGAACCTGGACAGATGTTCTACAAATTCTAAGAGACCATAGATAACATCTCAGACTATTATTTCCAGCAAAACTTTCAATCACTATAGATGGAGAAAATAAGACATTCCATGATGAAAACAAAATTTAAGCATTATCTACCTACAAATCTATCTACAGAAGACACTAGGAGGAAACTTCAACCTAAAGAGATTATCTACACTCAAGAAAGCACAAGAAATAAATAATCCCAGAACAGCAAGTCAAAAGAGAGGAAGCGCACACACACACACACACACACACACACACCGCCACAGCTGCCACCACCACAATGACGACAACAAACTAACAGGAATCAACAATCACGGGTCATTGACATCTCTCAACATAAAAAGATACAGACTAACAGAATGCATGTAAAAACAGGATCCATCCTTCTGTTGCATCCAAGAAACACACCTTAACATCAAAAAAAAACATCACCTCAGGACAAAAGGATAGGAAAAAATATTTCAAGCAAATGGATTTAGAAAGCAAGCCAGTGTAACCACATTATGAGTTACTTAACAGAGAAATTCAAAGCAATTCCACTAAAATCAGAAACAAGGCAAAGTTTTCCACTCTCTAGATATGTATTTGATAGACACCTATTCAAAACATATCAATTCAATGCTGGAGAAATTAAACAATTGAAGAGGATCGAGGTGATACAAATTTTAAAAGTAAGAGGTCAAAGTACCTTTATTTACATGTGATAAGATAGTACACATTAGTTACCCTAAAAATTCCACTGGAAAATGCCTACAGTTGATAAACACTTTCAGCACAGTAGCTGAGTACAAAATTAACTTAAAAATGTCAGTAGCCCTGCCATATATAATTGACAAACCAACTGAAAAAGAAATCAGAAAAAAACATCTTTCACAATTGCCTCAAATAATATAAAATATCTTGAGGTAATTCTAACAAAGCAAGTGAAAGACATGTTTGACTAAAATTTGAAGAAGATATCAGAAGATGGAAAGATCTCCCATGCTCAAGGATCAGTAGGATTAACATAGTAAAAATGGCCATCCTACCGAAAACAATCTACAGATTCAATGCCATGCCCATCAAAATTCCAATACAATTCTCCACAGATATTGAAAGGGCAATTTACAGTTTCATATGAAAACACAAAAAAGCCAGGACAGCTAAAATAATCCTGAATAATAAAAAAAGAACTACTAGAGGTATTGCCATCCCCAATTTTAAGTTGTACTACAGAGCTATAATTAAAACAGCATGGTAATGGAACAAAACAGACATATTGATCAATGCAATCAGATGTGAAGACCCAGATATAAATCTACATACCTACAGACACCTGAGTTTTGATGGAGAAGTCAGAAATACATACTGACAAAAAAAAAACAACAACAACAAAAACCTAGCGTCTTCAACATATGGTGCTGGTCAAACTGGATGTCTGCATGTAGAAGAATGCAAATAGATTCATATCTATCACCCTGCACAAAACTCAAATGGATCAAAGACCCCCCACATAAACCCAGATACATTAAACCTGGCAGCAGAGAAAGTGGGCAATAGCCTTGAACAAACTGACACAGGAGATGACTTCACAGAAGACACAACACCAATAGTACAAACACTAACTCATGGGACCTCATGAAACTAAAAAGCTTCTGTAAGGCAAAGAACATGGTCATTCAAACAAAGCAGTAGCCTATGGACTGGGGAAAGATTTTTTTACTAATTATACATCCAATAGAGGGCTACTATCCAAAATATAAAAATAATTTTTAAAAACTATATATTAAGAAAACAATCCAATTTTTAATGGGGTACAGATCTAAACAGAATTCTCAAAAAAAAGAAATTCAAATGGATGAGAAATAAATAAATGTTCAACATTTTTAGCCATCAGGAAAATGCAATTCAAAACTATTTTGAGATTTCATCTTATACTCAGTAGAATGGCTAAGGTCAATAAAACAAGTGACAGCTCATGCTGGCAAGGATGTAGACTAAGGGGAACCCTCTTCCATTGCTGGTGAGAGTAACAATTTGTGCAGCCGCTGTGGAAACTCGAGTGGCAGTTCCTCAGGATAATGGGAACTAATATACCTCAGGATTAAGCTATATCACTCTCGGGCAAAAAACTCAAAGGACCTGTCATCCTACCACAGAGATGCTTTCTCAACCATGTTTATTGCTGTTCTATTTATAAGAGCCAGGAGTTAGAAACTGGTCCTTTTATATATATTATGGCTTCCAGTTTGGTGGGGGTTTTTTTCTGGAATTCCTTAGTGTGCAAACAGTGGGTCTATTTTTTTTTTGAGCCCTCTCTTGGATTCTTTTCCTTCAGTTTGTTTGTTTGTTTGTTTGTTTTTATTTTGTTTTTGTCCAATTCCAATTTTCTAGTTTTTGTTTTATCTTATATTATTGTATCTTACTATTATTCCTCAGAAGCCTGTTTGTTTTCTAATGAAAGACAGAAAGGGGGTGGATTACTATTATTCCTCAGAAGCCTGTTTGTTTTCTAATGAAAGACAGAAAGGGGGTGGATCTGGATGGGAGGGTAGGAAGGAGAAACTAGAAAGAGTAGAGGAAGGGGAAACCATAATCAGGGTATACTGTGTGAGAAAAAAAATACATTTTCAGTAAAAAGAAAAAATTAAAATGAAATAAATACTCAAGCAAGACATTTTAAAACATCTAATTCATTTTAAAGAAATAGATGACATTGTTACAAAAGTAATAAATTAATTCATGTTGAACTAATCCTATTTTATAAAAAATAATTATTGTCATAAACCAGAAAAATGTAAAGAGAGAAACTTGTACATTTTTGCAAATATTTTAATAGGCTGTCTGAAGATGACTGCATTGCATCTGCTTTTGCATTCAACCTGATGAGACAAATCATTAAGTAATGACTACTGAATCAACCTAGCTTCATAAAGACACACGAATGCAAACAGAAGTGTTGGGAGAAGAGTTCCCCTCTAACTGTAGGTATTCTTTGACATTAGTACTGAGAAAGTGCATATTTCCTAAAGGACAGTTGTGTTACAAACACAGACACTTGTGCACTATCCAGATAGACATCTCTGATGGGCAGAGGGGCAGCCCCTTTAGCGTGGGCAATCCTGGGCTTCATAAGCCGAGCCTCTAAATTCAGAGGTATATGGCTCTAAGCATTGAGAACTAGAGGCCTGTGGCTCCAAGCTGTCCAAACTGGAGGCCGATTGCAATAGACACTCAAGCCAGAGGCATATTGCTTAGAGGCTAGGCTAGGAGTACTAGCATTCAATAAATAAGGTTACAGTGCAAGAACTTTGAGTTTGGGGACCCTCAGCTATTTAATTCCACAATTCTTTTGACTCTTCTGATGGTTATGGCTTGGAGTACCTTGTTCCCCGCCTTTTGCTTATTGAAGTTTCTCATCTTGGCTTCTCTACCATCTTGAGTTCTTGGACATTCTCCTCTCAGTCATTCTCTAAAACTCCTTTACCATGCTCTAATGTCACAACTCCCAGAGCTGCTTATCTAGTCCTTTAATTCACGATGTTTCTTTCATTTAGCTGCCTCCTTGACGTCATCGCTACTGCCACTGCCAGGCCTAAAAGACCTACGGTCTTCTCTGCTTTCTGTGAAGCCAGCCCACTCTTTTCTGTCAGTGATAAACACCATAAGGAGACTGATAGACCATTTGAGAGAAACCCAAAGGTTTCTTTGTTTTGGTTTTCCAAGATTTAACTTTATTTTATGTGTATGGATGTTTTGCCTGCCTGTATGTCTGCATATCACACACGTGCAGTACTCATGGAGGTCAGAAGAGGCCAGTGGACCTCTAGGAACTAAAGTTATGAATGGTTGTGAGCTACCATGTGGATGCTGAAAACTGAACCTAGGTCCTCTGGAAAAGCAGCTGAGAATTCACGGCCCCTAAAAGTCCAAATTTTTAAAAAGGGAAATGTAAAAGAAACTTATGCACAAATGGATACTAATTGGTTTGTATACTGGTAGAGCATGCGTATATTTAGAAGACTGAGCAGACATGAAACGTCCACACTGAGAAGATTAATGAGACATACCAACACAACCTGCATCAAGGCAGTGGGGTCATGGGATTGGTTGTTTTCGTAATTTGTATATGCTATTTCTTAATTTAAAGAATGGAAATCTATAAGAACTAGAATACAAAGACATGTCTGTATTCCTGAACTACCTGATAAACTGTTTTGATGTCATTGGAAAACTATCACTGTGATAAAAATTAGGCAAGAATGACATCAACGTGTCTCTATTTCCTATAACTTCCTTTGCTTGTCCAGGTTTAGGAACAGCTGGATAGAGAAAACATGACAAGCATACCCAGTGGAAAACCAGGATTTAAAAGCAAGCAAATTCATAGGTAAGGACATGGCTCAGTGGGGGTAAGAATACTTGCTAAAATGAAGGCTTGAGTTCAGATCCCAGCACCCACATAAGAAGCCTGCCATGGGCATGCATGTGCTTATAACCCTGGTACTGGGTTGGGTGGCAGAAGAGGTTTTCTGGTTTCCAGTCTATCTTTGGGTTCAGTGGGACTCTGACTCAAAAGGATATGTCAGAGAGTGATAAAGTAGGACACTGGCTCTCCTGGTATCCACACGCATGTGCATGCCACCCCCACTACATAAACACACACTCAGATACACAGAGGAGATTCTGTCATTTGCAACAATGAGGACGAACCAGGAGGAGATTGTATTAAGTTCAATAAGCCAGGCATGGAAAGACCAAAATCACATGCTTTACTAGCGTGCGTAAACTGAGACAGAGTCATGGGAGGCTGGAGCCTGACGGTCATTAACAGAGACGAGGTGGAATGGGAGGACAGTTAGGAGAAATGAGTGCTAAAGGTTTAAGGTGATTAATGTGTTAATTGTCCATAATTTTTCAAACGATTTTAAACAGTTTAGACTGGCAGGCATTCCTTTTTGTCCATGGACCCCCGGGGTTCTCAAGTCTTCTTTAGGTTATCAACCAGGTCAGGGTGCATTTTTATGATGGCATCAGGAAGTTGCCTCTTCCCATTGGCAATGCAATAATGTATAGAACTAATTACAAGACTGAGTTGAGATCATGTATAGTTCACTGTTCATAGAAAGCCAGATGTACTTATGAGTGTCCTTTAAATGTATTACCTTCAGAGTCTGGAGTATGCATGCTTTTGGTGTTCTCATTGACAACATAGGAAGTTCACACAATTATTGCTAGAAAAGGCATCTGCACAGATGTTTCAGGTGAGAGATGAACGAACTATTTTTTCCAATGAGCCTTATTTTTACCTTGAATTACTGGCAGACAAACTGAGTGTTTAGACTTGAGTATTTGGTGTGTGTGTGTGTGTGTGTGTGTGTGTGTGTGTGTGTGTGTGTACCAGGAGAACATGCCACTTTCCATGCTCACCAGCGGTGGAAGACTGTCTTTGCCTAAGAGTTCACTAGTACCCAGTTTTACCATTTCCCTCGCACTTGCTAGCTAACCTAGTAGGTGAAAAGGGAGGTTATGGTTGTTTGAATGCACAATTCTTTGTGTGAATGTTTTAATTCATTTATTTTCATTGCCTGTGTCCTTCAATTAATTTTATTCTCATGTCTTCTTCTGTTATGATGCCTTAAATGTCATGTAAAGTTTATTAGCAAATGGGGAAAAATGACTAGAAGGAAATCCACCAAAAATTGACAAACATTACTACTAAGTACTGTGATTATTAGTGATTTTCTTTTATGCTTCCTTGGCTTTTGCCAAATTAAAAATAATGAACACATCTTTAGTAATCATAAAAACCAATATGAATTCTTTAGCTTGTATTCTTCCTGCTTCGATAAAGGTGACACCAATACTTGGCACACATGGTAGGGATACTTTATAGCATCTCATGCTGTCAACAGACTCACCTCCACCCATCCAAGGTCCTCATGCTGCCCTCCATTCATGGCATCTGTTCTGTCCCACTGTGAACTGCCTACAAGAGTAAGAACAGGACTGTGTGGAGATGGACAGTCTGCTAATGCTGTTGGTGGCATGCAGACCCTTCCAACCACAACCGCTGGCTTAACAAGAGCTATCTAGCACTGATCCTTCTAGATGCCTGCAGAAGACTTTCTTTCGTGCACACGTTTACACATCTTCAACTCACCTTTCGGGGCAGGAACTCTGAATCAATATTCAATTACTTATGACTTTCAATTTTTAATTAGCATGTGTCTCAACTGGATGGCTGAATGATCCTTTGTACTTTGAGAAGTCATTATCAAGAGTATTATTTTTGGCTTCTTTAAAGAGATATATTTAATTATTTATTATGTGACTGGTTCACATTGTGTCAGACCTCCAGGCACTCAGGAGGGGAGATTTTTTAACATATCAGAAAAAGATCAAAATTTTCCTTGTATGCTTTATCGGAAGCATTACTGGGTAAGAATAAAAATAATTCAATATATGAAAGAGTACTTAATTAGAAATTACACACATTTGTGCATACATCCTCTCACACACACAATATACTCCAAAGCTTTTTTCACTGGTGCATGTTCATTGTACAGGGTTTAGAACACATAAGGACATGTTTGTATGCAAGTTTATAACATCTTTGACTGTATCCCTCCACAAACTTCTCTACTTTCTCCCTTTTGCCCCTCCCAATTGTCCACTTTGTTGCCTAGACAGTTTGAAACTACATATTCATACAGTTTTTCTATACTACATCTTCCTAGAATTGTTGAGGCATTGGAGTAAATTACTAGCTTTGGAAAACAGGTAACATTTTCAAAAAGCCAAATAACCTTTATATGCCAAAATAAATTTTAAAATAATACAATGACCAGACAAATACCTATATAAACATAATGGTGACTTATTATTTCTAACTCTAAAACTAGCAAGCTTTACTGTTGTCTGGGGGAGGGACACCTGCCATTTAACAAGAAGATTACTGTCCAACCCCACACTAAAAATTTCTGTCAATGCTTTCTTTATTTCATTGTCACAATCACCATGGAAAATAGGTGTCATTGTTGCTATTCTATAGACAGAGGAATTAAAACTCAGAAACTAGTGTGCCTAAGGTCACCCGGGTAGCAAAGTAATCAAAGTGAAAATTCAAACCCTGATGTGTTGCATCCCAAAACCAATACTCTTAAGTTCTGGCCACCTCTTCAGGCCCCTCGAGGGATTTAAAATTACAAATATTAACAAAGTATTTTTTTTACCAATACCATTGTTGTATAATTTTTAAATACTCATGAATGACCAATGTTAATCATTAGAATGGTAAAGTACTGGTGTAATAATGTCCCTGTAAACGAGTATGGCAGACGGAAACCTCCAGTCTCTTTATTTTCATATCACATAAAGACATCTACATAAAGAACAAGGTCTCACTCTATTCGTGCCAAAGGAATTCTTAATGTCCTAGTTCCTGTGTTAATGCTTTCTATCATTTGAAAATAGCTTTTGTAATTGCCAAAATGTCTGTGCACATTTGCTTCTAAATCACAGGAAGATTGTGAAGGAAGTTAAATAGAAAATTAAGCAAGAGGCAGAACACAACCGCCTCTAAGCTGCCGACCTTGGTGCAGAACAAATTATTTAAAGGTAAGCAAGCTCTGCCCAGTCCTTCTTCCAGTGTAATTTTTCTTTGTATAGTACACACTGCTCAGCTTTAACAAAAGGAAACTGGTAAAAAGATAATTAGATCTTCTTTTTGAAACGATCTACCAATAGCATCTTTAAAACCGCCTGCATCTTCTCAGCAAATGAAATAACACATGAATATAAATGTTTCATGTAGCTATCAAACATTGATAATACAAGTTTGAATATTTATTGTTACCTTTGGCCAATGTCTGAGTCCACTCTTTAGCAGGAGAGGCGCAAGGGAAGGATCGCCTTTGGGTAGTACTGATTGGGATGGTGTCCATATTAGAATATCCCTGTGGAAAACGCGGCCCAGCATCCTAATCTTCTTAATATGAACCTTCTCTACATTCATCTATAATCAGCTTTCTCTCAAATTCTAATAGATTCTCCTTTTTTTTCATATAAAGCTCTGTGCTTCTTCACAATTGGGAATATTTAAATGACCCTAGATCCTTCTGTAGTCCACAGGAGAGATTTGCCTGGCTGTGCAAGGGAGATTTCATTGCCCCATTAGTATTGACCCCAGGCAAAATGTTTTTCTGTGAACATCAAAAGTATTGTGAGCAGTTATCGGACTACCCTTATGAATGCAAAGTTCCCATTTTATTCTCTGCACCTCTTTCCACCTTCTGAGACTTGCAGGAAGGTAGAGCAGGGAAGTCATCCCCAAATCTGACTATGTTGCTGTAGGTGCCCCGTTCTGATTTGTTTTCTGTTGCTGTGACAAATGCCATGACTCATAGCAACTTTCTGCAGTGAGGGAAGCTGGAGCAGGAACTCAAACCGCCATCACAGGGGAACACTGCCTACTGTCTTGCTCTCTGGGGTCACGTTCAGTAACCTTCCCACACCTCCCAGGGGCACCTGTCCAGGTGTGGCACTGCCCACCATGGACTGGGCAGCCCTCCCACATCAACCAATCATCAAGAAAACGCCCCCACAAACTTGCCTACAGAGCAACCTGATGGAGACTTTTTTTTCAGTTGAGGAGGTTACCTCTTCCCAGATAACTCTAGCTTGCCTCAAGTTGACAAAAAGTAAATAATAATAATGATGCTTGATTTGTTAATAATCATAATAATAGAGTTTTCCCTGTAGTGGACCTAGTTCTGCAGACTGTACTTTGATGCTTCACTCATACCTCACAACAGCCTTCTGAGATAGTACCGTCTCTATTCCATATTCAACACCGAAAAACTAAGGGCTAGGAGTGCTCACAAACTTGTTCAAAGATTACCTGTCTAGAGAACGGTACAGGTGGGACCTAATCTCTGACAGGTGGATTCTATAATCAAGGCAGCACGCACTGAGCATCCAAGAATCAGGGGCCGACTCCAGTAGAAAAGGGAAGTTTCACCTCTCTCTGTCACCTCAACATGATCCACAGCCTCCTTAATTGGTAGCACTAGTAACAATGCTAGCACAACGCCACTGGACAGTTAAAAGGACAGAGGGGAACAAGGAAAGCAAACTTGGACTCCCTGCGAGGGCAACTATTCGTTGCCAGACTACACTGGGAGGAAAAATGCAGGAACATGATGCAGGCAGGTATATAAACAGGACCAACCAACGAGGCGGAAAAGCGGGCCTCAGGGCTCCCATAAAATACTCAAGCCAGCTAGGTCTCAAGGAAGTCAGACCCTACCATCCAGAAGGGATAAAGCTGTTACTTCAGTTTCGTCCTCAATTCAGTCTTCTGTGACTTTGTGTCTTTGTTTCTTCTCCATGTTCTGTCTCTCCCAAACGTTAATTTATTTGTTAGTTCCAGAGAACACGCACAACAACAGATGTGGCCAGGAGGTGGTGGCACACACCTTTAAGCCCAGCACTCGGGAGGCAGAGACAGGCTGATCTCTGTGAGTTCGAGACCAGCCTGGTATACAAAAGCTAATTCCAGTACAGCCTCCAAAGCCACAGAGAAACCCTGTCTTGAAAAACCAAAAAAAAAAACCCTTGCCACATACTAATCAAGACCCCCAAATGTACAGAATAAAGAAAGAATATTAAGAGCAGCTAAAGAAAAAGGGCAAGTAACATACAAAGGCAAACCTATCAGAATTCCACCTGACTTCTCCATGGAACCTCAGAAAGACAGAAGGTCCTGGACAGATATTCTACCAACACTAAGAGACCACGGATACCAGCCCAGACGACTATACCCAGCAAAGCTTTCAATCACTATATATGGAGAAAACAAGATATTCCATGACAAAACCAGATTTAAACAATATGTATGCACTAATCCGGCCCTACAGAAAGTTCTGGAAAGAAAACTTCAACCCAAGGAAGTTAACTACAACCAGAAAAACATAGGCAATAGATAATCCCATTTACCAACAGCCAAAAAAGGGTGAAAATCCACACACAATTCCAACAACAACAATTCCAAAACAAACAAAAAATGAGCAATCAATCGTCAATACTATCCCTCACTGTTAAGGGTCTTAATTCTCCCATAAAAAGACACAGGCTAACAGAATGGATTTAAAGACAGAATCCATCCTTCTGCTGCATCAAGAAACACATCTCAACATGAAAGACAGATGTTACCTCAGAGTAAAGGGTTGGGAAAAGATTTTCCAATCAAACAGACTCAAGAAACAAGCTAGTGTAACAATCCTAGTATCTAACAAATTAGACTTCAAATTAACATCAATCAAAAGAGATGAAGGAGGTCATTCCATACTCATCACAGGAGAAATCCACCAAGATGAAGTCTCAGTCCTGAACATCTATGCCCCCAATATAAAGGCAGCCACGTTCGTAAAAAGAAACATTACTAAAACTCAAATCACACATAAAACCTCACACACTTATAGTGGGAGACTTCAACACTCCACTCTTACCACTAGACAGGACCACAAGACAGAAACTTAACAGAGAAGCAAAGGAACTAATAGAAGTTAAGACCCAATTGGGTTTAACAGACATCTATAGAACATTCCATCCAAACACAAAGGAATATACCTTCTTCTCAGCACCACATGGAACCGTCTCAAAAAAATCGACCACACATTTGGCAACATAGCAAACCTCAACAGGTACAAAAAAATGGAATAACTCCATGTATCTTATCAGACCTCCATGCATTAAAGTTCAACAACAACAAAAATTGCAGAAACCGTACAAACTCATGGAAATTGAATAATGCACAATTGCACCATTCCTGGGTCAAATAAAAAATAAAAAAGAAATTAAAGACTTACTAAAACTCAATGAGAATGAAGACACAACATACCCAAACTTATAGGACACTTTGAAAGCAGTAGTAAGAGGAAAGTTCATAGCACTAAGTGCCCACATGAAGAAACTGAAGAATGGTCACACTAGAGAATTAACAGCACAACTGAAAGCTCTAGAACACAAAGAAGCAAACTGACCCCAGAGGAGGAGATGGCGGGCAATAATTAAATAGAGGGCTGAAAACAATAAAGTAGAAACTAGGAAAACAAAGAATCAATGTAGTGAAGAGTTGGTTCTTTAAGAAAATCAACAAGACAGACAAACCTTTATCCAAACTTACCAAACAACAGAGTGTGAACATGAAAATTAAAAAAATCAGAAATGAAAAGGGGGACATAACAATGGACACTGAGGAAATTCAGAGAATCATAAGGTCATGTTTTGAAAACCTGTACTCCACAAAATTAGAAAATTTAAAGAAAGTGGACAATTTTCTGGATAGATATCACTTGCCAAAATTAAATCAAGAACAGATAAGCAATTTAAATAGACCTATAGCCCCTAAGGAGATAGAAACAGTCATCAAAAGTCTCCCAACCAAAAAAAAAAGTCCAGGTGCAGATGGTCTCAGTGCAGAATTCTACCAGAAATTCCAAGAACAGTTTATACCAATTGTCCTGAAAGTTTTCCACGCAATAGAAACAAAAGGGTCTTTGCCAAACTATTTTTACAAGGCTCAATAACCTTGATACCCAAGCCACACAAAGACACAACTAAGAAAGAGAACTTCAGACCAATATCCCTCATGAATATTGATGCAACAAATACTCAACAAAATACTGCAAATTGGATCCAAGAACACATCAGAAAACTCATCCACCATGATCAAGTAGGCTTCATTCCAGGGATGCAGGGATGGTTCAACATATGAAAATTCATCAATGAAATCCATCATATAAACAAGCTGAGAAACAAAAATCACATGATCATCTCATTAGATGCTAAAAAAGCCTTTGACACAATCTAACACACCTTCATGATAAAGGTTCTGGAGAGATCAGGGATAACAGGAACTTACCTCAACATAATAAAAGCTATATACAGCAAACCCACAGCCAACATCAAATAAATGGACAGAAACTCAACATGATTCCCCTAAAATCAGGAACAAGACAAGGATGTCCACTGTCTCTAGAAGTTCTAGCTTGAAGTTCTAGCTACAGCAATGAGACAATCAAAGGAGATCAAGGGATTAAAAATTGGAAAGGAAAAGGTCAAACTTCCACTATTTGCAGATGATATGGTAGTTTACATAAGTGACCCCAAAAAAACTCTACCAGGGAACTCCTACAGCTGATAAATACCTTCAGCAAAGTGGCAGGATACAAGATCAACTCAAGAAAATCCATAGCCCTACTATATACAGACAACAAAAGAGCTGAGAAAGAAATCAAAGAAACATCACCTTTTACAATTGCCACAAACAACATAAAATACCTTGGGGTAACGCTAACAAAACAAATGAAAGACCTGTAAAACAAGAACTTTGAGTCTTTAAAGAAAGAAATTAAAGAAGACACCTGAAAATGGAAAGATCTCCCATGATCTTGGATAGGTAGAATCAACATAGTAAAAATGGCAATCTTGCCAAAAACAATCCTCAGATTCAATGCAGTACCCATTAAAATCCCAACACAATTCTTCACAGACCTTGAAAGAACAATTCTCAACTTTATATGGAAAAGCAAAAGACCCAGGATAGTCAAAGCAACCCTGTTCAACAAAGCAATGTCCGGAGGCATCACCATCCTTGACTTCAAGCTCTATTACAGGGCTATAGTTCTGAAAACAGCGGGGTATTGGCACAAAAATAGACAGGTAGACCAATAGAATTGAATTGGAAACCCTGATATTAACCCATACATGAATGAACACCTGATCTTTGACAAAGAAGCTAAAATTATACGATGGAAAAAAGAAAGTATCTTCAACAAATGGTGCTGATGCCAGGTGGTGGTGGCTCACGCCTTTAATCCCAGCACTCGGGAGGCAGAGGCAGGCGGATCTCTGTGAGTTCGAGGCCAGGCTGGACCGACAGCCTCCAAAACAATACAGAGAAACCCTGTCTCGTAAAACCAAAAAAAATGGTGCTGACATAACTGGATGCTGGCATGTAGAAGACTGCAGATGAATCCATGTCTATTGCCATGCACAAAACTTAACTCCAAATGGATCAAAGACCTCAACATAAATCCAACCACACGGAATCTCTTAGAAGAGAAAGTGGGAGGTACCCTTGAATGAATTAGCACAGGAGACCACTTTCTGAACATAACTCCAGTAGCACAGACACTGAGATCAACAATTAATAAAGTGGACCTCTGGAAACTGAGAAGCTTCTGTAAGGCAAAGGACACAGTCAACAAGACAAAAAGGCAGCCCCACAGAATGAGAAAAGATATTCACTAACCCCACATCTGACAGAGGGCTGATCTCCAAAATTTTCAAAGAACTCAAGAAGCATGTCTCCAAAACACCAAAGGATCCAATCAAAAAGTGGGGTACAGAACTAAATAGAGAATTATCAATAGAGGAATCTAAAATGGCTGAGAGACACTTAAGTAAGTGCTCAACATCCCTAGCCATTCAGGAAATGCAATGCAAAACAACTCTGAGATACCATCTTGCTCCTATCAGAATGGCGAAAATCAAAAACACCAATGACAGTTAATGCTGGAGAGGATGTAGAGAAAGGGGAACACTCCTCCACTGATGGTGGGAGTGTAAATTCGTACAGCCTCTTTGGAAATCAGTATATTATCTCCTCAGGAAAATGGGAATCAGTCTACCACACGACCCAGCAATTCTACTCTTAGGCATATACCCAAAAGATGCACATTCATACAACAAGGACCTCTGTTCCACTATATCCATAGCAGCATTATTTGTAATAACCAGAACCTGGAAGCAACCTAGATACCCCTCAACTGAAGAGTGAATAGAGAAAATGTGGTACATTTACACAATGGAGTACTACTCAGCAGAAAAAAAACCAACAGAATCTTGAAATTTGCAGGCAATTTGATAACACTAGAAGAAACCATCCTGAGTGAGGTAACCCAGTCACAAAAAAGACAAACATGGTATGTACTCACTCATATATGGATTTTAGACATAGATCAGGGGAGTGCCAGTCTACAATCCCACTGCCAGTCTACAATCCCAGAGTGTCTGGGAAACAGAGCCTTCATCCAGTGACTGATGGAAGCAGAGGCAGACACCCACAGCTAAACATTGAACTGAAATCCTGAAATCCAGTGACAGAGAGAGGACTGATGACCAAAGGGGTCAAGACTGGGCTGTTTTAACCCATGGAAACAGCTGATCTGAACAAGGGGGAGCTCGTGGACCCCAGACTGATGGCTGGGAGGCAAGCATTGGACTGATCCATACTCCCTAAATGTAGGTTTCAATGAGGAGGTCTAGGTACTGTGCCTCATTTGTTTCCCAAAGCATGAACTTCACTCTTAGAATTGCATCAAAAATCACTAGGAGGGTTTCTTCAAGTTGTATTGGATTACATGGTTTCCACATTGGTCAATCAACACCACACAGGTTTAGCAAATTATCCTCTGACTCTACTCATGGAATTTCATCAAAGAGGCTACCCTGAATTTCAAGTCCAGCATGTAGTGAGCTGAACGTGTAATGCCAATGTGCTTGGTTAACATTTTCAAAGGGCACATTAGGAGAATCAAGTTCTAGTATTCTACTGCACAACTAACTATACAGTGGCTATAGATAGCAATAACTTACAGTTCCCAAAAGCTAGAAAAAGGGATTTCAAATGCATTCCCCACAATGAAATTATAACTGCTTGAGGAGATAGCAATTCTTATATTAATTAGACATTACACAATTATATATATCATACCCTATAAATACACATATATAATTTGTATGTCAAATTAAATGTTTAAATATACTAATGTATAAATATACTGATAAAATCATGATGCTATAATATGAAAAAATTTTTCTGTTCTACAGGATGTAAGAACTGTTTGATTTTGTGTGATCTTTTCATTTTTTTCAATCTCTTAAGGGCAACCACTGTTTTATTACAAATTCACTGAAGATTCAAATATGTTAAAAAACACTTGTATTTTCAGGTTTAATATTTCAAGGGAAAACTTGAGCAATTTCCACGGCTTTAAGTCTCCTATAATTTGCTTGCTTTGTCAAAAAGTGCTTTTAGATATATTTTAGGAATTCTATTCTTAAAAAAAATGATTAATAGCATTTTAACATAAAGTCACACTTTCTGGTTTGAAACTGGATTGCTTTCCTTAAAGTTCAGAGAAATTATCTCCTTATGGGTATTTAGTAATTGTCCCCTTTCTCATTCATTAACAAAATAATAATGACTCATCTATTAATGAGAGAGTGTCACTAAAATCCCTTTGTAAATTTTCTGAATGTGCTCTCTTGTGTCTCCTTTTGTTCTCAATCTTCTTATATTTAGAATGTTTTTAACTTTGTTACTTAACCATTTTAAGTCAAATGTTGACTAAAATCGCATTATACAATTACTTATGACAGTAAAATACCTTTTATTTTACATTAGTTCCTGGAGGGTTGGGAAAGTTCTCATTGCTCCATCCTCACCCAAGAATCACACTGTTCACTTTTTCAAATCTATCCTGTGTATAAATATAACTAAGATGATATGAGTGGGAAAGGATATGAAGGCGCATGTTCGATCAATATATTGAAGCTCTAGGAGTTTTACTCACTATTGTTCACTTTAGGGAGACCCTGAAGAGAATCCATATCTATTGTACAAGGAAAGACAAAACAGCAGGAGCTTTAGCCATCCAATGCCAATTAAAGAATAATGGGAAAAAACTTTTATGTCAGTAAAAAAAAATCTTCTGGGATTACTTGGGTTCTTCATAATGGATAACAACAGGCTTTGCAGCAACCTCTATAGGTTCTGTCCAGAGATTATTTCTTGAAAGTGTACTCTAGTTTTTATTTAGTGAGCAATCATAATCACCCACTCAGTCAATGGCTCCTTTTAACTTCTGCTGTATGCCAGGAATGGATAGTAAGGAATAGAAATAGAGACCGACAACATGGGCAAATGAGAAAGAGTCATGTGTGCACACTGGTTAAAGTTGGTCTGGAATTATCACATGTAACAAGCTAACACAGACAGGTGAATGTGTTCACATCTGTCTATGTGCCCTTTCTGAAGGCTTGTGAATTTGTAAAAGAAGCTGGATTTGAGGAGACAGACTTCTCCACGGAAGCATTAATACCTACAGTCTTTGGTAGAGTGATATCAAGTATGAAAGACTCTAACTCTAGCTCAATCTGGAGTCCTTGTCATATAATCATCTTATACCAAGCTCCTGCACTTTCAAGAATAAAGCTGTCTTTAATTAAAGATAGACCTCATACAAATACCACCAATCAAAACCTACCTGAAGCAACTGCCAAATGTGACAGACATTTTGAGTTAATACTTTTTTAATCTTGTGTGTATATGGTGGGTGTGGATGTGTATTCATGTTTGTCTGTGTGAGTACTAGCATGTGTGTGCTGGAGTGTGGATGTGATGGTCACAGGACATTGGTCCTCACCTTGTACCTGATGCACACCCCAGGATAACTGGCCTGAACTGTCTCCATGTTCTGTAGGCATTCCATAGAAGTACTGAGTATAGAGAGAGATGTTCACTCCCCACATGCTTGGCTTTTCTTTAGGTTCCAGAGATTCAAATTCAAGTCCTCTATCCCCTGAGCCACCTCCTCAGGCCCCATTGAAAGATATCTTTCTTGTATTGTTGTTGTTGTTGTTGTTTGATACAGGGCTTCTCTGTACAGCTCTGGCTGGCCTGCATCTTGCTCTGTGGAACAGGCTGGACTTGAACTCAGAGGTCTGCTTATCTCTGCCTCTGCCTCCAGAGTGCTGGGATTAAATGCTTGTGTCATCATGCCATGGCTTTTATATCCTGACTAGTTTCCCCTCCCCCTTCTCTTCCCAATCTCTTCTCCCATGCTCCTATGTCCAACACAGTCCACTCCTCCTTGGTTTCTATTCGGTAAAAAACAGGCCTCCCATGGTTATCAACAAAACATGGCATATCAAGTTGCAATAAGACTAAGCATCTCCTTTTGTATGAGGTGGGGCAAGGAAACCCAGTATGAGGAATAGGGTCCCAAAAGCCAGCAAAAGAGTTAGAGACAGCCCCTGCTCCCACTGTTAGGAGTTCCGCAAGAACACCAAACTATACACTGTCCCTTATATGCAGAAGGCCTAGGTCAGTCCCATGCAGGTTCCCTGGTTATTGATTCACTCTGTGAGCTTCTATGAGCTCAGGTTAGTTGATTCTGTAGGCTTTCTTGTGATGTCATTGACCCCTCTGGTTCCTACAATCCTTCCTCCCTCTCTTCAGCAGGATTCCCCAAGCTCAGCCTAATGTTTGACTGTGGGCCTCTGCATTTGTTTCCACCAGTTGCTAGATGAAGCCTCTCTGATGACAACTGGTCTCGACACCAATCTATGAGTATAGCAGAATATCGTTTAGCATCATTACATTGACATTTTCCCCTTCACTTGAAGTCTTGCCTGGTCACAGGAGATGGTTAGTTCAGGCTATGCATCTGCATGAGCTGGACCAGTCATTGGATGTACTGGGGTAAGAGTGGCCAAAGATTGAGGAAGTGGCCATCCAATGACTGGTCCAGCTCATGCAGAAGAGTAAGGCCACCCCTGACATTGCTAGAGCACCAGGAGCCACAGGCTGGATGACAAAGAGACCTAGGATAGAACCAAACATGACTGAAGGGGAAAATGTCAATATAATGATGCCAAACCATAAGTCTAAGTTCATGTGGTTGGGTTGGTATCTCAATCCCTCCACTTGAAATCTTGCCTGGTCACAGGAGATGGCCAGTTCAGGCTACACCTCTGCTATTGCTAGGAGTCTTAGCTGGGGTCATCCTTGTAGATTTCTGGGAGATTCCCTTGTGCCAGGTTTCTGCCTGACCTTGAAATGCCCCCCTTTCCAGCTGTCTCTTACAGTACTCTCCCCCTTTATACCCCCCAATCTGATCATTCATGATGTCGCAGGGTGAGAAAAACATATTTGTTCTCTGGTGAGTCTCACTGGTTATACTCTGTGCCACTAACAGCACCCCTCACACACCTTTTCTCTGGATCAGCTCATTCTAGAAGAACCTGGAGAATTCTAGAGGTGCCATATTTCTTTAGGCAGAGGTCCTGGCTTGATAGGTAAAGCTCCCTACTGACTGGATGATGTACCAGCATGTTTGTATCTTTAAAAAGTACAAAAGAGTCTTTTTAACAGATTATCCTTCCATTTTTGTAAACAAATGTGTATTTATTCGAGATGAGAGGACAAATGACAATAAAGGCACACGACACCATTCACCATCAGAAAGCAATCTGAGACTCTCTGCCAAGATGTTGCAGAGACTGGAAAGTAGTACACACATTTAAAATCATACACAACTTAATTTTCAATGCCTTGTAAGGATTTCTATGCAGTAATGCTTTCACTTAGAGCTCCTGCACTCTACAATAGGAACAACTTCTCTAAATCTTTAAACCATTTTTTTAATGGAGAGGAGACATAAAATGGAAAAGCACATTCAGATTTGGGGTAGTGCGTTGTAATGTTAGTGTCTGTTAGGCACTACATGTGAAGCCACGTGCTTTACTGTATCAACTCCTCCAGTAATGCAAGCAGCAGAAGTCATCACAGATGAGAACCTTTCCCAAGGTCATGTGGACAGTAAGAAATTAGTCAAGAATTAAACATAAGGTCACTTGATTCTGAAAGTTATTCTGTCTCTCCCCAAAATTGTAACTATCATGAACTGAGGAATGTGCCCTTGGGTTCCATCCCAGCCCCATTGAGAGCTGTGTGACATTTGGATTATCTATTTCATTTAATGTCTTTGTTCTTCCGTTTCCTCTTCTAATACAAGTAACATACCTACCCACCAACTGGCAGTACAGATGACATGAATTCACTATGGACAGTGTTCCGGACCATGTCTGCTACACAAGTGATATGTGCTAGCATCTTCATCGTCGTTATCACTAACACTGCTGCACAGTGAGGGCCTCTGGGGGAACCCCTCCCCACTCTCGTTTCTCTTCTCTCTGGCCGACATACCACTCCACATGCTCCACTCCAAGGTTACATTTGTTGAATGAAACATCTCTACTCATGATCTCCACTCTCTGTCCTCCCTATCATTATTCTAGTCCTTTAGCTATGGATCCATTGGCCTCTTACCTTTAGACACTTTTCCTCTTGAGCTCTCTGAGGCAGAGACTACTGCAGTAATCAAAATCCATCTACTTGGCTGGCTGGGATACAACTCAGTGTTCAAATGCTTCCTTCCCACAGCCCCATAATATCAGACTCTTCTGAACCCTCCTGCCCCCATGTCAGCCTTCTCCCAGTTTCCTTTGCTGGTTGTAAAGAGAAGACTTTTCCTTGTCAGCTGCTTTGGTTTTTCCCCACCTCTGCCACGTTGTAGTCCCCAAATAACACACAAGACACTGTATTAATTATGAAGCCGTTGGCCTTGCTTGTTTCTTACTGGCTAGCTCTGACTTAAGTATTTACCCCATAATTGTTAATCTAAGTATTTCTCTTACCGGAGAAAAGGGTCCGGGCTTCTTACCCCTATGGCCATTACATCTTGACTCCCTGTGTTTCTCCTATCCAGAATCCTCCTAGACATTTAGTCCCACCTATCTTGCTTCCCTATTGGCCAACAGTGTTTTACTGACATATACACAGGACTTCCCCCATCAGCTGGTACCAGATCTTGTGCTTCCAGGATCTGTAAGCCTTTTGCCTAAAATGCTAGATTAAAAAGATCTTAGATTTTGTAGCAAAATACAGTATTATGGGTTCTTCTTTATTTTCTTTACAAGCTTTTAAAATGTAAAGAAAGAAAGTCACACAAACACAAGTCCAGGCTGCCTCTCCGTGTGGGTTATGGCATATAGACCCTGTTCAAACAGAACAAGTGTACAGCCAGCTGTCTGTGTTCCTCCACTCTTCCTGGAGGACTGGTCTGATCCCCTGCCTTAAATACACTCACTCACTTATGGAGGACTCCAAGACAGGTCTGCCCAGAGCTGACACTGCTTTCCCTTGTGAAATAGAATTATACGGACAGCTGTGTATTTAACAGTGCCCCTGGATACCTGCTAGGCCAATACTACACATCTGAAAGACTGCTTTTGGTCTGCCTCTTCAAGCACATTTCCATGTTGCTAAAAGACTCCATCATTCCCAAGTACAAAATCTACCCTTTATTCCTCCTTTCCTTATATTTTCCAAACCCCACCCATCTAACATGTATCTGGACTACACCCCTTCTCTCCAACCCCTCAACCTTCACCCTAACCTGTGCCCTCTGTATCTGTCACCTGAATGCTTGCAATAGCTTTCTAGGGGGTCCCCTAACTTCCACTTTCATCTTCCCATAGCAGACAAAGGCAAATGAATTCATGCAATTTGACTTAGCAATACCACATTAGTTTCATCATCAGTAGTACAAGAGATCCTGGGAAAGCACATCCCACTTGGAAGCTTACTTGATGGAGCTTCATGCATTCTGACCTACATTCTGAGCCCCAGAAATTCATTCTGAGCTCTGGAAGTTGGGGAGATCTTGCAAAGAAGCCTGGTGAGAATGAAGCTCAGAATGGTAGAGATGGCTGTACGATGGTTGCATTACCCTGAAGAGGAATGCCTGGAGGGACACCATTGTAGGACACCTGACCCACTCACTGTCTTCTGCTTCCAGCTATGAGAGTGGAGATCTAAGTTATGAACTGGAGTGACTTCAGCCAAATGCTAGAAGAATTTATGAACTGTCAAGGCTTCTTGGAGTTCTACTCAGGGACGCTATTTTAGAACTATATGGTTTACTGGCTAGAGATGCTTAGTAAAAGAGTGCCCATCATGCCTACACACAGTGCTTTTCTGCCTCCAGATTCTAGCCTATTATAGCCCTTTTCTCTCTGAGCTATCCCCCTGTGTTATAAAGTAAGCACAAACATTTCATCTCTACAGGATATAAAGGACCAGTTATCTTAAAGTATCATGCGCACACACACATACACTCTCTCTCTCTCTCTCTCTCTCTCTCTCTCTCTCTCTCTCTCTCTCTCTCTCTGTCTATCTCTCTCTCTCTCTGTCTGTCTATCTCTCTCTCTCTCTATTTTTTGAAAACAGGGTCTCTCTAATGTAGTCCTGGCTGTTCTGGAACTTGCTATGTAGACCAGGCTGACCTCAAATTCACTGAGATCTGCCTGCCTCTGCCTCTCCAGTGCTGGGATTAAAGATGTGGGCCACCACTCCCAGCTAAAGTATCACTCTTAAATGTATTTGCTTTTGAATCTGTCCCAAAGGAATGAAAGATCATTGCCTGGATTTTACAAAGCAGCCATGTCGTTGTGGGAATACTTCTACATAACTTTGAACTTCCCCTTTTTATGAAGCATTCCATGCAGACTGGCACAGAAGACAAAATAGGATGGAATAAAGAGGTTCCAGATGATTAGTTTTCCTAATCTAGTAAATTCAGCTTGTAAACCCTGGTGTGAACCAATATTTACCACACACGCCATGTGCCAAGGCTTGTACCAAGTGATATGAAAAATAATTAGCGTTCAAAGACCCCAAGTGTAACCTTGGGTTCAATCATGAAGGGAAAAAGGGGGGGGTGAAATGCCTGGCCTATTTCCCAAAAGCAAACAACTGAGCCAGGGAAAAAAGGCATGTGTTTAAATGACTCAGATCTGAGGTAGAGTTTGAGAGCATGTTAACAAAAGTAAAGCTACAGAGGTTGGAGGGAGGAGACAGAGCCCACTGGAGGTGTTCTCAATTCATCTAAAAGTCTGCTAAGTACGGAATTACATGCACAAACACTACAAGTGTTCAAAGAGCCACAGCATAGTAAAATGCACATTGCAGCGGGGGTGGAAACAGCACCCTGTTCTCTGTGATGCTTTAGAAATAACTTCCAAGTTGTTCAGAGACCCAGGAGCCTCTGTCACCACTGGGTGTCTGTGAGCCAGAAGTGTGTGGTGTGATGTCTGACAGAACATTCTAGTTAATACGTTCTTACTCATTGTAGCCCCTATTTTTGAGTGTTGCTCAAATGATAATATTCAGGTAACTTTTTCTCATTCCTTAGGGTGTTTAATGACTTGGAAATATTTAAAAACTATTTTAAAATCTTAATTTCCAGCTTTAGAACAAGCCAGAAAATACACAAAAAACTCAGGTCCCTCTGTCACTACATACATTCTGGAGAAGGCTGCTCTGGCATAGGGAGAGAGAGGTAGAAACATCAGCTCCAGAAAATAAATAGCCCACAAAAGTATGACTTGACCAAGCCATGGCAGCACTCATTGACATTCAGGGCAAAATCAAATGCACTCTGCTTTTTACTTTGGGGTGTAAGTGTGTATTATCTCCCTAGGAATATTATCGCACAGCAAACACAAAGTACTGGAAATATAAAAGAGAGCAATATTACAGACTGAATCTTAAAGATCTAGAATCTACCAGAGACCCATAAAGAGTTGTAATGTATTAAAGGGTTACAGTCTCAACAAAAACACAATTATCTGTTAGCAAAACAGCAACTGTTGATGAGAGAGACAAAGGGGGCCACAGAGACGTTTGAATTTTGAGAGGCATGACTGCACCAAACGAAGATGTTGGAGCCCGGCATTCATTCCAAGTAGCACACATCCAGAGGGTACAAAGAGTGAGGTAAGGACGGGAGGGCCGCCGCTGGGGACAACTCTGCTTCAGACTGGTGGACGTTGTAACTGCTTCCAGTTCTACTCCAGTGGTATTCTGAAATAACTTTCAAAGAACCAATAATGGCCCAGAACTTATATTGAGACATTTTTTGCTTTGTTCCTTGATGATTCCTGTACATTTAGGCAACAGTATCCCACTTACACAGAACTGGCACCCAATATGAAATGCATGTTTTACCAACTGTACAGAGAGCGGGACTAACTTTGCGTGGCAAAAGAACACAGGCTGCCCAATATCTACACTCCTTCCCACGAATTGCCGAGAACACTTAAATTGACCTCATAGGGGGCCGTTAAAGAATGTTTCCATACAGCTTGCCTTCCAGTCAATACCTCAGGAATATGAGGGCTGCTCCCCTGAGTTACAAAGTAACCCCTCAGTGAGACTAATTAGATTTTTCCCCCCAAAAAAACCACACAGTTTATTGATTTGAGAATTGAAAATAGTATTGATGTACAGTAGTTGGTTATACTTGAATAAGAATTAATTACAGAATTTTAACTAGGAAAAATAGAATATATCTACAAGAATTTTAATATAAAAAGTTCTGCATGGTGTAAAACCTCTTCCAAATCCAGAGCTTCCAGAATCAAAAATTTCATAAAATGACTTAAAATTTAGATTCAGTACATTAGTATATTGAAATATTGGGTTTTGTTCCTGAAACTAAAGGCTACAAGATTCTCTAGGTGAAATTTATTCTTTTGAAGGCTTATAATTATAATCTCTACTTGTGTTAGAACTGAGTCTACATTTATTCCACCAATCTTCACTCAGCAAACATTTATGGGACAGCACTGGTGTTGCGCACCCATGTACAAAGACACTTCTCAATAAAGAGGATGACAGGAATGGAGACATACAGAACCCTGCCATGGGACAGGCCCTTTGCTGTTTCTCATGCCCTCATTGTTTCAGTCCATCCTCTCAGAAGCAGTTAGCATTATCTCTCTCTTCCAAATGAGCAGTAAAGGAATCCAGTAATCCGACAAAGAACTCGCAGCTAATGCAGATGACTTATAAATAGTTCCACGTGTCTTCCTCCTGTTCTTTCCTAAAAAAGTAAAGACAGTCTGATTCAGTGCTCAGCCCTATGTCCTTTTCCCTCTCACAAATGCCATCTGCTGTCTCTCTGATCGTCAGGGCTGACCGAAACCGAAGATGAGGGTTTCTGTCCCACCTAGTCTCACAACAGCTTCACCCCAAATAAACACACAAAGGCTTATATTAATTATGAAATGTTTGCCCAATTGTTCAGGCTTCTTATTGGCCAGCTCTGTTTAATTACTAACCCATTTCTATTAATCTATGTATCGACTCAGGGCTGTGGCTTACCTTAATCCGATATGTTACTCCTTTGGCAGCATGGCATCTCTCTGCCTTCCTCTGCCCAGCCTTCTCCTGGTCTTGTAGTCCTGCCTGTGCTTTCTGTCTGGCTACTCTACAATCAGTGTTTTATTCATCAACCAATAACAGAAACATATATACAGAAGGGCATCCCCTATAACCAAACACAAGAGAATAGTATTGTTGGACCATTTACTTGTAAGCTGTAACACCAAAATTATTCTCTAGCCTAAAATATGGTTTTAGATCTATTTCCTAGTTAGAAAGACAGAAACCCTCCAAACTGACATAGTTGCCTTGAAGGCATCCCAAGCTTTGGGTAGCTTCTGTCTAACTCTGTAGTCATCACCCTTCCTTCTCTCCTTTAGGGAATAGCACTCTCTTTTGCTTGGTGTCAAATATCAGAACCCTGGGACTTCTGGGTTCCTTTTCTTTCCTCGTTGTTTGCGTATAGTACATTAGCAAGCCATGTGAGCTACATCAACAGAATGCTTCGCAAGTCTATCTGCTCTCATCTAGTTTGGTTCTTGGATCCAAATTAATACTTTACTTGTGGTATTGTTTCTATTTTTACCCCTGACATCTTTAATTCAAGACTACATGGGAAGTGCTTAAGAAACTGAAAAGAAAGATGGTAGCCACTACAACCAGTTGAGACCATCTTGGAAAACAACGTGAAGGACATTTGGATGATAGATAAGTGTCATAGCTTCTGCTTCACTTGGCACAACCCACAGTCACCTTGAAGAGGGAACCTCGTTTAAGAAACTACCTAGATCAGGAGCCAGAGAGATGGTTCAGAGGTTAAGAGCACTGTCTGTTATTCCAAAGGACCCAGGGTCAATTCCCAGCATCCACATGCAGTTCAGGTTCTGACACCATCGTACAGACATACATGCAGGCAAAGTCCAATGTACATTAAAAAAATAAATAGGAAAAAAGCTACCTAGATCAGAATGGTCTGTGTCATACAGACATACATGCAAGCAAAGCCCAATATACATTAATTATATATAATTAATCAATTAATTTTAAAAACTACCTAGATCAGATTGGCTTGTGTCCATGTCTGTGAGATGTTTTCTTAACTCCTAGTTGATATAGAAGACCAAGTCCACTATAAGCAGTGCCATCCCCTAGACAGGCAGGACTAAGCTTGTATTACAAAAGTAGCTGAACAAGTCAGTAAGCAAGCATTCCTCCATGGTTTCTTCTTCAGTTCTTAACTTGATGTCCTGCCTTGATGTCCCTCAGGAAGAAACTGGTAATTGAAAGTGTAAAATAAAACAAATCCTTTCCTCCATAAATTATTTTTGGTCATACTGCTTATCACAGACCAGAATAGTAACTAGCACAACAAGATAATACATAATGATGACAACTAAGGAAAATTTATGTAAGGAAAGGCAATATATTTTCAGAGAAGAAAGAATAAAAAACAGAATGAAGCAGGTACTACTGAAGTCTGAAATGTTTCTCTTCCCAGTGTATAGAGCTTAACTCACATAATTAGCTGATACTAAAAACAATTGAAGTCAAAATGTTTAAACATGGGTAAGCTGACCTTAAAATTCTCTTTTTTTCAGCTCTTGAACCATCTACAAAGATACTACTGTAAGAACAACTTTGCTTAGCTCAGTTACTGTGTAGCTATGTTACTGTTTTGGGCTCCGTAATTAAGGCTGATAGTAATATAGTTAAGATGAGAAAGATAAAGTCACCCTAGTCATCCTACAAGCTTCATCCAGGACATATTCCTATACTACATTCTAGCTCAAAAGAGAGAGCCATATTTTCCTTGTTGCATGCTATAGATTGCACGCCACAGATTTATTAATGGTTATTATCATTACTCTTTAAACTGAAAAATAAATGATGCAAAACAGAAACCATTCACTTCAGCTTCAGATGTTATAGGCGATCATTCTGAAACAGAGTGAAACTAAGTGCTCTCTTCCCCCTCTTCACTAAAGACAGTTGTCTAGTAATCCTAGCTGTTTTGTGGGGAAGCATAATGTCCAAGGAAAATCGCCATATCAATCACTTTGAACACTACCTTCCTGTAAAGCCGATGGCCAAAAAGTAGAGACAGAAACTCCATGATAACTCCTTTATGTCCCAACTCCAGCAAAAGTGCTGATTTTCCTCTGCTGAATAGGTAATCTCTCTTCTGACCGAAGCACTTTAAGCAAGGAAGAAAGCTTGCAGAGAAAATAATTGTCAATATATTAAGCATAACTGTCAATAGATTAAACATCAAGGAGAGGCAGTAGGACATGCTTGTAAATTACAAAGATACAGTGTAATTAAATAAATCTTCTACCCATACCCATACACGGATCTTTCAGAGATATCAAGCTACCCAGAGAAGCAAGTATTTTCTTCTGTGTTCTTGTAAACAATAAACGTGGAGCAAAGGACCGGTTTCTTTCCAAGCTAAGAAATTATTCTTTTGAGCTTTTCTTGTGAAGAAATCCATAAGCCAGGTGCTTGGCCCCAAAGTGTGTTGTAGAGATTAGCAAAATAGCGTGTGGGATGTAGTTTAAGCTCCTTAAAAATATAGATATGTAAATATATTGTTGCTAGAATTGATTAGATGGGCCAAGCCAAATTGAGACCACTTGTGGTGAATTTTAAAGGAAAACTCCCAAATGAATATTTCAGATCAGAGCGCATTTCTCTTGAAGCAGATGAATATTATTCAACTCTGCACCCTAATGGCTTTTGAGTGCTCTGTTAGATTAATAAAGAGTCCAGTTCCTGGCTGGCTGGCTGCAGACTCACAGAGTGTGCTGTGTGTATGCTGGGGCTTTTACTGCGGGTGTGGATGGATGGATACGCAGAGTTCGGGTAAGACCCCGGCTAGTGGCTTTTCAGGAAGAATCTTGCGAAGCTGAGAAAGGTGGACTTAAACCCCACTTGACTGAAAACAGCAACAGTGCAGCAGGCCATCAGCTGAGTTCAGCTGAGTTTCAGGCTACCAATAACTCAATCTTAAATGAATTGCCACCATAGCGAGAACCGGGTCAGTTGGTAGATTTCATAAATTTGTTGACATGTGTGACTCCAAGTGGACTATCTTCTTTAGGAGCTCAAAACAGCTGAAGAATATTTAGCCTTTAATCCAGAATTGAGGAAACAACGAATTTAGCAAAATCCTAGAAATCCTTTGTGCTGGCTAGTCTTGGGTCAACTTGGTACTAGGTACAGTTGTCTGAGGGGAGAGAACCTCAATTAAGAAAATGCCTCCATAAGATCCAGCTGAAAGGCATTTTCTTAATTAGTAATTGATGAGGCAGGGCCCAGGCCACTGTGGGTGGTGCCATTACTTGACTGATGGTCCTGGCTTCTATAAGAAAGCAGGCTGAGCAAGCCATGGGGAGCAAGCCAGTGAGCAGGACCCTCCATGCCCTCTGCATCAGCTCCTGCCTCCAGGACCCTGCCCTGTTGAGTTCCTGTCCTGACTTCCTTTGATGATGAACATTGATATGGAAGTGTAAACTGAATAAACCCTTTCATCCCCAACTTGCTTTTTGGTCATGGTGTTTGAGGGGCTACAGGCAGGTAGTCATGGATTGGCTTAATTGTATTTCAACTGAGGTTTTATTAACATTCTGTTCTGGTGGATGGAACTTCTGAGAATCAGATTACGTGGCCTTAGAGAGCCAACTAAAGATATTACCTGATTGATAAGAGATATTAGACTCTTTTTAAAACATAATGAATCAGACATGGTCATGCATGCTTGTAATCTCAGCACTTTGAGGTTGAGACAGAAATACATTTCAAGCCACCCTGAGATACATAGCAAGTTCTAGGCTAACCTGGGCTACATAATTAAGTCTTTATATAACAAAAGAGGTGGGAATGGAATAGTTCAGACTTTGTGCACTTTGGAAAGAGAATGTGTTTTAGAGCAAGCAAACCTGTATTTGTGTCTAATGCCACTATCCATGGACACCCAAGGAATTCACTTCATGTTGAAGGGACTTCCTTTCTACATCTGAATAACATTTGGAGTATTCTGATTGTTTGCATAGTGTGCATTCTCATTAGCTTCCTCTGTAATTCTACCATACCACGATGGACAGAAGCTCTCCCACTGGAACTCTCCTGAGGCCTCGGCACCTTGTTTGTTTCTCACTTGAGAAGTCATTACAGCATGTTGTGCCCCACGACCACCATACAGCCTCTCATCTTCCTTGTCTCCCGAACTCCAGGTCTAATGCTCTCACTGTCCAACCATGTGTCCAAGCTCATGTATCTCAAGTCAAACCATCCACCTTCGCTTCCTCTCTATCTTGTCAAGCACTGGCATTCTTGACATCTCAGAAACCCAAGCCTTGCGTTTAACTTTTGTCCTCTTCTCTCTACCTGCATTCTGTTGTTTCACATTTCTCTAGCCCAACGAGATCAAGCATGATCTGAATTATCAAAGATTTAAAATGTATATCTCCATTCTGTGGGAACACCAGACCTTGAGCAGAGACCCACTTCCCCTTCTGCCTGGGAGTAGGCAGCTGTAAGACAATGTTTAGTAAAAACATGTTTACTAAAAACGATACAATAAGTTCCTGGCCACTTCCCCTTCTGCCTGGGAGTAGGCAGCTGTAAGACAATGTTTAGTAAAAACATGTTTACTAAAAATGATACAATAAGTTCCTGGGAAAGGCCTTCCCACAGAAACCGCCCTGACGTCAACCTTGTCCAGAGACTAACCGCACCTTCAAAAACCCACACATATCCACCTCTGGGTCAGAGCAGAACCAGCCAGGGTAGAGGAGAGAGCAGAACCTTCTCTGGTGGGAGCTTTTCTTAGGAAGTTTTTCTTGAACCTTTTTGGAGCCTGTTTAAAGTTTTCTTTATATCATTGAACGAGTCTCTGTG
The DNA here is from genome assembly GCF_017639785.1 of Mesocricetus auratus. Classification (NCBI taxonomy): domain Eukaryota; kingdom Metazoa; phylum Chordata; class Mammalia; order Rodentia; family Cricetidae; genus Mesocricetus; species Mesocricetus auratus. The sequence continues at coordinate 52,535,724 of NW_024429266.1, forward strand.
TTTTCAATACCCGACACCCTCCGCACGTTCTCGGACACAGGCCGCGCAGCAGACGTGACAATTGGAGGTCCCACCGAGATCGTGAAAGCGAGGTAAGTGGACGGGGTTAAGAAACTATGGGGAATAGTTCCGGGAAGCTAGAATCATTGCAGTATCAACTAAAAAAGTTACTTAAAGAACATGGGACTGCAGTCAAGTCTAAAACCCTAGAAGGCTTTCTAAAATCGATCGAACGAGCCAGTCCATGGTTCATTACTGGGGGAAGCTTAAATATTCCAGATTGGGAGGAGGTTCGCCGTGATCTTCATAGACTTTTACGAAAAGAGGGATCTGAGTCCTTGCCCCCTACGACATTCTCCTTATGGAGATTAGTGAGGGGAGCACTTTTGACAGATAAGGTTCGTCACCGCCAGGTAGTTCAGGACACAAAAGAGGCTTTTTTAGAGTTACAAGAGACTGAGACTCAAGCCTCCTTGAGTTCAGGGGCAGAGAGTGATGATGAAGAGACCGTGACTGAAACTAGAGGCTCCATTGTTAGTGAGGATGAGGAGGAGTCTCTTAGTAACAACAAAAAAACGGGTAGAGATCTCCGGGCGCGACCCAAAAAGAAGGACTCCGGTCAGAATCAGTTATATCCTTCTCTATCAGACCTAGAAAATGGAAGTAGCTCAGACTCAGACTCATCACAGTCTGAAAAGGAACGGTTACTTGCTGAGATCGCGGCCCTTAAAAAAGAACTAAAAAAGATTCTAATTAAGGAAAGACAGGACAGGGAGAGAAACCCTTCGCCATACTCTGAAAAAAGGGACTCCTCCTATGAGATAACCCAGTCCTTCTTGGACCTGGAGGGAAGACCCAGAGGAGGGGTCCAATGCTGCCCGGTGGTGGCCCCAGTAATGGAAGTTCCAGACCCGAACAATTCTCGACAGGTCATTCGGCGCCATGACCCTTTAAGTTTCAAAGATATAAAACAACTGAAAGAGGCAACTTTAAATTATGGAGCACAGGCTCCCTTTACACTTTCCTTAATGGAATCTTTTGCGTCTCTTAATTTGACACCTGGTGATTGGCAGCAGCTTTGCAGAGCAGCTCTGTCGGGGGGAGATTATTTGATTTGGAGAGGTGAGTTTCAGGAAAGATGCAGCCAGACAGCCCAAAGGAATGCACAGGCCGGACAGCCCCAGAGAAATGTGGAGATGCTTACCGGAAGTGGTCAATACGCCACCATTCAGCAGCAAATGCAATATGACATCACAGTCTATGCCCAAGTGGCAGCAGCGGCCCAAGGGGCTTGGAAAGCATTGCCTTCCAAGGAAGGAGGGGATCATCTGTCCAAAATCCTTCAAGGACCTTCCGAACCTTTTCAAGACTTCGTAGACCGTCTCAGTCAGGTAGCAGAAAGAATATTTGGGGGCATTGGGCCTGCGATGCCAGTCATCAAGCAGATGGCATTTGAAAACGCAAATAAGTATTGTAAGGAAGCCCTTCGCCCCTATCGCAATAAAAGTCTAAATGACTATATCCGGATCTGTAGGGACATTGATGGGAACTTCATCCAGGGCCAAGTGTTAGCTGCTGCTATTCGGCCCCAAGTGGGGAAAGAAAGACCTACTCTGGGAGGGAGAAAAACATGTTTTAGCTGCGGTAGGGAGGGACACTTCCGTAGAGAGTGCCCTCAAAATAGTACTACGGGTCTCAAGAGACCTGGTTTATGCCCCCGTTGTCGAAGGGGATATCATTGGGCCAATAACTGCTACTCTAAAACTGACAGGGAGGGAAATTTCCTTTCTGCTAATAATAATCAGGGAAACGGGAGGAGGGCCCCGCCCCAGGGCCCCAAAACCAATGTGTACGGGGCAATGACCCCTGCTCTGGGCAGTGGCAGGACTCATTTTCTCCCCCAGAGCAACCCCTTCATATCTCAGACCTCCTTAGAGCCACCTCGGGGAGTGCAAGATTGGACCTCGCTCCCTCTGCCCGGGCAATCCTAACACCGGAAATGGGGATCCAGGCCCTCCCTACTGGGGTGCATGGGCCATTGCCTCCAGGCACGGTCGGACTACTCTTGGGACGGTCCAGTACTATTCTTCGAGGCATCCAGGTACACCCCGGTGTTATAGACCAGGATAGTGAGGGGAGATTAAAATAATGACATCAGTGGGCAGTGGGGTTGTTGCCATCCCTGCAGGAGAATGGATTGCTCAGTTACTCCTTCTCCCTACAGCTCCTTGTGAGGCTAGAAAAATTAAAGAGAAAAGGGGCAACCAAGGTTTTGGAAGTACCGGCCCGGCAGCATTTTGGGTAGCCACTATGGAGAACCGCCCCCAGCTTACATTAAAGATAGAAGGCAAGTCCTTTAGGGGCGTCTTAGATTCTGGGGCAGATTTCTCTGTCCTCTCAGATAAATTCTGGCCCCCGCCTGGCCGAAAGAGGAAGGGACAGTGACCCTCCAGGGAATAGGACAGGCTGTGCCCCAAAAAGCCTCAGGATCTTAAAGTGGCAAGACTCTGAAGGCCACACAGGGCTTTTCCAGCCATATGTTTTGCCTGGCCTCCCTATTAACCTCTGGGGACGGGACCTCATGCAAGAAATGGGAGTGGTCCTCACCACCCAGGCACCCAAGTCCAAAAGCAGGGGCCCCCAGATGACGCAAGGGAGGGGCTGGAGCCTGGGGAGGGAACTAGGTAAACTAGAACAGGGAGAGGTTTGCCCTGTGGCATCCCTCCCTTTGGAGACCAGGGCCCCAGGGGATAGGAAGGGTTTTGGCCATTTTTGATGAGGGTCACTGTTGCGCCGCCAGCCCCCATACCCATCACATGGCTATCAGATGATCCGGTATGGGTGGAACAGTGGCCCTTACCAGCGGAGAAACTAAGGGCGGCTCACCAGCTAGTTCAAGAACAATTGGAGGCAGGTCATTTGGTTCCTTCCACGTCCCCTTGGAATACCCCTATATTTGTAATAAAAAAATCTTCAGGGAAATGGAGGTTACTACAAGACTTGAGGGCCGTGAATGCGACCATGCAGCCTATGGGGGCTCTGCAGCCTGGCTTGCCCGTGCCTGTGGCCATTCCTAAAGACTGGCATTTGATTGTCATTGATTTGAAGGATTGCTTCTTTTCTATTCCCTTGCATTCTCAAGATAGTCCTCGGTTTGCATTTAGCCTTCCTGCGATTAACTTTAGGGAGCCTGCCCTTCGCTTCCAATGGGTGGTGCTCCCCCAAGGGATGGCTAATAGTCCAACTATATGCCAGATTTATGTAGCTGCCTGTTTAGATCCCCTCAGACGTAAGTTCCCTGATCTTTACATTATCCACTACATGGATGATATTCTTTTGGCTGCGGCCGAAGAAAGACAATGTTACATAGCCTTTGCAGAGCTACAGGAGCTTCTGGAGGCCCGAGGATTTATTTTGGCTCCTGAAAAGATCCAAAAGAGACCCCCTTATACTTATTTGGGTCATCAAATTCAACAAACTGGCCTCCGGCCACAAAGACTCCAAATTGATTGTTCAAATTTAAAAACACTTCATGATTGGCAGAGATTCTTGGGAGAGGTGCAATGGTTTCGCCCTTCTCTTTCTATTAAAACAGGGGCTCTTAAAGCGCTTTATGATATTCTTCCTGGAGATCCTGCTCCAACTTCCCCTAGACAGATTACCCCAGAGGCCAGGGAAGCCCTACAATTGTTGTTAAGAAGTATAGAGCAAGCCCACCTTTGGCGTATAGATTATGGGCAGCCCCTTGTTCTGGTTGTACTTTCATCTAGCTTTTCGCCCACTGCCGTGTTTTGGCAGACTGGTCCTATTTATTGGGTACATTTGTCAGCCTCCCCTAAGAAGGTAGTGACCCCTTACTATGATCTCATTTTACAATTGTTGTGGAAGGCGCACAAGTTTAGCATTCAAACCTTTGGAAAGAGTCCTGATAAAATTATCCTTCCTTATGGTAAGGAGGAGGTGGAACATCTACAGATCTTCCATGATGGGTGGACCCTGTTTATTACATCTACAGGCGCACAGTTTGATAACCAATATCCCAACAGCCCCTTGATGTCTTTTTTCAAACAACACCCTGTGATCTTTCCCAAGATTTTAAAGGAGAACCCTCTAGTTGGAGCTCGCTCAGTCTTTACAGACGGCTCCTCCAAGGGTTTTGCGGTGGTGGTTTCTTCTCAGGTACGGAAGAGGGTACCCATAGGGCAGATGTCAGCACAAGCTGCCGAGTTGTTTGCATGCTTGATGGCTTTCCAAATGTTTGAGGGAGAGCCCTTTAATTTATATACTGATAGTGTTTATGTTGCCAACATTGTTAGACCTTTAGAAACTTCTCCATATGTTCTTCCAACCTCCCAGGTTCGTTCCTTATTAGTTCAGCTCCAACATCTTATTTGGCAGCGCATCCACCCTGCTTATGTGGGATTTATTCGTGCACATACTAACCTTCCAGGACCCCTTGCCCAGGGCAATGAAATTGCTGACTCCTTGACCCGCCCTAGGGTCTTATTTACTCAGGAGCAGCTGGCCCACCAGCTCCATGAGAGGTATCATCTAAATGCCCGCTCCATTAAATTTCACACTGGGTGCCCCTTATCCATAGCTACACAGATTACCTCTCAGTGCCCTGATTGTGCCCCTTATCATAATTCTCCCAATGAGGGGGTAAATCCCCGGGGCCTCAGGGCCAACCATCTCTGGCAAATGGATGTCACTCACCTGCCACAGGCAGGGAAATTAAAATATATGCATGTCTCTGTGGATACGTATTCTAAACTGATTTTTGCCTCTCTCCACTCAGGAGAGAAGATTAAAGATGTTATTTCTCATTGCCTGCAGGCCTTTGCCTACATGGGCGTACCCGATGCCCTAAAAACGGACAATGGCCCTGCCTATGCCAGCAATCGCTTTGCTGCCTTTTGCAGGGAACATCACATTGTCCATTCATTTGGTATTCCTCACAACCCCACGGGACAGGCTATTGTGGAACGCACCCATGCCACTCTCAAACAGTATTTTAAGAAAATAAAAAAGGGGGAGTATGTTACCTCCCCCAATATTCAGTTATCCACCATACTTTACATTTTAAATTTTTTGACCATAGATCATAATAATTTGTCTGCTATGGAGAGACATTGGAACAAACCCTCCCAGTCCTTGGGATGGGTCAGATGGAAGGATTTGATTACAGGAAAATGGCAGCCACCCACTCCCCTACTAGCTAGGGTCCGAGGGGCTGTTTGTGTTTTCCCTCCAGGAAGTGAGAAGCCCATTTGGGTCCCCGAACGGTGCATCAGGCATGTCGACCCCAATACTACTCCGGATACTAGTAATGCTCACCATGCTAAAGATGATCCAACCATTGCTGAACACTCAGGTAAGGGAAATATGGGCGTTGGTGAGGATTCCCCCCCCATGTTAATGCCAGTTAGTCATTCCAGCTCCCTGTTCATCAATTTTTATAACACCAATAATACATTGGGAGCGGCTGCTGCCAATGAGATTAAAAAGTCAGAAACTAGACATTCTGAGTTTCCCCCCTCCTAAGCCTGATACCAGGGTCAGGAAGTAGGGGAATCCAAGAGATTCCCAGCGGCATACGCCTTTAATCCCAACACACCTTTATGCAAGTTCCAGGACAGCCTCCAAACAATACAGAGAAACCCTGACTCAAAAAAAAATTGGTACTGGTATTAATTAAAGAAAAAGACAAAGACAAAGGTATATGGAATGGAAAATTTTGTTTACATTTAAGTTCTATTTTGTGAGTCATCTCTAAAAACTTTTGGCCAAAATCCTGGCCTCTCCACCTTGCATCTACAGAGTTACAAGGAGTAGGTACAGCTGTACCCCATGACTGTAGCTCAAATGGAGGAATGATAAAGAACATACAGGACTTTTTAACCTTTTTAGTTCAAGGATTGGCTGGAGTTGTTCTTTTACATAGATTTCAATTAAGGAAGCTTCATTGCAACAGACTAATCATGACCTAGGGAAAAAGGATGACTGAAAGATGCATGTATGTTCTGAATGTATGGTGTGGCCACACCGGTATGTATGAAATGTGATTGCGAATGTGTGAGTGTGAACTGCTTATATGATTAAAAGGATACTTAAATCCCTTCAAAAATAGTTAAGAAGCTACCTAGATTGCGTTAAATATAGCCAAAAGGAACATCCAGCCAGTCTGTTAATGTTTTAACAGAAAAATTTAAGATACAAATGAGGCCTTGTCAGCTAGTGAGAGTTCTACAGGTTAGATTGGGAAAGACTGCTCACAGACTTCAAATAATTTTCAAAAGTTATTTAGTAAGCCCAATTTACCTAGATAGTTAACCAAGGAGGGTAGACAAATCCTTCTACTGTTATGGTCCAGCTTCAACAGTTCAAAAAAGAAAAATTTTTTTAGAAAATAAAAAAGGGGGAATAATGCCCCCAGTCCCCACATGACTCATCAAATAATACACTCCTCATTTAAAAATTTTATAATGTGAATGCCAGTGAGCTTCAGACAGATTCTGGCATAATGGAACTTGAGCAACCATTGCTCAGGTCAAATGGAGACATCCATACACTAGACAGTGGAGAAGACCCTAATTTGGGGTCGAGGGCATGTTTGTGTTTTCTTGCAGGAAAAGAATAAAGCTTCGGCAATTGTCAGACCATTTAGTGAGATGCATGGAGCAGAGAAAAACTGGACCTGAGACCATGGGAGCCTACCTAAGCCAGTTTGAGTGAGATCTCCTAAATCAATGTTCCTGACCATTGATGTCATCGAATCTACAGCCCAAGAAAGAAAGAAAACAGTCGGTTCGAGATTTCCAGTTTCTCAACAGACCTGCTGCATCAACCTTCCGGACCCATGAGTTTTCATCATGAAGCTAACAGAGAAAAAAGGACCCATTTAAAGCATTTGGACATTGGTATGGACTATGATGAGTGGCAAAAGCCTCTTTTCAGTATTTGAACAGGACATGGTCACTTGAAATATCAGACTTGATGGTTCCTATTTCTGGAATCACGACTAGGCCAGTGTATTTTTCTGGAGAAATGCAACTTGTCCTAATGCGACAACTATTGTTCATATTTTTTCATAATGCTACATGTGTAACATCAATGATTGTGCCCAATGTATCTGTGCAGGTGCACTTTCTAAATGCTTTCCTGAGCAGATCTTGAAACGATTGGAAACTTTATCAAATTGTAAATGTAAATCACATGCGGGTTACCCTTGTAACAGATGAAGGCTGGTAGAATGTTATGGCCCAGATCTGGTGATGGGTATGGTGATGGAGAGGCGCTATGTCAATGGGGGTCCTGGAAATGGTGGCAGTGGCAGTAGCATTCTGGCTTTATGCCGAGCTCAAACGTGCCTTGTTCCAGAGGCAAGAGATCCGTAACCAAGTATTGCTTAGCTTAGCCCATGGCAATCCCGATAGCCATGAAGGTTGGTTACAGATGATTTAAGGTTGGGGTATCTCCGATGACGGGCAACCTGTGGGGAAGACCCCTCCCACCTAAAACAGGGGTTCAAGGTCCCCCAAAGACGGGAAAGGGAGGGTGACCCTACTTGACCTAAGCCAGGAGTGCCTCATTTGAAAATAAAAAGGGGTGAATTGTGGGAACACCAGACCTTGAGCAGAGACCCACTTCCCCTTCTGCCTGGGAGTAGGCAGCTGTAAGACAATGTTTAGTAAAAACATGTTTACTAAAAACGATACAATAAGTTCCTGGCCACTTCCCCTTCTGCCTGGGAGTAGGCAGCTGTAAGACAATGTTTAGTAAAAACATGTTTACTAAAAATGATACAATAAGTTCCTGGGAAAGGCCTTCCCACGGAAACCGCCCTGACCTCGACCTTGTCCAGAGACTAACCGCACCTTCAAAAACCCACACACATCCACCTCTGGGTCAGAGCAGAACCAGCCAGGGTAGAGGAGAGAGCAGAAGCTTCTCTGGTGGGAGCTTTTCTTAGGAAGTTTTTCTTGAACCTTTTTGGAGCCTGTTTAAAGTTTTCTTTATATCGTTGAACGAGTCTCTGTGTTTTCAATACCCGACACCCTCCGCACGTTCTCGGACACAGGCCGCGCAGCAGACGTGACACCATTCCAATTCTTTCCCAAATTCTCACCAGATATCCAACCCCTATTGCAATTCTACCCAGCACTTGGGTGTCAGGAGCAGGTAGGTCTCTACAAGTTCAAGGCCAGTCTAATCTATATAGTGAGTTCCAAGATAGCCAGGGCTACACAGTGAGACTCTGTCTCAAAAATCAAACAACAACAATAAAATAAAACAAAAACAAACAAATGAACAAACCCTAACTGATGGTGGTGATAATGAGTTCACTAGACCCAAGATAATTGATAAATGGATGTTTTTTGGGGGGAGCAACTTACACAGATAATAAGAACCGCACGGCATTCCTGCTCCAGAAGATGCAGTCTCTGCCCTCCCGACTTGATCCACAGCCCAAGAGAGAAAGAGCCAGGTCCCAGGCTTCTTTGGTCACCTGAAGCCACGCCCAAAGGGGTGTGGCCACAAACACAACTTCAGTGGCAAGGCTAGATGCTACTACATGTAACTTTATCCAGAGAGTTTAACAGGCACCTCAAACTCCACATGTATAAAATTGGGCTCTCTGGGTTTCCACCCCTACCATCAACTCTTCCTTCTTGTTTTTCCATCTCATTTCCACTCAGTTACCACTACTAGCACCACCCCAGCCCCACCAACACCACCCCACCACCACCCCACAACTACCACCCCACCACCCCACCACCAGCCAAGTCAGTGTTCTGGTCAATATAGACCCTTATCAGCCAACACCAGTATGGGCTTTTTTCTAACTTGTTCCATAACTCACAATGCCATTGTGTGCCTTCATTCTTCCTTCCTCCTTCACCTAAAAACACTTTTCAATCATACCCATATACAGCTCATCCTTTAAAACTTAGCTCGGATGTCACACTGTCCCCCAAGTGACCAGCCTCTGCTTCACATCGCCAACCGTGTTGCCTTGTTCACTTTTGCCCTCTAATGGCTGGCTCTCTCTCTCTCTCTCTCTCTCTCTCTCTCTCTCTCTCTCTCTCTCTCTCTCTGTCTGTCTGTCTCTCTTCCTGCCTCCCTCCCTCTCTTTCTCACACTATGTGTAAATTTCCTAGCACACAATAGATGACCAGAAAAATAACCAAAAAGTACTCTAAATACATGAGTGAGTTTAGATGGTGACCTAGAATGGTCTGCCAGATGGCAGAGGAGATAGAGATGACTGCTGTGCTTTTCTTAGGTCTTGTGTGGTGGCTGCAGGGTCAGCAAAGTCATCTAAAAGGCGGAATGGAGTGAAAGCAATATGATCTACAGAATTATGATCTACAGGAGCAAAGGGGCCTCTACTGCAAGATAGTAAGGAGAAGCCTTCCTGGGAATCCACAGAGTGGCTCTTGTATTACACAGGCCACAGCACACCATGCTTTGCAGCAAATTAGAGTCAACCATTTATTTCTGAACTCACTACCTCATTTTCATGGCTGAATGCACATATCTAAACTAAAGGGACCAGAATACAGGGGCATCAGTTACTTTTGTTCTTCCTATTGTTAAAGATAATCCCCTTGTAAGAATCACTATTGACTCTTCAAATCTGGGGGGAAGGGAAGTAGTTGAAACAGGGCCTCATTCTGTAGATCAAGCTGACCCCAGAGTTATGGCAATTCTCCTGCCTCAGCTTCCTGAGTATTAGGATTATGAACATAAGCTACCACAGCAGGCTGCCAGATGTTTTCAGTTATAAGAGAACATTATGAACAACTTTGCCCCAACCAGTTAGATAATTCTATGTTCTGGAAAAAAATTACAAAAATCATCTCAAGAATAAATACAAAACATGAGTATGCCAATATCAAGAAACTGAGTTAATAATTGAAATATTCCAACAAAGGAAATTTTCTAGAACCGTGTGAGGAAGAAATGATAGCAATGCCACATAGGCTCTTTAAAAAGCCTCGCTTCCCAACTCTTTATGTTGGTGAATCATTCCATTAAAGCACAAAAAAAATCTAGGTAAGGAAGCAAATCCATAGTTGCCTGGGGTGGTCTAGGGCCGTGGTTGGTAGTTAATAGGTGTTGGAACTTTCTTGAGAGTAATAAAACACTATAAACCTAGGTCGTGGCGGCAGCACTTCACTTGAATGACTCTACCAAGAAGGAAGGAAGCTGTGCACGTCTAATGATGAATATTTCAGGTAGAGTGCCTTTTTTTCTTTTTAACTTCTCCCCTTTGTCAATTTCTATAGCTTTTCTCTGGCTATCACTATAATCTAATTTTGGAAATAGAAAACTTAAAAGAATTGTGGATCTGATTCTCAAAATGTTTATCATAAGCAAGCAGTTTAGTTTCTTTGAGCATGTTTGTTCGTTTATAAAATGTAGACAGTGATATTCATTCTAGTTCAGTATTTTTATACAGCTGAGGTTTTCAATTCAAATCCAAACAAATGTGGCCCTTCTCTTGTCTAGTCCCCGAGTCTATCGAGTCTACTGTCCTGTACACCAGGTCTTGTCTCAGTGGGGCCAGGCAGGAGGGACACCTGCCAGGTCTTCTTTGGTCTGGGTATTGCCTCCCACCTCCCTCACGCTGTGGTCAGCGTTCTCTCCAACATCTGAGCAACTTGAGCAGTCACTGAAGAATGAGAAACGTGAATGACTGAATGAGTTTAACCTCCCGAATGCCCCTTCTGGTGTAAGCTCCTGGTCCAGAGTTTCATTTCAAGAACTAGAATCTACCTTCTTCAAAACCTCCTGGACACCCCACCCAAAGAGGTAGTGAGGATCACTGGAAGAGGAGACCACGGGGTAGGAAAGGGAAAAACCGAAAGAAGAAATGTGCATGATCTTGTTTCCCACACAAACTCTGAGAGGAAGAGTCTAGCTCATCCATCTCCTGTCATGTTCCTAGCTGTTTACTATCAAGTACCTGTCCCATTCTCCTTTCTGCTGAGAGGAGACTCAACACCCTACCCCACCCCAACTGGATCAGATGTGTGTCCTTGGTTCACTGAAGTCGATCCTCCAAAACTTCCTAGGAGTTGTGGTGACTGAAGACAGGCACACCCTTGCTAAGGAGGCAGATATGGTATGCGGAACACCAGGAATCATATAAAAATAGCAACTTTGTGGACTAGGTAGCCTGTACAACCACCCACCCCTAAGCCATCTCCTACACTCCACTCTTCTTCCGGTGCCTCCAGGCCATAGCTGACATAGACACACAGGAAGAAAGGAGTGTGACACTTCACCTAAAGGACATATCTTGTACACTAAATGTTTGATCATTAGTAGCTACCGAAGTTTCCATGTGTGCCAGGCAGCACCTGGCATATAGTTGACAAGAAATAATAGGAACCCATATCTTCAAATGGCACTTATCTATGTTGACCAAGTCAGCACAAATAAGATCTAGCAAAGTCTGAAGTGACCTCTTGAATCAGATCTGAAAACAGCTGATGCTGCTCAAGCAGCAGCACTGGAGGGAAGGATAAAACTAACCCTGTGACCTCAGCTAAAAGACATCCAGAGACCACTCACCCTCCTGCTAGTTGGGGTAGCAGATATACAGCAGAAATACAGCAACTTGCGTTCATTGCCTCCAATTCCATGTTGTCACAAGGCGAATCCATGGATTATCTGGCCACCCACTTTGCCTCCACTCAACTTCTCCAGTGTAGACAATCTCTTCAACATGTGGGCCTACAACAGACTCTGAAAATAAAAGTTAGCTAGATCCATTTGGCTTCGCTCATCTGTCTTTATTTTGTAATATAGGCAATGTTCATATATTTGGAATAAAAAGTACCTCCAAAAGTAAAAGTAAAAGAAAAAGAAAAATTCTATTCACTAAATCATCCCCAAGCTGTAGTCTCTCTCTCTCTGTCTCTCTCTCTCTGTCTCTGTCTCTCTCTGTCTGTCTCTCTCTCTCTGTGTGTGTGTGTGTGTGTGTGTGTGTGTGTGTGTGTGTGTGTGTGTACGTGCTCACCCACGGTCATGTGCTCCCTCCTGCACTCATGCGCATGTGTGTAAAATTTGTCGGGCCTAAATTCACTGTGGTGGCTTGAATGAGATGAACCCCATAGTCTCAGGCATTTGAACACTTGTCCCCATTTGATGACTGTATCTGAAGAAACCCTTCCTCCTTGAAGGAGCACTGACAGTTAATGGTATCTAGGGGACAGAGTACCACTTTCTTCAGTGGTATAGCTGCTGTTAAGGTGCCCCATACTTCAGGTGACCTTTCTGCATATCCCAGGGAGAAACTCTGCTATGGAATACTAATTTAAAATGTTACACTTGTTTATGATGTAGAATATTTAATGATACAAAGATGTGCTGCATTCTTTTATGTTGCATTTGTTTAACTCTGTGAAGCTGTGTTGATTTGCCTGTCTAAAACAGCTGATTGGTCAATTAAATAGCTATGCAGGAGAGGGGTAAATGGGCCTGCCAGGAAGAGACTGTAAATAGGAGAAATCTAGGCTAGGAGATGGAGAAAAGAAGGAGAGTAGAATGTGAGAGGCCAGCCACCCAGCACACAACCAGACCAGGAATTAGAAGGAAAGAAAAGATATACAGAAGTAGAAAAAGGTAAAAGTCCAGAGGCAAAGGGTAGACCGGATAATTTAAATTAAGAAAAGATGGCTAGCAATAAGCCAAGTTAATACCAACATTCATAAGGCTCATCTGTCTGTTTACTAGGAAGCTAGGTGGCAGGCCCCCCAAGAGGAAAAACAACACAAAATTGAAAATGACTACAAAACTCTAACTAAACTCAGCAGGGCACATGCAGTAAGAGGGATGAAAATATGAGGGGTGGGGCTTGATGAGAAGGGAGGTTTCATTGAGAGAAGGAGGGAGGATGAGATGGTACTAGTGGGTGAAAATCACTAAAATGTATGAAACTTTCAAAGGATATAATGGAAGTATTAAGTAGACAAAGAAAGTAACATTGGTTATAGAGGTTATTGAATGGTTGCTGACTTGATCCCTTGAGGTAGATACACTCAGAAGTGAAATAGATGGATCACATGATGGTTCTATTTTTACTTTCTCAGGAAACCTCCAGACTGGTTTCCACAGAGCCGGGGTTAGTTATATACTCACCAACAGTATTCATTCTTCACAAATACCCCCATCCTCACCAGCATTTTTGTTTGTTTTTATTGCTGATAGCCATCTGCTGTAATGAGATAGTATCTCAGTGTAGCTTTGATGTGTTTTTCTTTGGTGATTAAAAATAGTAAACATCTTTTTATGTATTTTCTAGCCTTTTGTACATCTCTTGAATGACATCTGTTCAGTTCATTTGTTCATTTAATGACTAAGTGATTAGATGATTGTTCTTTGCATGTTTGCTATTTGGGGTTCCTTTATTCATCTTTACTTATTTATTAATTAGTATATCTATGTTTCTGTGTGTACTCGTGACTACGCATGCCATAGCACATTTGTGGAGGTCAGGTGGCAACTTTTGGGGGTTGGTCCTCTCGTTTCAACGTATTCATTCATGGACAGAACTCAGGCAGTCAGGGTTAGCAAGAAAGCTCTTTACCCTGCCCATCCCACTGTCTCTGGGGCTCTTTGTGTATTTTAAATATTAGTCCCTTGCTGGATGGATAGTTGGCAAACTCTTCTCCCATTCCATACTCTGTCTTGTCAATGTATTAATTGTTCCTTTTGATCTGCACAAGCTTTTTAATTTCATATGGTGCCATTCGTCAAAGCTTGCTGACATTTCCTGAGCCACTGGTGTTCTTTTCAGAAGGTCATTGGCTGGACCTATATCTTGAAGTGCTTCTCCTGCATTTCCTCGGGGTATTTTTAATTTTTTGTATTACATTGATGCCTTTGATCATTTTAAACTGATTTCGTATAGGGTAAAAGGTAGTGTTCCCATTTTTCATAGTCCTTTACATGTGGAAATCTTGTTTCTCCAGCACAATTTTTATTATATATTTATTAATTTTTAAGGATTCCATACATTTATACAGTGTATATTGATCATACTCAGCCTTTCTCATCCCTGTAACTCCTCCCAGATCTACTCTCAGTCTTCCCACTCCCCACAACATCTTGCCATTTTTTAAATAAAAAATTATTAGTTCTTTGAATGTCTTATACAATGTCTTTTTATTATAATCACTTCCCCTCACCAACTCTTCCCCCCTCCCTAAATCATCCAACTTTTTGTTTGTTGTATAAAGATCAATTTGTGCTGGTAAATATTCTTGGTTGCCTAGATCACTGGACTGTGGTCAACATACAAGGGCTAAACTCTTACGGAGAATTGTTTCTCCCTTTCCAGGCAGTTAACATGTCTCCGCAGCTCCATGACTAGAGGTAGGAGGCTATGCCAAACTCTCATCTCGATGTTTCCTTGACTTCCACAGATCTTTTTGTACTGTTACATCTACTCTGAGTTCATATGGGCAGTCGCCCTGCTGTACCCAGAAGACATCCCATCCTTGTAGTTACCCATTGCTTCTTGCTCTTACACTCTCCATCCCTCTTCCGCAATGATCTCTGAACCTTGGGAGGCTCAGTACATATTCCATTTGGAGCGGAGGATTCTGCAGTCTCTTACTCTCTGTACCTTGGCCTATTGTGCGTCCCTGTGTTCATCACCATCTCCTGAAACTGGACGCTTCTGAGATGAAAGCTGAGACACATGTTCATCTACAGATATAATAATAAGTCATTAGAAGTCAGTGTAAGTCTATGTCCAGCTGGATGTCCATTCAGCACATGCCATTAATCCCAGTACTCAGAAGGCAGATGCTGGCAAATCTCTGGGTTCAAGGCCAGCCTGATCTACAGAGCAAATTCCTGCATAGACAGGGCTACATAGAGAAACCCTGTGTTGAAAAAACAAAATAACTACCTAACTAGGTCCATTTAGCAGAGTAATAGTAGTAGGTTCTCCTCTGGGAGCTATAAGATGTCTAGCCACAGATTTTTCGTCCAATAACGAGTCCAGTTATAGGTTTTTCTCTGGAAGTTGGCACTAAGACCTTGTTGCTGAAGACTTCACACTCTAATTATAGAACATGGAGAAGCCAAGATTTTGACCTGGAAGCTTCATCCACACTCGCTAGCTTTCATAGTGCTGAAAGGTGACATATGTGCTACCATCGGAGAAAAGTAATCATTAATAATCACAGACAGATGGGAATTCTGTGAGCTGCAATAATGACGGGCTTCACAAGACATTCCAACTGGTACAAAAGTGGCATGAGCATCATGGCAGTAACCAGCTATTTTCTGATTGGATTTAAATTCCGAACCGCATGATGAAACACAGCACAGACATTTTTTGTTAAGTGTCATTTCTCTACTGTGCGTCATTGATACTTTTTTTGAAGGAGTAGATAGCTATAGTCATGTGAATGTGTTACTGTATCCTGTACATTTTCATTTTACTGCTTGATGTATCTGTTTTTTGAAGTGTTTTTCTTTTTTATTTATTTTAATTTCATTTTTCATTCTAGTCACAGTTCTCCCTATCCCTACCCCCCCCCAGCCCTCTTCTTTCCACTCCTCCCAAAGGGTAAGGGCTCCCATGGGGAGTCAACAAAGCCTAATAACAATAAGTTGAGGCAGGACCAAGCCCCTTCCCCCTGCATTAAGACTGAGCACAGCATCCCACCATAGGGAATGGGCTCCAACAAGCTAGCTCATGCACCAGGGATAGATCCTGGTCCTACTGTCAGGGGCCCCTCAGACAGACCAAGCTACACAACTGTCTCCCACATACGTAGGGCCTAGTTCAGACCCATAGAGGCTCCACAACTGTCAGTCTAGAGTTCATGAGTTCCTACGAGCTTGGTTCAGTTGTCTCTGTAGATTTCCTCTTTGTGATCTTGACCTTTCCTTGCTTTTATACTCCCTCCTCCCTCTCTTCAGCTAGATTCCCAAAGCTCAGCCTGGTGCTTGGTTGTGGATATCTGCATCTGGTTCCATCAAATACTGGATGAAGGCTCTATAATGGCAGTTGTGTATTCACCAATCTGATTACAGGAGAAAGCCAGTTGACGCACTCTCTCCACTAGGAGTCTTAGATGGGGTCATCCTTGAGGATTTCTGGGCATTTCCCTAGCATCAGGTTTCTCCCTAACCCCATAGTGGCTGTCTCTATGAAGATACCTCTTTCATTGCTCTCTCACTCTGTCCCTACCCCAACTCGACCATCCCATTCCCTTATGTCCTCATCCCCCATCCCCTCCCCTTTACCCTTAGTTTACCTAGGAGATCCCATCTAATTCACCTTCCCAGGACAATCCATACATCTCGCTTAGGGTACTCCATATTACCTAGCTTTTTTGGAGCGTGGATTGTAGTCTGTTTATCCTTTGCTTTACATCTAGTATCCACAATGAGTGAGTGCATACTATGTTTGTCTTTCTGGGTCTGGGTTGTTTCCATGCCTGGCTATTATGAATAATGCTGTTGTAAACATTGTTGAGCAAGTGTCATTGTGGTATGATTGAGCATCTTTTGGGCATGTGCCCAAGAGTGGTATCACTGACTCTTGAGACAGATTGATTCCCAATTTTCTGAGAAACTGCCATACTTATTTCCACAGTGGCTGTACAAGTTTGCACTCCCACCAGAAGTGAAGGAGTATTTCCCTTACTCCTTCATCTTCTCCAACATAAGCTATATATAAGTGACCCCAAAAATTCTACCCGTGAACTCCTACAGCTAATCAACATCTTCAGTAATGTGATGAGATACAAGATTAACTCAAAAAAGTCTGTAGCCCTCCTATACACAAATGATAGGTGGGACAAGAAAAAAATCAGAGAAACATCACCCTTTACAATAGCCACAAATAAAAAAAATATCTTGGGGGTAACTCAAATCAAACAAGTTAAAGACATGTATGACAAGAACTTTAAGTCTCTAAAGAAAGAAATTGAAGAAGATATCAGAAAATGGAAAGATTCCCCCATGCTCTTGGATAGATAGGATCAACATAATAAAATGGCAATCTTAACAAAAGCAATCTACAGATGCAATACAATCCCCATCAAGATCCCAACACAATTCTTCACAGACCTTGAAAGAACAATACTCAATTTCATATGGAAAAAATAGAATAGCTGAAACAATCCTGTACAATAAAGGAATTTCTGGAGGCATCACCATCCCTGACTTCAAACTCTACTACAGAGCTATAGTAATAAAAAAAACACCTTGGCATTGTCATAAAAACAGACACATGGACCAATGAAATTGAATCCCTGACATTAATCTACACACCTACAAACACCTGACATTTAACAAAGAAGCCAAAACGGTACAATGAAAAAAGGAAAGCATCTTCAACAAATGGTGTTGGCATAACTGAATGTCAACATATAGAAGATTGCAAATACATTCATATCTATTGTCATGAACAAAACTGAAGTCCAAGTGAATCAAAGACCTCAGCATAAATCCAGTTACATTGAACCTGATACAAGAGAAAGTGGGAAGTAGCCTTGAATGCATGGGCACAGGAGACCATAGAACTCCAGTAGCACAGACACTAAGAGCAGCAATCAATAAATGTGACCTCCTGAAACTGAAAAGTTTCTGTAAGGCAAACAGCATGGTCAGTAAGACAAAACATCAGCTTACAGAATGGGAAAATATCTTCACCAAACCCACATCTCATAGAGGCCTGATGTCCAAAAATATAAAGAATTCAGGAAACTAGACATCAAAATACCAAATAATCCAATTTAAAAAATGAGATACAGAGCTAAACAGAGAATTCTCAACAGGAGAATCTCAAATGACCAAAAGGCATTTAAGGAATTGCCCAACATCCTTAATCATTAGGGAAATACAAATGTAAACAATTCTGAGATACCATCTTACACCTGTCAGAATGACTAAGATGTGTCTAATGGTATACCAGTACCATGATGTAGAATGATTACTTTTTTAAATCACTGCTAGTTTAATTGAATTTATTTCTCTTCACAAGGGTATGTGTGAATGTGAGGGGTGTGTGTGTGTGTGTGTGTGTGTGTGTGTGTGTGTGTGTGTGTGTGTGTGTGGTGACTGAATCCAGGACTATGCATGTCGGGCAAGAGTTCTACCACTGAGTTACATTCTCATTGAGAGCATAAGAACTTAACAAAAAATGTTCTGTTATTTTTTTTACAGAACCAAGAAAACCTAGCTCTGCATCCAACAACTCTAACACAGCTTCAACTCCCCAGAGAAGATGACCCCACACCCTGCTTCAGCTTCCTCTGTCCGTATGTCCCCCTGAATCATTTGTCCTTGCGTGTCCAGTTTGTATCTATCTTTCTCGTTTCCTTTGAATCTCCAAGACCCAACTCCTGATGCACTCAAATAATGTCCTTTCACTGTATATGTAAAAGTTGAGACTAATAAATATAAAAATTCTCAATGACAGCAGTAGTACACATGAGTATATTTACATACACACTCACATATGCACATATGTGTGCATGCATGGCACACAAATACTTCTTACTACTATTTACAGCCTTGTTATTTTGAGGGAAAGCTCAAGTTCTTATTTCAAAAACTAAGTTTCGTAGTGTCCTGATTCTTTATATGTAAAACCAGAAGAACTACACTTTATTCTCCACAAATTTTGACATTTTCTCCGAAGAATTCTCCATTCCATTTTTTTTTCAAATAATAGTTGTAAAGACATGCCCTGTTTCTAAGAACATAGAATAGTCTGGCTCTAGGAAGTTGAAAAAAACTAATTTTTTAATCATTAGCTGGTCTCATCATTTTCATCTAGGGTTCCTAGCTTCTTTGATTTTATTCCATACTTGCCCCAAAGGTTTCTCCATTAATATTAACAGCTTTTGGAATCTCATTACTCTGATTTATGCCTTTTCAATTTATTTAAGGTTGTGTCAATATTAAATGATCTGTCCCTTGTGAGCAACTTCAATAATGTTTAGATGCAAAATACTCTTAAGCTTTACCTAGCAGGCAAAAATCCATGTTATTACTTATAATGCCATCCTCCCTCACAGAATCAACTAATAATTAATGAGGGCTCTATTAAAGAATTCAAAGACAACCTGAAATACTACATTAAAAATATTGTCAGTTATACTGAAACTTTTGCCTAATTTCAAATGTTCTTGATCTTCTGTAAAGAGAGTGGGGAATAAGAAAGGCAAATTCTAATGTTTGAAACTGTTTCCTGGGCATCTAGAATTTAAAAAAATTAAATGCGTCTTCAGATTAAACCTTCCATTTTAAGGGATTTCCATTTCTAAAAAGATGGCACAACCATATACCAGTTTTCCCTATTTCCTGACAATATGTTCCAAAAACAATGATAAATAAGAACCATGAGCATGATCACAAAACAAACGAAGCCAGATGTGGTGGTACACACACCACCCACAGCTGAGTATTAGTCAATAATAAAAACTAAATCTTTTCATGCTAAGACTGGGACAAGAAGAGAAAACCTGCGGTCACAACCCTGACTCATCATAGCAGTAGAGTTCTAAGACCCTTGAACTACAGTCATAAAGAGAAACAAATAACAAGCCAAAGAAAAACACCAGCATTCCTCTTGCTAGGTAATGTGATTTCCACACCGAAAATCTAGGCTAAAATTCCTAGAATTAGAAACTAACTTCAGCAAGGTTTCAAGATACGTGGCAAGTATACAATCCAATGGTGGACAGTCAAGATGGCTCAGCAGGTAAAGGGTGCTTGCTGCCAAACCTGAAGACTTGAGTTCAAGACCCACAGAGTAGACATAGGAAGCTACCTCCTGAAAGTTGTCTTCTGACATCCACCCTAACACTAGCACACACACACATGCCTCTCGCAGAAAGCGAATAAGTACAAATTTTAATTAAAAAAAACAGTGTATCTATACATCATCAATAGACACATGCACATTTAAATTAAAAATACATAACCACTTTTCTCCCTCCAAAACATGAAATATTTGGGGCTGAGGAGATGGCTTGGTTAGAAAAGTACCTGCCAAACAAGTATGAGGTTCTCAGTTCAAATCCTCAGCATCCATGTAAAAGCCAGGCCTGGCGACATGCATCTATATCCCTGAACAGAGGTGAGGAGCTGAGACGGACAGAAGCCCAAAGCTTGCTGAGCAGCATGGTAGTCAATTGTTCAGCCCTAGGTTCAAAGAGAGCCCTGGGTCAAGGTGGAGAGCCAGAGAAGAAGACATCTAGCCTCCACATGCCTAGAGCAGGTGCATGTGCACCCACGTGCACAAATGCACACACACACACACACACACACACACACACCAGGAGGGGTGTTGCTAGGCAGGTCTGGTAGCACATACCTGTATCTCAGTATCCAGGAGGCAGATGCAAAGAGAATTGAGGCTAGCCTTGTCTACCTAGCAAGTTCCAGACGAGACAAAACTTTGCAACAAGATCACTACCTCTCCCCTCCCGACAAATGATTAAAAGAAATAAGGAAACAAATGGCTAAAATAAAGATACTGTCACCATGGAATGCTAGATTCTTAAAACCCCCATCACTCCCCCATGCTGGTGGAAGTATAAGTGGACACACCCTGAAAGACATCTTGCTGGCTTCTTAAACAACTTACCATGAAACTGCAAAATGACCCCGAACTGAACACTTAGTTACTTACATCACAGAGAAGTAAAACCAACAAAATACTACTGCTTATAGCAGTTTGTTTATGACAAACAGAAAACACAAAGAAAAGTGAGGAAAATAGATATCCTACTACTGGGGAATGATCACATAACCACAGTGCAGACACAGCTCGGCACCCCAGTCAGAAATCAAAGGGAACAATTTGTGGACACAACCCTGAATGGCTCTTTTAAAAATTATCATCAATAGGAAACCCAATCCCAAAATGTTACATACATGCTGAGCAATTATGCTTATAGGACAGTTTTGGAAATATACTATTACAGAAATACAGAACAAATTAGTGGCTACCAGGAATTAGGGAGGGGTGGAAGTGAATGGAAGCAAGTCTGGCTGTAAAAATCAAAAGAGGAAGGAGCCTTGTGTGCCGTGGAGGGAATGGAGTACCTTGAATCTATAAATGTCAGTGTTTTGGTTGAGACATTTTACTAGAGTTTTGCAAAATTTTCCCATTTGGAGAAACTGGATGAAGAGTGCATGGATAGTGCTGGAGAGATGGCTCAAAATTAAGATTTTTAACTACTCTTCCAGATGACCAGGGTTCTGTTCCCAGAGCCCACCTAAGACATTTAACAATGCCTGTAACTATAGCTCCACAAAATCTGATACCCTCTTCTGGCCTTCTCAGGCACTGCACCCAGGAGCACAAACCCACACATATGCACATATTAAAAAATAAATCTTTTATAGAAAGAGGGAAAAATGCCTGCTTCATCCCTTACAACACCATGTTAATCTACAATTATCTCAAGATAAAAATGAAATCAGAGTACTTGTCATTACAGAGGACCCGGGTTCAATCTTCAGCACTCACATGGTGCTCCATAAACATCCCTAATTCCAATCCCAAGGGATGGATCAATGCCCCGTTCTAACCTCAAGGGCACCAGGCATGCACATGGTGCACAGACACACATTCAAGCAAAACACAACTTATAAATAAAACTAGTAATTCTAAAAACACAAATAAGTAAAAATAAGTCTAATTCACTTCAGAGCTGGGTATGGGGCACAAGCCTGTAATTTTAGTACTTGGGAGATAGAGGTAGGTTCAAGACCAGCCTGGACTTCAAAGCACAACTCTGTCTCAAATGTAAGATAAAATATACATTTCAAACACATAAGTCTATGTGTGGCTCACTGAATATGCAATAATTTTTGAAAAGAGTCAAGGATAGCTCATGTACAGTACTAGCCCGTTATACCTGAATCTGAGCCCCAGAATCACAAAACAAATGAAGTAAGGGAAAATAAGCAAACAGAAATGGACAGTAAAATAATACTAAATAGTATCTTATAGATTTTACCAAATTTCTAGAATGTTTGTTTTATTTTTGTCATGTGTATTTTATTAAGTAATACCAAAATAAATACATGACCAAACATGAAAATGTCAACAAAATTAATTTTTAAAATTTCCCTTTCTGTATTTGTCTTGAGGTGTTGTTGCTGTGGTTGCTGTTATAAAACACAATCTCATGTAATCTGAGCTGACCTCAAACCAACTATGTAGCTGACGCTGGCCTTGAACCCCTGATCCCCTTGTCTCATCTCACTAATGCTGGGGTTATAGGTGTGTGCACTATGGCCAGTTTAAAATGCTGTCTCTTACAGCCTCTCTCCTCCCTCCCTTCCTCCCTCCCTCCTTCCCTTCTTTCCTTTCCCCCTTCCCTTTCTCCAATTAGTCTTTAAGAAGAATCACTGCTCTTCAACTTATCTGAGGCAAATATACAAGTTTACACTGAGAAAGAAGGTATCATGAAAGAATAATGGATTAAGACTTAAAACTAGGAAAAACAAAGATATGAAATAAGAAAACACTTCAATGGAGAAAGAAAGGGGCATAAAAGAGGGGAAAACATATTACTTAGGACTGTTTTGTACCACAAGGGCCACACAGCAGCTTGGCCTGTATTCACAATGCCCCTGCAAGGCAGACCTGTAATATGTGTCCTAAAAATTACCAAGTTGGTGACCACTATGGGTCATTCACTTCAGAAGAAATCCAGAGCACAGACGTAAAACAAAGGAAGGTGACAAGACCTCCAGTCCCTGATCCTGTGGGGTACTGTGTAAACACTTGAAACTGAATATTAAAAATATTGTAAGAAACCCAAAAGAGGGGAAAGAACGCATCAGAAAGTAGTGTTTCCTGCTAAGTTTGCTGTACACTCACGCCCACAGAACACCTACGCAAACAGGCATGTCCTGTGCACCCTGCTCCATCCATCCGTCTTTATGTCACTGACACCTAACATCACCCCAGTGGTTTCACTCACCAACTTCATCTTCCCTTTGCAGGCAATTCCTTTCTTGGACACTTGTGGCTGCATGCCTCCTTGAACTCTTTTGAGGCAAAAAAAAAACTTTCCAGGGATGACCTTTACCTCCAACACAACACAAGAATAATTGTGCAATAAGTTTGCAAGGGAAATAAATCTTACTTGGCTATTGACCTGTTGTCCAGCCTCATTGTGAACCCCAAGTCAGCAACATGTGCTTTTCCCTCTCATTCTGTGTATTAATAAACACAAGGCATGCACATCAATCAACAAGGTGGTGGAGGGGGAGAAGAAAGTACACCCCAAATCTTTTTATTTGCACAGAAATTGTACAATAGTCTGCATTCATTACTTGACATGCTCAAGTGAGCTCCGTGTCCACAGAGACCACTTGAAGTCTTTCTTGTCATGAACAGGTGGCTTATTTTCAGGATCTCCCTGATTATTTTCAACACAAACATAAACAGGAGAGTAAGGGAAGTTTATCCCACAAGCTTCTAAAACAGATGTCAATTATATTGAAGTGTTCCATAAGGGGCACTAACTTTGTTATTGACTCTGTAATGGCAATAGCCAGCTGCTGTAATTAGCCATCGATCTGAGTAGTATGTAGATTTGTGGTCTGATGAAAAGAACTTGGATTCCATTCATAAGGTGTCTATCCAGTGTTCATCTGTACTGTTCACAGCACTATGTGCTGGATGGGGAAATGTTTTTCCAAGTCAAAACCTGGGAGGTAAAAACAGAGGGATCACAAATCTGAGGCTATTCTGGTCTATCCTGGGCTATAGAACCAGAGCTTATCTCAAGCAAACAAGTGTGTGTGTGTGTCTGTGTGTGTGAGTCTGTGTGTCTGTGTCTGTGTCTGTGTGTGTGTCTGTGTGTCTGTGTCTGTGTGTCTGTGTGTCTGAGTCTGTGTGTGAGTCTGTGTGTGTGTGTCTGTGTGTGTGTGTCTGTGTGTCTGAGTCTGTGTGTGAGTCTGTGTGTGTGTCTGTGTGTGTGTGCCTTTGTGTGTGTGAGTGTGTGTGTGTTTGTGTGTGTATGTCTGTGTGTCTGTGTGTCTGAGTCTATATGTGAGTCTGTGTGTGTGTCTGTGTGTGTGTGTGTCTTTGTGTGTGTGAGTGTGTGTGTGTGTGTACCCTGAACCAAAGCTGAACTGATGCAGCATCATATTCTAGCATATACAGAAACATGAACTAAATAAGTTTCTTTTCTTTATAAAGCTAGTCTGCCTTGGGTATTTCTTTACAGAAACACAAAGCACTTGTTGCAGGACTTTTAATGAGATGCTTAAATATTAAGCCCAAATAAATACTTGAAAGCTATTGAAAAGTGAAGAGATCACATACAGAAAACATACCATACTTTAGGGAAGACATTTTTATTTATGTACATCTTTATTGCTTTTGTTTTTGAGACAGGGTCCCACTCGGTAGCTGTGGCTGTCCTGGACCTCACTCTGTAAACCAGACTGTGCTTGAACTCACAGAAATATGCCTGCCTCTGCGTCCCAAGTGCTGGGATTAAAGGCATGCATCATCATACCCAGCCATATATATTTTTTATTAATTAATTTTTTAATTCAAGTTAGAAGCAATCTTATTTTACATATCAATCCCAATTCCCTCTCCCTCCCAACCTCCCACGCCCTCCACTAACCCTCCCATCCCATTCCCTTTCTGTTCCCTAGGGAGGGTGAGGCCTTCCATGGGGGATCACCAAAGTCTGTCACATCATTTGGGGCCCTCCCCCGTGTGTCTAGGCTGAGAGAGTATACCTCTATGGGTAATGGACTCCTAAAGTCCATTCGTACACTAGGGATAAATACTGTTCTACTACCAGAGACCCCATAGACTGTCCAGGCCTCCTAACTGTCACCCAAGTTCAGGGGACCTGGTCCTGTCCTATGCTAGTTCCCCAGCTGTCTGGCTGGGGTCCATGTGCTCCCCCTTGTTCAGGTCAGTTGTCTCTGTGGGTTTCCCCAGACTGGTCTTGACCTCTTTGCTCATCAGTCCTCCCTCTCTACAACTGGATTCCAGAAGTTCAATTTTGTACATGTTTATTCTCACTCCGCCTTATCTTCCTCCCATACCCCCACAATTCCCCCTTCTCCCTAAAGGGCCTTTTTCTATGTCCATGTGTTTTTGTTTTGTTCTGGGACCCACCGAGTTTAACCAGGACCATCTCCCTGGCCACGGGTATGGAACTATCCCCTGGAGCCTGGTGGGCTCCCCAGTGGGTACCCAGCAGAAGACAGTGACTCCTCACTCCCCAGCATGCATTGAGAGCCAACAGTTCTTCTTGCCCCTCCCCCACCTGTGCCTGCCAGGTGACAGACCCAGTCCTGTGCTGGCACAGTGCAGGCAATCACAGCTGCTATGGGCTCCTACCAGCAGAGACAGTGTTGTGCCCACAAGGACAGCATTTCATGGTTGCGCAGACTTCCAGTACTGGAAATTGCTGGTCACTACTTGTGCTTCCACAAACAGTTACAGTAGATGCCACTGCTCTTCTGTCCTGTATAGCCTGGTCACATAGCTCTGGAAGGAAATTCCCTCTGACTGTGTGAGGAAAGCTCTTCACCACTACAATGAATTCCCTGCATGTAGGTACTTATGAGGGAAAAAGATTTACCATGATTCAAGAGATTCAAGATGCAAGCGAATGACAGATGCTCATGCAGGTCAGGGAGTAGAAGGGCCAGGCCTGCTCCTTTACAATCCTCACTTGAAATCAAAGGGTCACACCAGAATGCCCCACGTGTCCAGTGACCTCAGGATTTCCCACAAGTTGCATCTATTCAGAGGCCTACCACACTCGCCACAGGGAAGAGCACAGACCTGAAGCACAGCAGTGTTGAACAGCTGCTGCAAGCTCGTTACCTTATGCTCATGCTCTGGGTCCTCAGCACTGCGCTCACTTCACAGCCCAGGAGCCCTAAGCGGCCAGGCCTCACTCCTGTCACCTTTTCTAGTTCTTCCTTTTGACTCTGCCACCATGTTTGAGCTTCGCCTGGTCCAGGCCTCCATCCTGAAGAAGGTGCCGGAGGATCTGCGCGACTTCATCAATGAGGCTTGCTGAGACATCCGCTCTCGCAGTGCGAGCTCGCAGAGCATGGTCCAGCAGCACATCTCCTTGGTGCTGTTCACCTTGCATGCCAAAGGCTTCCACCTGTACCACTGCAACGGCAACCCGGCCCCAAGTGGGAGCTTCATCCGCATGCGCAGGAAATGACATCGTCACAGTAAGGTCTGATAATGCAGATACCTTGCACTAGTATTTGAAGCAGCAGATCAAGAGAAAGTTTTAGGCTTATGAAATGAAGCTAATGGGTTTACGCAACCAGCACCTTGGAGTCTCATAAGAGTACGGCTGGCTGTGTGGCATAGATGCCTCCTAGTGAATCTGCTCAGATATGTCAAAACCGTAGCCATGTTGGAGATGTTGTAACATCCTGTGCGAAGGATGGAATGAAGTTTTCTGCAATAGGGAAGGTTGGAAATGGAATCATTAAGTCATCACAAACACGTTATGTTGATGAAGAGGAGGGAGCTGTTACCATAGCGATGAAGGGCGTTCAACTAACTTTTGAGCTGAGGTGTCTGAATTTTTTCGCCAAAGCTGTGCCTCTGTCTCCTACAGTATGTCTACAGATGTAGCCATTGCTGCAGAGTATAAAGTTTATTTTTTATTGGAATTACTTATTCTTTTTTGTTGAAAAAGGTTTTTTTCATTCAATACATTCCAATTATGGTTGCCAAAGTACTATTTGGCTCCCAAGAACAAATATGGAGAAGGATGCTGGGCACTGATAGACTCTGAGAAAACTAAGCCTTTGAGAACTGCTTTTGAGATGACAGACAGTTCTGGGCTTTTCTGTTACCTGGTTTGTCCCTGAGTGAGTATGTAGACATCTTCTGTAAATAATCTATTGTTTTCTCTCCATTCTCTGTAACTAATTTGTTTAAAGATAAACTCCAAGGTAAAAAGTGGTCTTGTTAACATAAATATTTATGCCTTAGAAATATTGGTGATTTCTGTAACAAATGGGTTTTGGTGCAAAATGCAGTTTTAAGAAATGTTTTTCAATTTAAATAAAGTCAACTGAATTTTGAAAGTCAAAAAAAGAAAGAAATACAAAAATTTTAAAGATCTATCACTTCTCAATAATTACCCTGGAGACAATTCCCAATACATGAACCATTGGAAGAACACAGACCACATTCAAATCATAGCAAATTGCTTCAAAATGTCTCCAAATTGATGAGATGGAACCTGGAGAAAGCCAAGACCTTGAAAAACTTCCCAGTCTGGGGATGAGACCCTTGGGAACAGACCCAAGACTGTCACCTCTTTGGCACTGTGTGAATCACCTAAGCCAACTAGAGGAAATTCCTCTGTCATTTAGGAGCGGCTGCTTTGATGGGCATCTCGGTTTTCTCTCCTAATTTTACCGATGGCTAGCCCTGCTGCTGATTCCGGAGTGGCTCCTTCCTTTAATGTGATGCAGCACCACACAGGCAGACATGGCAGGAAAGCCAGCAGGGCCCCAACTTCTTTAATGTGATGCAGCACCACACAGGCAGACATGGCAGGAAAGCCAGCAGGGCCCCAACTTCTGGGGTGCCTGTGTTCCTGAAACCTAAAAAGAAGAAGGGAGGAGGAGGAAGAGATGAGGAGGAAGCAGAGGGGCTAATCCCTGTTTTGTTCTGCCTGGTTCTCCTTAGCTTCCTGTTTTCAGAACTTTTGTTCCGGTTGCTTCTTGCCAATGCTACCTCTTTCTAATAAAATCATAACCTCTCTCTCTCTCTCTCTCTCTCTCTCTCTCTCTCTCATTTCTCAAGACAGGGTTTCTCTGGGTATCTTTTGACTGTCCTGAGAACTCACTCTGTAGACCAGGCTGGCCTCAAACTCAGAGATTCGCCTGCCTCTGCCTCCTGAGTGCCGGGATTAAAGACATGTGTCACCACACCCAGCTATCTCTTTTTAAAATCAGTTTATTTTTGTTTTACATGTGACTATTTCCCTATGTGTATGCATATATACTGCATGCATGCAGAAGACCCCTAAGGTCAAAAGAGAGCAACAGGTCTCCTGGAACTGAAGTTATGGGTGGTTTTACTAGCGTGTGGTTGCTGGGAGCAGAGCATGCAAAAGCAGCTAGTGCCCTTAACCTCTGAGCCGTCCCTCCAGCACGATCCCCATGCTGTTTCCTTTAAAATTATGAAGCTAATGCACAGTATGGGCTTCATGACAGCCACAACCCTTCTTACTCAATCAGGGCATTGGCTCCTGTTTCTCTCTCTGAACATCAAGCTACATCATTATAAATGTTGCCAGGCAAGGCCCAAGTGCACTGTAGGGCATTTTGCACAGACTTCTTTTTTTTTTTAATTGACCCTCTAAAACCTATGCAAGGGGGTTAAAAATCCTCCAGGGAACTCCCTTCCTCTAACAGATTTTCCAGAAGGAAGGCACAGCAGGGCCCTTGATTTGATTTCCTGCCCCAGTTAGAAGCCTTCTGGTAAAAGACATGTTTCATTCTCATTTTTCACTTTTTAAATGATGTTCACCTAAAATGAATGTCTACACCGTCTCAGAAACAAAGTAATGATCAATGATATGTAGATCATTATGTGTATGTATACACACATAAACTCCAAGAGGGAGAAATCCTCCCTCAGTTCGAACCAAGTGACCGTGCTAAGTCACAAAGTGAAGACCTCTATCCTCACAGCTGTGTGAGCAGAACCAAGGGAACTTCAGCAGAGATAACGTGAAGAACACAGGTTTGCGCCTTCCTTTCTGGGGATATATGTTGACTGCTGTTTGTGTCTTACAGTTCCTCCAAAGCAACAACTGGCCACCAATCCATCCATTTGGGCCGACCAACAAATGTGCAGAACAACAGACCAAAAGCAAAGAGAGCCTCGGGGTCTCAAGGACGATCCAAGACTTTGCCCGTTTTGTTTTCCTACAGAAAATAATGGAGATGGAGCAGTGCTGAGATTTCAAGCTTTAAACTCCAGTACTTCTGGGTCTTTGCAGATGTAACCAAGTTAAAACAAGGTCACAGTGGACTGGGGTGAGCCCTGTTCCAGTGACCACCCTGCCATTCAGAGAAAAGACACAGACAAGGAACACCAAGGTTGTGGGCAACCTCAGAAGCTAAAACAGACACAGGGCAGTTCCTCCTGGTGAGGGAACACAGCCTACTGACACCTTGACTTCCAACTTCAGCCTCTCAAACCATCAGTTTTG
This sequence comes from Mesocricetus auratus, assembly GCF_017639785.1. NCBI lineage: Eukaryota > Metazoa > Chordata > Mammalia > Rodentia > Cricetidae > Mesocricetus > Mesocricetus auratus. The sequence continues at coordinate 52,564,976 of NW_024429266.1, forward strand.
TTGCTTTCAACCATCTGGGTTGTGAGAATTGTTATGAGATATTCTCTTTAGTATATAGCGGTTGCTATTCACAAAGGTGTGAGCATCTTTCTGGGACTCCATAACACCTTTGAAACCTGATCAGCAAGCTACCATCTCTGTCCTCTGTCCTCAGTCCATCGTCACTGAGGAATAACATTCGTTTCAGGGGCATGAGAAAATGACTTGACTCCAGATTCTTTGTATATTTGGTTTGGGTTTTGTTTACCTCAAAGTTTCACTCTATGTCCCAGGCCAGTCTCAAACTCACTGTGTAGCCTACAATGGCCTTGAACTCAAAGCTATTCTCCTGATTCTACCAAGATAACAGGTGTGTGCCAGAACACCAGGCTGAGAGTCTATTGAGAACTAGCTATCTGTTGTATGTGTAAGAAGGGGCTTGTGCTCTTTGAACGTCTACCATTTGGAGGGCCTACCTCAAGACAGGAAGAAGGAAGGGTCTAATAGTACCCCTTCAAAGAAAATCCAGTGGAAAACAATCCCATTGTGTGCTTACTTTTTTTTTTAACTTGGGTGTTATTATATGCTGTGTCTAAAATGTATCAATAGGCAGATCTTTTTTAAAATAAATTGAATTTTATTTTATGTGTATAAGTGTTCTGCCTGCATGCATGTATGTGTATGCCTGGTTCCGATAGAGGCTAGCAGAGGGTGCCTGATCCCCTGGAAGTAGTATTACAGATGGCTGAGAGCCACCATGTGGGTTCTGAGAACAGAACCCAGGTCCTCTACAAGAACAGCAAGGGCCTTTAACCACTGAGCCATCTTTGCAACCACTGGGCCAGATTCTTGGGATTAGAAGGTACCAGGAAGCTTGTGATGTGGGAAAAACCTTTTCTTGAGATGTCATTAGAATGATGTTCTCTCGACAATGGGGTTTTCCATTTCTTTTGCAGTTCGCAGTGTCGTACCAGCCAATGGGACAAATGCTGTATCATTGCACTTGAATAAGGGGCCTAGCGTGGATGAGTTCTTAGAGAGAGGTGGTAGAGAATGACCACCAGCACCTGGGTTGAATCTGGGGGAGACCAGATTCAGAAGTGAGTGTTGAACAGAGTTTTGCTCTGGGTAAATGAGGGAGTTCTGGAGATGAACAGTGGAGACAGACCCAAGCAATGTGAATGCACTTAATGCCACTCAAAGTGATACATTTAGAAAAATGGTTCAAAGAGCTGGTGAGATGGTCCAGCTGTAAGAGCACTGGCTGCTCTGCTAGAGGACCTGGGTTCAGTTCCCAGAACCCACATGGTGACTCACAACCATCTGTAACTCCAGTTCCAAGGGATCTATGGCCCCTTCTGACCTCCATAAGCGCCAGGCACACAGACATACATGCAGCAAAACACTCATACATACAAATATTTTGTATTGTTTTTGAGACAGGGTTTCTTTCTGTAGCCCTGGTTGTCCTGGAACTCACTCTGTAGAACAGGCTGGCTGAAAACTTGGAGATCTGCCTGCTTCTGCCTCCTTAATGCTGGGTTTAAAGGTGTGCACCAACACCGCCTGGCTTCATATAAATAGCCTTTAATTAATTAAAAATTATCAAAATAACTTTTTGTTGATTTTTTGTTTGTTTGCTTGTTTGTTTGAGACAGGGTCTCTCTATGTAGCCCTCACTGTCCTGGAATTCGCTCTGTAGACCAGGCTGACCTCAAACTCACAGAGATCTGCCTGCCTCTCCCTCTGTCTCCCAAATGCTGGAATTAAAAGCATGGGGCATGTATCATTATGATCAACTCAAAATAATAGCTTTTATGTTGTGCATATTTTATTACAATAAAAAATAAGGAAAACGGTCAGAATTCAGTAAATATAAGTTAAGCAATAGTTTGGGGTAAAGCGTACAGAGTTTTAAACTCTTACAAGTCCAATTTTTATTTCTTTCCTGGTCTAAATAATTATTAATAACTTCACAAGACTAAACAATAGTGTTCCAGAAAACCCTAAAGGCACAGCACCCACACGGGACTTCTTCTCTTCCAGCACGTCAAGCCTTTTTGAATAATAAGCCCAGGAGTGTGGAGAGCTGCATGAAAGGGTGTGAGGAGGTGTACCTGTGTGTACACAGGCAGACGCTAGAGCAGGGCATACGGTGTCTGCCTCATTTGCTCTCTGCCTTGTGCCTAGAGGAACCAGAAATTCAGTGTTCCAACTGTGCTGGTGAGCCAGTGAGCTCTCTGGAAGCCCTATGTCTGCCAAGCAATGCGGGGGTTGCAAGCATGTGCAGCTATGCCCAGCTTTTTGTGTCCTCGTGCTTGCAGAGAAGTGCTCTGACCCACTAAGCCTTCTCTCCAGTTCCAGTAAACTCTGTTTTTATTCGTGGTATTTCAGTTAGTATAACAAAGTGATGGCTTTCCTTATGACACTGTCTTGCATGTAGGCCATTGAACATTGTTTATATTCACACCCTTACCTTCTAGGAATGGCCCTTTTTGTTGCTTTCTGATGCTACCTTAAAATGTCTTGTGAGGTTGTGACAAAGAGTGGACTGAGATAAGTGTCTGGAATGAGAAGCACAGTCATGTCACAGGAGTGCGGGGACATTTGGTGAATGGATAGTGGCTTAAATATGAACACTGGATAGTTCTGAGCACCCAACAAGAAGGCCATGACAGCCGAGAGAAGCTTAAGGCAGATCAAGGCTGGAAGCGTCAGTACGCGCTTGGGAAAGGTTTGAGTTGAATCTTGAGAGCTGATAAGGGTGTGCCAGGAAAGAATAGCAGCAAAGCTTGCCCCCTCGGGGCCTGACCCCGGCTCCATTGCTCCATTCACTCTTACTCATCTTCCACTCATGGGAAAGCCATTCTGGAAACCAGGGTTATCTGCTTGCCGGCATGTGGTTCGCCAGAAAGGAACACCGTGATACTTCAGAACTCTGATACTGTCACTCTGAGGTACATTATCTCCAAATGTACCTAATGCACTCAAAATGTTCTAGCCCTAGACTGAAGCCTAGCCTTTCTACCTCGTGTCACTCAACCTGTGGTTCACTGGACAAGCCCAGTGTTCCTCCTTAGCCATCCTGTGGAGGACTTCTTCCCTGGAGTGGTATTCTAAGAATTCCCTTTTGCTTCTGAGACTAACCACATTCTGTGACCTCGGATCCCAGAGTCCCAAGCAGCCACTGAAATTAAATAAACTGCTCTGAACTAATTTCTTGTAATATGCTGAGAACAGTGCTTACCTTTGAGCAAAAACAGGAAAGGACCCCTACTTGGGGGGGGGGAGGGGGACGACACACTGACATTACCCAGAAGAGAAGCCTCAAGATTATGAAATAATTGAGAAACTGCCATGACACCTACCAGAACTGCCCACAAACCTTGGCAAACTGGTACATCACCTCGAAAAGATGCCACACATATGCGAGGACACCATAACCGAAATGTGGTGAGAAATTTATTTCATATTTTCAGTGCTTCCTGGGAAGCGCAACTATCCCAGGAAAAGAAAATGCTGTCAGGGTGTGTCCTGACATGAAACTTCAGTTGAGACAAGAGGAAAATTTAACTTTCAAGTTTCTGGGTCTTCCCAGGAAGTGAGTCTATACAGCGTGCCCATGAGGAAGTTGTGCACAGAGCGTACCAGGACTGGAAGGTCTTTACAGATTGGGTGGCTTTACACCAAATCACCATCCTGCCCCTGGCTGCTTCCCCATGCCCCAGGTATTGGCTGGGAGCTAGGAGATGTGTGACTTCTGCTGGGTGCCTTCAGTATCTACTAGAATTCACCGCACGTTCAAGACAGGGGAGAAATTGTCAAGGCTCGGGGTTTGAAGTAATAAGATGAAATAGTCTAAGAACGGACTTGTGGAGCCCTTAAGACAGCACACAGATTGGGGGTGTTTTTCAACCCTGGGACAAATGGCTGAGGTGCCCATTTAACGTATCAGAGTGGACACTGGTTTCCAGGTTCTCCTTGCATCCCTCCATCCCTTGGGTCCCTACCTGTGGCAGGGCCCTTCTGGCTAATAATATATCTCACCCCCTACCCTAAACTCCTCCAGCACAGGGACTGGGCTGCCCTTCCCTGTATAATCCAACCATTTTGGTTACCTAGTCCTTTGGTCTACTCTCTTTGGGACTGCCCGGCTGCTGTACCTGGTTCCCCTCTCTCCCCTCTTCTTCCCTTCCCCCTTCTCCTCACATGGCTCAGGGAGTTGTCCACTTTGGATTCTCTCTGATGTCCCTACCTCTGAATATGCTATCCCAGTTATTACAATAAATTTCCTTTTCCATCATACCTAGGAGGAGTCATGTTCTTTCCTTTTTTTTTTGTTTTGTTTTGTTTTGTTTTGTTTCACTCAGGGAGGAGAGGCTATCTCTTTTTTATTTGACTCTTAGTATTTTCCTGAGAGCACTGAAGTCCCCCTCTTATACAAAATAGGAAAACAATGTAGGACTGCCAAGGTGACTCACCTGAGTTAAATCCCAGGAAGGGGAGAACCAACTCCCAAAAGTTTTTCTCTGACCTCCAAGCAGCATGATTACACACACACACACACACACACACACACACACACACACACACACACTGAAAACATAAATGCAATTTGAAATCTTTTCTTAAAAAACAAATAAGTCTAGAGAGTGATAAAGTTGGTGGCATTATAAATCCTCAAGTGTAGTTTTTTAGGCACTGATAAAGATGAAAAGTAAGGTTGTATTTTATGCATGTGTTGCAAATTGAGAGGTTTTGTAACTTCTAGCATCTAGCACTCCATATTTTACATGAGACAAACACACACATGTACATTAGATTCCCCTATCCAAAGGGGATCGGTGCACTTCCAGTGGGTACCTGGAATAACCAATAGTTCTGAACCCCAACCTGAACTGTACTCTGTTTTCTCTATCTTCCCGGGAGCCTTATGCATGGAATCTGGGTTAATCTGGACTCTCATGTTCTGTGCTTTAATGTCACCCCTTGTCACTATTCTGATCATTTGAGCTACTAGTAAGTAAAAGCATAGTTGCTTGAGCATGGCTGCTGTGAACCATGGCAAGAGCTCTGACAGCCTAGTGGAACTAGGTAACCAGTAGGTTGGTGTTTATGGAATGGATATACTGGATCAAGGGAAGATTTGTATAGTCATCAATTACTGGACTGGACAAAGTACAAGGGATCTCACCACATTATTCATGTCAGACAATTTAAAATACAAATTGCTTATCTCTGGAATTTTTCCTTTATGACTTTCTTGGATGGTAGTTGACTGTGGAAAACTGAACCACAAAACTGTGGCTAGGAAGGAACTATTCCGAACACAACCACTTGTACACATGCACGCGCTTAAGAACATCACAAACTCCTCTCTTCCTTCTTATGCTACCAAAAGCACCACCTCCTATCTAGTAAGAGATTTAAGAATCCCACCACCAACAGTCATAAATGGTCTAAGAGGAAAGCAAAGATGTGGTTCCAACCCAGAGATGAGTGGCCACTGGCTTCAAGCTGTCATTGCTTGCTCGGCGAGCATCGGTGCCTCACTTTGTCCTGCTTTGTGCATAAAATTATCAGAGCACTGGAAGACAGTGTGTGGTGTCACAGCAACACTAAGGTCCTATTAGTAATGAGAGACCACAGGAGCCTTAGCCGGAACCTTAAATGAGCCGTACTACAGACTTGAGTTTACTACTTGATGTCTTTCAGCAGCGACTCACATTTCTGACTTCTAGGTCAGCCATGTAGTAGTCTGGTCACAGTGATCTTCCATTCTGACAAACATCATAGATGCCCTTAGAACCTTCTTTAGGAGAGAGGCCAAGCAAAGGTTAGCAAAACTAACCACACTGCCAATGAAGATGAAGTGCCCCCACCGCAGCCGGTATGTCTGGAATTTACAACTGCAGGCAGAATACTTGCTAAGACCTAGGAAAGAGCATCAGTGTGAGCACCTGAAGAGAGAACCTCACACAACTGAAGGCCACTGAAACAGGATATGACATGCCACACAGCATCATAACTCTTAGTGGCATCTACAACCATGCAGCACCTGCTTTTCCAAAATGTGAATGGAAATGGTTTCCATGTGAATCAGGTGTTCCCTGAGCTTTCAAATGCACGTGTGTTTCCCACTGGCCGTTACATTCCTCTTCAGAAAGTGGAGTTTAGAATCACTGAAGAGTAAGGCACGATGGATGTACCCTCCCTCAGTCTCTCTAACAGATTGAGAACACCTCCTCATTGAACTTAACTTAGTTGGGACTGTAGTCTAATTATTTGAGATTTGTAACTTCTGGAGCTAAGAAAAAAATGGTACAAATTAAAGAGGCATGAAATGAGGTTTAGAAGAATCTATAGATGAGCCTAGTTGCCTAATGGTAAATAAATGTGGGGGGGGGGGGGGGTCCGGAAAGACTGACAGCCATGCTTTTGCTTCCATCTTGGGGAAATTTTCCCTTTAACTCTCTGCTTCCTGTCCTAAAGGCAGAAAGAACTCCCTAAGGCCCTCGGCTCTCTTCTCACTGCAGAGGGAGGACAGGAGACCTTTATTGCTTTCCTTAAGCCCCAAAGTGAGAAGAAGCATTTTATGCTCCTTTCTTTCATGTTTCCTTCTTACATTCTAGTATCTGTTGGGAAACAACATCCTGATTAAAAAAATGAACAACAGGAACTGCACACCTGACAATTTTTAAAAAATCTTGCTTTCAAACACCACACAATTGGCAGCCCCCCTCCCACGTGCGCCCCCCCCACCCCGCCCCTTCCACCATGGGCCAGCAGCTGCCTGACTCATTCTGGTATGTTTTGCCTTACTTAGCCACAGCATTGAGTGGGCTGATGTAAATAGGAAATGATGAGGAAAATCAATTTGGGGCAAACACATTTTTTTCAAGGCTGTAACAGGAAGAGATAGGAAGCCCCGGAAGATACTTGATAGATATTCAACTCAGTAGCAAGGAGGAAGTAGAAAGAACGCTGAAGCACTCGGCTAGCTATTTTGAGTTGTCAAACGGAAACTGGATACAACAGAGAAAGGACGTAGATAGGATGCATTCCGTTGCATAGCAACGAAGAGGCTGGAAGCTACTGAACATAGCTGAAACCATCTGTCTCTATGAAAGACAGAGGAGAAAGGGTTTAAAAAAAAAGAGCAGGTTAATAAAATGCTTGCAAAGAGTATACAACTTGTTATACAACTTGTTCCTTTTTTTAAAAAAGCATATCTTGTGGCAATATACAAATATTTGTAATGTTTAATAGCATTTCATAGAATTGATTTTAATACACACTGTCCTTCTACCTTGCCTTATATTTTGTTCTTTTCTGTTAATCAACCACTTGCCTCAAGAAAGGTTTGTAGATGGTTGAGTTGGTGTAGCGTCTATGGACTTTGGAAGACTTGGTTCAGGCCTGGAAGTCAGTATCCAATAAAAAAACACCAGTCAGTTACCTTAGGGATAAATCAAGAAAAAGAGAGAGAAGAACATTCAGTTCCCAGAAAGATAACCTCCTGTCCTACCCTGTGAGTTCTCCCAGAGGGCTTCCTGAGAAATGGTTCCTGTCTCAGACCCCTGAGCAAGAGAGACATGCAGCGCTACACAAGGCTGTTTGGTTCCTGGGAAGCCCCCAGCTAAAGAGGGAAGTGTGCTGAGTGGATAAGTTAGACTTTTGGAGACAGGAAGGTCTCTTCAGAAATAATGTTCTATTTCCTGCTGCCCAAGATTGTCAGTCCTATGGTTGCTTTTGATTCCACAGAAATTGAAGAGCCTGCTTCCTTCCCTCCACTGACATTCCCCCATCGCGACACTTTTGACACACCACAGACCATGGAGCTGCGTTTTTCTGTTGTCTCCTGTCAGGGTAGGAAGCACATCAGACACATGTCCACCCCACTCACAAAGAGCAAGTGACAACAGAGGACTTCACCTTCCCATGGCACGCTAGGTATTATGTCAGGGGAAATGTGGTCCCACCAAAGAGAAGATCTGCTTAGAAACTTTGCTTTCCTTTAGTCCCAGCATTCAGGAGGCAGAGGCAGAGGCAGGCAGATCTCTGTGAGTTCAGGGCCAGCCTGATCTACAAAGTGAGTTCCAGGACAGCCAAGGCTACACGAGAAACCCTGTCTTTTTTAAAAAACTGTAAAATTAAAAAAAAAAAGAGTGTATGAGCTAGGCATAGGCATAGTGCATTTACCTGTGACTCCTGTAGTAAAAAGACTAAGGCGGGGGATTTTTATTTCGAGCCCAGCCTGGGCAACATAATATTTTCTCTAAAAAATAAAAATAAAAAAATAAAGTAAGGAAGAGAGTGTGTGAGAGAGAGAGAAGACAAAGAATTAAGTACATATATTTATAGCAAATAATAACTGTGTATATATGTTCAAAACTGGGCCTTTGACTTTATCTATATTGTACCATAATGAAAAGTGATTCATTTTAACCAGGTATTTCCTTTGATGCAAATATTAACCAGAAGAAATCAAGATCAAAATTGCTTGTGTGTCTTCAAGTTTAAGCAATGAGAGGATTTCAAGTTTTAGTCCAGCTCTCCTAACTTTTAAATTCCACAGCAATTTTTTAAGCTTGTGTGTATAACCTCTTATTTTTGCTCAGTCCAATTTAAAAAATATAGATATATTTTGTGAAACTTTCATGAAATGGGAAAGGCAATCAAAACATATTTACTACAAGAACGGCTTGTAGAGAGTGTAGAGGTCCCAGTGTCTGGGAAACAGGAAACAGTGCATGGAGGAGGGGTGTTGCAAGCTCTTATGTCTATGCATGATCGGGTAAATTCCTGCAGGGAAAGTGAGAGACCAGGTACAAATCCCAACTTGACCCCTCTGCTAGAGAGTCCTCAGGTCCCCTGCTTAACCTCTCAGAGAGGACACACGAGTACCCAACACAAGGGAGGTGTTCAACAAATGGTTGTTTCCTTCCATCTTCCATTTAAGAAAGCAGTTTCCATGTCTTTATCTCTGTTAGATCCTTAGATCCCAGGCTCTGCTGAGACCTACATGAGTTTAGGACTGACCTGACTCTGGGTGATATGTAGTTAGTAGTTTTGGGTTTTCTTAGGAATTTTGTTTTCTTTTTTTTATTTTTTGGGGGCCCATCACTCAGCTCCCAAATAAATACATAGAGACTTATTCTTACTTATGAATGCCCAGCCTTAGCTTGGCTTATTTCTAACTAACTTTTCTTAACAAGGACAGGCCCATGGTTTCCAGCACCCAGCTGGCTCTGAAGTCTGGCTCTGCCCTGAGCCCATTCTGTCTGTGCAATAGTTTAGGCATGCACCCTAGAATCCGTGTGTTGGAAACTTAGTCATGAAGTCAGACATTTGTGTTTGTGCCATCTGGAGCTTATTCCTGAGGGGCGGGGTGGGGGTGACTAGGGTTGTTTGAAATTATGAGGGCAGAGCCCTGTGATTTTAATAGTGGCTTTTATGAAGGATTTAGGGGTTAAGGAGATGCCTCTGTGGGTAAAGCATTTACTGTGCAAGCGTTAGGACCTGAGTTCAGATCCCCAGCACCCACAGAAAAGCTGGGTAGAGCAGTGTCTGTCTCCAATCCTATTACTGAAACCAGAGACAGGAAGATCCTTGGGTCTCATTGGCCAGACAGTTTAACCAAACAGTGATTTCCAGGAGCACCAGCAAACTGTGCTTCAAAACATAATAAGAATAAGAATAAGAATAAGAATAAGAATAGAGAAGCGATTGAGGAAGTCATTGAGGTCAACCTCTCACCTCCACACATGTCTCTGTGTTACTACACACTCACATGTACATCTGTACACACACATCCATAAAACATTCACACACGTGTATACACAGTTTACACACAAGTACAAGGGTATACACGTACATAAGTACACGTACTTTTATATTTATTAAATCCTATTGCTGCATATTTATTGTTTTATTTTATTGACAACATGGAAATTAGAATCACTATGGTTAAATCTTTGTATAGCTTCATGAATATTTCATTGGACTAACTTCCCAGGAGTAGAATCTGGTGCTAAATGAACCCTGGGAATGAGCTATTTAAGTCCCCATCAACACTTTATGAATGCAATTTGGTGGCATCTTCAGGTTGGGTTTTACCATCTTTTGATAAAATGTCTGAGTATTTCGTTTTAATTAATTTAAATAAGCCTTTGGGGAAAAGAAAACCTCTGTCTCTGACTCTGCCCTTTGGGTCCAACTTATCTTTTCTGATTACTTATTCTCAAAGTAATCACCCCTTTTTTGGTAACGCACATGTAGACCACACACATGCCTGGTGTCTACACAGGCTGGGAGAGAGTCAGATTCCTCTGGAACTGGAGTTATACACGGGTATGAGCTGCCATCTGGGCGCTGGGAACTAACTCCAGGCCCACTGCAAAGCACTGGATAGTAATGCTGCTGTCTCCAGCCTCAAGTAGTCACTCTGAGATGATTTCTGCCAAAGCAGGTTCTAAGGTCACTGACTTCCTTGGGTGCCTCTCAGAAACTGTGCAGAGGGATCAGTTGCTCTGCTCCGACTTTTGCCTAGTTTATATGGTTTTTTAAATGTTTATTTTAATATGAATGTGTGTGGGAATGCATGTACACACACCCGTGTGTACACACACACATGGCTGTACGTATGTACAGTACTTATGATACATGTGGCTGTATGTATGTACAGTACTTTTGATACACGAGAGATGCTTCTAAGCATCTCACATCTCCCATATAAAGAAATCATGGTGGTTACCTGACTCCAGATTGGAAAACTGAGGCCCGAAGTTGGGATTCCTGGTGCCACCAGCGTCACTCTGGAGCCCAGAGAAGGACAGTCTGACTAAGAGTAGAGAAGCGTGTGTGGTTCTGGCTCCAGGTGCTCCCACTGTTTGCTTATGTGTGTGCACGCTTCCTACTGCATCTTCCTGAGGAGCACAAGCTGCCGTGTTCCAGGGTTGGGGTCCATATCACTTCTTGTCTATCTCATGACCTCACGAGGTTTCTGGAAACCAAGCAGCCCTACCCTAAAAATCCCAAGTCTGAAACATGTTAAGCCACTTTCATATGATGCCATAAGTGGGAAATTCCACATCATGAAATTTTGTTTCATGCAGAACAATTACTAAAAGTATTGTATGGGATTGTGGGTGTAAGATGTAGCAAAAACAAATGAAGCTTGTGCCTCTCACCTCCAAGGTATCCTAGTACATAGATGCAAATAACCCAGAAAGTGAAAATTCAATCATCTGAAACATATCTGGCCCCAAGTCCAATAAAGGACATTCAGCCTCTCTAAGTATCCCGACTCTTGGGCTGGTTGAATGAGTTCAAGCAGAAATTCAGGAAATGGTCCAAGATGCTGGGTCTCGATGAGCAACAACCCAGTTTCCACCAATCGCATGTACTCCTGAGGCAGGTGCCATCCCGTCCTGAACAATGAGAGCCCCTGTGCTTGGTTCTTCTATCCAAAGCCCTATGAATACAGTTCTGTTGCATTGGAGGCGTTGACCCTGGAAGATCAGAGAAGTCAGCCCTCCCTCAGAGAATCTGATTTTCAGGCCATGTTCTTCTTAGTTTATCTTATCAATGTAAACATGGTGGATTTTTTTTTTTGGCAAGGGTGTTGAGACAGGTTTCTCAGTGTAGCTTTGGCTGTCCTGGAACTCACTCTGTAGACCAAGCTTGGCCTTGAACTTACAGAGATTCCCCTGCCTCTGCCTCCTGAGTGTTGGGATTAAAGGTGTGCACCACCACCACTGGGCTACATGACAGATTCTTAATATGGGTGACAACCAACCAGGACAATTGATCTTTGCCAACTTCACACTAATACTTTACTATTAAATATGATCTTTCCTTTCTTGATTATCCCCAAGATAACATCTTAATATCACTATCGCAATATAAAACATTCTTGCTTTTAAAAGTCCTGCATACAGTCCTTAAAGATTCAAACACTGGAGGCTGGAGAAATGGCATAGTGGTTAAGAGTACTTGTTGTTCTTGCAGAGGACCCGGGTTTGATTAGCAGAACTTACATGGTAGCTTATTACCAGCTGTAATTCCAGTACTAAGGAATCCAATGCCCTCTCCTGAACTCCACAAACACAAAACACATACGTGATGCACATACATGTATACATGCAAACAAAATATACATAAAAAAAACTACAAATGTGTTCAGATAATGCTTCCTAGTACAGAATCTAAGGAAGCCAGACTTTTAAACAGTAAGTTTGGAGACACTATTACTATAAAATATATAGATTTTCAGATGTTAAATTTATGGGAAGAGGGATGAGTGTAGCGTGTACTCTTTCCCGCCAGCTGCTGTCTCTGTCCTGTCGCTGTCTCTGCCCCCCAAATAACACAGGAGGCATTATATTAATTATGAAGCGTTTGGCTGTTTGCTATGGTTTCTTAATGGCTAGCTCTGACTTAATTATTAACTCATAATTACTAACATATACTTTTTTTTTTGTTTTTTGAGACAGGGTTTCTCTGTGGCTTTGGAGGCTGTCCTGGAACTAGCTCTTGTAGACCAGGCTGGTCTTGAACTCACAGAGATCCGCCTGCCTCTGCCTCCCAAGTGCTGGGATTAAAGGTGTGCGCCACCAACGCCCGGCCCCTAATATATACTTTTATAAGGTCTTATCTTACCAAGAATGCCAGACTTGTGTTCTCTCCTCCCGGGATCACATGGTGGCTCTCTACTCTTGACTACATTTCCCAGAATCCTCCTCAACTCCTAATCCCACCTATCTTGCTTCCCTATTGGCCAACAGTGCTTTATTTATCAACCAATAAGACAACACATATACAGAATGACTTCCCCCATCATATGAGCACTTGTCAAGCAGGCACACAGCCCTCAGGTTTGATTCCTGGCATCACAAGAAGAAACAATTTTTTTACAAGTATCCAGGTTATAATTTCCAAAAATCATGCCATTGACAAAATTTTACCTAAACATCTTTCACTTTGCACAGGGATGGTAATAACATTAAATATATCCAATATTAAGCATGTGTAAACATTAAGAAAGAGCAATTTTCTAGTCTTTTAGTTGGTACGATGTAGCAATGACAAACTCTTTGATTTTACTTTCATGTCAAGAAAGGCCTCAGTCTTGAATACCAACCTCACACATGCTGTAATCACAGAATAGGCACTCAGTGATATGTTACACTATAGTCATTGACAGTTGAGGGATCTAAGAACCACAGAACACTGTTCACATCCCTTGTCTGCGGGCTCAGGAAGTAATTACAAGAGAGCACACAGTACCAAGGTCACCAGCTGTGTGAAGCAAGATGGTGGCCTCATGCATGCCATAGCCACAGGCAACATGACATGTAAGGAACTTGGGAACCACCTGATTGTTTACTCGTGTAGACGGTGAAACAATGAGGAGAATAGCTACTAAATATCTTCTAAAAGGAAAAAGAAAACCTGTTATGGACAAGTCCTTTCACACACTGGGTGCTAGGGACAGGCCCTTTCACATGCTGGGCATGCACTCCTGAGCCACACCCTGGCCCTCATCATTGTACTTGCAGATGTCATTCACAGAATTCACAAACAAATGATCCCTTATGGAGAGGTTTATCACAAGGGACATGTATTACAATCATTGCGAAACGCTTTAGACCATTCTCTCTGTGACGCTGAAGCCATCTTGTGCTCAATGAATAAACAGGGGGCTCAGGTAGAAATTCAGAAATGCACTGCTCCTGAGGGTCAATTCATTACTCCAACCCTGCAGTCACCATTGAGGTTTCGTTTGTTTGTTTATTGGGGTTTGAACTAGGGTATTATATATGCTAAGCAAGCCATCTAACATTGAGCTAGAGCCCTAGCGGTATACTTCAAAATCTAAAGTTTAGGGATCCATTTTATTACATGATTATGTGAGATACTGGCACACACACAAAAATCTGTTTTAAAAAAAAGCATACCCAATGGCTTAGTAAGAAAAGGTGCCGACTGTGCAAACCTGGTGACTTGAGTTTAACCTGAGAACCCACACAAAAGTGGAAGGAGATGTCACGTGACTTCCACACATGCACTGTGGCATTCGTGTCCACACATACCCATCTACAGTAAAATACTAATAATAGCAAAAACACTAAATAATGGAGACGAGAGTTGGGCACCACTTGCACAGTGAATGGCAACTGTTAGCGGCTGAGACAGTATTCTCTCAGAGTGTAGCCCCTGAGAAGTTGACCACACTCTAGTGGAAGACCACCCATCCAGGAATACTGGACAGCACAAACTGGTCTTAAGTGTTTTGTTTTGGTTTTTAATGGACACAGTGGTTAGGGTAGAGAAGCATGAATGGAGCTGGGAAGACTTGGGTCAGGAGTTTGAATATGACCAAAACATGAACATAGCTTGAAACTTTCAAAGCAATCATAACAATAACTAACTTTTGAGAATCAGCACAACTGTATTCAGGGTTTGTTTGGTTTGTTTGTTCATTTGATTTTGGTTTTTTCTGCAATCAAAGAAAAAAGCTTAAATTTGTAGACTACCTCAATGAAACTGTGTGATTCCCCTTAACCAAATCTTCAAGCACAGAATATGATGGGTAATCAAGGAGTCTCTTCAGGTGGTTACAATTCCAATAACATGGCAGCAATGGGACTACAGGGTAACAGATGCTTTGCTGCCAACCCTGGCCCAAGCTCGGTTGAACATCTCTTCAGCAAGCAAAGATGCAGGCTCAAAACCAAGGAGCAGCTGACATGTCACAGTACGGAGTCTAAGACTGGGTCACTATGACAAACTTTCAGAATACACTATGCAGACAGTAATTATAGTAATAACTAAACATTATCTTTGCAATTATTTTTGATATCCCTAAAACTCACTCTTTAACAGTTTCATTTGGCTTGGCCTCAGTTCCATTCTTTGTCAACAGTTAAAACTCTTTGCATTTATCCAAAATCCATGTGGTGTTCCTCTTCTTTGTAAGGGAAGAAGCCATGTTTACAGTACATGACATAACATGAGAGAGAAAAAAGTGATACAAAATGTTGGCCTTGACTTTCTCTGGTTGAAGTAGATTCTTTCCTTCTTCATACAGACTTCCAATTCCCAATTTCTTCAAATATGTCTGTATATCTTGATGCTACCTAAAAACAAAAGCAGTCAAATGAGCCTTCTGCAAAAGTAGCAGTTAAGTACAAATGTTTTTAAAATACAAAGTGGACACTCCTGTTTTTGCCACTTGGTTACAGACGAGTGTCTGAAACCTGAGGAGGGAACTAGCCACAGTCGGCCTCAGGGTTCACTTTGACATTTTACAGTGATTTTCAAAATAGCTGTTACACATTGTGTGTGCAATGGGATCTCCCAACTGAGACAGAGTATTCTGATAACTAACAACCTAACTATTGCAAACAAGAGGAGATTTATATCTACCTTACTTCAAAGACTAGCTTAGGACAACCAGGCAACGATAGCCTGAGACAAAAGGAAGAGGTTTGAAAGGTTTTGGTTGAAATTGAGGTCAATTAGCAACTCTCAGATGGAATCTCTCCATGATTGAGTCCAACCAGATAATTTACTGTGAAAAATTTGGTTTTATTTTCAAAACAATACCTCTACATCATATGAAAAACAGTTGTGCTACCTATGTCACAGAACAGATAAAAAATAAAATCCAAATGAGTTAATCATTTAAAAACCACAGAAAGAAAAAATACATTTTTTTGTCTTACAGAAGAAAATAATCTTCTTAGTAGAACCAAAAAGTCATCAGTAGAAATTACAAATATTTCTTGCACAATGTATAAGGAAACCTATTACAGAAATATCTGTAGGTTGGTGGTGGTGGAACATGCCTTCAATCCCAGCACTTGGGAAGCAGAGACAGACAGATGTCTGTGAATTTGAGGTCAGCCTGGTCTATAGAGTGAGTTCCAGGACAAGCTCCAAAGCTTCAGAGAAACCCTGTCTTGAAAAATTAAAAAAAGAAAGAAAAGAGTTTGTATATACTTTAAAAAGTATACCAAGTACCCATCAATAAACAAATCATGACACCACTACAGAATTAAAAGCTGTATGGCCATTCAAAAGATGTTATTGGTTCAGGCTTATAAACCCAGCTACCAAGGCAGCCAGTTGAGATCAAAAGTTCAGGCCTGCCTGAACTACAGTTAATTCAAGGCAATTTAGTGAAAGCTTATCTCAAAAATCAAAAGAAAAAAATCCAGGGATATAGCTTAATGATGGAGGACTAGCCTAGCAAGTAAGAAGCTATGGGCACAAGCCTCAACAGCAAATAAATAAATTAAAGCTATACCTAAATGCCCTGACATGGAAAGTGGAAAAAAAATAACATTTTCTGATTTTTGTAATGTAATGTTCTAAAATATTAGCATATTGTAATTTTGTTTTAATAAATCCTGTATAGGGGCTCTCCAGATGGCTTAGACAGGACAGCACGCGCCACACAAGTTTGATGGCCTATGTTCAACCCCCAGAATCCATGTAAAGGTTGTGGTAAAGAGCCAACTCCATAAAGTATTTTCTAAGCTCTACATGCACACTCTGGCAGGCACACACACACACACACACACACACACACACACACACACCATGCAGATACACACATGTACACACTAATAAATAGCTAAATAAAACTATATAGAGAAGTCAGGCCCATGCTTGTAATTTCAGCATTAGAGAGACTGAGGCAAGAGCACTATAAATCTGTAGAAGCCTGGCCAACATACTGAGACCCTGTCTCTAAATACAAAAGCAACAACAACTATGTGGATGGTCAAAGTCAATCTATGTGTAATGAGAATACTATTTTAATAGAGTTTTTATTTATTCACTAACAGTTTCATACATGTAAACAAAATATCTTGATCATACACACCCCAGTTTCCTCCTCCCTCTCCCATCAGGCACTCGGCCATGGCCCTCCCTGCGGCAGGTCCTCTCCACTTTTATTTTATTAGTTTTAATTGTATGTGACCATGTGCTTGTATATATGTATGTATATGTGTGTGAACCTGTGTCGTTATTTAACTAACTACCTAACAACTATCATAATAATGGTCAGGTGAATAATGCATTCCTTTAATCCCAGCACTCGGGATACAGAGGTAGGTGGATCTCTGTCAGTTCAAGGCTATCCGGGCCTACAGAGTGAGTCTCAGGAAAGTCAGAGCTACATAATAAGACCCTTTATCAAAGAAACAAAAAATATGATAGATTTATTTTAATATTAATAGCAATTTGTCCAGCACAATAAAAAATAAATATATGTATTTTAAAGCTAAATTTTTGTCATGTATCAACTTCTATCGTATCTTCTACGATTCTCTCTTCCATCTCTTGTACTCTGGTGGTAATGCTTGTGTCTGTAGTTCCTCTTCATTTACCTAGATTCTCTATCTCCAAGATTCCCTCAGTTTGTGTTTTCTTTATTGCTTCTATTTCCATTTTCAGGTATTGAACATTTTTATTTATTTCCTCCACCTGTTTTGTTTGGTTTTTCTTGGCTTTCTTTAAGAAATTCCTTCATTTCCTCCCTTTGTTTGTTTGTGTTTTCCTGGATTTCTTTAAGGGATTTATTCATTTACTCTTTAAGGATCTCTATCATCTTCATAAAGTTGGGTGTTTCGTTTGGTTTAGTTTGGTTTGGTTTGGTTATTTCATGATGGGGTTTCCCTTTGTAGCCCTGGCTGCCCTAGAACTCCCTCTGTAGACCAGACTGGCCTTGAACTCAGAGATCCACCTGCCTTTGCTTTCCAAGTTCTGGGATAAAAGATGTGAGCCACCACTGCCCAGCCATAAAGTTGGCTTTCAGGTCATTACCTTATGTTTCAGCTGTGTTAGAATATTCAGGGCTTGTTGTAGTAGGATGGCTGGGTTCTGGTGGTTACATATCACCCTGGTTGTTGTTAATTGTGCTCTTCTGTTAGCCTCTAAGCATCTGTATTTGGGTAATTATAGGTTTAGTGCCAATTTCTGAGTTTATCTTTGTTGGGTAGGTGTTTTATTTCCCCTTTGGTTTCTATTTCCTCTCTGGTCTTCTGGTTTGAGTGACCTATGGCTTTGGTGACTAGTGAGTCCTCGGGACCAGTAGGTGCCCTCCCCCCTGGGGTTTTGGTGACTGGTGACCTCTGGGGCTTGGGATGCCAGTGTCTCCTCTAGGGTTCTGGGGTTCTGGGAATTCACTGGTCGAAAGTCAAGGATTTTCTCCAATATCTAAAATTTACATTTAGGTTTAAAATTCGCTATGGTAACTTGTCAGGTAAAGCTTGAAACCCCTTCATATTCTGTTTTATTTTTAAACACCTAGCAGATTTTACATGAAGGAACCGCATGGCACTTGCTGAGAGCTTCAACCTAATGACTGGACCTGCCCAACGGTTAAATGGCAGTGTTTATGGCATAATGCCTTGTGTTTTCTCTGCTAAAGGGAGAGTTTACAGTGGGTGAATGCGCTTCATAGTTCATTCCTGGTTTATTCTTTCCTTTTGTGGGTTTACCGTATGTCATCAGACAAGACTCATAGGGCTAGAAGTCCACCGGAAATTACCAAGCACTGTCTGTGAACGAACGTGTTTGTATAACTAGACACTGTGTTTAAGGCAAGGAAGGAATGAGGCAGCTCCAGTCTTGAAGAGTTCAAAGTCTAGGTGAGGAAACAAATGCAAATAGGTGACAATGTAAAGGAGAGAATTCTGTAAAGGAGCTCTGGGTCAGGCCATGGGTCACAGGTCATCTGCTCTGCCCTGGGGGAGATGTTCTTCCCAATGGAGTTTTAGCACTGGACTTGCAGGGTGACAGGGAGTTAACCAAAGGGATAAGAAGATTAATCCAGATGTGAAGATGGGCAAAAGTGTGAAGAGTTGTGCCATTTGACTAAAAGAGCTGTGTGGCCCGCCCTCTCTTGACCCTCCTTAGTATTTTCCTTCTGAGCACGTGTTGGGGCCTCTCCTTCAGTCTACTGCTTCCTGCAGCACTAAGCAAACAGCAACCTAAGACACACCTACACCTGTGTGCAGTCTTCTGCCCCTCCCCCCCACCATGGGCTGGTTAAGTTGAACTCCACAATATTTACAGATCAATCCTTTAAAACACTCCACAGGGATTTGCTAAAATGAGTCAGAATCACTTTGTTGCTTCTGTGGATGGGAAGGGGAAGGAGGAAGCCTAAATAGTGCTGAGCAACACCTGCAGGACCCCCGACTTTGTGTGAGAGCATGAGCCTGTCACAGCTTTTGCCCCTCAAGATCTGTAGATACTGTTTTCTATGATATCTGGGTCAGGTAGCATCTTAAGAAGTGGCAATTATCCACTTCTTAAAAAATAATGAGAGCAATTATCTCTGTGAACACAAGTCCTTATTATTCTAAACCTAGTGACCACCTGTGCTTATAGCCAACCACTCATCAAAAACGCTCAAAGTTCAAGCATGGTCAATTGCTGTGGGGAAGTCACAGTGGCAACACTGGAGACAGCTAGTAACATTGTGTCTACAGTTAAAATCAGAAAGAAATGAATGCATGCATGCGCTTGCTCAAGCTCGGCTTGATTTCTCTGCTTGCACAGAGCAGGGGCCCCTGTATAGGGAATGGTGCTACCCACTCTGAGCTGGATCTTCCCATGCCAATTATCTTAAGACAGTCTCCACAGACACGCCCACAATCCAACCCATTACAGACAACCCCTCATGGAGACTCTCTCTTCACAGGTGACTCCAGATCCTGTCAAGTTGACAAAGCTAACAGTCCCAGGTATTATCTCACATTCAGCAAACCAAGCCAGATAATTGGGCTATCTGCAGCTTCTTTTCCCTCACAAGTTTATATTTAATCTATAATTAAGTTATATTCATTTAATCTTCAAAATGATTCTCCAATTTTGTTTGTAATTAGGTGAAAGTATAACAGTCTGTAGTAAATTGTGGGAGTGGTCATCAAATGACTGGTCCAACTTGAGACTCAGGCCACTGAGAGGGAGCCTACCCCTTACACTGCCTGGAGCGAGGGGAAAAAGTGGCTGCATAGCCAAGAGACCTACATTAGAACCAAGCACAACCAGCAAAAATAGTCAATAAAATGATTCCTAATGATACTCCGCTATACTTGTAGACTGGAGTCTAGCATAATCATCACCCGAAAGGGTTCATGGAGTAACTGATGGAAACAGATGCAGACCCACAGGCAAACATTAGGCAGGGCTCAGGGAACCCTGCTGAAGAAGGGGAGTAAAGATTGTAGGAGCCAGAGAAGTCAAGGACACCACAAGAAACCCCACAGACTCAACTAACCAGAGCTCATAGGGGCTCACAGAGACTGAACTGATAACCAGGGAGCCTGCCTGGATCTGACCTAGGCCCTCTGCATATATGTTATTGTTATGTATATCGATTGGTGCTCTTATGGGACTCCTAACAGTGGGAGCAGAGGCTGTCTCTGACACTTTTGCCAGGTTTTCTGATGCTTTTCTTTATACTGGGTTGCCTAGTTCAGCCTTAATATGAGGGGAGGTGCCTACTCTTATTGCAACTTGATATGCCATGATTAGTTTGATATCCCTGGGAGGCCTGCTCTTTTCTGGAGGAAAAAGACAGCAGATCTTGGAGAAAGTGGAGGTAGAGGGACTGGGAGGAGAAGAGGGGAGGGAAACTGGTCAGGATGTGATCTATGAGAGAAGAATTAAAAACCAATCCTTTAAAAGGAAGAAATGAATGTGTGTTCTGCACCCACTGTGGGCTGCTACCTGATTTGTTCATTCTCCAGAGTTTTCTCTGGCTGAAAGTCGCCTCTATCCTCATTGCTGTGATAGTCTCCATCAAGGTGACTGGGTTTGGAGTCACCTTGTACACCCACCTCTGCAAATACCCTTGAGGACATTTCCAGAGAAGTTCAGTCGCTGAGGAGAGTGACACTACTCCAGGGACAGGAGTCCCAACCTGCCGGTGAGTGAAAACACTTCCCTTTCTTTGCCTCCTGTCAGTCAAGACATGAGGTGCTCCTGCCACATGCTCCTGCCGTGAAGCCCACCACGCCTTCCCACGATGACAGTCATTTCCCTGTCCACCAAATGAGCTAAAAATAAACCCCTCCCTCCCCGATGAGCTGCTTTCTGCCCAGCACTTGCCCGCAGGGGGGGGAGGAACTGGCATTGTCCATCCACCTGCCTTCAGTCCGTCTGCCATTCTGCCCCGCTCTCTGTCTGTATTTGACGTCGCTGAGCCCAGATCACTCAGCTCCGCTCTCCATTTCATTCTCTTTGATTTCACATGTTTTCCTCTGCCCTCTCATTTCTGTGCCTTTTACCTTGAGGTCAGTGCAGAGACTTGAGTAGCAGGGATAATGAGTTTTAAATGTCAAATGTTCTCAGAAAAGGAGACCTTTAAGGATGTATTTTTGACTCAAACTCTTTTTTTCTTGTTATATTTCTAAAATATATAAAAAAGATACAGTTTCAAGGAGTTACAAATCCATTTCCATCCCCAAAAATATTTTTTCTCTAATTCTATGCAAAGGTCACCAAGCCACAGGAAGCATGGACAGATGAAGGCATGTTTTTGAGAATATAGAAAATATATCCAAATTTCTAGATTTTTCTATGATATTTAATTGGTTGTGAGTGCCACATAATAGTAATATTTTGTCATAGATCACCCAGAGTCCTTTCAATTACAAAAGCATTAATCAACATCATCTATATTTCTGACATTGCCTGAAACACTTGTAGATGCATACCACATACATGATTATATATGTGATCTCAGAATTCTACGTCTAATAAGAAAAACACATATGTGAGTCCAGGTGGCAGAACACCCTTAATCCCAATACTTGTGAGGCAGAGACAGGCAGATCTCTTGTGAATTCAAGGTCAGTCTGGTCTGCGTGTCTGCATGGCAAACTTGAGACCAGAGAGGACCGCATAGTGAGACCCTTTCTTCCTTTTTTTGTAATATGTATTTATTTTTATTTTGTGTGCATTGCTGTGAAGATGTCAGATCCCCTGGAAATGGAATTACAGACAGCTGTGAGCTGCCATGTGGGTGCTGGGAATTGAACTCAGGACCTCTGGAAGAGCAGCCAGTGCTCTTAACCTCTGAGCCATCTCTCCAGCCCGAGACCCTTTCTTTCTTTTAAAAAAAAAGTTAACAGCCTTTGAACATAGGCAGGAAAAGTACTTCAACTATTGGGCAGATCACAATGGATGTCACAGTGTCTCAAGTTTTGGCAGAGGGAGCAGACACATCCACTGTCTGAAACCTCTTGGTTAGGCTGCTTGTTAACTTAGAAATCACAGTTGCTGATAATGATTAAGTGTGTGCTTCAGAGCATGGGGTGTGTCTAGGCTTTCCATGTGCAGTTTCCAAGCTCAAAAATGTATACAACAAGCACTGATATTTACAGAGTAAAAGATGGAACCTCAAGAATGTTTACCTAAGCTGGGTATAGTGGCTCATGCCGGTAACCTCAGCATTTGGAAGACTGGGATGGAATGATCAGGAGTACAAGGCTACATAGTAAGACCTTGTCTCAAAGACATAAATATGTAGAGGGCTGGAGACTCTGGCTGCTCTTCCAGAGGACCCAAGTTTGATTCCAAGCACCACATGGTGACTCACAACCATCTGGAACTCCAGTCCCAGGGAATATGATGCTTTCTTCTGTCTTTCTTGAACACTACACATACGGTGCACAAACATATATACACATAGTATAAAATATCCATACACATAAAAAGAAAAGTAATCTTTTTTAAAATAGATAACTTTAAGAAAATAATACTGAGCAAGCCTTTAATCCCAGCACTTGGGAGGCAGAGGCAGGTGGATCTCTGTGAGTTTGAGGTCAGCCTGGTCTACAGAGAGAGTTCCGGGACAGTATAATGGTTACACAGAGAAATCCTATCTCGGAAAAAAAAGAAAGAAAAGACAACGATGACGATGATGATGATGATGACTATAAAGAGAAAGAAGGAGGAGGAGAAGGAGAAGAGAATTTAATAATAATATAAGTAAATAAGTAGACCATAGGTCTATAAGCAGCACACACAATGTGCTACATATACAGTCCAATACCTGCCAAAGTAATAACAGAACCACAGTAGAGCCTCAGGAGATTCTAAAATGAGCTGGATATGGACGTGCTTTTAATAAACTTGAGATATAGCAAAAAAAGAAAAGATAGATATGTAACAAATAAAGCATCACGTATTAAAATACTATGAAACTTTTGAAGACAGGGAACTTTTATTTACACCTGGGAAACTTTACATCAGAGAAGTGAGTCATGGAGAAAATAATATGGGAACAGTAGAGATGATTTGTCTCTTGACTCTACCATAGGAACTATAGGATGCACAACTCCTCCACAAAGTATTGATGAAAGCCACTCTACCATTGAGCTTAACCAACTGGACCGCTCTGGACTCACGTGCCTGGTTGCTTGTAAGAATGGCTGAGGTTGCCTCCCAAGCCCCGCCTCATCTGCATGCAGTCTTGGAGCCTCTCTGCATGATTTTACAAGAGGATAATCAGATTTCTTACATGATCACTAAAGGATCCATGACCAATTTTCCAAGTGGCTGGCACTAGAAGACAGTCTCCTGCGCATGAGAGCAGAAATGTCTACTTGTGAAAGCACTCACAGAGCTGCCCAGAGTCAAGGGAAAGAGATAGAGATTGTGACCCTGGTGGGACGAACACCCAGTTTTTCAACTGCTTACATCTCTCCAAGAAGACATGGTTAACTGACTGTGTGCAGAGCCCTAAGACAAAAGCTGGGAAATGCACATCTGCTTTGATTACACGACATCTGGAGTCTAATGAGATAACTTTATTGAAGCACCCAAGGCAGAGTGAAATCAAAGTGTTTGAGACAGGTCTTGAAGTTTACTGTAACTCAAACATGTTAAAGAGAAGGGGAGGCGGGCGTTGGTGGTGCACACCTTTAATCCCAGCACTTGGGAGGCAGAGGCAGGCCAACCTCTGTGAGTTCGAGGCCAGCCTGGTCTATAAGAGCTAGTGCCAGGACAACCTCCAAAGCAATACAGAGAAACCCTGTCTCAAAGAGAGAGGGGTTGGCGGGAACTGAACTGCAGTTGGAAGAAGACATCAGATTGTTGCTGGAGTTTTCTTTCCAGCCTGGTCCTGCTTACCTTCAGGCCCAAATAAACACACAGAGACATATATTAATCATAAAACAATTGATTGATGGCTAGGGATTCTTATTGGCTCGCTGTGTCTTAATTATTAACCCATTTCTATAATCTATGTATTGCCACAAGGCTGTGGCATACCCATAATCTGACATGTTACTCCTTTGGTCTCTTAGCGTCTCCTCCTGGTAACTCTCTGCCTCTCCCTCCCGCATTCTCTCTAGCCCCGCCTATCTTCCTGCCTTTATTGGCCTAACAGTGTTTTATTAATCAGACAATAAGAGAAACATATATACAGAAGAACCAGGGTGAGAGTTATTTTAGGAAAAGCAGAAAGAAAGCTAAACACTGGCACATTGAAGAGAATGAGAATGAGGAACCTGAAAACAGGATAAAGAAGTGCAACAAGCTTTCTTGTCAGAATATCTTTGAACCCCCAGTCTGCAAATAATGACACAGAGACTTATTATTAATGGTTAAAGCTTGCCCTTAGCTTAGGTTTTTCCCCAACTAGCTCTTACAACTTAATTAACCCATATTTTGTTTATTTTTGTTTTGTTTTGGGGGAGGGGTTCAAGGCAGGGTTTCTCCTTGGCTTTGGAGGCTGTCCTGGAACTTGCTCTTATAGACCAGGCTGGCCTCGAACTCACAGAGATCCGCCTGCCTCTGCCTCCCAAGTGCTGGGATTAAAGGCATACACCACCAATGCCCTGCTTAACCCATATTTTTAAATCTGTGTTCTGCCATGTGGCTCCATTACCTCTTCTTAGTATGGCACATCCCACTTGCTCCGAGTCTGCTGGTGAAATCCACACACCTAGATTCCTCCTCCCTGTTTCTATCTCTCTGCCTAGAAGTCCTGCCTACACCTCCTGCCTAGCTATTGGTCATCCAGCTCTTCATTTCACTAATCACAGCTGTGCATCCTCACACAGTGTACAAATATTCCACAACAAAGTAGCGAATGACAAAGATCCATATGCAGGGTCAGTGGCAGCGCGGAGGATAAATCTAGGAAGGGGGGCACTGTAGAGTATGCACAACCCCGGCTTCAAGATCTGCATCTCCACAGTGGGGGCGGGGGGGAGGGGGGGAAAGGAGGGGGGGAAACAACGCAGTGAGCCTGATGGGGTGGCAGAGTCATGCAACGGCATCACCTAGAAGGCAGAGATAGGGCAGTGTACAAAAAGATTTTTTCACAACACCTTTCTGTCTTGCTCATGACCTGAGTCATCCTTTAGAAAGCATCCATGCTGAATATGATTCCCTGCCATTAGTCACTTGCCGTCTTTGGTTATCAGGTCAACTGATCAGGATATCAAAGTGCTTACGTTCAAGGGACAGTGTGCTTGATAATGGCCCTAGAGTGCAATGACACTGGTGAGCTGGGGTGGGGGGGGTAGCTCAATGGTAGAGCACTTTCCTAGCATGTTTAAGGCCCTGAGTTCAATCCCCAGCACTGTAAAAATCAGCCAGTAAACCAATCAATAGATAAACACCAACACTGGCAAGTAAGATGCGCCAAAAGGACACTAAAAAACACTTCCTTTAAATGAAAAGGTAAGTTTTTGACCTAAGGAAGGAAAAACACGGCTATGCTTAGGTTACTAAGATCCACAGTAGCAATGACTCTTTCATCCAGGACATTGTGAACAAGGAGGGGGGAAATGAGCTAGTTTTACTGTTCTAACTGAAACTGAAGAAGTCTCAACTACAATGTATAGCAAGTGCTTACAACTAGATAGTCATTATATTTGTGGATGGAAGATATGCAAAGAAAACATGTCCCAATAATGGTGAGATTTTACACGAGGAAACATTGAACATACCAGAAAACTTCAACAAGGGACCTACTGGAGAAAATGACATCAAACCATTTACTAAAAGTCAGAGAAAGTACAGAACAGTGGTGGTGCAAGCCTTTGATCCCAGCACTCAGTTGGCAGAGGCAGGCAGATCTCTGTGAGTTCAATGCCAGCCTGGTCTACAAAGTGAGTTCCAGGAGAGCTGTTACATAGAGAAGCCCTGTTTTGGGGGTCGGGGGGAGGTCAATGAAAGTTACAGAGATTCAGGAACAGATATGGAGTTTAGCGCATCCATGGATTTAGGCACCCACCAGGAGTACTGCGGTCTAACCACATCAATAAGGGGAGGTCCTCGCACACATCATCTGTTGGTGTCACTGCTCTAGAGGCTTTTGAACCTGGAGAATGGAGTGGTAAATGAGGTGGACTAAAGTCTCATGCAATAGCAACCTTTATTGAGAAAATCAGACAATTTTTACTCCTACCATTAAGAGAGATTCCATGAGTAACATTCTCATGAGTTCAAGCTGTATGTAATCACAAGGACAAGCCACACATGACAAAACCATGTTTTTCCATAGAGGTGCATGTAGGTGGAATTTTTCTGTCCTGCCACTCAGCTCTGTCCCACCAGCTGGCTCCCCCAAATAACCACACAGAGACTTATTATTAATTACAAATGATCATCTGATAGCTTAGGCTTGTTACTAACTAGCTCCTTTAGCTTAAATTCACCCATAATTCTTATCTTCGTTCTACCACGTGGTGGTACCTTTTTTCAGCAAAGCATGTTCATCTCCTGCTTCCTCTGCATCTGGCTGGCAATCTCCCTCCTTCCTCCCCTCACTCTCTCTTTTGTTCAAAAGTCCTGCCTAACCTCTGCCTGCCTAGCTATTGACCATTTAGCCCTTTATTAATTCTACCAGAAGGCACCTTGGCAAAGACACATCTTCACAGTATTCAAAAAGATCATTCCATAACAGGCATATAAAGGATAGTTTAAACATTTTATTAAGTAGCAACAGCAAGCAATAATGAGTAACCCTGAAGCAAATGCACTCTACTCACTACACCTGGGAGGAGCACAAAGACACATTCCTAGAAAGATTCTGTGTTTTGAAGTAATTGAGGTCACAAGACTCTTGTGTTGATTTCTGGAGGTTTTCTCACAGGCAAGCAGAGTTCTCTTCACATGACTCCATTCTTGGATCCTGTTCCAACAGGTGGGAATGCAATACAGTCTGCAAAAATGCTTCTTTATTGTTGTATATAAAGACATGAAAATTTTTATAGCTATGACATCATCTAAGAAATCCCCAAATTACATTTCTACATGAAAGGCTGGGAGAAGTTATTATTTCCAGCAAGATTCATTTTTAAAATAATTATAAAGATTGATTTAAATCTTTATAATATATTTGTGAGAAAAATATTGTAATTGATCATTAAAATATTGAAGAGAGTATTATTAAAAGATCTTCATCAGAAAATGCACTCAACTGTGACACCTGTTATTAAATTACATCCAACTATGAGAGTATGTTTAAGGTTCTCATTAAAATTAGGCAAGTAAGGCCAGGCAGTGGTAGTACACTCCTTTAATCCCAACACTCAGGAGGCAGAGGCAGGTGGATCTCTGTGAGTTCGAGGCCAGCCTGGTCTACAAAGCTACACAAAGAAACCCTGTCTCAAAAAAAAATAGGAAAGTAGGACAGGAGATGGTATGGTACAGTGGTAAAGGACTTGCCTAGTAATGTAAGGCCCTGGGTTCAAAACTCAGCACTATAAGAAGAAAATTACATTTCGAGCCTGGCATAGCACAGGTCTATCCAGCACTCAGGAGGTTCAGCAAAAGGACCACAAGTTTGAGGTCAAATCAAAGAATGTGATAGGCTAGCCTAGAAAACAGAGCCATGTTTTGTCTCAGAAAAGAAAAAACTAGGGACCAGAAAGATGACTCAGTGGTTAAGAGCAGTGACTGCTCTTCCAGAAGACACGGGTTCAATTCCCAGCAGCTACATGGCAGCTCACAAGTATCTGTGATCTGGCACCTTTGCACAGACATGCATTACATGCAGTCAAAAATGCACATAAAAATAAATTAATTAAAAAGTAAACCCTTTTAAAAAAGGAAAAACTATGAAAACAATTTGTTGATTTTATGTCTTTTGTTTTGTTTTGTTTTTTGTCTTTCGAGACAGAGTTTCTCTATTGTTTTGGAGGTTGTCCTGGAACTCTCTCTGTAGACCAGGCTGGCCTGGAACTCACAGAGATCTGCCTGCCTTTGCCTTCCTAGTCCTGGGGTTAAAGGCATGCGCCACCACCGTCCAGCGATTTTGTGTCTTCTTTCCTGCTCATAATAACTTACTAAAAAAGCGTTTCCCTCCAACCTTCATTCACATATCTGCACTCTCTCTTCAGTTCTTATCAGTGTGTGGGTTATGAAATGAAAAAAAATCAGACAATGATTCATGCTGATACAAATCGAACATAATATTCGCAGAATACACAAATGAGAAGCCTTTGATACAATATGGATGTCTTTATCAACACATTCCATAGGGAAGCATATCATGTTGCAGAGATTTAGAAATTTTTTTATCCTGGTTTTTCCAGGGTTTCTCTGTGTAACAGCCCTGGCTGTGGGTGTCCTGGAATTAACACTGTAGACCAGGCTGGCCTCGAACTCACAGAGATCCGCCTGCCTCTGCCTCGACAGTGCTGGGAGTAAAGGTGGGCGCCACACACAGTGAGATTTAGAAATTTTAAAAAAATGCTGAAGATTACAGAGCACTACCACAGATCTTTGTACACTGAACCGGCCGCATGGATTAGGGACGAGGCATCCCACGAGATGTCGGAGACAGTCTAACAGAAAAGGACTCACTGGAAGAGGTATGCTGGAAACAGCTCTTCACTGCGGATCTGGGCAGAACACATCGAAACCAAATGAAGACTGGCTGCAAGAGAGTGATTTTAAATGCAGCTCACAGCCAAGGAGTCTCCAGCTAAACTCACAGGAGGACAAACCCAGGCTTGGGGGGAGGGGGCTCTTCACATTTCAGTCTATATAATTTTTTGTGACTTCAGGATCAAGTAAATAAATCATGGGCCATAAAGGACTGTTTGGGACCATTTAAAATGACTGCTTCCTTCAGCCGATGGGTAGAGCAGCCAGCACGAAGATGGGACCTGACAAATGGATGGGTAGGAGATGGCACAGAGCGCCGAGCTTCGTAGGAAGGCATCGGGCAAGAATGAGGCAAATGCAAGAAGGCACGCGCCTGAACTCCCCAAAGCATGCTCCATTAATGCCTGTTTCGAAATGCCCAGAGCGTTTCTCTGAAGTTGTAAGGATAGGCAGAGTTACCTAATGAGGCTGTTAAATTCATTAGCTGTGTGCTTGATCTACATCAGTTTCAAACCGGCACAAAGCATGGACCAGGATGCTAAATCGGTCAGAGGCCGTGACGGGTAGTGCTGCAGGTTCCTGAAACATAGTGGCAGGGCGGAGGCTCCTCAGAAACCGTACAGTGAAGATGAAGATGGGTTAATGACAGCCATTTGCATGTGTAGCTTTGCAAGCTATGATAATAATAGGCTGTAATGAAACCTGTGCCTGAGGCTATACGCTGATGACCTGAGGGGCTAAGCGATGAGTTTCTCCACCGGTGTACAGGGATTTCACAGTTTTGAAAGAGCATTAGAGAATTTGGGATAGTGCTTGTAATTTAGAGAAAGTTCTTAAGTGGAAATGAGCCACGATGGATATATTTGGGGACTCCAGGCACCTTCACATGCCACCATTTGCTAATCTACAAGGTACCAAACACAGCATTTGCTTGTATCAAATACTTTCTACATAGTGAATTCCAGGACAGCCAGAGCTACACAGTGAGGTCCTGCTTCAAAGCAACAAAACAAAAACAAAGACAAAAAAATACTTACCAGGTGGTAGCAGCATGCACCTTTAATCCCAACACTTGGGAGGCAGAGGTAGGTGGATCTCTGTGAGTTCAAGGCCAGCCTGGTCTACAGAGAGAGTTCCAGGACAGGCTCCAAAGCAACACAGAGAAACCCTGTCTCAAGAAACTATATATATATATTCTAATCACAATTGGATCTTAATTTATAAGGATGTATAAAAATATTCCCATGGGGGCTGAAGAGATAACTCAATACTCAATGGTGAAGATGGAATACTGCTCTTGCAGAGGACCCAAGTTTGGTTTCCAACACCCACATAGGCTAGCTCACATTCACCTGTAACTCCAGCTCCAGGGGATCCTCTGGCCTCTAAGGACATCTGAACTCATATGCACATGAACACACATACACACACACACACACACACACACACACACACACACACACACACCAGAAATTTAAAAATAAAATAAATCACTACGCCTAGTGGTGCACACCTTTAATCCCAGCACTCAGGAGGCAGAAACAAACTCCCGGCCAGCCTGGTCCACATAGTAAGTAAACTTTGGTGGAAGAGTACCTGTGTTTGTGAGTTTGTGCTGGGACCTTAGGAGTAAAGTGAGATGTTGTTTATGCCCCCCACCTCAGGAAAGGAATTTTAGATCAGAGGCTTAAAAGATAGTAGGCAGAACCTGCTAATTTTTGTTGTTGTTGTTGTTTTTCAAGCCAGGGTTTCCCTATATAGCTTTGGAGCCTGTCCTGGAACTAGCTTTTGTAGACCAGACTGGACTTGAACTCACAGAGATCCATCTGCCTCTGCCTTCCAAGTTCTGGACTAAAGGTGTGTGCCACCACCGCCCAGCATGCTAAAAATGTTTTAAGTGAAAAAGTAATCTATCAATCTTTTGGCAAAAGTAATATTACATATCAACATTCCAAAATACTAATTTTTTTATTTCTCATATGGAAAGGTGGGGTCAGATAACTTTTTAGCAGTTTAAGTGTATTTCATTAAGCAAATTCTCATAACTGTCAGGTCAGTAGCAAATTTGCTTCTTGAGTTCATCACAGCAAGATACGGGGAGAAGCTAAAGGTGAAATGCTTGCTTATTGGGGAGCAGAGGAGCAGCTTGCTCATTTGAATTTAAGTCCGTTAAGAACTGGCTCCTAACTGTGTCCTCTCTGCTCTCCTCGATCCTGATTTCTGGTCTTTGTTGCTGGCTTTGTTATACTCAGTGAAAATCCTAAGAATGGCTGTCATACAGTGAAGACCTTGTGGGATGAAATCCGGCGCTGGAAAAGCTGTTTATCAACAGCATTAACGTTGTTGGTGATGGCCGCTGCCCAAGGCAGCTAGGATGCAGACCCTGAGCACTCTGGAGGGGGAACAAAGCCCTTTGTTTCTACTGTTCACCAGCCGCTCTGCCATTCTAACACTATCCACTTCACATATAGGTCCTTGTAAAAGGGTTTCCTATAACAAAGAGGTGGGGAATAGCTAAACCATATAAGCTCTTGTGATCCACATACAGAATTTGGGTTGGGAGCCAGTGAGATGGCTCAGTGAGTAAGGGCACTTGCCGTCAAGCCTGACAGCCTGAGTTTGACTCCCAGAGCCTGACTCCCACATGGAGGAAGGAGACAGCAGACTTCCTATAAAGCCATCCCGTAACCTTCACGTGTGTGCACATCCACACACACATTCCCAAAACAAAACAATAAGTGTAAGAGATTTCTATTATAAATACAATGGCAAACATATTTGCAATTATTCTCCATTACAAGCTCTCAAATCTAAAACAGATTGTACAGATTGCCAGCTTGGACCAATGATGTAGAAAAGAGGCTACCTCCCCAGCCCCTTGTCATACTTGTGAATTGAAGTTGACAGAAAAAAAAAAAGGTGACTCTTATGTGAAGTTTGCAAGACTGATCGATTACCTAATTGATGGACCGACTGACTGGCTAAGAACTTTGTAATCAAAGAGAGTAGCTCCACAGCCAAATTATCTTGGATTATCATTAGTTCCTTCGGTAGCTGAGAAGAGACACCATGACCAAGTCAACTCATACTACAGAACTCATTTAATTGAGAGCTTACAGTTTCAGAGATTTAGTCTATGATTGCCATGGCAGGGAGCATGGCAGCATGGATGACTCTGGAGCTGTGAGCTTCTTCCTAATCCACAGACTCTTAGAGAAAAAGAGAGACATGAGCTTTTTAAACCTTAAAGCCTATTCCCAGTGACACACTTCTGGGAAAGAGCACCTTCTATTACCTCTAATTCTATCAAACAGTTTCACTCCCTGGTAAAAACATATGAATAGGAACATATGAGTCTATTGGGGACCACTCTTATTCAAACCACTGCATTCTACTTACTCCCTGAGCCCCATAGCCTCATGGTCATATCATAACGCAGAAATGCATCCAGTCCACCTTCAAAAGTCCCCACAGTCTATTACAGTCTCCACACCGTTTAAAAGTTAGAAGTTCACTATGTGGTGGCGCACGTCTTTATTCCCAGCACTCAGGAGGCAGAGGCAGATGGATCTCTGAGTTCAAGGCCAGCCTAGTCTACAGAGTGAGTTCCAGGACAGCCACTGGAACTCTGTCTCAAAAAAAAATGTTTAAAGTCTCTTCTGAGTCTCATGGCAACATTTTAACTGTAACCTCCCATAAAATCAAAATAAAAAATATCATGTACTTCCAACATACAAAGGCACAGAATATACATCACCATTCCAAGAAGGAGGAAAGGGAATGTAGTGGAGAAATACTGAAATGAAGAAAGACAAAAAACCAGCTTGGCAAACACCACTCTGAGTTTGCACGTGTGATGTCTAAGCACTCTTCAGATCTCCAACTCTTTCTAGCTACGTTGACTGAAGCATACTGTCTCGGGCTGGTTCCACACCTGGCCTGCAACTCTTCTTGGCAGGTATCACACAACTCTGGCATCGCCAACACCTTGACATCACCAAGGCAATCTAGGCTTTACCTTCACAGCCTCAAGCAATGACCTCTCTGGGCCTCCATTCAGGGACACCCCTGACACACACCAGACCTTAGCAGCTTTCCTTAGCCACAGAGGAAGATTCCACAGCCCCCTTCTTGTATCTTTGACTCTAAAGCCAAAACCATGTGGCCAAAAGCTGCCAAGTTCTTCGGCTGGATGGAGCCGGATCTTGACTCCTTTGCTCAATCACTTTTGCATTGGCCTTCTGCTGTTGATAGTTCCCTTCGCAGCTAATACTTTCATTTGATTGTTTTTCACAAATTGGAAGTCTAGCTAGGCGGGGTCTTGAACTGAGGTCACCACTCTCTTTATTCCATCTAGCATCAGGCTTTTCATTTAACTTTTTATCTCCTTGATCACTGGACTTAGCTCCATTACACTTTCTGCTGCTCCTTTACTCCTCTGCCAATACCATTAATCCAAAAATGTTCGATTTAGCTGCAGGCAGAATTTTTGGACAAGGGCAGAAAGCAGCCACAGTCTTTGGCAAAATACCATTATGGTCTCCAGGACACTCACTAATATGTGAGAGTTCTGCCAACTTCTGGGTACACCTATCCCAATTATACATTCTGGGACTAGAGAAATAACCACATGATAAGTTCAGGAACCCACTGGACCTTCAGCCAAAATTCCATTAATCACCTGACCTTCATAAGTCCTGCTTTAACTGGAGGGCAACAATGTTTCTTGGGATCTCCTGGAATCAACATTATTTCTGATTCTTAGCTTACCCCCCGTATACAGTTACAGTGAAGGGTTGTATGTCCCACTTGGAAGGACTGGAGAAAGGCTAACAGTAAAACTTTTAGGTATTTTGCCAAGGTCCTTTTTCAGGGTACCTGGCCATTCCGGGGGTTCTGGGTCTGCAAACTGACTCATCTGGAAATTGGTTCAGGGGCTGAGATTCCTTTTTGCCATGATCCAATGTAGACTTTCTTTCACTTATTTGAGAACGTTTCCTCTTATATAGACCAAACACGGAAGTAGGTTTCTTATCTATTTCATGCCTGGAAACACCATAATTGATTAGCCAGTACCAAGGTTCACAAAAGTGATGCCACCATAAAATCCACTTTGCTTGGGCTGGCCGTTATGGCCCAGACCATTATAGACATTGCAGTATGATAATTATCATCACCTAGCCTTTAGCGATTCCATGCTGCCACTTTGCTCCTGGTACCCCGGGCCCAGGTAAACTCACTGCACTTAATTTGTCCATCTCTAACCTAATGTCTGGACAAGAAAAGGTGCCACAACAAAGCTCTTCAAATGTGCTGGTGCCCCCTCACTGTTTTGTATCTTATGGGATTAGTGAAGGCATGTCTTCTGGGCCTTCCCATTGTAGAGGATTAGGTTTTACAGTGTGCCCACGCTAACACTACAGTTTTTCTGAGACTGAAGATCCCTTCAACACTAAACCAAGGGGAATCATACATCTCCAACCCCCTTTTAGTAGAACATCTTTTAATAAGGCAACTATTCAAACTTTGACACCTTTTTTAACTGTGAAGGTTTTCATATTAAACCTAGAATCTCTACTCAGTGGGCTGATACCAATAAACTTATCCTGATACAGTTTTATATTCCTTCTGCCATTCTCCTATAGCATTAAAACCCATCCCACACATATTTCCCAGACTTCTGCTTGAATGAGTTAGCAAACTCATTAAGCTCTTTGGTAGTATAGCTCACCTCCACATGGACTACACTTTCTCTCTCCCTCTAGGAGCCTGCTTACCCTTAAGTCTAGTTATAGGTGCAGAGGCAACTATTAGTGGTCCCTAAGAGATATCTTCAGGGGAAGTCACTGTTGATTTAGTGCACAATGAAGGATTGATTTTCTCAGTCAAATGTGGAAGAGGCACTGTTTCAGAGGCTGGGATGTGAGCGCATCTTCTGCTGAGGGTGGAGAGACTACTTCCTCAGGTGAGATAATCCCTTGAGACTCTAAGGCTTCAAAGTTCTCAGCTTCAATAGGGTTCTCCCACACATCCCTAGCCCAAGTCATAAGATATCATTCTTTACCAACTAATGCTCTTATTTTAATGTGACCCCTCTGAGACTGGCAGTTGAACTTTGACAGTAATTCAGCCAAACTTATAGTGTGGGCTTCAGTTTGATTTTGTACAGCTTGAGCTCTGTGACTGCTGGAGAGGAGATTCTCTTCCAGGACACATTTCGAGAACTTTAGACTGGTTATTCCCACAGTTTTATCCCTAAGTTCACTGTTGTCTTTCATCATGAGCTCACTCTTTTCCTTTGTCAGTTTATCCAGAGATGCTAGGAACAACCAAACAACGTCATCGTTTTCCTTATTTTTCCACAAATTGTCAACAGCTTTATATACAAACTAGGCAGTGGTGGTGAATGCCTTTAATTCCAGCACTTGCGAGACAGAGGCAGGCAGATCTCTCTGAGTTTGAAACTAGCCTGGTCTACAGAGGGAGTTCAAGGACAGGCAGGACTACACATAGAGAAACCCTGTCTCCCCTTCCCCCCCAAAAAATGTATACACAGTGACCAAATCTGTTGCCTCTCAGGATAAACAAATGTATTTGTCTCAAGTTTGTAAAATAGTCCACACCATGGACTTTCAGTACTCTCCAAGCTTCCAGGAGAGGCTTCGATAACTGGAGAGTCTTGCGTAACTGTAGGTTTGGCAAATTGTAAAGCCTTTTCAGGTACTTAAAATTTTCATCCTTATACTTCTGTTGGTCTAGAACCACTCTGGTACCAAAATCTGTATCAGTCAAGCTTCTCTAGAGCAACAGGACTGATAGAAATACAGACAGACAGACAGACAGACAGACAGACAGACAGACAGACAGAGACAGAAGGAGGGAGGGAGAGAGAGGGAGGAAGGGAAGGAGGGATGGGGAGATGGGGAGAGAGGGAGGGAGGGAGAGGGGGAGAGAGAGAGACAGAGAGAGAGACAGAGAGAGAGACAGAGAGAGAGAGAGAGCTCCCTTCTTCCATGTCCTTCATATAAGCTGCCAGCAGAAGGTGTGACCCAGACTGAAGGTAGATTGTGCCATCTCAGAGATCTGCAAAAAAAAGTGGGTTTTCCCACTTCAAATAATTTAATTAAGAAAAATCCTTCACAAGTGTGCCCTGACATTTGTGTTTTAGTTAGTTCCAGATGTAGTCAAGTTGGAAACCAAGAATAGCCCTTGTAGTAGCTGTACTCGTTTTAAAAAGAATTGTCCCCATAGGCTCATTCACATACTTGAATACCTGGAACTGTTTGGGAAGGGCTAGGGGGTGCATGCTTGTGGAAGAGGTATATCAGTGGGAGTGTACTTCGAGGTTTCAAAGACCCACACAAGCCACCCCCACTCTGCTTGACACTTGTGGATCAGATGTAAGCTCTCGGCTCTTAGTCCATCTCCATGCCTGCCGGCTGGTTGCCATGTTCCCCACCATGATGGTCATAAACTCATCCTCTGAAACAGCAAGCAAGCCTTCATTAAATGCTTCCTTTTAGAAGTTGCCTTGTCCACGGTGTCTCTTCGCTTCAATAGAAAAGTAACCAAGACAGTAGCCATCTATCGTCCCCTCTGTTTCTGACCTAATGTCCTTTTGACTATCAGATAAAAACCTTTAGAATGAATTACTAGCAGACCACTGGCTTCCACCAGCCCAAAGCTAATCCTGTCGGCTGATAGCATCTGGAAGCAACAGTGTTTTCCTGCTTGGCTGTAACGAGCCTTCCTGATATATTTGATAAAAGTCTTGACTTATTACTTTCTTTTGTCTTATAATGATAGAAATTTTATGAAACTCTTCCATCATGAAATGTGTTTTTCAGGGTAACCTGAATCCATGTTCCTTGACCAAGGCCACTTGTATTTGGCTCAGAACAAACTGTCCCTTATTCTCTTTGAAGTGAGGCTGTGTTTTATATGCGCACTGTCTTGCATTTTATATTTTTGAATGCTGACAAAACTGCTGTGCCTATATTTCTGAGTCCAGAAGGAACTTTTGTGCATATGTACACTATGGCATTTTTAGGCAGGGGATCACTGCGTACACTCTCCTCTCCTCAAACTGATCCTCCTGTCTCAGGTATCAGCCTCCTGAGGGTTCTGATTAGAGGAGTCACCACACCTGGCTCACACAGCTCTTCTGCTTGACACAGGTCACCTCAGTTGGAACAAAAGAAAGGAAATTTTACCTCAAAGACAAGTTTGTTACAAATTGAAGTTTTGAGTCACCCTCGGTGGTACACACCTTTAATCCCAGAAACCAGGAAACAGAGGTAGCCGGATCTCTGAGTTCCAGATCAGCCTGGTCTACATAATGAGTTCCTGAATAGCCAGGGATACATAGTGAGAACCTGTCTCAAACAATCAAATAAACAAAATGAAACTCTCCATTGAAATGTTACACAAGGGGCTGGAAAACGTCTCCATACACACAAGCCTGATGACCTAGAACCACCATGGAGCCAATCAGTGTTCACAGTTATAATCCCCTACAATGAGGTTGGGGCTGAGACAGGAGAACTCCCACCAGCCAGCAGGCCAGATAGCCTGGCCTAGTAACAGTAAACAATGAGACCCTGTCTCACACACAGCCGGAAAGGACTGACACCTGAGGTTGTTCTCACAGCTGCATACACACACACACACACACACACACACACACACACACACACATTTTATATATATATATATATATGCACATGTATCATACACATAGTAAATAAGTAAATACATGTTTAATAAATACTTTTAAGGCTTTCTTCCACCCTGTCAGGGTTGCCAGATTTAGTAAGCAAAAATGCCAGACACCTAGTTTAACTTTTAGTTTCAGAAAAACACCAAGCCACATATTCAGCATAAATATGTCCATATACTGTTTGAGGCATGCATGTGTATACACTTCAAAAATGGAAATACCAATTTCCGTTGAAATATCAATTTAATTGTGCATTCCCTTTCACCTGACAATCTGGCTAATGGAGAGTAACTATGATGACTAATTTCACTATCAGCTTGATTAGATCGGGAAATGCCTCTGGGTTGGCACAGCACACACCTCCATGTCAGTAAAGGCGTTTCCAGGGACAGTTTTATGATGAGGGCTTTGACCTAATGAATGGCGCAACCCATTAATTACTCAGAGGTACTGGAACTGTGGAAATGGATCACAGAGGGTATGCCTTTGGGGACTACACCTTGCCTTGGCCCCTTCCTGTTACTACTCGATGTTGCCTTCTGTCCAGCAGGAGGTGAACAGTCTCCTCCTTCACATACCACTGTCACCATGATGCTCAGGCTCACCTCATACCCAAAGACATGAAGTCAGCCAGACAGCTCTGAACTGTGTGGAAAGTCAACCCTCCGTTCCAAGGTGTCTATATCAGGTATTTCGTCATAACAACACAAATGGTGACTAATACATGAAATAACCTGATATTTGTCTTGTACCCAGGAAGTAAATGTCAGTAGAGAATGCTGGGAAGGCTCTCACAGTTTAACAAAAGTCTGGCTACAATTTTAGGAAGCTGTCTTCCTTACTTTTCTTTTGCCGTGAAAAGATACCATGACCAAGGAAAGTTATAGAAATTATAGAGTTTACACGGGTGCAGGGGAAATGACAAGACGTGTCAACAGTTAAGATCCCTTGGTGCTCTTGAAGAGGAGAGTTAAGTTTCCAACACTTGCATTGGGTAGCTCACAATCACCTGTAAAATCCAGCTCCAAGGATCCAATGACTGCTTCTAATCTCTATTGAAACCCACACACATGTGCACATACCACCCCAGCACACACACACACACACACACACACACACACACACACACACACACACACATTTAAAATAAATAAATCTTCAAAAAAGAGTTTACTTGGAGCTTATGTCTTCAAAGGGGGACCATCATGGCAGCAGGCAGTAAGGCAGCAGCAGGCAGGCATGGTGCTAGAGCAGTAGCTAAGAGCCTACATCTGATCCACAAGCATGAAGCCAACAGGGTGCTAACTGAAACAGTGTAGGCCTTTTGAAGCCTCAAAGCCCACCCCTGCAGCAGGCTTTCTGTAGGCTACCAACCAGCTCTCAAATCATGACACGGAGACTTATTAGTTATGAATGCTCGGCCTTATCTGCTTGTCCCATTAATTCTTGTTTTGTTTTTGTTTTTTTGAGACAGGGTTTCTCTGTGGCTTTAAAGGCTCTCCTGAAACTAGCTCTTGTAGACCAGGCTGGTCTCAAACTCACAGACATCCACCTACCTCTTCTTCCCAAGTGCTGCAATCAAAGGCATGCGCCACCACCACACAGCCCCACTCATTCTTATAACTTAATTTAACCTGTTCTCTTCACCTATGTTTTGCCTCTGGGTTTTTTTTTTACCTTTGTTTCACTGTGTGTCCTGCTTTTCCTTCTTCTTCATGTCTGGCTGCTAGCTGCCTGGCTGACTGGTCTTGGGTGTCTACCAACCTCTCTTTCCACCTCGTTCTCTCTTTTTTTCTCCCCTGGAACCTAGATTTCTCCTACTACTTAATCTCTCTGCCTGCCAGCCCACCTATTCTTCTACTGCATAACTATTTGGCTGTCCAGCTTTTTATTAGACCAATCAGATGCCTTAGGCCAGCAAAGCAACACATCTTTACATAGTTAACCAAATGTAACACACTTTTACATAGTTAAAGTACTATTCTACAACACACCCCCAGTGACACACCTCCTCCAACAAGCCACATCTCCCAATCTTTCTCCAACAGTTCCACCATCTGGGGACCAAGTATTCAAACATATGAGGTTATGGGGGCCATACCATTCAAACCACCACAAGTATATATTCCCTCTGAAGAACAATTTCAAACCCTGGAGGGGCAGTAACACTCCTTGAATTCCCAACACTTTCAAGGCAGAGGCAGGCGGGTCAAGGTCAATCTCGTCTGCATCAAGAGTTCCAGATCAGCCAGAGTTACACAGTAGCTCTCTCTCTCAAAAAAAAATTCAACATGCAAACAGACATACACACACACACAAACATGAATGTGTATATGCACTACACACACACAAGAAAAATTAAAATAGTGTGTACTTCAAAGGTACAGAAAAGGTATTCAACAAGATCATAGAAGAAAACTTTCCTAACCTAAAGAAGGATATGCCTGTGAAAATACAAGAATCTTACAGAACACCAAATAGGCTAGAACAGAAAAAGAAGTCCCCTCGCCACATAATAATCAAAACATCAAATCTACAGAATAAAGAGAAAATATTAAGAGCAGCTAAAGAAAAAGGCCAAGTAACATATAAAGGCAGACCTATACGAATTACACCCGACTTCTCAATTGAAACTATGAAAGCCAGAAGATCCTGGACAGATGTCCTACAAACACTAAGAGAACAAGGATGCCAGCCCAGACTACTGTATCCAGCAAAATTTTCAATTACTGTAGATGGAGAAAACAAAATATTCCATGATGAAGCCAGATTTAAACAATACATATCCACCAATCCAGCCCTACAGAAAATACTGGAAGGAAAACTTCAACCCAACGAAGATAACTACATTCACAAAGACATAGGCAACAGATAATCCCATTTTACCAAACACCAAAAGAAAAAGGGAGGAAAACCTACACACAATACCACCACCAATAATCAAAAACAAACAAGAATCAAGAATCAATTGCCATTAATATCCCTCAATGTCAATGGTCTCAACATGCCTATAAAAAGACACAGACTAACAAAATGGATATGAAGACAGAACCCATCCTTCTGCTGCATCAAGAAACACATCTCAACATGAAAGACAGACGTTACCTCAGAGTAAAGGGTTGGGAAAAGATTTTCCAATCAAACGGACCCAAGAAACAAGCTGGTGTAACAATCCTAGTATCTAACAAATTAGACTTGAAATTAAAATAAATCAAAAGAGATGAAGAAGGACATTTCATATTCATCACAGGAAAAGTCCATCAAGATGAAGTCTCAATTCTGAACATCTATGCCCCAAATACAAAGGCACCCACATTCATGAAAGAAACATTACTAAAACTCAAATCTCACATAAAATCTCACACACTAGTAGTAGGAGACTTCAACACTCTGCTCTCACCACTAGACAGAACCTCCAGACAGAAACTTAACAAAGAAACAAAAGAACTAACAAGTTATGATCCACCTAGGCTTAACAGACATCTATAGAAAATTACATCCAAACACAAAAGAATATAACTTCTTTTAAGCACCACATGGAACCTTCTCTAAAATCAGCCACATAATCGGAAACATAGCAGATACAAAAAAATTGTAATAACCCCCTGTTTCTTATCAGACCACCATGCATTAAAATTAGAATTCAACAATAACACAAAGCACAGAAACCCTACAAATGCACAGAAATTGAACAATGCACAATTGTACCATCCATGGGTCAAGAAAGAAATAAAAAAAGAGATTAAAGACTTCCTGGAATTCAATGAGAATGAAGACACAATATAACCAAGCTTATGCAACCAGTGCTGAGAGGAAAGCTCATACCACTAAGTGCCCACATGAAGAAACTGGAGAACAGTCACACTAGAGAATTAATAGCACAACTGAAAGCTCTAGAACAAAAAGAAGCAAACTCACCCAGGAGGAGTAGATGCCAGGAAATAATCAAATTGAGGGCTGAGATCAATAAAGTAGAAACCAGGAAAACATTACAAAGAATCAATGAAGCAAAGAGTTGGTTCTTTGAGAAAATCAACAAGATAGACAAAACTTTATCCAAACTAATCAAAAAGCAGAGAGAAAGCACACTATTTTACAAAGTCAGAAATGAAAAGTGGCACATAACAACGGACACTGAGGAAATCCAGAGAATCATCAGGACATACTTTGTAAATCTGGACTCCACAAAATTCGAAAATTTAAAGGAAATGGACAATTTTCTGGATAGGTATCACTTGCCAAAACTAAATCAAGAACAGATAAGCAATCTAAACAGATATATAACCCTTAATGAAATACAGTAGTCATCAAAAATCTCCCAACCAAAAAAAGCCCAGGCCCAGATGGCTTCAGTGCAGAATTTTACCAGAAATTCAAAGAGCTAATTCCAATATCCCTCAAAGTGTTCCACACAATAGAAGCAAGAGGTTTGCTGCCAAACTCTTTTTACAAGGCTACAATTACCTTGGTACCCAAGCCACACAAAGACACAACTAAGTAAGAAAACTACAGACCAATTTCCCTCATGAACGTTGATGCAAAAATACTCAATAAAATACTGGCAAATCCAACCCAAGGACACATCAGAAAAATCATGCACCATGATCAAGTAGGCTTTATCCCAAGGATACAGGGATGGTTCAACATACGAAAATCCATCAATGTAATCCACCATATAAACAAGTAGAGAAACAAAAATTACATGATCATCTCACTAGATGCTGAAAAAGCCTTTGACAAAATCCAACACCCCTTCATGATAAAGGTCTTGGAGAGATCAGGGATAACAGGAACATACCTAAACATAATAAAAGCTATATACAGCAAACCAACAGCCAACATCAAACTAAATGGAGAGAAACTCAAAGCAATTCCTCTAAAATCAGGAACAAGACAAGGCTGTCCACTCTCTCCATACCTCTTCAATATTGTACTTGAAGTTCTAGCCAAGGGGATACAAATTGAAAAGGAAGAGGTAAAACTTTCACTATTTGCAGATGATATAATAGTTTATATAACTGACCCCAAAAAACTCTACCAGGGAACTCCTACAGCTGATAAACACCTTCAGCAAAGTGGCAGTATACAAGATCAACTCAAGAAAGTCAGTAGCCCTATTATATACAGATGATAAAAGGGCTGAGAGAAACATCACCCTTTACAATTGCCACAAACAACATAAAATACCTTCGGTTAACCCTAACCAAACAAGTGAAAGACCTGTATAGCAAGAACTTTGAATCTTTAAAGAAATAAATTAAAGAAGACACCAGAAAATGGGAGAGATCACCCATGCTCTTGGATAGGTAGGATCAACATAGTAAAAATGGCAATCTTGCCAAAAGCAATCTACAGATTCAATGCAATCCCCATTAAAATCCCAGCACAATTCTTCCCAGACCTTGAAAGAACAATTCTCAACTTTATATGGAAAAACAAAAAACTCAGGATAGCCAAAACAACCCTGTTCAACAAGGCAATGTCCAGAGGCATTACTATCCCTGACTTCAAGCTCTCTTATAGAGCTAGAATCCTGAAAACAGCTTAGTATTGGCACAAAAATAGACAGGTGGACCAATGGAATGGAATCGAAAACCCTGATATTAACCCACACATGTATGAACACTTGGTTTTTGATGAAGAAGCCAAAATTATACAATAGAAAAAAGAAAGCATCTTCAACAAATGGTGCTAGCAAAACTGGATGCTGGCATGTAGAAGACTGCAGATAGATCCATGTCTATCACCATGCACAAAACTTAAGTCCAAATGGATTAAAGACCTCAACATAAATCCAGTTACACTGAACCTCTTAGAAGAGAAAGTGGGGGGGGGACACCCTTGAACGAATCGGTACAGGAGACTGCTTCCTGAACGTAACACTAGTAGCACAGACATTGAGATCAACAATTGATAAATGGGACCTGCTGAAACTGAGAAGCTTCTGCAAGGCAAAGGACACAGTCAGCAAGACAAAAAGGCAGCCCACAGAATGGGCAAAGATATTCACTAACCCCACATCTGACAGAGGGCTGATCTCCAAAATCTACAAAGAACTCAGGAAGCAAGTCTCCAAAGCACCAAAGGATCCCATTAAAAAGTGGTCTACAGAACTAAATAGAAGAGTCTAAAATGGCT
This sequence comes from Mesocricetus auratus, assembly GCF_017639785.1. NCBI lineage: Eukaryota > Metazoa > Chordata > Mammalia > Rodentia > Cricetidae > Mesocricetus > Mesocricetus auratus. The sequence goes on from NW_024429266.1 coordinate 52,608,693, forward strand.
GAGATACACTTGAGAAAGTGCTCAACATCCCTAGCAATCAGGGAAATGCAAATCAAAACAACTCTGAGATACCATCTTACTCCTGTTAGAATGGCTAAAATCAACAACTCCAATGACAGTTAATGCTGGAGAGAATATGGAGAAAGGAGAACACTCCTCCACTGTAGGTAGGAGTGCCAACTTGTACAACCAGTATGGAAATCAGTATGTAGATTCCTCAGGAAAATGGAAATCAGTTCATCACAAGACCCAGCAATTTCACTCTTAGGCATATACCCAAAAGATGCCGATTCATACAACAATGTTCCACTATGTTCATAGCAGCATTATTTGTAATAGCCAGAACCTGGAAGCAACCTAGATGCCCCTCAACTGAAGAGTAGATCGAGAAAATGTGGTACATTTACACAATGGAGTACTATTCAGCAGAAAAAAGCAATTGAATCTTGAAATTTGCAGGCAAATGGATGGTACTAGAAGAAACCATCCTGAGTGAGGTAACCCAGTCACAAAAAGACAAGGATGGTATGTGCTCACTCGTATATGGATTTTAGACATGAATCAGGGGAGTGCCAGCCTACAATCCCACTGCCAGAGAGTCTGGGAAACAGGAAGGACCCTAAGAGAGATATGCATGGTACCCCAGAGAAGGAGAATGAGGCAAGATCTCCTGAGCAGATTGGGAGCATGGGGGGAGCCAGGAAAAAGAGAGGGGGAGAAGACGAGGAGAGAGGAGGACATGGGGGAGCAGGAAGGTGATTCAGGAGAAGAATAGAGGAGAGCAGGATGAAAGATACCATAAGAGGGAGTCATTCTAGGTTTGAGGGGAGATCAGGCACTAGTGAGGTTTCCAGAGATCTACAAGGATGACAGCAACTGGAAAACTAAGCAATAGTACAGAGACTACCTTAAATGCCCGTCCCTGATATTGAGTTTGATGACTACCTTATATGCCATCCTAGAGCCTTCATACTATGGCTGATGGAAGCAGCGGCAGACACCCACAGCTAAACACTGAACTGAACTCCTGGAACCCAGTGACAGAAAGGGAGGAGTGATGAGCAAAGGGGTCAAGATTGGGCTGGTGAAACCCAGAGAAACAGCTGACCTGAACAAGGGGGAGATCTTAGACCCCAAACTAGTGGCTGAGGGGCCAGCATGGGACTGATCCAGACCCCCTGAATATGGGTTTCAGTGAGGAGACCTAGGCAATCTATGGGGCTTTGGGTAGTAGATCAGTATATATCACTGGCACACAAGTGGACTTTGGACACGCATCCCACAATGAGGGATGCTCTCTAAATCTGGACACTTGGGAGAGGGCCTAGGTCCCCCCAGAACAAAATAACAGACTCTAGATATCCCCCATAGAGGGCCTTACCCTCCCAGGGGAAAGGAATGGGGATTGGTTGGGGGTTGGTGCGGAGAAGCAGGCATGGTGGAGAGGGAGAGGGAGCTGGGACTGACATGGGAAGCAAGCTTGTTTCTAATTTAAATATATAATTAAAGAGTGTTTCAAAAAATAGTGTGTACTAAAGTGTCATTTTTGCATCTTATTAATTTTTTGCTTCATGTTTACAAAGGCATTGTAAGTCATGAAAATCATAATTTTACAACAGGAAGGCAGAATGATTCTTGTCAGGGTCTGAGACAGACAACAGAGGAACACGCTCACTGCAAGGCTCTGGCAGCACGGGAAGTGATGGACTTCAGTGACCATAAACACGGAGGAAAGACATTAAAGCAAACGAGGAAGAAATGCTGCCCTCTCTAGACATTGTCTTAATCAGCAGGACTGAGACTGACTCCACTTTATTTCATCCTGTAAATATGGTCTATGGAGACCTTGCCCTGCTCTTCCCAGAGGGTACAACAGTTCCATCAGGCAAGCTTCAGGGATTGTTGAAGCCGAGGAATGTGTAGACAGTGGTGCCGATCTGAGTCCATGCCTGCAATCCCAGTACTTCAAAAGCATAGCAGAAAGGTTGCCATGAGTTCAAGGCCAGCCTGGCCTGTGTGGCAAGTATCCTAATCTCAAAAAAAAAAAAATGAGTGAGACAGACAGACAGACAGACAGACAGACCAGACCAGACCAGACCAGACCAGACCAGACAGAGATTCATACTATTGTATGTCAGGAAAGATGGTTAGAGAGGCTGTGAAGAAATTGAAGAACTGCTCAGGGCAGAGTGTTGAGGAACATTTTACTCTATCCTTAAAGTATCTCTGATGGTCATCTCCATCAATCCCTTCCTCACTGCTGTTGCCAGGAAACCATTGCAGAGATTGGACACAGCACCATTGATGGGAAGTAACTGAGGGGGAATATAGTGGATAATTCTGAATAAGCCCAAGGTGGATGGCAGTGTCTAGGAGGGTCTTTCTTACATCCAGATGAAAAGCTGCAGTCGCTAAAACTGTTAGCCTCAAATCTCAGCAGAACTAAATGGGAGAGGAAAACTGAGGTCATATTCACCTCATCCCTCCAGTGTCTAGGAAAAGATAGGCGCAGCGATGCTCCCCAGCCCATCCTTGGGAAAGCACAGCTGCCTCCAGTGTGTAAACATGGCCATCCTCTCCCCTTTGACTTATAGGATGAGTGCTGTCATAAATGATACAAGCAGAGGATTACAGCTGAAGGTCACAGTCTGCCTTCCCAACTATCATAGGGGTCATTGCGTTCTCCCCAGAAGTTACTTGATAGACAGACGATTCCATAATTGCTCGCATCTGTTTAGAACATGGAGCTACCAAAGGGCAGGTCGTTCGTTAAAGATAAAACCAGGCTGGGGAAAACACAATATTTAGAATAAGGGTATCATCTCCACGTAACAATGGGAAACAACAGGGCCTTGTTACGTCCTAGCACTTGGAACTCTGAAAGTTGTGCCTATTTCTGGTAAACTTCTGTGTTAGTCAGGGTTCTCTAGAGTCACAGATCTTACGGAATGAATACAGATTGACAACCGAGAAAAACATCACAACCTCATTATTTAACTAAACGTAAAAAGGAAAATCTCATCTTTCCTTTCGTCGGTGGGCTCTGCTGTTTAACAATTCAAAGTTCCAGTTTCTAGAAACAATGATGACCAAACCAAAAGAATATTCATGGCACTTGCCATGAACTTGGCTGGATCCTATGATGGCTAAAAGACACAAGCTGGGTCAAACCCTTGTGCATGTGGGGCTTACATTCCAGCAGAGAGCTGCCGGGAGGAACAGAAGTGCTTATAGCAGGAGTGAAACAACAGTAAGTGCCCACAGGAAAGGCAGTGCATCACAAGAGTACAAAAAGGAACAGGCATGGGCAGTGAGAAGCCTCCGTGAATTAAAGGCACTTGTCTGCAAGCCTGGCAACTTGAGCTTGATCCCTGAAACTCCACACAGTAGGAGCAAACCACCTCCTATGGGTATTCTCTGACCTCCATGAGTGCGTACATGCCCACACACACACACACTAAATCCATTAAGAGTAAAACTTTAAGAAGGAGGCAGGCATAGTGAGGAGAAGAACAGCCCCTGGGGAGAAACTTAAGTCTTACATACGTAGGATTCCACTTGACAGGAAAGGACACAGGCAAAAACACCTTGGCCTAAGGACTGCCATTTTGAGTTCAGACTCCATTTTACTTGGAGGGTGAAACCAAGTTCAGGTTTCAAAGCCCTTGGAGAGCTGGGAATCTTCCAGTGGCTAAGCCACCTCCTCCTTACATCTTTAGTTACTCCTTTATGCATCTGTAGTTCTTTAGAAACATTATGGCTTTTCCCAACCACAAAAGGAACAGATGAATCTGATGGGTTGGACTGAACAGCTGACGATGGAATATTCAAGGAAGCCCCTAATCTCTAAACCCTGGTTGGTGAAAACTTGGCAACAAATGTGATTGTGTGTGTGTGTGTGTGTATGTGTGTGTGTGTCTGTGTGTGTGTGTGTGTGTGTCTGTGTGTGTGTGTCTGTGTGCTTATAAACCCCACTCCTGCCCCTGCTATGGTCTGTCAGGAGAAACAAGGCTACCAAGTCCTTGTCCTGTAGCCCTGATTAATCAGTGACCTGCTTATATGGTAAATTATTAAGATCTTTGGAACTCATAAGTGTTGTCTCTCTCCTTCCCCGTAGCACATAACAGGTTAGTGTAACAGGTAGACTTAGGGAAAAGAAGCCCAGATCCTCAATGTGTATTATTTCAAAGCCAGCCAGACCTTTCTCAATCACACACATAATAATCAGCAGAGCTTAGTCATAGAACAATTATATGTAGAGTAGTTGAGGGGGAATGTAATGAGTAAGTCTGAGTAAAAAGAAATCTGCAAATAGACAGTGGTGGTGACGCATGCCTTTGATCCCAGCACTCGGGAGGCAGAGGCAGAAGGATCTCTGTGAGTTCAAGGCCAGCCTGATCTTCAAAGAGAGTTCCAGGACAGTCTCCAAACCTACAGAGAAACCCTGTCTCGGAAAAAAAAGTAAAAGAATAAACCAACTGCAAAAACGGGTAGTCCCACCATTTTGGTAGACTTGGGGCTTCTTTTGATTTTCCTTTATTTTTCCTCCCCTAGTTTTGGCTTCCAGTATTCCTTCCCCTTGTTCTTATCATAGTACCCAATATTTCCTTTAAGGGACCTCTCTTCTCTGACGGCCATGCCCTGGTGGAGCTCTAAAGATGGAACAAGCATACAGAAGTTGAGTGTGGGAACCAGCACCTGTAATCACAACGCGTGCAAGCTACTGCAAAGGAATATCAAGTCTGAAGCCAGCCTGGGCTGCCATAGCAAGACTATGCCAAGAGAGAGAAAGGAGGAAAGAGAAAGAGAGAGACAGAAAGGGGTTTGTTTTCCATAGAGTGGTATGATTGGAAGCTGTTTAGTGATTGTTTAGTGATTTAGTGATTGTTTAGTGATTGGAAGCTGTTTAGATGAGTTGGTGAGCAACAGAAGGTAAGGAATGCATGAGTTCCCTCAACTATTTAAAAACAGTTTAAAATTATGGGGGAGAGCCAGCTGGTGGTGGCTCATGCCTTTAATCCCAGCACTCAGGAGGCAGAGGCAGGTGGATCTCTGTGAGTTCAAGGCCAGCCTGGTCTACAGAGTGAGTTCCAGGACAGCCTCCAAAACAGTAGAGAAACCCTGTCTCAAAAAAAAATTTTAAAAAAGGGGGGGAGAGATGACAGATTTGACAGGGACTTGGAGAACTGAAGGATATAATGAGGGTTAGCTTCGTTTTTGTTTTTGTTTTTAGTTTGATTCATGTAAATTTCTTTTAATTTATTTGTTTAATTTAGAAACAATCTTATTTTACATATGGTCAGCTTGGTTTTTAATGGAGTGTCCCTGGAGATTATTTGAACCCCATAGGAAGAACCTGAGAGCAAAGGTTACTCTGCTTAAGACAGCAGGAATCATTAAAGGTCTGAAGATTCTTGGAAGGTGAGTGGCAATTCCACCCAGAGCCTGGGCTGCCAAGTCCTTCAGACAGAAGGGAGGATCGATGATAGCTGACTAAAAAGAGCATGTTGGTATCAAAGAAAAGAGGTAATTCACAGACAGCGGCTTCTGCTTTGGAGGAAGTGTGAGTGACAGGGGATTAAGTGACACAATATTGAGAGGGAAGAGGAAGAAGCAAACAATGGAAAAGAGGGAATTTGCTACAAATGCCTCCATGGTAAAGTGTTAAGTGCAATTGCTTACTTGTGCAGTCGTTTTTCATACCAATCAAAGCAGATGAACTGAAAGAGGCAAACATACTAGGGAATACTTTAAAATGTCTTTCTTGTTATTAAAAGTGGTTTAAATAAGTTGAAAGCAAAATAATATGTTCAACCATCCAACTTTAGACAACTTTCAGAGATCTGGGTAAATGCAAGCTTAAATCACAAAATTAAGGCTAGAGATAGGGCTCAGAGGTAGTTAAAAGCGCACATGGCTCTTGCAGAGGACTTGAGCTTGATTCCCAGCTCTGAAATGTCTGATGCCCTCTTCTGGCCTCCACAGGCATCTGCACTCATGTGCACAAACCTACACATACACATGGAATATACCAGAAAAACACAGGAATAAAAAAAAATAAATATTTTTTAAAAGACCTTAAGTCCCAAAACTGAAAATGAATTTTGGAACTAGAAAAGAATTTTGAAACCAATAACTAAAGTTTGTGTGCCCATCGGTTAATATTCCCATCAACTGAGAAGTATTCATTTTATGAATTATATACTACAGGCAACTACTCCAAACATCCAAATTTAATCACTATAAGGCTAAACATATTGTCTAAGTAAATACACAAGTGAATGCTTTGTCTTTGAGGCTTGGCTATAAAACCCTTATTCCACCACAAATGTTTTAAAGGCATCATAAACAACAATTGCCTGACATAAATCAAGATATATACCTGCAAAGCAATATCACTGGTGTCTGTTATCTCCTGTGATTGATCGTCTACTTACCTCAACTCATCTGAATGCCAATCAGAGTGTGTACTGAAAGCAGATTTGATCTAAAATAGGGGTGGGGGACTTTAAAAACCAATGCATTAGTGGTTGAAGATTTTTAGTTCCTCATTTAAACATACCCAAGATCTAGATTATAATAGCCAAAGTAACACAGAAGACGGCCAAGACAGTTGCTTTCATGTTTTGTTTGTTTTGTGAGACAGTGTCTCTTAGAACCCAGGTTGGCCTTGAACTCACAAGATAACCAAAAATGATCTTGAGTTATTGATTCTCCTGCTACCACCTGCCAAATGCTGGAATCACTAGTGTGTTCTACACCCTGCTGATTCTTAGAGGTCTCTAGAGTGTAACTTCAAAGGCATTGTTGACAACATTCAGAGGTCAACTAGATGACCTAGAAAGGATTCTGAGCTCAAGTTTATCTTGTCTCATTATTATTTTTTTCAAACCAATCATTTTATCACTACTTTGAAAACAATGTTGCCTGGCAGTGGTGGCACAGGCCTTTATTTAATCCCAGCATTCCAGAGGCAGAAGCAGGGGGATCTCTGTGAGTTCAAGGCCAGCCTAACCTACAGAGCTAGTTTCAGGTCAGCTCCAAAGCTACACAGAGAAGCCCTGTCCTGAAAAACCAAAAGAAAGAGAGGGGAGGGGGCATGGAATATATAAGACTATACTACTAAAAGTAAAGTGGACATTTAAGGGGAAAACCACTATATTGGAGTAGCTTCTTTCTGTTCCCCTAAACCAGAGTCTTTTGTATGAAGCATCTGGTCCTTCTTCATCCCTCAGTGAGTCCTGCACTGGGCTATCATACTGTTTTTGCATGCTTTTTAACTACCCTGTGATTCTCTGAATTTCTGATATTCTGTCACTTTCTCTTGCTGGATTACAGGCCATTCTATCTTCCTGACTCTTCAGATTCACCACAACCCATGGCAACGACTTGTCATCCTCCATCTTTACCGAAAGAACTGAAGCAGTTCCTTAATGTCCTTTTCTCCATCCCTGCATTCTCAGACAATGCCCCAACTCAAGTGCTCCCTCCCACCCTCCATCCCCACCCTCTACCCACCCTCTCATCGTCATCTAAAGGGGAGAGCGAGTCAGTCCTTTTAGTCACTAGTTGCTAGTTTCATGTTATTCTAAATTATCCATAAAATCCTCTCCTCCGAAATCCAAGCTGCCTTGGAAGACCAGCCTCTCCTTTTCCATCGATTCTGACTACCTGTTGATAGCGGTGTCTAGTTTGTGTTTTTTTCGTTTCTCACATCGTTACAGAAAACTCTCACAGCTCTATGGAAACAGTTCAAAATAGTGGTGATCCTGTTGAGTTTGGACCCCTTCTGTGTGCCGAGGACCACGCTGATGCTTCTACCCATGAGCTCTTCTGATCACCCCACCAATCCCATAAGACATGTGCCACCTTCAACCACGAGTTACCAGTGAGAAAGTGGACAGGGCAATCCAGGCTGCCCAATCCCGAAGGCACACTTCACACCATCGTTTTCGCTGTCTCTACGTTAACCTCCCAGAATGAGCCCCTCCTGCCGTAACAGCTTCCCCAGCCACATCCAACAACCTGGGGACACTGAGAGTTGCTCACATTTGAAATCCTGACCTTTAAAACCCCATTACACCTGCAACCGTTCACCTGGTCCTATACCTAGCTCTCCCTCCACATGAATTCCTCTCTGGCGGGGTGGGGGATGGGAGGTGGAGGGCTGAGGGGTTCCTCTGGTCCTTTTGTCTGTTACACTAATGCGCCCTTCTCTCTTTCTAGACCCCTTAGCAACTGTGTAACCAGGATGTGAAACAAGGAGCCCCGGCCACATCCCCCATCATCACCTGCTCCCTCAGAGTCCCCATCGTAAACCACTGGAACCCTTTGCCTGTCCATTCCTATCCTGCCCAGACTTCAGAGCACCTTTGCCGTCAGCATTGTCCCATTGGGATGCTGTCCCCGCTGTCACAGTGCTTCAGGCTGGGATCTCTGTCTCCACTTGCTTCCCCTGTTTCCCTCTCTCCTCCTAAAATGCTTATTTGACTCTTCACCCAGGCCTTCAAGGCTGTGTCCTTTCACTAGCTTCTCAGAATTTTAAATCAATCCCATTATAAGCTATGTTAAGAGCATAAAAATGTTCAAAGTAAAACATGAAAATGAAAACAAATCGTGCATCACACAATTTGACAGATTCTCTTTTTAGAAAATGAATGAAAAACATGGAATCCCCTTGGGTGAAATTCAGAAACCCCATTCTCAAGTTTCTTCCCAGGGATAAGCATGGTGTTGATTCTAGTGTTCATAATGCTAATGCATATTTTATAATGCATATGCAATTTTCATGCATATTACATGTGATATAAAATAATATACTCATACACTGATTTTTCAGGGTTAAAAACCTAATGCTGTAAGTTGTACATATCATTAAATAACTTATTGTTTTGGGTCAAATTTCCAGCATTGTTTTAAGATTTATTTATTTTTATGTTATGTGCCTGAGTCTTTTGCCAGCATATATAATACACTACATGTGTGCCTTGTGTCCGTGGAGGCTGGAAGAGGCCACAGGATTCCCTGGAAATGGAGTTACAGGTGATTTTGATATCCCTGTGGGTGCTGGGAACCAAAGCTGGGTCCTCTGTAAGAGCAGCAAGTGCTCTTAACCACTGCACCATCTCTCCAGCTGCTTCTGGCTTTGCTTTTGAGAGATCTAAAACAATTGCTTCATTTCCCTTCTGATGGGCATTTAAGCTATTCCAGTTATTTTGTGGCTGTAGAAATGCTGTAGTGAAAATTCTGCTTTCTCTCTGTGTGCATAGAAGAGAATTGCTCTTCACTGAGCTCAGGACAGTCTTACACTCTAGGTTGAGAGTGTGTGTGTGGGAGGGGGGTTGTTTGTTTGGTTTTTTGTCTGTTTGATTTTTATTTGTTTATCTTGTTTTTAAGACAGGGTTTCTCTATGTAGTTCTGACTGTCCTAGAATTCACTCTGTAGACCAGGCTGGCCTCAAACTCAGAGATTCTCCTGCCTCTGCCTCCCGAGTGCTGAGATTAAAAGTGTGAGCCACCACCATCCAATTTACACTCTAGCTTTTAAATGAGCATGCTAAACAATGTTTCCTTATGACATTTGCATATAGGTGTGTCACCTACTCTCCATTACCCTCTCTTGTTCTCCCTCCCTACCCCCACTGGTCCCTTCCTTTTCCAAATAGTATAATATTACTATTTTTTCTTTTCTTTCTTTCTTCTTTTTTTTATTTTGTTTTTCGAGACAGGGTTTCTCTGTATTGTTTTGGAGGCTGTCCTGGAACTCACTCTGTAGACCAGGCTGGCCTTGAACTCACAGAGATCCACCTGCCTCTGCCTCCTGAGTGCTGGGATTAAAGGCATGCACCACCAACGCTGGGTTACATATGTTTTTCAAATCTATATCCAGCATAAGGAGGAAACATGATATTTGTTTTTCTGAGTCTAAGCCATTTCTCTTAACATGATAATCTCTAGTTCTACCCATTTTCCTGCAAATAACATAATTTTGTTCCTTTTATGAAAGAGCAAAACTGTCTATTCCAAGTTTTCTTTGTTCATTCCTCTGTTGATATACATATAAGTTGATTCTACAACTTGGCTATTTTGAATCATGCCACGGAATGCATATATGTGTAATTTCTCTGTGGTATGCTGCCTTAGGTTCCTTCAAATATACAACCAAGAGTGGTATGATGATTGCTTTTTAAAGGAAAATCCATACTGGTTTCTACAGTGGCTGTACTAGTTTTCATTCCCATCAGAAATGTGTGAGTATCCCCACCTACCTGTCCTCATCAGATTGTATTTTCTTGATAATTTCCATCTGACTTGAGTGAGATGGAACATCGATGTACTTGTAATTGCGTTTCCCCAAAAAATGTTGAACATTTTTCCATGTATTTACTGGCCATTTACAGGTCTTTCAAGAACTATTACTTAAACTCATTATTCCACTTGCTGATTAGATGTCTTGTGTTTGTTTTATATTTGGTGTTTGGTTTCTTGAGTTCTTTATATATTGTACATATTAGTTCCCTGTCAGATGTAGAGATAGTGATGATTTTTTCCAATCTGAAGGCAATCTTTTCACTCTTTTGTTTCCTTTGTTATGAAGAAGTTTCTTTAATTTATTCAATACCATTTTCAATTCTTTTGTTTGGTTTGGTTTTGTTTTGTTTTTTGTTTTTCAAGATAGGGTTTCTCTGTATGACAGCCCTAGCCCTTGTCCTGATACTAGCTTTGTAGACCAGTTTAAACAACAGATGGGCCATGGGAGAAGAAAAGAGTTTGTGAACAGGACAATGCTTTAGAAAAAATAATCCAGAATACAGCTCAAACGCACAGAGATACACACACGCAGGCAAGGGGCTACTGATATACACACCACCATGGGTGAATGTCCAAAGCCAAACATCAACAGCGCCTCCCATGTGATTCTGACGTGACGTTCTAGAATGCATGAAACCACAGACAGAGATCAGATTCGTTCTTGACAGGAGCCGGGGCAGGAGACAGGGACTGACTGTACTAGGACATGAAGTGATTTGAGTGTTCTGTGTTGATCACACAACTGCACATGTTCATCAAACTCCTGAACTTTATTTCTCTTTAAAAAAAAAAAGTGATAGTTAACTAGGCATGGTTGCACGCACTTTTACTCACAGCACTTGGGAGGCAGAGACAGGTCAATCTCTGTAAATTCAAGGCCAGCCTGGATACACAGTAAGATTAATTAATTAGTCTAGAAACAAGTAAATAAATTTGAGAAAGCCAGGAAAAGTGATTCATTCCTATAAACTTAGTACTTAGGAAGCTGAGGCAAGAGGTTTGCCATGGGTTCAGGGCAAGATTCCATCTCAAAAGAGCAAAACAAGGGTCTGAAGAGATGGCTCCTCAGTTAAGAGCAATCTGAAGACATGGCTCCTCGGTTAAGAGCAATCTGAAGACATGGCTCCTCAGTTAAGAGCAATCGCTGCTCTTTCAGAGGATCCAAGTTTGCTTCCTAACACCCGTATTGGGTAGTTCACAACTGCCTGTAACTCCAGCTCCAGAGCATCCAGTACCCTCTTCCAGCTTCCATGGGCACCAGGAACACATGTCCACATATCCAGACACACACACTGTGCTGGCTAGTTTTATGTCAACTTGACACAAGCTAGGTCATCAGAGAGGAAGGAGCCTCAACTGAGAAAATGCCTCCATAAGATCTGGCTATAGTCATACATGGTGGCACACGCCTTTAGGACTGACTAGAAGGGGTGAAGACCACCCCACAGACATAGAGCCCAGATGGAGTAAAAGAGCAGAAAGGGGGCCCATACAGAACACTCTGCACCCTGGCAGAAGTTGGTCTGCTCTATGCTACTAAGCTCTGTCTGCCCTGATGGGCTGAACCCTCCTCAGGAACCAGAATCAATCCTTCCTTCTTTTAGGTTGTCTTGTCAGGTATTTATTTCATCATAGAATGCAAACAATAACCTATATGACACTCTTAAAGCCTCGCCAAGTCCCTGGCCCGTAGTAAATAATTCTGCTGACTCATTGATAAAAACTGATACTTTGGCAACTTAAAAAACATATGATCTCTTGTGCATCTTTTAGAACTATCATCTAGGCTCATGCATCTTCCATTGAGGACCAACATCATTTCACCTAGAACTATCAGGAAAAGTGTGTTTATTCTTTCCCTGTCTACAAACCCACATAACAGGCACTCAGTAATGTAGATGTCACTCTGAGACAGAGCCCCACACGAATGCCACCTCCAGCCTTAGTCTATTTTTCTTTTTCTTTTTTTTAGAAAGCACAGGGATGAGTGTACATTATCATCTCTTAGAGCAAATGGCACTCAGCTTGACCAAGTTTAATGTCCATATAAAAATCAGAAATGCTACAAATTGAGGCATATAGAAGCATCTCTCATCTCCCCGTCAGGCTCTGTCTGCCATCTGAATCCTCCAGCCCCACTGCCAAGCTGCATCTGACCACTTTCTATCTAGAAAGCGCATTCTCGGTGAAATACTTGAATCAGAACTAATTACAGCAGTAACTGAAATGGTCCCGGGGACGCGTGGCCCGCACAACAAGGGTACTTTTACTGGCTCACTTAGCTGTGCTGTGCCGGGTCTGTTAATGTGCTCTGCCAGGCTTCGCTGCAAACATACTTCAGCAAATGTAAGTCTGCAGTTAAAGTAATAGAGGGCCAAAGGAGCCTGGAGAAATAAAGAGTCAAATTCATCTCCTTGGAAATATGTTTGAAAACAATCTCTCTAATGGGGATAAGGAATTGAAGAGGTTCGTTTCAGGGCAGATGGCAAAGCTGAGCTCGGGTCAGTTTTGTAGTTTGTCCTCACTCATTGGCTTTCTGGTGCCTCCGCCTGACTTGACTGTTCAAAAGGAACCAGAGGCCGCTCAGAGCAAAATGGCGTGCTGCGGGCTGTGACATTCAAGGTTCCTGGCACACAGCACCCGACGGAGGGGGATGATGGACAAGGCTTGGCTTCTTTTTAACCCCATGATAAGCACAGGGTTCTTGCTCTCTGGGGAGAAAATAAAATGTGAGAGAAAAAAATGATTTCAATAAGGTGTTGTCAAAGCCTAAATGTTATCAGCTTCTACCCATTGCATTATAGAAGAAAATAGAAGAATAAGCATGCAGACAGTGTCTGAAGGCAGGCATGCAGTATGGTAGTCAGTACTACTCTGGGCCACAAATCAGAATGGAACTGAGATTATCTATAGATACATACATACATAGATAGATAGATAGATAGATAGATAGATAGATAGATAGATTAGATAGATAGTGACAAACTCACACCTTTAATCCCAGCAACTCGGGAGGCAGAGACAGGAGGACCTCTGAGTTCAAGGCCAGCCAAGTCTACAGAGTGAGTTCTAGCACAGCCTAGGCTACACAGAGAAACCCTGTCTTATAGTACTAAAAAAAGACCCAAAGACTGATATTGGGATTCAAACTTTAAGCTGAATATTCAGAAATGCAAAGTAGCTGGCCACTAGCTTCTTACCTCTACGACTCAAGCTGGGTAGACTGATCCTGTCTCCAAGAGCTCTCACCAAGATTCAGACAGTAAACTCTTATCACCGTGGCTGGAGACTGAATGCCTCTCTGAGACCTTGCTTCTGACTTATATACTTCCCTAATGTTGGGATTAAAAGTGTGAGCTACAATTCTCCTTTAGACTGATTCACTCTTGTGTAGAACTGGGTGGCCTTGGACTCACAGAAATCCATCTATCTCTTAATTCTGAGTCCTAGGATTAAAGGTGTGTACCACCACTTCCTAGCTGGGATTAAAGGTGTGTGCATGGCTTCTATGGTTTATGACTGGCTTTGCTTTCTGAATCCTCAGGCAAGCTTTAAGAAATCATAAATAATATATCACTACACTGTCTTGAAAAAATGGGAAAAGAAAAAGAAAGAAAATCTCATGGCATCTAGGGGATCAGAGCCAGCTCCAAGGACCTTGGTTGAGTCACTTTCTATGTGACTTGTTCATGTTCTATTGTGTTCCCTGAGCTTTGAAAGGAGCTAAAAATAAGCTTCTCAATATTATAAATTAAGAAAGAGGAAGGGGGATCTCTGTGAGTTCGAGGCCATCCTGGTCTACAAAGCGAGTTCCACGACAGCCTCCAAAACAACACAGAGAAACCCTGTCTCAAAAAGCCAAAAAGAATAAAGAAAGAGGGCTGGAGAGGTGGCTGGGCAGTTAAGAGCAATTACTGCTCTTGCAGAGGACCTGAGTGTAGTTCCTGGTAACTGCTGGGCAGTTCACACCTATAGGAACCAGGCATGCACATATATTCGTGCAGGCAAAACACCCCTACACTTAACTCTAAAAAACAAATGTTCCACTGTGGGCAGATACAACATGTGCAGTCTCTGTTCCCTATAGCTACACTTAAACTCTTGATAGAAGCAGGTGTCTTAGTTACATTTGTATCGCTGAGACAAAACATTATGGCCAAGGCAACTTATGAAAGAAAATGTTTATTTGAGGATCATAGTTCCAGAGGGTCAGAGTCCAAGACTATCATGGGGGGTTGAGGGCATGGCAGCAACCAGGCAAGCCGGGCTCTGGAGTAGTAGCTGCGAGTTTCCATCCTGATCCACAAAGCAGAAAGCAAAAGGGGAACACTAGGAGTGGCCAGGGTTTCTCTGTAGCTCCATAGACCAGGCTGGTCTTGAACTGGCCTCACAGAGATCGGCCCACCTCTGCCTCCCAAGTGCTGGGATTAAAGCCGTACACCACCACCTGATTCAACCTGGGTCTTTTAAAACCCCAAAGCCTACCCCCAGTGGCATACCTTCTCCAACAAGGCCACACCTCCTAATCCTTCCCAGACAGGTCCACCACTACTGGTGGCCAAGCAGTCAAGCAGAGCCTGCTGAAACTATTCACATTCAAACCACCACCATTGTGTGCAGCTTTATTCTTTTGTCTTTTTGAGGGGCTGGCCACCCAGCTCCCAAGTATTCTTAGTCATGAGTGCCTGGCCTTTTGCCTCTAGGCTGTTCCTTTTCTCTTCTGTAAATCTTACTCTTACTCTGTGGACTGCTGTGTAGCTAGATGGCTGGCCCCTCATCTCATTGCTCTCTTGTTCTCCTTCCTCATTTCTCCTTCTATTGATACTCCCTGCCTGCCAGCCCTGCCTATCCTTGCTCCTGCCTCACTATTGGCTGTTCAGCTCTTTATTAGGACAATCAGGTAGTTTAGACAGGCAAAGAATCACAGCTTCACAGAGTTAAGCAAATGCAGCATAAACAAAAGTCTCACACCTGAAAATAATATTTTACCACTCACACAGTAGGTAACTTTTAACAAACTCCCATCCCCAGGTGCTTAACACTATTGGAATGTTGTTTATCATCCAGTGTGGTCTTGGTGGACATCCTTAACAGAAAAACCTTCCTACTGCTCTCATGATGTTTGCAGCTTGAACCATACTCTCCTCAGGGTAGCCACAGGGCAAGCAACATGGCAAACTCTGTTGGGAGACGTCATTCTGTAAAATTGTGTCTGATTGGTTTGAATGAGCACTCTTGGCCAATAGGGAAACAAGATAGGTGGGACTAGGAGTATAGGAGGATTCTGGGAATTGGAGTGAGAAGAGCTCTTGCCATGTGATCTCCTGGGAGCAACAGGTGCTCAGGCGTGTGTCCTCAAAAAGATAAGTTCTTATAAAATATATATTAGTAATTATGGGTTAATAATCAAATCAGAGCTAGATGATAAGAAACCAAGCAAATGGCCAACAGCTTCACAGTTATTATAGTGTCCTGTGTGTTATTTGAGGGCTGAAAGCAGCAACAGGAACCAGGTGGTGGACAGGAAGACTAAACATTACAAAATTCCATGCTGAGCAAGGAGAACCTCGCTCTGTCAGAAGATACATGTATGAATGTCTAAACACATATGCATGCCTGGTACCCACAAGCCCAGAAGAGTATTCTAGTTACAGATGGTTGTGAGCTACTGTGTGAGTGCTGGGAATTGAACCTGAGTCTTCTGGGAGAGCAGTCAGTGCTCTCAACCTCTGAGCCATCTCTCCAGCCCTGACAGTTTAGATCTTAGTTAGTTTTGCTTGTCAATATAGTAAATGGACTGTTATAATGAACCAAGAAGGAATTGTTTCTCATAGTCAGAAAATGGATTTGACTGCTCTTGGAACCTTTTTCCTCCTACTGGGTGGCTTGTCCAGCCTTGATAGGAGGGTTTGCACCTATTCTTATTGTAACTTGTCATGCCGTGTTCACTTGATACCCCTGGGAGACCTGCTCTTTTCTGAAGGGAAATGGAGGAGCAGTGAATTTAGGGGAGGTGAGCGGAGACTGGGAGAAGAGGAGGGGAAGGAAACTGCCATCAGGATATATTACATGTGAAAAGAATAAAGAAAAAGAAGAATGGTCTTAAATGGATGGGTTCAAAGCTACTTCCTTTGTAAGGCAGAAACCAGGAAATGAAAGAACATATAACAGATTAGTTAACATTGGGTCTTCTCAGGCTAGTTTGTAGGGGGAGATGCTGGGCTTTCTTATCTTGCCGATGAAGCTGGTCTGCCTAAAAAAAAACTTGGCTGGCTGGGCTTGGTGGTGCACACCTTTAATCCCAGCACTTGGGAGGCAGAGGCAAATAGATCTCTGTGAGTTCGAGGCCAGCCTGGTCTTCAGAGTAAGTTCCAGGACAGCCATAGCTGTTACGCTGAGAAATTCTGTCTCAGAAAAAACAAAAACAAAAAAAAAACTTGGCTGTTCTCCCTAATCCTGATTTTTTTTTTTTTTTTTTTTTTTGGTTTTTCGAGACAGGGTTTCTCTGCATTGTTTTGGAGGCTGTCCTGGAACTCGCTTTGTAGACCAGGCTGGCCTCGAACTCACAGAGATCCGCCTGCCTCTGCCTCCTGAGTGCTGGAATTAAAGGCGTGCGCCACCAACGCCCGGCCCCTAACCCTGATTTCTTAGAAAGTCAGACTAACCATATAGTTTTATAAAAGGAGTATGAAAAGTAGTAGCTCCATTTTTTTTTATTTTGAGTCTTGTCTTTTGGAGACATTATGGAGACCAGTCCAGAACAGTGGCCTGGGACTGTGCATAGTGACAAATATCCATAGTCTCAGCACTTGGGAGACAAAGGCAAGAAGACTCCCAAGTTCAAGACTTTGTATCAGACAAATAAAGCTGTCTTGTAAAGACTTGACAATTCTTGTGAAATTACTTTGGTCAAGTCTCATCAGCTAGTGTTAATTACCTTGAAATCCTTTTCTTCCTTCCTTCCTTCCTTCCTTCCTTTCTTTTCTTTTCATTCTTTTTTGAGAAATTATTTCTCTGTGTAGCCTTAGCTGTTGTGGAACTCCCTCTGTATATCACACTGGCCTCAAACTCAGAGACCCATATGCCTCTGCCTCCCCAGTGCTGGGATCAAGGATGTGCACTACCACCTGGCTTGAAATCCTTTCCTTAGGGCCAAGCCTCCAGGAATCACACACACACACACACACACACACACACACACACACACACACACACAGACACACACGGTTCCATTCCATGGTGTTCCAACTTATGATTTACACTGATGGACTCTGCTAAAACCTTAAGATAAGAGCTACATGCCTGAGTTTTCACAAGCAGCATGGTTCTGCTATTTTTGAATCCACAAACCAGGCATGGTGTCGCAGGCCTAGAATCCCAGTCCTTGAGAAGCTGAAATCAGGGAAGAGAT
This sequence comes from Mesocricetus auratus, assembly GCF_017639785.1. NCBI lineage: Eukaryota > Metazoa > Chordata > Mammalia > Rodentia > Cricetidae > Mesocricetus > Mesocricetus auratus. Next base: position 52,626,414 of record NW_024429266.1, read on the forward strand.
ACATGCTGAGACTCTCAAAAATAAATAAATAAATGTACCTTCAAGTAATTCCATTGCTACTGCTTGCTTCCAGAGTTTCCAGCAACCACCACTTGGATGTTAATCAAAATCTTTCACTTTCTAAATGATTATTACTCAGAGAAAATTTACCGATTGGGTAGTTTGTCAGAGAATGAAGGGAAATAAGACAGCCCCTGACCCTATCCACAGTGCCGCTCCAGGAAACATTGGCAGCCTGAAGACACAGCTAATCCCCTTATAAATAGTTGTTCTTCTAAATTGCCAGAAAATTGAGAGGATTAAAACACAATAGAGCTATAAAAGTTAATGCCTCCACAGTAAATGTCAGCTACAGTTCTCTTGTGATTAACTTCCTCTCAGTCATGTAAATTACGTTATGTCATTGGATCTAAGCCACAGATGAGATGGAAAGGAGACAGAAGAGTCATCACAAATCAAAAACTGCGTGAATGTCACCTACAGAAATGTAGATATATAAGGGACTTCAAAATCATTTGGTCATCGCTCAGTCTAGACAATATCTTAGAAGGCTCTCTGGGCTGAGACAGGAAGAAGAGAATGTGCAGCCAAAAAGGCAAAAGAGGACAAATGGGTGAAACACAAGTCAACTGGTTGTGACATGGAGACCAAAGAGCAGAACTAAGCAAAGACACAGGCAGAGGCTCAAGGACAGGAGGCTGCTGAAGAGAATTTGTCTCCTGATGGACCTGGAAGTCCCATCGTCACTGGATCACCATCATCACTGGATCACCAAGCTCACCCATCGTCACTGGATCACCAACACCAAGTCCACCCATCATCACTGGATCACCAAACCCACCCATCATCATTAGATCACCAAGTATACCTCTGAAGGGCCCACTTTCCCTGGACCTGCACTGCTCTCTGTTGTGGCTGATGTGCCTCACATGCAATAAATAAATCACTGGGACACATCTCGTGTTGCAGTTTTCCAGGCTGCTTTGTGATCTGCAGCATCATCAGAGGAAGCAGCTGCCAGGAACAGGAGAACCCTGAGGTGGAACTTGGAGTTTGAGTAGCAATCTCTAACTTACTTGGCGGCTGATAAAAAGTTGTTTAATCTGCTGGACCTTCACTTCCTACCTGTGAAATATGGGTGGTGATTTGCAGGAGGATGAAATGAAACCATCAGCTAGATGCATCCGGCTCCCCATCTGATGTTTACCTGTCTCCGGTGTGAATCCCAGTGGATTCTTCAACCTGCACAACATGATTATAAAATATATTGTGTTCACAATAAAAGCCAAGGCATAATCTTTTTAAGGAGAGTAGTAATGAGAGCCAACACAGTGTGTGCTCATTGCGAATGGCCCTGGTCCTAGATTCTTCTTCACACCCACCTTTTTTCAATGTGAAAGAGGTTCTGGCTCCTGTCACTCAGTTTCTGTACAGGCAATTGTTTTGCTCTATGAGATGTCAGAAGAGTGCATTAGAAACTGCTTGCCTGGATGTCCCTTCTCTTGCCCTCTGACACCACAGGAGCTGCAGTCTGGGCTAACCCACCATAAAATAAATGATATATGACTCCAGTGCCAGGCATGGAGTGGTACTCCCATAATCTCAGCACTTGGGAGCCCAAGGCAGGAGAGTTCAGAGTTCCAACCCAGCCTGGGCTATATAGGAAGATAGTCTCAATTTGGAGGGTGAGGTGGGAAGTTTGGTCTATGCAGGCATCACCTATGCTCAATTCCAGGAGACTAAGAGGAGAATTAGCCCAGCTAAAAAACAGAAATCACCCAGTCTCAATCACAAATCTAAAAATCCAAGAGCAAAACAAATGTTTATTATTAAAACCATTCTTTCACTGAGATTTCCATGAGAGAGGTAAAGCCTATTTCAAAGTGATTTGAAGCTAGGCAGTGGTGCCATACATCTTTAATCCCAGCACTCAGAAGGCAGAGGCAGGTAGATCTCTGTGTTCAAGGTTAGCCTGGTCTACAGAGAGTGTTCCAGGACAGTTAGGGCTATACAGAGAAACCCTGTCTCAAAAACAAACAAAAATATTTGAATGCTAAACAAATTTTAATAACTTGAATGTGTAACAAAATTTTCCATTTTATTGCATAAATGGCACAGCCCTTGTTCTCACAGGGATTCAATTCCAGCAAAGGAGCCAAGGTCTAACGAGTTCATAGAGGCACATTTCAATGAGAGTGGGCTAAGCACAAAAGCCCTGCGGTGGCAGGGAGCTTGATATATTTGAGGGACTGAAGACCAAAGTTGCAAAGTGAAGAAAACAGATGGGATCAGGTCAGAGTGGCTAGAAATGAACAGGCAGGAGGCCGCAAAGCCTTTAAACCATGGGGTGGATTTAGGTGTTCGTCCTAAAAATAATGTCACTTGCAGGTGTGGTGGTACATGCCTTTAACCCCAAAAAGCAGAGGGGAAGATCTCTGGGAGTTTGAGGCCAGCCTGGTCTACAAGAGCTAGTTCAGGACAGGCTGCAAAACTACACAGAGAAATCCTGTCTCGAAAGCATATATATAGGTCCCTCGGGTAGTCAGATGTGGTGGCATAACATTTAAGCCCAGCACCTGGAAAACAGAGGCAGGTGGGTCTCTCAATTAGAGGCCAGCCTGTCTGAGGGTAGGGAGGGTTCCTCAGATAAAGTCACTCACAGCTAAGACTGATGCTCTCAGTTCCAACCCCAGAACAATGGATTCCTGCAAGCTGTCCTCTGATCTGCCCACTCAAACACACACACACACACACACACACACACACACACACACACACACACGAGTGTAATTTTTAAATTACAAGGAGTAGAATTAAAGTAGTGGTGCATTAGGGCGCATTTATATTTCTAACAGGTATAGAGTATTCGGTCTTCTCTCCCAGTGCACCAGTAAGCATGGACTACAGAGAGCTAGTAAAACTAATGAAGTCTTTGAGGTACACACTGCTATTAAATCTTCCCTGAGAAATGGGGTGAGCTTGCCAAGTTTGTTGGATAGACAGCTAAATCTGTAGGCTGGTGGAGGGAGGATGATCGTTGGCCATATGGCCATGGTGGTTGAGAGAGATAATGGGTACTTTATCTAGCCTTCCACTTTCCTGGGACAATGACATAAAGTGGCTCTCATCCTATGAGTGCTTGTCAGCAAAATCTACAGACAGAATCACTGTTTCATAACACCACAGCCTGGGTGGATCAAGTTACTCTCAATAGAGGAACTCATAAACTCCGCATTTCTTCATCGAATGATTGATTACATTTGCCAGGACCATTTTAGGAGATGGGAGTCCATCGAAGAGCCTTAGCTATCCAGAATTCCTGGATGTCCTGGTCACACTGAGGGCTACTCAAACTGCCTGCCAGATAAGGACCAAAGAGGAAACTGCTCCCCGGTACAGTGCCTGACAAAGCAGCAAGAGAGTGTGTTTATTCGCTTGGTCAAGGGAAGGGAAGGAGTATTGCAAAGTAGAGACAGAAAGCGCTGTGGGGCAAGATCAGCCAACCTGAGCTACAACCCTTGAAAGTCGGGCCACCCAGCTTGGGGAGAAGCTCTCTCTTTCCTCCACTCTCCAGCAGGTGCCGCCCACTGACCAAACCCAACCAGGTGGCAGGCAGTCCCTGGAAGAGGCATCCCGGCCCTAGAGCAGCCGGATGAGAAGCAGGTTGAAGGGTGAACCTGCCAGGCATGTGGAAAGTATCCAACACCAGTGGAAGTCGGAACCGTTTCACCTGTCAGTATTTCGCCAGCGATTCCCTAGATAAAGTGACTTGCTTCTATTCCCCTCCAGCAGCTCTGATGTAAAAATAGGAAAGTACATTAATGCCAATGGGAAGTATAATCTTTTAATTCCCCCAACATACAAACCAAAAAACCCCCAAAATATTCATTTGCACTTAAATCCTCAGGAGATACTTCTTTTCATCCTGGAGAGAAGAATGCCTGTTGGTGAGTGGTGCCATTGTTTTCAGAGGATAATTAAAGCGCTCCGTTTTCCTCTTTACGAAATCAGGTGCACAGTGTACTTACTCTGAGCAATGACAGGGTTTTGGCTGCTTGTGAGCCCTGGAAATATTGATCAGTTAAAAATATTCGGACACTTGCATCTCCTGAATGAGCTTACGGTAGCCTTTCTCCCTGGCGCCCGGGAGAGCGTCGGCATTTTTGTTATCATGATAAATTACCCTCCCTGGTAGGTCACTCTTTTTATCCAAAGTCACAATTTGCTCCTTCTTTAGGTCACAACCTGATTTTTCAGGGTGACAGATTTATTGCTTGCTTTGTACTCCCAAAAAACAAATCGCCAACACTGCTCAAAATACAGTCCTGTGGCACGATCGCCCTGGGTCATCGAAGCGGGGATGAAACCCAGCTGAACAGGCTCTTTCCACACCGCCCTGGCTCCAAGAAGGAAGGATGGAGCTGGTGTAAGTCACATTGCCCCTTCAAGCAACTGATGAGCAACTGTTTTTTGGTAGAATCTCCGAAGAATTTCTTCTTTGGAGGATGCTCAAAACCGCAGAGCAAAGAGCGACTCTGACTTCCAAAGCCAGACAGAGGAATGCGGGCTGAAGTGATGAGCAATCTGCCCCAGGTAATAAGATGTGCATTTAAAAGTCTCCAAGTCTGCACAAAGCCCTACTTCCCTCAACAGCCTGCCAGGCTGCCCCGTTCCAGCCCTGCCTCTCCGCCAGCCAGCACGGTTCCCCCGCAGAATGGAGTTCGTGCCTATAGACAGGCTCCTCTCTCATCACTCCCCTCAAGCCACGAATGAAAACAGGAAGGTCGAGATAGCATGCCAGACTGTTGTAAAAGGGTTCTACAACAAGCCCTACATGATCATAAAGGAAGACAGGCCAGAAGTGAGCTCAGATGCCGGAACCAGCCTGCCTTCCAATTCCTACCTCTACAGCTTCTCTGCTTTGCTACCCTGTGAAAGTCACAGAGCTACTCGGTGCCTGCTACCAGGCAGGGTCAGAAGTACGGCTGTGGGTTCAAAGCAAACCTTGTTTGCATTGCAAGTTTCACACCCATCTAGGCTACAGAGTGAGACCCCCTTCCGGAAAAATAAAAAAGTAAAAGTAAAAATAAAATTAAATAATAAAAGCTCTCAAGATGGCTCAGAGAGTAAAGGTACTAGACACCAAGGGGTAAAGGGGGAGAACAGACCCCATAACAAATTTTCCTCTGACTTCCACCCATGTGCCGTGACAAACAAAACAAATTAAATAAAAGTAGGTAAGTATAAAGAATTATGAACTATACCTGTTGAGGTTGTAGGCTGCATGTTAGGTGGTTATTTTTAATTTTTTAATCTCATGGTGGTGAGTTCTCCTATAATTTTTAATTTACATTTCCTGAAATTATGATTTCATATATCTTAACATTTTCCTCTCTCTCTCTCTCTCTCTCTCTCTCTCTCTCTCTCTCTCTCACACACACACACACACACACACACACACACACACACAAAGGAAAAAAACTGGTGACTAGCCTTCATAAGACAATATTTCCCCTGGGCTTTTTATTATTAAATCAAACTAGACCAAATATCACAGTTCTTGAACAAACTGGGTAACTGGGTGTATAACTGGTATTCAATAATACTGTCCTAGGAGATGCATAGGAAGGTAAGCATAGCCCCTGCCATTATCAGGCTTACCCTAGCTATGATGGAGGAGATATAAACATTAACAGAGACATAAGGCTATAAGGCGGTACTGTGGTACTCAGTGGAACTAACTATATAGGCATACCAACAATGACAGTAAGTTCTTGGAAAGTCCATCTCTTGTATGTCGGTGGGGTAGGGAGGGCAGGATTTAGCAGAGGCAAAGCCCTGGCCCAGGCTGTCTAAGGCCCTAAGTTAGACCCAGTCATCCCCGTCACCCTCTGCCCACCTGGCATGAGGGCGGGACAGGCATTGAAAATCACTGGACAGGTGTGTGCTGCTGAGTCCAAACAGGAAACAGGAACGGCGATGGGGCTCCAGGAGAACACCCCTGCTGCTCGTGCCCTCACCCTCACCACACAGTTAGTGAAGGCTTAGCACATGAGCAGATTGGGCTACCTGCATCCCATAAAAAACCTCATTACCTCATTTCTACAGAAAAAAATACGGTTTCTTCATAAGAGCCTTGTAAGGCTCTCAAGGCCCTTTAAAAATCCTTAATGATAAATGCAAGTTGGTTGTGGCTTTGGAGGCTGTAGCTCTTGTAGACCAGGCTGGTCTCGAACTCACAGAGATCTGCCTGCCTCTGCCTCCCGAGTACTGGGATTAAAGGCATGCGCCACCACCACCTAGCCTGTGGATTCCAAATATTTAACTTTAAGGTTTCATTTCAAATAAAATAATATCTGATCAGTATCAGATCAGTTCAATATCAACCATCATAGAAGAATACATTTCATAAAACGCAATTCAATCTGGACATTTAAAAAATATTTTATTAGCTAGGATTGGTGGCTCCCACCTGCAATTCCCTGCATCCTACTGGCAGTGGGTCCAAGATCTAACACTAATGCACAAACTGACTTAGTGGAACCCATTCTATATGGAGAGATACTTTGCCCAGCCTAGACACAGGGGTGTGAGGGGTGGAGAGGTGCCTTGGTCCTGCCTCAACGATTTGATGGGACAGACTTTGTAGACTTCCTAGGGGAGGCGTTACCGTCTCCGAGGAGCAGATGGGAGGTGGGAGAGGAGTAGGGGGATCAGGAGGAGAGGAGGGAGGAAGAACTGGGATTGGAATGTAAAATGTAAATTAATAATTTTTTTAAGTAGGCTGACTAACCCTTCATGGTAAGTATTGAGCCCAGGGTCATAGACATTGTAGGCAAGTAGTCTACCATTGAACTACAAATCCAGCCACAGAAATTTTTATTCGAAACCACAATAACAATCATCAGGAAAAGATCCTTAAATTCTTATTTAGGACAGGTTTGTAGCTCAGTTGGTAGAGTGCTTGCATACCATGCCCATAGCTGGGGCTTTATCACCTGCACCACATAAAAGCAGTGGTGGCCCCTATAATCTCATCACTCAGGAGGCAGAAGCAGGAGGAGGAGAATTCAAAATGGCGAAGTGATGGTGGTGCACGCCTTTAGTCTCAGCACTCAGGAGGCAGAGGCAGGCTGATCTCTGTGAGTTTGAGGGTAGCCTGGTCTACAGAGTGAGTTCCTGGACAGCCAGGACTACACAGAGAAACCCTGTCAGCTCCCACAGAGACCCAATGAGGCTTCACTGTGGCTTGAAACCAAGACAACTTCTCCTTCCTTCCCACTCCACAGAAACCACAGAGGCTTTGCAGGGGTCTCAGAGGCCCCTGCAACACAAAGATTCCCCCCCACACACACACACCACCCTGTTTGAGATCTCTACTCTCTGCGGCCTTACCCTCTTTTTGACAATTTGTATTTAGTTCTGCTCTGTAATACCACCTATTCGGGAATGCATTCCTGTTCCCGTCCTGTTCTAACCTCAGTCATTCCATATCTGCTGAGGAGGCAGCATAAATTCTTCAGAGTCATTCCACAGAAGGAAACATACAGCAACGTCCTATAAATCTATCATTAGCCAGGCCTGGCAGTGCTGCCTAAAGTCTCAGGTTCAGACAAGGCAGGTAAGGGAGTCTCTAGTGTCCAACTGTTAGAGGTCAACATGAACAACACAAGGAGGACTTATCCTGAAGAAATAAACAATCAGCAAGCCTGCTGAGGTGACTCACACTGGAATCCTAGCACTTGGATAGCTGTGGCAAGAGATTAGCCATGAATTTGAGGCCAGTCTGGAAGAGACACTGTCTGGGGTTGGGGGAGCATTTGGGCCTGGTGGTGGTGGTGGTGGTGCAGGCCTTTAATCCCAACACTCAGAAAGCAGAGGCAGACAGATGTCAGTGAGTTCGAGGCCAGCCTGGTCTACAGAGTGAGTTCCAGGACATGCTCCAAAGCTAAACAGGGAAATCTTGTCTCAAAAAACAAGAAGAAAAGCATTTTGGTGAGTTAATTCAGTAAAAAATGAAGATGGTAAAAAGAAAATACTTAGCTGTATTTAACAGCAATTATATTTCCTCCCAGTATCTCTGGCACATAATTACACCTTTGACTTGAACCCACTTGTGTTTTTCCAATTAACATTTTGTCAATGAACTTTAATAACATGTCATCCAAAAAGAAACTTTTCTATAGGGATCTGTAGAATTTTCCAAGGTCCTATCCAAACCATTGTGCAGTCCACAGTCCAGGAATGAATTCCTTGTCAATTGCTGGTCCGTTTTCTCCTTGTGGCCATTAGAAGTTACCACTGAGATAACCTAAAAACATTGCCCTGAGCAGACTTCACTGTGCTTTTAGTTTAGGTGAAGAACCTACCTCAGGCTAGAAGCTTCAGAGGTCAGAGAGTGGCTCACAAGCACTTGTCAGAGTTTCATTTACATCTCCCTCTGGGTATAATCACCTCCCAGGACAATAAAACCAAGGCAGAGCCCAGAATGTGGGCTCCAGAGCTGTAATGGAACAGCCTTTCCTCATAGTCACTTATGCCAGTGGCCGTCAACCTTCCTAACTCTGTGACCCTTTAATACAGTTCCTCATGTAGTGTGCTCCAACCATAACAGTATTTCATTGCAGCTCCATAACTGTAATTTTACTACTGTTCTAAATCGTAATGTAAATATCTGTGTTTTCCCAATGGTCTTAGGTGACCCCTGAAAAAGGTCACTCAACCCCCAAAGGGATTCAGACCCACAGGGTGAGAACTGATGACATAAGCAAATTGGTCTCATGGACCAGAAGGTCCAAATCCGGTAGATGTACAATCTATTCACCGTGAAATCATCCTGAGATTCCATCCTGGACATCCTTTGGATGCTCCACCCCCAACACCTACTGTGCAGAGGGTAGAGTAAGAACTCTGGTTTGGCTTGGGGGTCTCAACATTGTCTGGATGAATTTGCACTCAGGCCCACGCTTGCAGCTTGCCGGCTTCCCTCTGTGCTAGGCCCACCCCTCCACCCACTACAAGGAAAAGACATTTCCAAAAGAGAAGGGTCTCTGTGGGAGCTGAGACAAGGAAAGCAGCTCCCTGTCAAACTGACTTTATCCGTGATGAACTCAAACTCATTAAAAACATTTTTTAAAGCTGGGCAGTGGTGGTGCACGCCTTTAATCCCGGCACTCAGGAGGCAGAGGCAGGTGGATGTCTGTGAGTTCCAGGCCAACCTGGTCTACAGAGCAAGTTCCAGGACAGCCTCCAAAACAATACAGAGAAACCCTGTCTTGAAAAACCAAAAAAAGAAAAAGAAAAGAAAAGAAAAACAAACATAAAAAGCAAAAAACAAAACAAAACCATAGTCACACAAACAGTTAAGGGTTCGATACATAAAGACGCCTCCTGCAAGGTTGCCCGCCTACTTCCTTCCTGTTTACTCCCGGCTTCCTTTCCAAAATACTGCTTCTCTTGGTTGAACTAAGGAACACAACCTATCTAGGCCATATTATTTCACTCCCCCTCCCAAGTCTGTTCAATTTTATCTTCATAGTCTTTATCCAATCTTTTTACTTAGCCTAATGCTAATTGTTTTTGTTTTTGTTTTTGTGTTTTGTTTTCGAGACAGGGTTTCTCTGTGTAAGAGCCTTATCTGTCCTGGAACTTGATCAGTAGACGGGGCTTGACACCCGGGGTTCTTTGCACCCCCTCCAAAAGAGACTGTGTGTAGAAGGGGGATGCTCTGATATGTGGGAGGGCGGTGCCTGAATTTTGGTTCCCAGCTTTTCATCTATATACTTGACTTGTTAACTTAAACGGGGGAAATAAATTGGAAAAAATCTAAAAACACGTTTGACTAAATTCTGAAGCACTGTTGTTGTTATTTTGCTTAAGATTAGAAATTGGACGTTAGAAGGGGGCGAAGGAAGAAACACGAGCGCGAGCGGCGCGATGGATGGAGCACAGGGAGAGCCACAGGGAGAGCATTAATCACAGTTTATTATAGTGGGGTGGGGGAGTGGAGAGAGAAGAGTGAGAGAGATTACAGAAGAGTAAGGTAACAGTGAGGTAAGAGGTGAGGTAACAGCGTAAGTGGGCCCGGGTCTGTCTTTTAAAGGGGTCCTTTGCGCCTGCTTGCAGGTTGTACTGTGGAACCCTGGGCTGACCAGAGAATTACCTGACTGCATTCTTCCAGGTAACGGGCAGGCCAGCGTAATGCCTGAACCATTCAACTGTTGGTAGCAGAAACAACCACAGATGTGACTTTACAATGTTTACTTCGCTTATATATTTACTGCTTCATGAGGCCTAGCTCGAAAATCCCTTTATAAAAGCTCTGTGTGGGGGTTCAAGAGATGGTCTCAGAGGTTAAGAGCACTGGCTGTTCTTCCAGAAGTCATGAGTTCAATTCCCAGCAACCACATGATAGCTCACAACCATCTGTAATGAGATCTGGTGCCCTCTTCTGGCATGCAGGTAAGCATCCAACTAGAAAACTATACTTAGCTGGGCGTTGGTGGCACACGCCTTTAATCCCAGCACTCTGGAGGCAGAGGCAGGCAGATCTCTGTGAATTCCAGACCAGCCAGGTTTAAACAGCAAGTTCCAGGACAGTCTTCAAAACAATACAGAGAAACCCTGTCTCGGAAAGAGAGAGAGAGGGAGGGAGGGAGGGAGGGAGGGAGGGAGAAAACTATATACATAATAGACCCGTATTCCAGAAACAGTGTCACTAAATTGTATGAGAGTCATGGAGTAAATGTCCTTAGAACTTGGTTCTCGATCACTAGATATTTTGTTCTCTTCTTCCTAAACTACCTTCAAAAATAATATGGTGTCTTCATACCCTGCACTCAGAAAGGTACATCTCTAAAAGTGCTGCTTCCTACCTCCCAGGGAAAGAGTCTGTGGGTTGCCAGTATTCAGCAGTCAGAAATTGGTTCAGGAAAAGACATTTTTATTAAACCTGCATTATACAGAACCAAGATATAAAACTGAGACTCTGGCTTCTCTTAGCTTCCAAGCCACTGAAGGAGAAAAAGACACATACGTGGTCCCAGACTAGAGCTCTATGGTGGAGCCCATATCCAGCTTGCACAAAGCCCCGGGTTCAATCTCAAGCAATGAAAACAAAAAACAAAAAGAAAAATAAACATAATGATGAAGAAACAGAAGTGAAGAATGCTCCTGGAGGAAGCGAGGCTGATCAGAAGCAACAGGATTTTAACTTTCAAAGTGAGTCTTCTAAAATAATAGCCTTAGGGCCAGGAGGTGGTGGTGCACACCCTTAATCCCAGTCCTCAGTAGGCAGAGACAGGCAGATCTCTGTGAGTGAGAGGCCAGCCTGGTACTACAGAGTTAGTTCCAGGACAGTTAGGGATGTTACACAGAGAGACCCTGCTCGAAAAACAAAAAAATAAGTAAATAAATAAATAACAAGTAGCTTTAAGTTAATAAATAGTTTCAAGCTTAAAAAATAAACACTAAGCCAGGTGGTAGTGGTGCATGCCTTTAATCCCAGCACTGGGGAGGCAGAGGCAGGCGGATCTCTGTGACTTTGAGACTAGCCTGGTCTACAAGAGCTAGTTCTAGGACAGCCACCAAAGCCACAGAGAAACCCTGTTTCGAAAAACCAAAAAAAAAAAAAAAGTGCTAAGAAACTGCTGCCTGGAAGGAATACTTGAGGGAAGGATGCTATTCCCCACCCCGTCTATTTCAACATCAAACAAACAAAAACAGTGCTCTCTTAGTGCCTGGTTACCAAGAGATAAACGGCCTGAGATGTTCACACTTGTGGTAGCCTTGGGGCTGGAAGTCCTAAACCACCTTTTGATCCCTAGACTCCTACTTAACATTAACACATCTAAAATGGTTTACCACTGTGGTTAACTTCCTCCTTGAGCCCAGATTTATGTCTGGAGACAATGGTATTCTTTCAATCACCATTTATTGACCGCCTATTGGGTATCAGGCTCTCAGGGGTAAAAAAAACCATTCCGATTCTTAAGACATTCATTCACCTTTTGTAGTTAGCACTAAGCTTGTGTGCAATTAATGCTTTCCGGTGATGATTATTGATTAGAAGTCTTGCGTTATATTCTCTTAAGCCAAGTGGCCCAGTTGACTAACTTACAGGACTGTGAAATCAAACTGCCTAAATTCAAATCTGGCTCTGTCACTTTTGATCTTAGGATAGCCTTTCTATACTTCAGACCAGTGGCAATAGTACCAATCTCTTAGGCTTGCTGTGAAGCAATTGCTATATAGAGATGTCCAATAAATACCGTTTGATTTAGACATGTCACCTTCAGTTACCAGTGTGTTCCTTGTACAGCTGCTTAATGAAACAAGTTTGTTTATTTTGGAGGGGGACTTCTTTGTTTTGAGATTGATTTATATCTATTTTACGTGTTGGTATTTTGCCTGCATGTATGTCCTCTATACCATATGCATGCAGTGCCTACAGAGACCAAAAGAGGGTGTCAGGTCTCCTAGAGCTGGGGTTACAGAAAGTTGTGAGCAGCCATGTGGATGCTGGGAATTGAACTCAGGACCTCTGGAAGAACAGACAGCGCTCTTAACCTCAGAGCCATCTCTCCAGCTTCTCACCATTGAGTTCTTTAATTCATTCAATAAAACTGAGTGCCTGCTATGTGGATCTAATGCTTGGGATTAAAGAAAGAAACTATAAAGAAGAAAAGACAAATCAGAGAATCTTATCCTGGATTCGACAAATGACTCAGAAGTTAAAAGTGTACTGTTCTTACAGAGGAACCTGGGCTGGGTCTCTAGCACCCATGTGATAGCTCAGAATTGCCTGAAACTCTGGTTCCAGCGACTCCGATACTCTATTCTACCATCAGGCACACATGTAGTACACATACGTACATGCAGACACTAACACATAAATTTCCTTTTAACCTTAAAAAAAGTTGTGATACCCACCTGTAATCAAGGGGGTTAGAGACAGAAAACACAGTGGAATCCGGAGTTTAAGGCTAGAGTAGGCTACACAGCAAATTTGATGCAAGTAAGGGCTAAATAAGATCCTGTCTCACACACAAAAAAACACTACACCACACCTATACACACAAATACATACGGAAACGTTCCATTGTGTTTGAAAGTAACAGGGGCAAAGGACAAGTTAGCCCAGGATACTAGGGTACAGGAGAGTAGGTCACAAGTTTGAACAAGACGGTAACATGGTTTGAACTAAGACACGGAAGAGGCAAAGGAGGGAGTCATGCAATTACCCAGGTGGGCAGAGCCAGTGCAAAGGCTGGTGGCTGGTACCATCACTGCCCAGCCAATATTTGGCTTTTTATTAAGAGAAAGTGAAGCTCTTGATAAACAGAAAAAAAGAGATAAGATCTGTCAGGAATAGATGAATGGTTAGAGGGATAGATAGTAGATGGATGGGTGGATAGATAGATAGATAGATAGATAGATAGATAGATAGATAGATAGATAAATGGATAGATAAGATGAGTGGATGGTAGTGTGGTGACACACTCCTTTAATCTCAGCACTTGGGAGGCAGAGGCAAGTGGATCTCGATGAGTTCAAGGCCAGCCTGGTCTAGAGAGTGAGTTCCAGGACAGCCAGTACTACATAGAGAAACCCAGAAACCCAGTCTTTTTTTTTCCACAAGACAGGGTTTCTCTGTGTAGCTTTGGAGCCTATCCTGGCTCAGCCTCCCAGTGCTGGGATTAAAGGCATGTACCACCAACACTCATCAAGAAACCCAGTCTTGAAAACAAACAAAAATTATCCATCGCCAGGCGGTGGTGGCACACACCTTTAATCCCAGAACTCAGGAGGCAGAGGCAGATGGATCTCTGTGAGTTCGAGACCAACCTGATCTACAAGAGCTAGTTCCAGGACAGCCTCCAAAGCCACAGAGAAACCCTGTCTCGGAATAAACAAAAACAAAATAACAACAAAAAAGAATCCATCTAGAAGCCAGGCATTAGTAGTGCAAATCTTTAATCCTAGCACTCAGGAGGCAGATCTCTGTGAGTTGTAGGTCAGCCTGGTCTACAGGGCAAGCTCCAGGACAGGGGCTGTTACACAAAGAAACCCTGTCTAGGAAAACTAAAAGAAAAAAATGTCTAGTTAGAACAAGGCTTGGTGGCATGCGTGTCTGTAATCCTGGCATTTAGGAGGTAAAGACACGAGTTTCAGTTAAAGGCCAGACCACTCTCAGTTACACACCAACTTTGGGGTTGCTTTACTGTTGTTTCATCCTGTTTTGGTTTTTTGAGGCAGAGTTTCTCTGTGGCTTTGGGGGCTGGCCTAGAACTAGTGCTTGTAGATCAGGCTGGTCTCGAACTCACAAAGATACGATTGCCTCTGCCTCCTGAGTGCTGGGATTAAAGGCGTGTGCCACTATCGCCCAGCTGGGTTCTGTTTTTGTTTTAATAAGTTGGATGAAGAAAGACCAGTCCGACACCCATTACAATGAAAAAGCTAAAGGCACTGACAACTTGGAGCACAGTTGTTGATTATTTTGTCAGCTGGTTCGAGAGTTGAAGGCATTGGCATCAAGATCAATGGGAGGAATAAAAGCCACCTGAGGGTGTCTCCAAGACTTCAGGCTCATCCTCCTGAAAGGACGAGGTTGACAACAACCCAAGTGGAGAGTATTGTGCGTGAACAGAAATGAAAGCAAGAGATCCCAAGATCAAATCTGAACATGTTACACTGGAGACTTCTGTTAGGCATTCCAGCAGTATTGTGTGTCGCCATCTGTGCTGGATTGACAGCTCCCCAGTGCCGTGAACAGGGCATGAGGGCTGGGCATGATGGAGCAGGTCAGAGATACTGAGTCAGTCACAAGGGCACACCTTGGGAGGAATAGGAGTGGACCTAGGGCGAGAGCTCCCCTGGCTGACATTCCTTAATTTTCTCAGGGCCGTACCAAGAGATCACGTGAGGTGGGTGGAGCTTGAGATGATAGGATGTCTGTAGAGATGAGAGAAATACAGCGGAAATTTAGGGAACTTCCGTTGACGGTTGTCTATGAATTCTCATGTGGGCTCCCTAACCACCACGACCTCTTGTGGTGAATTTGGCCTTCTGTGCTGACTTTTGCACTTTAGTGGGAGTGGTTCCACGGCTCTTAATCTTTTCCTTTCGTCGAATTTTCTTGGTACATCTTTAGGCACCTGTTTTGCTGTGAGTGTTGTCTCTATGTGTCTGTCCCATGGGCTTTGGAATGCCAGCTTCTAACTGGAAAGTGCTCTTGCCCTCTGTTCTATACAACAGCAGAGTTTTGCCCATTCTTATGGGGAAGCGTAGCACATGAAAAGCAATTAAAGAGAAAAACAAAAAAAAACCACAAAAGCTGAGCAGGCATTTTGAAGTAGAATGTCATTTCATAGGGAAATGACACAAATGGTGAAATCACGTGACTACTACAGGAAGCTTGCAAAATCCACCACAGCCTACAGAATGGTTGGCTCTGCCAAGGAGGGCGTCAGTAAGCCTTAGCCTCTTGACAAGCAGTTAGCAAGATTCCTGCTTCATGAGAGAGGAGCTATGTCTAAAGGAGGCAGAGCTGAGAGTCTGAATGGGTTCTATGTGCTAAGAAGCTTGCAGCCTGAGAAGCTGGTCAGAGGAGGGGCAGAGGCAAGAGGAGGAAAAGGAAGGGTGTAGCCAGTTTAGGGATGACAGCCAGTGAAGGGGGTAGGAAATGGAGAAACTAACCCTAACCCTGCCTTGGCCGTGTCATTCAATGTGAGTTATTG